>NW_027256882.1:146966623-147573623 GCF_029215685.1 Pituophis catenifer annectens
CACCATCGCTACCGGATCAGGCGATCCGGTCTGAACCGGGAGCATTCCACCCCTGCCTCAGAGCCTGAAGGGACAAAGGAATCATGCAACCCAGCCTGAAATAAGTGCACTTACTGTCTATTTGTTTCCAGATGCAATCAAGGAAAGCCTTTCCCTGCACCATGCTGTCTGTCTCCTTAGGAGCAGAAAAGGAGGCTCATTCCACCTTCAGTGGAGGATTATGAAGTCATGACATAAGATACAGTTTTCTCTGTGCGGGGTTCTAATAATAGGTTCACTTAAAAGGCAACTAACATCAACGCTATCATATTTACACGTTAGCTCCGTTTTACCAGGTATTGTCAGGTGCAAAGAATCAGGACCATTCGTAAGGGTGCATCTTAAATGATTTATTGAAGCCTATAAACAAGAATCTGGTCAACTAAAGGTCAGCACTAAATTGGCACTGGATAAGAGCCAACTGATTTTAAGGGAGCGGCTGATCTTTTATGGCAACACAAAGACTCTAAACTGATGATGCATTTAACTACACCCTCCAGCTATGCCTGCTCTTCTTCTATAGGTTATTTATGTACTGTACGCTTACAGGCAGTGTAATGAGTGAAGATTGTTTCTATATTTTATTAGTTTTTATTGGAAAAAGATTGACTGAGCTGGGGGAGGAGTCAAACGGGGAATTAGTCTGGAATCCCCACAGGGGGATAAGAATTGAATGCTGTTAAACCTTATCTAGTCTGACCCATGCACAAGCCATCAGTCTAAGAAGATTCCTGTGTTATAGGCTTGAGCAATAAAACATCTAATTGAGATCTTCACACGTGGATCTGATTGTTCATGCCTGACAGTTTTATTGATTTTATTAAGGATATTTAATTACATTATTTATTGAAAATAGCTTGTTATTTCTTTTAGCCTTCATATTGCAATCTTGGAATACAACATTAAGTTATAAAATTAATTAAATTATAAACTAAAATAAGGCCATGGGAGCAATTACTGAAAAACACTTCAACAGAGCTAAAGCAATATGCCCTCAATATGTTAGATTGCTCTGTAATAATTTACGTGTTATATCAATTAGTTATACAAGAAAGCAGTATATGCATTGTCTGTAAATCAGTAAAATGCTTAATGCTTTAGATCAGGGGTGCCCATGGAGTTGGCCTGGAAATATCAAAGCACCGACCTGTGGTGACTCTGCCAGGCAAAACGGGCCGCGGGGGGTGCGTGCGGCCCCCCGTGGCCCATTTTCAGCCTCGAAGGCCTCCAGCAGCACTCTGCTGGCCAAAAACAGGCTGCGTGGAGGCCTTGTGGGGCCTCCATGCGGCACGTTTTTGGCCAGTAGAGTGCTGCTGGAGGACTAGATTGGACTGGATTATAATTATGTGGCCTCAAATAAGTGCCTGATCTGGATAGAAAACAAGCAACATCCTATGTTAATACTACAGTTTAATGCCAAATTTTACATACTGTAGATCCATTTAATCTACAATCAACAATCTATGTGTAAACTGACACCAGCATACCACTGGATTTACCATAAATGAATGAGAATTATATTTCTCCTTGTACAATCACTGCAAGAACACAAGATGCCAAGAAAATTGTTACCAATTCCAGAAACAGATGTATTTCCAAATTACTAGGTTGCTGGCTCAATGTATGCCACACACAAATTCACAAACTTTAGTGACATTTAGTAACAAAATGTTAGCTGCTTCATTTCAAAATAATAACAAACAGGAACATAATGTTAGCTTTTAGTTTAAGACTAAAGGCCTATCCAGTCTGCATTCTATTTTCAAAAATGAGCAACTAGATGTCTCACAGAAGCCCACAAACAAAAAGTGAAGGTTCTTTTCTGCCGTTGTTCCTGAGTAAATGAAATTTCTGGGCGTTCTGTATTTCCTGATCTATAATGCCTTAGAGTGGCAAAGACATAGATAAAATCAAAGAACTTTCTATAGGTTATATTGTGCTGGCAATAAAATGTCACCAATAAAGAAGAATATTTGTAGCTCAGGGTTGGCATGAGGGGTCCTTGGTGCTCTCTGAGTTTGCTTGTTTTTTTCCAGATGTTTCACTACCCAAACTAGCAGCAATGATCAGCAGCAATGATGACGTTACCTAATTTGGGTAATGAAACATCTTCAAGAAAACAAGTAAACTCAGGGAGCACCAAAGACCCCTCAAGCAAAATGTCAACCAAGAGATTAAAAAAGTAGAGGCAGAACCAGGACGCAGTCCAAACAGAGGATGGAGCTGTAAGACTACTAAATCCTAACTATAAACACTGATTTCACAAACAGAAAAAATGTTAAAATACTCAATGCCCAAAAAGTACCGTATATTGGATTAAAACAAAAAATAGCTTTATACATTTTCAAGTGCATGCAATTCTTTGCAATGCTGATTGGGACAAAAGAGTAATCTTAATAAGTGTATCCAAGCTCCAATAACAAAAAGGAGAATAGGGTCTATCTTGTATTGAATAAAGCTTTCCAATTCTTTTTTCTCACTGTGGCTTCTCCAATCATCTTCTGGAATGACAAAGCGTGTAATACTGGGATAAATAGCAATAGCAACAGCACTTAGACTTATGTACCGCTCCAAAGTACTTTACAGTATTCTCTGGATGGTTTACAGTGTCAGCATATTGCCCCCAATAATCTGGGTCCTCATTTTACCGACTTCAGAAGGATGGAAGGCTGAGTCAACCTTGAGCCCGTTAGGATCGAACTCCAGACTGTGGGCAGAATTAGCCTGCAATACTGCATATTGTCAACTTGCAAAGCTTTCAAGTTGCCATGAGCAGGAGGGAGGGAGAACTGAAGTGAATTCCATACATTCTTTCTGACCGCAATCAGAAGGAGGGTGTTAGGTTTCACAGCCAGCCAAAGTGGTTAATTGGAGAATGTGATTTATGACATGGCCAGAGAGGAGGGGAGAGACAGGGTCATAGGGGAATGTAAATTTACGTAGGATCAGTCCTAACTGCATCTGAGTATTGCCGGAATGTTGCTCCTAATAAATGAATATATTTCCTTTGAAATTTGGATCATGGCTCATGAATTAATTAGGGCATCTTTCGGAAACTTGACACATATCACCAGGACTCTAAAAAATAAAATAATATTTTATTTATCCTAAACAGAACTGACTGAAGGGCTCAGGGAGACCAAGGAACTATAGGTAGTCCTCGATTTACAACTATTCGTTCAGTGACCCTTTGAAGTTACAACGGCACTGAAAAAAGTGACTTATGACCATTTGTCACACTTACGACCGTTGCAGCATCTCCATAGTCACACGATCACATTTCAGATGCTTGGCAACTGGTTCACATTTATGACATTTGTTGTGTCCCAGAGTCATGTGATCCCCTTTTGCGACCTTCTGACAAGCAAAGTCAATCGGGAAGCCAGATTCATTTAACCACCATTTTACTAACTTGACAACAGTGGCAAGAAAGGTCATAAAATGGGGCAAAACTCACCTAATTATTATCTTTTGGGCTCAGCTGTGACCATAAGTCAAGGATTACCTGTAAACTGCAGCGAAGGAGACAGAGCAGTCCAACTGGGAAAAGTCACTTCTGCTCATGCACAAATTCCTAAAACCAAACTGCATGCTCTTTGCTAAGTAAATTTTGCATCATTTCAAAAACTGGAACAGAACAATTAAGCAGCAATAGTAATGCATGCCTTTGTAAGCACTGAACTGGACTACCGTAATATATTCTACAGGTGGCTGCAGTTGGTGTGAAATGCAATTGTCTATCCATTAATAATGTGTGAGAGCTATTATAATCATGTTCCATATCTGCCTCAAGAACAACATTGACTACCATTTTGCATTTGAGTGCAAATTCAAAAGTGCTGATCATTACCTAAAAACTCTATACCAGGAAGATGTTGCTGAAAATCCTTGCTTTTCAGGAGTTACAGCAACAGAGGCTGGGAAACATAGATTCAAATACATTTTTAAGAAAGCTGTTAAAATTTTGTTTTTCAGGAGAATTCCCAAGGAGTGAATTTTGTTCATAGAAAAAGCAGCAGGTAGGATATGCTAATTTCGTTTGCAAAAGTCACATCAATTGGCTAAACAGACATTAAGCAGAACCACCACTTACTTGCTGACTTCTTTATACTGCGCTATTTCCTCAATATAAAGGAGATCATGTAGTCGTGACTGATAATTACTCTTGGTCAATGATTTATCCAAGACAGACTGTGTAAATAGCTGGTCAGCAGACAGAGGGATCTGATATCTGATCAGAAGGCTCTTATCCAATTCAGTAGTCTCGTTTGGCTCAAATTCTACAATTGTCTTGGAAGTGGAATCCCAACGTTTGGCTGTGGTTAACAGTTGCTGTCGTGCATTCATCCGGTATTCAAGATCTATTTGCAGCAGATAAAGAAAATAAACAGATATGCTTACTAAGTTATATTTAAATAATCAGCCTGCATATGGTAATAGATTTTTTTTTAAAAAAAAACCTCAACAGTTAACATCATCTCATAGGTGGATTAATGATCAAATTAAAATAATTTTAAAACATTAGGGTATAGAACTTCAGATATCAAAAAGCAATTTTATTACTGGTATGCATTAAATTATTTCATAGTGTCTGAAGGCCTATGGAAACAAACATTTTTGTTATTAAACTATTAACAGTTGGTTTTAATGCTTATTATTTCATTGCACTCTTATTTAATCTAATAAAGTTATGAATACTAATTGCTTGCATGTTCTTTTTCTGTGTCTAAAACATATTAGCATAATGATACACGAATTGTTTTTATATTATGCTGGGGAATCAAGATATAAATACAATAGAAGTATGATTTCTAATTCTTGGAATCTTCGCAACCCTATAATTGCTCGCATTAAAACTTACAATAGACTCTATCCATACTTTTGATAATGGTAACTGAAAGGATTGGCAGATTGACAGGAATTTTTAACCTCAAAAGACATACTTAGAATGTCTTACAGTGTTCATACTGTAGCTTTATTCTACTAGAATCACAAACATGACATTGCCATATCAGAAACCAAATCTGAGAACAGCTGTGCATCATATGCTTAACAGAGTTTTGTTTTTAGTTTCCAACTGACCATCGGTCCTGGGTAGCCATCAGGGCCAGATTTAGATGAAAAGAGGCCCTAGGCTATTCCACTTATGAGGCCCTTTCACCTATAGTGAAAGTGTAATTTTAATTTTGCTAACAATTTGAATATAGGTCCCTCTTGATCTTGAGGCCCTAGGCTGAAGCCTAGTTAGCCTATAGGAAAATCCGGCCCTGGTAGCCATATATATATACAGGTAGCCCATGACTTACAATCACAATCGAGCTCAGAATTTCTGTTGCTAAGTGAGACAGTTGTTAAGTGAGTTTAGCCCCATTTTATGATCTTTCTTGCCATGGTTTTAAGGGAATCACTGCAATTGTTAAGTTAGTAACATGATTGTTAATTGAATCTGGCTTCCCCATTGATTTTGCTTGTCAGAAAGTTGCAAAAGGTGATCTCATGATCTCGTGACACTGCAACCGTCATAAATATGGGAACTTTGCCAAGCAGCCAAATTTTGATCATGTGACCATGGGATGCTGCAGCTGTCATAATTGTGAAAAATGGTCATAAGTCACTTTTTTCCATGCCATTGTGACTTTGAAAGGTCACTAAACAAATGGTTGTATGTCGAAGACTACCTGTATTTTCATGAAATTTTGGAATCCCATTTAGGTAAGCCATGAGCAGAATTGCAAAAATGCTAATGATAATCTCCATATAAATTGGTTGATAAGTAAAATAAATAAAATGAATCTCTAAGACAAGACAAGCTTAGTTTCAAATCCATTTTCAACCAAGAAAATTCAGAGGCAAAATTCAACTTTTATCTATTTTAAAGTCAGCCCATTTAGAGTTCCTCTTCTCACCATCCAATTCCCTTTCCATTTGTAAAGCATGTGACTATATAAATCAATTGCTTAATCTACAGGAGGGGTAGAGAAATTGGTACAATCTGTTGGTACAATTTTGAACTTCTTTACTCTAAAGATTCAGCCAGATGTCAATTACAGAGGTTTAACCCAAAACATCTAGAAAGTACTAAATTTATCCTATGCTTGAGGGATAGATAACAATGAACCTAGATATCTGGTATGTATGTATGTATGTATGTATGTATGTATGTATGTACATACATACGTATTACATCCTGTTTTTATTATTTTTATTAAAAAAAAATCTCAAGCCAGCAAATATATCTAATATTCCTTCCTCCTCCTATTTTCTCCTATGAGATGAGTTGGGCTGAAAGAGAGTTATTGGCCCAGCTGGCTTTCATGGCTAAGGTGGAACTAGAACTCAGAGTCTCCTGGTTTCTAGCTTGTTGCCTTAACTATGTAACTAACCTGGATATCTGAGTTATTACAGACATTGTACATGACACAATACTTTATTATTATACTTATTTATAGGTATACTTGCCTCTGAATACAAAAAGTGGCAGAACCTGGAGGTGGAGTTAAAAGAGGGATCAGTTTAGAATCCCTGCATAGCCACAAGCAGTCCAGCCTTCCTTGAATTAAATATACCCTTATCTAACTCCACAAAGCTGCTAATCATGAGTTGGGAAGATTCCTGTGCATAGGCTGTTCAGCAATAAATCAGTTTAAGTGGACCTTCACATGTGAACCTGATCTTTTGTACCTGATAGTTTAATATGTAACTCAAATGCCACTGATAAAGGAAAGCCCTCACATACACAATTTAACAACAATTCAAAATGTTTTTAATATGAAGTTTAAAAGAACCTTCCTGTATTCAAATTATATTTAAGATTATATATATTACTTCCCCTGACTAATGCACTTTGCATCCAGTACCCCAAATAATTGTTTATATGCAACTTGTCCAAATACTTACTATTATTGTAGGCAACCTTCCCAAGGCTATACATCTTATAAGTAAATTTGGGGCTGAAAAAGATTTCATAAATGTACAAATTTGTTTTTTTAATGAAACTGCAAATCATACCTTCTGTTGAAGCAGCATCAATCATCACTCGTTGCATCAAAACTGGTTCAGTCCCAAAATCAAATACCACAGTTTGACGAAAGGTTCCAAAGATTTCTGTACTAAAAGCTACACTGATTTTGTACACTGAATGATCTGTTCCATTCTGGGTCATCTTTCCTCCAACCCATTCCTGACAGATTTCTGGGACTTCTTGATTTATTTGGGTGGTGCTGTCTCCAGCCGATATTGCCATGATACTAAAATGAGGACGATGTGCATCATAAAGGAGTGCCACTCGATACAGCATTCTTGCAGGCTGTGAAGGAAAAAACTTCTAAGTAATTGAGGTATATGTTCCTTCCTTCCTTCCTTCTTCACATTTATACAGCCACACATCTCACAAAGTGTGACTCAGGGCAGCATACAATTAAAAAAATGAACCACATATGCCTATCTATATATCCATTTATATATCTATCTGTATCTATATTTATATCTATATAAAATTTAAAAGACTAAAAGACATTATCTCTGGTGTTATGGAACATGTACCATATATATCAATAATTCTCTATTTCCATTAGCTCCCCAAGCGTTTTGACATAGCCACGTTTGAGGGACTTCCGGAAGGCTATCAACACATATTGCAATGTAGTGGTGATATTTCTATATCTCTACACAGAATACAACTATTTCCTGCAACTTCAAAAACACTTTATTTGTAAAACTGTATGTTTTCTTATTTAATCAAGAAAAAAAAATAGAAATGTTACATTATAAATGGTTTTGGAAAGGGAGAAGTGAGAAAACTCTCTCAATAATAATTTGCATTCAAATGATAGGTTAGAGTCCAATGTTCTTCCCATAAATGAAGGGATTTTATACTGATCTGTAAAATGGCCCAGAAACATGGAGAAGCCAAGGTTATCCCAAACCACCTTCAAAATGACTGTCTTCAGTGCTATACTGCATTAGTTCATGATTCTTGGCTCCGCTGATGTCTCCATGGCCTAATGAAATCTATTTTCAGCATTCAGCTGAATTCTAAACCATTTAACAAGGTTCTGCTTTATAAATAGGAGGCAAAGGCAAAGCTAGTAAAGCAAGCCCAAATCACCAAAAAAAATCTATGAATATATAGATATTTAGATATTTTTCTTAAATCTCAGCAATAACTGAATGTAGATATTCAGGTAAATGTTAAATGTGGGTTGAGTTTTTTCCATTGCAAGTTTTTATCCCACAAACTAAATTTGGCATATAGTAGCCCCAAGAATATGCAAATTCTAAAAGAGAAGTTGTTTAAAATCTTAGGGTTAAGTATCTATATTTATGTTCCAGCAATGAACTGATTTTTTTTTTAAAAAAAGACAGAATCCTACCTTACATGTAAGAGCAAAAGTCCACATCTGATGTGATTTTTTGGTGGTGACAGTAACTGATAATTCAGGGTTATGTTCAACTCTTACTCCATCAAGACATTCACTGAGCTAGAGAAAAAACAGTGTTAGAAATTTCATAGGATAATAATAGTGCTGGAAAAATAATTCTGGGTTTAACTGAAGACCTATACGTTAGTAAGACCAATATGAGTGAATGGTCAGTTTATCAACTAATATTTTATTATAGTTATACTATATTATAATTTATTCTCAGTGCAATATTTTTTTCAAACATTTCTGGAAGCATTTTCAACTTGAAACAGTCTGTTTTGCACTTGAAATAAGTTTCAAACTTGAAATGAGACATTTTGCAAAAAAAAAAAAAAAAAATCTGTCCTTGAAACACATCAAGATGAAATATTTTATGCAAACGTCCGTTAATGCAAGTCTCCATGCATGATTCACACATATTTTTATTTTGTGGGCCTTCAAGCCAGTCCTGACTCCTGACGACAAAGTCCCTGTAGTTTTCTCAGCAAGATTTTGGAGGTGTTTTGCTTTACCTCCTTTCTAGGGTTTAGAGAGAGTGACTGGTCCAAGGTTACATACAGTACATCCAAACAATTGAGAAAACACTCAAATGTTTCTTAATGGGCATCTGAAATAAAACTAGAAGAGAGGGCTGCATCAATCTAATACAGCACCTTAACTTCCATGGAAGACATACACACAAGAGTCACAGTTGTTTCAATCACGTAATTTTTAAGCTGCATGCAAAAACCCTACAATTAAATTCTGTGGTGACATACTATCAGGCTCTGTAGGATTTTATTTAGGATATGATACAAAAGACATACAGCTCAAGAAGTACAGTATTCACATACATAATGAATAACAAAAAGACTGTTGGAGTAATAGAGATTATATATATACTTGGGGAAATGAAGCTGCCCATAAACTGAGTAGCACAAAAATGACTATATTTCAATAGGCCTCTGGCATGATTAGCATCTCCAACTCATCATTAGAGTCAGAATTATATTTAACTCAGAATCTACCATTTTGATTGATTCCATCAGAGATTTCAGAAATACAGGGCAGAAATCTCCTTTGTGTCAGAGAGAAGTCAAAATGGTTTTAATGGTATGGATGTACAGTAAATCCTATTTATATCTATAGGACTGGTTCATGTCCTTCCTATCTACCATTTTATATTTATGTAAAATCAAATATGTAACTGGATATGCAAACTAACTCTAAAGGTGAGAATCAATAAAATCATGGTAGCAAAAATTATACAACATTTTCTCCACTTTTTTTAGGTACATTCCTGACCTAGTCTAGAAGCAGGTTAATATTGTACAATTCACTGTATCATTACAATCTTGACAGGAATCTATGTTTTCAGATGTAAGGCTCCTACCTAGCACTATCAAAATCCATAGTGGATTTTTCTGTGGTAAGAAAAAAGAAAAAATACAGAAGTAGCAGTGTCGAAATAAGAATAGTTACAAATGGAAGATAACATCATATAGACTCATTCTGTGGCCCTATATCAATTTTTTAAAAAACATCTGGAAACATCTACATGGATGTAGATGGAAACATAAAACTAAGAGTGAAATATAACAAATATTTCACAAAAACATGAAGTTTTCAATTTCATATGAAAGAATCAGAATTGGTTTGTCATTTTTTATTAACAGAAATAGGATCCTGCATAATATAAATAATATTTTGAAGGTGTTAAAAATCTAGCAGACAGTGTCAAAATCAAGCTCCTAATTTTAAGTATGAACACTGATAGATGCATTTATTCTTACCACTTTCTCAGGAGATAATGAATTCATCCATTTTTCAATTAAGGATTCCATATAACTTCCCAAACATTGCTTGTTTTCTTTCTGTTGTTTTAACTTTATCAAGCGGGAAGCGTATCGTTTCTGCCATTCGGTCAGCTCGTCCTGGGAATGTGCTGAAGTACACTGTGCACCGTATCTGCAAATTCCTTGCTCTAAAAATCTGCATAAAATGGAGAAGAAAACCATTCCTTAAATTCCCCATTTGAAATAGCCTCCAAGCGCATAACTTTTTGAGTCTTGAGTTCTGAATTTCCCAACCACACCTAACTAAAACTGTTAATTATAACCCGATTTGCAAAAGGTGCAGCTCAATCGATCCACTTACAGTTACACCTGTTGCAAAGCTGTTGCAAGGTAAGAAGTTGGCAGAAAAAAATCTGGATATGCCGGTCAAACTAAACATTTAGATCCTGGCTACAGTATAATTTATCCCAGAATATTTAAGGAAAGGCCTAAATTGACAAATGTTAGTTTGCGATGGTGGCAAATATCCCCTAAACTCCACTGAAGATCTTACTTAGCCTGGTAATGAAACGTTCGGAAACCAACCCACAAGCTCGGAGAATAAACCTCCCCACCCTCAAATGTTCGTTTATTCAGGAAATAGTATGTCTCTTTTATCTTAATCATAAAATATACAGAATTGTCCAAAAGCACATTTTAGTATCAAAAGCATACATCCTAAACTCACAGGGGTACTACAAGGGAAATGTTTTTCAAATGGATATGGTGGGGGGGGGGGGGCGGCAGGGGGGAGGGAAGGAAAGAGGGAGGAAGACAGAAGGAAATCAGTATATGATCTTCCCAGTTTTCTAGATTCTTAGTGACACCTTGTGGCCTTTTCTGCTTATTTCAGATTCATATTGGTACAGTCAGTAAATAATTCAAATGGCTGCATTCCCCCCCCCCTACTTTATGCACCCAAGGCTATATTTGGATTTATTTGTATAATTAAACTAATTTTCCCACCAATTCTGTTGCCAGTATAGGAATTGCTTCATAAAAGCTTACCACCTGGAAGTGTAATTTATGAACTATTTAGAGCCTGCAATACGTTTTGTTTTGGCACAGACAGCAATAAGAGCAGTTCAGCAGTGGAACCAATCACCAAGGCATGGACATGCACTCCTACACAGGCATCTGTCCATCTGTTCTTGGGATTCCTGCACTGAACAGGAGTTGGGGTCTTGATCCTTTCCAACCCTGTGATTCTAAGAACCCAGAAGTTAATTGCTAGGTCTCCAGGCACTGCTATACTGCAATTTCTTTATGCCTTATATGGGAGTTATAATACACCTGTCACTGAGTAAAAGTGATTCACTTAATTTGGATAATTTATTAATAAGAATATTGCTGTACTTTTTGTTTTTATGTATTTATAGGTTTTAATTATAATTCTAAATGATATAACTAGGTAGTCTTAGTGGAAAGGCAAGATAAAATTGTTAACAATCAGAAAATGCAGATTTGTTTTAAAATGACTAAATAACATTTTTAATATACATTTTAAAAAGCTCAAATATGTGTTGGTTTTCAAGTCAACTTAAATATACCATCTGAATTTGGGGGGGGGGAGAGAATTTATCTAAAAGCACCATCACAAAACGTCTTTGTACAGACTTCTAAACTCAAGCCACAATAACATTTTAAAACTTCAGGATACTTATGCAAATCTATCATCTATCAAGCAGGTTTATCAATAGGATAGTTACAAATTAAACAGACACTACAAAGTCTGTTGATCTTACAAACAAAGCAATTACAGGTAAGAATTCAGATTGTGTTATACTGCAAATGAATATATGTGGTTAAACAAATATATACACTGTGCACATCCTTCATCGAGATTTGTGGATAATTGTGGATATTACAGTTGAGAACTCTCAAATTGTAGGACAAAAATGATCAGTAAACTGGAAGCAAGCTTAAACATTAGCTTGTAAATGTAAAAATGGGAGAAGCAATAGTTATACTTTAATTAACACCAGGTAGCAGTATTTAGCATTTCATTAGCAGCTTCATGAGGTTACAATCCAGCCTTTTAGAATCACTTATTACAGGAAAATAAGGGACAAACTGTCACATTTGCCTAGCTGGAGCACTTTGAGATGGGGGAGGGGGAGGAGGGATGGACCATCATTCAATTCCTTGTTGAGGAATGCAAACTATGACATAAAAACACTAAACAAGAGATTATCCTTGTATTTTATTACCATGCAAGGAAATGATTCCCCGGTTTAGTTTCTGCATACTGGGCTGCTATTAAAGGTGCAGGAGTGTCTTTAAAAAGAAATCCAGCAACCCTCAAAGGCTAGCAATCAGAGTGAGAGATCATGTATGGTGTCTATAATTGTACATGCGTGCCTCTGAACTACATTCTTCACTAAAGGCTTTTTTTGATGGCTGCAGCTTATTCTAGGAGAAAGATACCATCTGCAGGGAAACCAAATCAGTGTGGTACAAGCATAATAAACATGAATTACCACACACAAAGCCAGTAGGCGCTAACTGAAGGGCCAAATACCATCACCATCCAATATGCCTCTAAGCTTACTAGTTAAGAGGATAAAAGAAAATCCTTTTATTATCTCAAACACAGATTAAAAGAAACTTCACTCAGAAGCCCCCCTCCCCCTCTCCCCAAAAAAGGGAGCTATTTCAACTAATTCCTTGCTGCCTTTCATCCTTCTGGCAGCAGCAGATATTTGACTTGCAGCTCCTTAACATTAAAAAAAGAAAACTGATGTGATAAACAGTGTCATGACACCAGCCAAAGGTCTTTTATGTCACATTGGTTTCAAAATAAGAGTTTAAAACATGTTTACACGTTGATTGTTGAAATCAATGGCTGGTTCATAGCCATAACATTTGCCAAAATATCAAAAGATAGTGGAGAGACTCCAACACAAGGTCAGTGAAAAATATTAAATAATTCCCCCACAGTGTCTAGTTGAAACTTTCTCTCAAGGATGAAGAACAATAAATAAAAATATATATGGATGGTCGGTGCCTGCAAGTCTAGGAAGTCACTAACTTCCAGAGACCAATTCTAAAACAAACATGGCCCAGAGGAGAAACAGGGTATTCCAAAAAATTTCACCTTGGAAGTTCTAACCCTAGAACAGTAAGATTTTACATATGCTTGAGATATATGTGTAGAAATGGGTCTTCTACCCTACTTTCTTCCATAAAGAAATCTACTAACCTAACCTTGCCACGTGGCTTTTTAGTGTCTTTGAAAATCTTCAATGAGAAATTATCGCTGTTCTAGGCCAGTGTTTCCCAAACTTGGGAACTTTAAGAAGAGTGGACTTCAACTCCCAGAATTCCCCATCCAGCATGGCTGGCTGTGGGATTTTGGGAGTTGAAGTCCATACATCTTCAAGTTCCCAAGTTTGGGAAACACTGTTCTAGGCAGACTATTTTAGTGCTTCACAGTTTTTATTATATAAAATTTCCTCCTAATTTTCTGAGAAAAACTTTTTTTTTATTTCAACCTATTGAAATTATCCAAATCATTGTCCTGCCCTCAGATTTAACAGGGATCAGGTTCATCCCACGTGGACATAACAGTTTTTAATACATTTATAGACCATCAGAATTCCCATCGGTCTCCTTTTCTGTCAAGGAGATACACCCAGCTCTTTTAATGGTCCTTTATAGGGCTTGCTTTTCAAACCTCTCAACCTGGTGGACCTCCTCTGAACCTGTTCCAATTTTTCCATGGAATTTTTAAAATGCAGACCGAAGACTTAATGTAGAGTGTCAGTGCAGAGTAAATAGAAGTATTTCCTCCTGCTTCGGAACCCAGTGTTTCTGTTAAGGTAGCCCACATTATGCTCCCATTATGCAGCTGATGATTCATAGACCCTAAATATTTCCCAAGTGCTCTGCTGCCAAATCATGCCTCCCCTTCCTATACAGTACATTTCATTTTTCCTATCCTATTGTAGGATCCTCACATAATCCTACTGGATTTTGCCCAATGTTCAAGTCATTTTAGTTCATGATCTTGTTTTCTAAGATGTTAACCAATTCTCTCAACTTGCTATACAGTAATCTTCAAATTAAGTAAGATTCTTTCCCCTTTTATCCTGCTGATCTAATAATTCATAAGAATCCTGGAATGCACAAATATTTGGGCAACTGAACATATTTTAAAAGAATGTATGCATAAAGAAACTGAAAAATCATCTGAAATTACTGAATAATATAAAGATTTAATAATTTCCATACAATAACTTCCATTAATGTTGTAATTACTCACTTAGCTACCCAAAACCTATGCCTAAGAATATTGTCTGTAATATATCTAGTTTTCTCATTTTTTAAACAATATGGGTAGCTTAGGTATTAGGCTGCAGAGGGGAATGTCTTTACCTAATTCTATACTTATATCCAATATGCATTGTCAATAAACCACAATTCCAGTAACACCCAGTTTTCAACTTCTACAAATAGAAGACTAGCATTCTCCAATTTCTGGGACCACTCTTCTGTATTACCTTCAAGGAACCCTATGTTATATAGACTTTTATATGTCATAACCAACCTCTTGAATCACACCAGAAGCAATCTGGCAACCAGTGCAATTCATAAAACAGGAGTGTCAAATGGGCATACTGAGGAATGCCCATCATTGTCTGTGCCACTCTATTCTGCACCAGTCAAAGCTTCTGTGTGTCCTTCAAGGGTAGCCTCATGTAAAATATGTAGCAGTAATCGAGCTATGAGATGACTAGGGCAAAACTGACTGTCTGAAGGGTCTCTAGGTAGGAAAAGGTACAATAGGCACATGAGATGAAGCTGTGCAAAGACCTTCCTGACCCAGCTGCCACCATCTTATCAAGCAGGATCTGTGAGACCAGGAAGACTTCTGCATTATACATAAACTTTGAATGGGAAAGTGCTACCCCATCCAAATGGAAAAATGGAAAATCCTCAGATCAAAATAGCCCCAAAGTAATAACATCTACAGTAGGGTCTTTTTAGGATTGAGTCAGAAATGGTTCTTCTCCATCCAAATCCGCAGAGCCTTTGGGCATTGGGGCAGAACGTAGATAACCATCATTTACTCCCCAAAACTCTGCTAAAAACATTTTTCAGATGCAGAAGAAGAAGAGTCATCATAAATTCTTTCTCCCCTCTTTTTCCAGGAAGTATTTCATAAATATACTGCCATCCACAAAAAAATCTGGTCTGAATCCAAAGTACAGATGTAGTCAAAAGGATCAGTTCTCCTTCACTTTTCCACAAAGAATCCCAATTTGCTGTGAAATAGGTTGAAACTGACATAAGTGGCATCCATCATTCTTTATTCCCTAGCCTGAAGACCAGACATTTTGTTTTTGATTTATGATATATTAACAATACATTAAGTTCATCCAAAACTACATCCTATCCTTCAATGTGAATATGCCTCTGTGATTTTGTTCTTTTTTATTCATTCACAAATACCTTTCTTACTTCCTAAATGATGCCTACATATTAGAAAAAGAATACAAGATCAAATAATTTCTGATTTCTTTTGAAGATTCCCAAATATCAAACATAATTTTGTTTACCAATTTCAGTTTCATCTCTCTCCCTTACTAATGCTTTCAAACTGAGAAATATTGAAAAAATGCATTCTTTTACCTTTTGCATAATGTGTATTCTTCACTACTTGTGACTCCCCGGGGTGGGGGGCGAAATTGCCAGCCATCATGACATCCTGCCACATGATGATAAAATGCAAGTTATTTTTTTGGTTCCTGCTATTCTTTAATTCCTGATACAAAGGATATCCAGCTTGAAACCATATAATTAATTACAGACAAGTTATCACTGTATTCCAAGCAAAGGGAAACAATTGATCCTCACTAGAAATAATATCTACCAAGTGTTACCTAAAGGAAAGTGACTCAGAGGGAGTTTCAAAAATTAGGTGTATTATTTTCCATGAATATTTGTCTATCATTTTCTTATATAAATCAGAAATCACTTACACCAAAAGGACACCCTGGCAGATTAGCTTGATCACCATTACATTTCCTGAAGCATATATTCAAAGGTGAATTGCACTTCAGAAAAGGGTACAATTTCCACAAATTTTACAGTATACAGAAACCAATTCCAGAAGCAGGGAAGATTACCACTTAATTGCTCTGGATTGGAAGCCATATTAAAAACCATTTATTTTTCTATGTCACTTTTATTTCCTATCTACACTAGAGAAATTGTTTTAGCTTCATATATTCTGAATATCTATTAAACATTGATACATTATGCATTTTATTAGTTTTTAAATAAACATATTTGAGCTCATTTCATAGAAAAAAAGAGAGAAGCATATTGTTTTAAATACAGGTAGTCCTCGACTTATGATTGCAATTGAGCCCAAGGTTTCTGTTGCTAAATGAGACAGTTGTTAAATGAGTTTTGCCCCATGTGATGACCTTTCTTGCCACGGTTGAAAAGTGAATCACTGCATTGTTATTAAGATGGTTGTAAATTGAATCTGGCTTCCCCAGTGACTTTGCTTGTCAGAAGATTGCAAAAGGTGATCACATGACTCCAGCATACTACAACCATCATAATTATAAACCAGTTGCCAAGCTTTCAAACTTTTGATCATGTGACCATAGAGATTTTGTAATGGTTGTTAAGAGTGAAAAACGGTCATAAGTCACTTTTGTCAGTGCCGCAGTAACTTTGAAAGGTCACTAAATGAATGGTTGTATGTCGAGGACTACCTGTAAATATAAATACACCAACAAATAAGGAAAACGTTCTATTGTGGCTATTTCTCACATATGCAGAATCCCATCTAATGGTAATGTTTCAAACCTTACTTTTAAGAATCTAAGAAGTCCCAGTGATAAATCAGCTTTTCTGATGACTCCAGGTGAAACCCCTGCAGGGCATCCCCTCAGAACCAGAGGAATCCTCCATCCATGAGTGTGATTCAGAACTGAATCAATTTTAATTCCGTTCCTAACCCGATTAATCTTTTTTTATTTGTCAGATTCAGAATGGTAAGACAAACGTACTTTTTCTACCAACTAATTAGCAATTCCAATGTTTACTTAAATTAAGACATTAATATTTTGAAGTGTACCTTCTTCCACCTCTTCCACATGATGTACCGAGGGTATTTTACAAGCTGCTGCCTGCAATCACAAAGATGAAAATCAATTTAAAATATGCTTCTATTTACCATGTGTATAAAAATAAATAAATATCAGACTTCTATGGTGGACTAGACCTCCATGAAGGAACACTAAACTAGATTACTCTGAAGAACTAACATGATGTTCTATAATGACATTGTCTTAGTTATTACCTATTTAATCACAGAAGGCAGATATCAGAATAAAATTCTCCAGAGAAAATCATAAGTAGAAGGTGTGCCTTTAGAAATTGCAAGTAATATTCTCCACTATGGGCTATTTTACAACCTTCTTTTAATTTCAATTATGGTGACCTCCAACAAGCATTGTTTGCATCATATCTTATGATGCCAGCTTATTTACTAACACTTTAAATCCTCCATTAAAACATTACAAGCAGCTCTTATTTGCACATATCACGTGTTTCTGACATCCTTATTGCTATAAAGGTAGACAAGAAATGGGCAGATGAGACTAAGGCCAATGTAGGTTTGTTTTGTCAATATTTAAAATATAAACTAAAATCAGCAATACTCAAGATAACTGCACTATAAAATGTAAGGTAGGCTACAGTGAATAACTGCTATAAAACCACAGATAAAAGAGGATGCTAAAATGCTTCTTAAATTATGGCAGTCACCTTCAAATTGGGAAAACAAAAACTGTGTCTGATACAAAAAAAAATTCCTTTATTTCAAGAGAGATATTCTTACCTCTGTTTCAACAAGAAGGTTTTTCAGCCTCGTCAGATCTTTAGTTACCATCCCATTCTGCTAAGAAAGAATATAATCACATTCTGCTTATTTGTTATCTATTACAAAAATAAAACTGAAACAGTTTTTAAATCAGATTTTTTTTCATAGTCACATGTAAGAAGTTTAGTTTTAAGAGATGCAGACAATTTTTTAGTGTTTTTTCTCCAGCACCGTTTGGCTGAATGCTTTGGAATGACTACAGACCAGTTTGAAACATAACCTATCAATTTAATTAAAGAAGGCAATTTTTCTACTTTACTGAAAGTACTTCTCCCTTTTGTTTCATAAAATGCGCCTTTCAAACATGAAAATGACAGTCGCAAATCTAAAAAAACTAGCAATAACATTATGACACATGAATATTTCAAATCAGAAGTCTGCATGGGCAGGGAACCAGAAGTGTCGCAGTGAGACTGACTGGAAAAATAGCGGGCTCCAATGAGCTCTGCGAAAATCCAGCCGGACGAACCTCTGTCATGGGGTCTTTGGACCGGAACCGTCCTGTAGGGATGGTGAAGAAGGAGAGGTGTCTCCGAAGACCAAGAGGAACAGGCAAGTTCCTCAGAAGGACGGAGGCAGCTCTTCGGACTGGCGGCCATTGTAAAATGACTGCTCTGAAGCTGGGGCAACCGGACTAAGTTTTTGTGCAGGAGCGGTGTTTGAATGGAGTGCTGGTACAGGGTGAGTGACTGGCCAACTCACAGGTAAAAGAAAATTTTGAATTGGATTAAAAGGTGTCCCAGAGCTGAAATGAGCGGCTAATTGGCACTTGGGAAATTCTATGGAAGGAGAAGAACAAAGAGGAGGCTAAAATATTAAAGTCCAAGAAAGTTTTTGTATCTATAATTAGATTTGGAGAAACTAAAAATAATAAAAGAAAAGAACCCAAGGATTTAAATGACAACTTTGACTTTGTACTAACTGAAATTGAGCCACTATACACTTTTTTTAAAAAAAAAATCTATTACTTGAGAACTGATTTCTGATGTATATTAGAGATATTAGGGATTAAGGACTTGCAAACAGTTTACGGCAAAAGTTTGATATATCATATGGGGCATGTATCATGAATACATTTTCTGTTCTATATCTGACCTTAGAGAAGCTATGCAGAGATAGTTTCAGCAACATATACAACTCAGACTGGCTCCATTCCAACCCTCTGGGCTATGCAAGAGATGCTGTATGCTGTCAAGCATCCAACATTCTGTTATTATAGCCTGTATCAATACAATACTATCCCATAATCTGATTTTACTGAATCTGTTGCGAAAGCTGGCCAAAACCATGCGCACAAAGTTGACAAATTGGAGTCCGTGAATTTATATATATTAAACCAAGAATAAGCATGCTCTCATTATGATATAAATAAGATCAACTATCTATGGCTAATTCAATATAAAGTAATTTTATTACAGCCTTAAACCACAACAATGTTACAAACAGCAAAAACACAGTACCATTAATAAGTTTAGTAAATATCAGTTCCTATATCCCAGGTAATATAATTAGCAATCTTCTTTTCTGAGAGACACTGAAGAATACAAAGTTCTAGATGCAAAAAAGCAAAATTTTGCAATTGAGTTGCTCTCTAGTTCTTACCAAACAATTCATAGAAACTGTATCACTTAGAAAACTAGTTAATAAAGGCTGGATAAGCCTTAACTGAGAATCATCATAACATCTGTAGCATTAAAGGATGTGTTTATTTGTGTCTTCTTAATTTCAGGGACATAATCTCTGGGATACTGGGATATATTTTATTTAACCTCTACAAATACCAAAGGGAGGACATTAATATAAGTTCCCAGAAAATGCCCGTAGGTATTTCAAGTAAATAACTGAAGACAAGTAATTTGCAATGGAAATTCTCTGGATTTCCTTAAGAGATCAATAAATCCCCATAGTTTGTCTTAAGTTATTTTATTACTTTATGTGTTAAGTTCACTGCTTGATGACCTTTCCAACATTATCTAACTCTGAAAATAATTGACATTTGGAGAGAAACCACACAATTATAAATTTACTGATGATGCTCTTCTATGAAACCTATCATTATCAGTTATTAAAAATGAATGCAGTTCAACTGAAACTAGATGGATCTCCAGCCATACTAATAATATCACTTGCCAAATTTGGCTTTCAATTTTAATCAACCCAGCCAATGTAACATGATTAATAGAGATGCATGGGAATTTGATTAAAGAGTAATATGACTGAATCATACGTCTAAATCAACTTGGAGATTCACCATTTGCTAAATATACATGTTTTTCCAAATCGAATCCAATTGACTTACTGAATTAACAATTCAAATGAAATCAACTTGTTGAATCAAATCAATGACTTGATTTGGAGACTGGATGATTTATATTCCTAATGCTTTACAAAACAGATAAGTGACAAAACTGGTTTGCTAGTGCCCGGTGCATTTCTTTCAGAACTAATCAAAATTTCTTCTGTCTATGAAAGTGACTAGAATCAGGTAGTATTCCATTTATTAAATGGACAACAACAAAATAAAACAATGAGATCAATACAAGCAATAAACTTTCCAATCAATCCAACATACAACCATTCAGCTGGCATTTTAACACTCTTTCAGGCTAATACCTTTGTAATGTATTACACTGCAGCACAATTCTGCATTATTTGTTTATATTAATGCAATCTATACAACTATGTTCAATTATAGTAAGATTAGTGTGATTCTTATTATATAAAATTCATTTTTACCATATTTTTTCTGTTATCAAATGTTTTCTTTCCTTAAGCCTAATGTACAAACAGATATAATCTGTTCAAATTTAAGATTCTGATTATATAAACAGAAATTCAAACATATTGAATACAGAATAACAGAGTTGGAAGGGAACTCAGAGGTCTCCTAGTCCAATCCCCTGCCTAGGCAGGAAACTCTACATCACTTCAGATAAATGGTTATCCAATATCATCTTAAAAACTTCCAGTGTTGGAGCATTCACAACTTCTGGAGGCAGGTTGTTCCACTGATTAATTGTTCTGTCAGGAAATTTCTCCTTAGTTCTAGGTTGCTTCTCTCCTTGATTAGTTTCCACCCATTGCTTCTTGTCCTGCCCTCAGGTGCTTTGGAGAATAGCTTGACTCCCTCTTCTTTGTGGCAGCCCCTGAGATATTGGAACACTGCTATCATGTCACCCCTGGTCCTTCTTTTCATTAAACTAGACATATTCAGTTCCTGCAACTGTTCTTCATATGTCTTAGCCTCCAGTCCCCTAATCATCTTTGCTGCTCTTCTCTGCACTCTTTCTAGAGTCTCCACATCTTTTTTACATCATGGTGACCAAAACGAGATACAGCATTCCAAGTGTGGCCTTACCAAGGAATTATAAAGTGGTATTAACACTTCATGTGATCTTGATTCTATCCCCGTTTATGCAGCCTAGAACTGTGTTGGCTTTTTTGGCAGCTGCTGCACACTGCTGGCTCATATTTAAATGGTTGTTCACTAGGACTCCAAGATCCCTCTCGCAGTTATTACTATTGAGCGAGGTACCATATATACTGTACCTGTGCATTTTGTTTTTCTTCCCTAAATGTAGAAACTTACTTTTTCACCACTGAATTTCATTTTGTTAGATAGTGCCCAATGTTCAAGTCTGTCAAGATCCTTCTGTATCTTGAGCCTATCTTCCGGAGTGTTGGCTATTCCTGCTAGCTTGGTGTCATCTGCAAATTCGTTGAGTTCCCCATCTATCCCCTCATCCAAATCATTGATGAAGATGTTGAAGAGTATTGGGCCTAAAACAAAGCCTTGGCGTACCCCACTGCATATTTCCCTCCATGTAGATGCAGTTCCATTGAGGACTACATGTTGAGTGCAGTTGGTCAGCCAGTTACGAATCCATCTGGTGGTGATGCTGTCTAACCCACATTTTTCTATTTCATCTAGTAGTAGGTTATGGTCTACTTTGTCAAATGCTTTACTGAAGACCAAGAAAATTATATTGACAGCATTCCTCTGGTCCACTAATTTTGTCACCTTGTCAAAGAATGCAATAAGATTAGTCTGGCATGATCTGTTTTTGACAAACCCATGTTGGCTTTTGGTTATTACTTTGTTTGCTTCTAGGTGTTGGTTGATTCGTTGCTTGATTATCTTTTCCAGAATCTTCCCTGGTATTGAGGTCAGGCTGATAGGTCTGTAGTTTCCTGGATCTATTTTTTTTTTTCCTTTTTTGAAGATATGAACTACATCAGCCTTTTCCAGTCCTCTGGCAGTTCCCTGGTGCTCCAGGATCTTTGAAAGATATAGTTCAGTGGTTCTGAGATCTCGTCTGCCAGTCTCGTCTTCAGAACCTTGGCGTGTAGGCCATCTGGTCCTGGTGATTTGAACTTGTCTAGGGTAGACAGGTGCTCACTTACCATTTTCTTCCCTATTTTAACTTGTGTTCCTAATCTGTTTTTTGTGGTGCTGTTTTTGATAGGTTGGACTGTTTTTTCCCTTTGTGTAAAGACAGATGCAAAAAACGAGTTACCGTATTTTTCGGAGTATAAGACACACTTTCCCCCCCTAAAAGAGGCTGAAAATTTGGGTGCGTCTTATACTTGTAGCTTTTTCAAAGCTTTTTTTCAGCCCTAACGAGGCGCTAGCGAGTGAAGCAATCTCCTGCTTTGCCTGCTTTTCTCATTGCTGCTCCCTCTCAGCTGTGCTTTAGAAGCTGTTTTTTTATCCCCAAGCAGGGGATAAAAAGTGTGCACGGGCGCTCAAAACCAGCAAACTAATGTGCTGAAGCTGACCAGACTAAGGACGCTAGCCAGATGAATACCTGGTAGGCAGATTTCCCCCACCTATTGGAATTGGTTAAAAGAAACTTGGAGCAAATTAAGAGAAATCAAGTGTACTATACAAGAGAAAGTATATTTCTGCTTGCCTTCAGAGATGCAAATTAAAAGGAATGTGGCCAAGAAACTGCAAACAAGAATATGTATGAGGCCCATATTTGCAATTTCACAAAAAGTAAACTAATGCTTTTCAGGAGTAGACACACTTGGAGAAAAAAGCCAATAGCAAACCAAAAACAGAACTCAGATAAACCATACACATCAAAAGTATGGAAGCTTACACTCTGAAAGAGTTAACAGATCTCTCATTGCCTCCCCCCACTCCAAAATATTCCCTACTATTGCCCTACTTAGTTGTCCTCCTTCAGAACAAAGTGGTAGCTTCAACTACTGATCAGTCTTGTTTTCTAAGAAGATTCTGAAATCTACGAGGGGTTATAAAGTGTTTTTGAAAATACACTGAATTTTAGCACTTTAAAATACAGCAAGTCAGACTTCCGAAGTTTTTATAGGGTAGAGTAGGTAGGGGTAGGATGGGGTCGGGTAGGGATTGATGCTATAAATCACAGGTGTCAAATTTGATCGTGTCACATAGCGTATCATGACATTTTTTGTCTTTGCAGAGCCGGGGTAGGTAGCCTGCATGTGATGCATCTGGCCTTTCAGCCGCCAGTTTGACACCCCTGCTATAAATGAATCATATTCTAGCCTACCTCTGCTTTGTCTGGGTTGCAAAACTCTGGCCAACCATGAGATGGCAGCAAAGGTCTACATACACTATATGTCTTTGCTGGCATCTAGCAATCAGTCAGCTTTATCGGTCTAATTATGGCTGCCCTATTATAGTGGTCACAATAAAAGCAAGCTTGATGATTAAGTCATCTGTTTCTTTTTGAAAATAAACTCAAGAAAAAACTTGCAAACTATTTCCACCCAGATCTCAAAAGACAAAAATACAGCAATAAAAATGGAAAAGCATGTCTCTGTTCTACTAATTAGCATACTGAGAAAATTACTTGAGAGTATTTAAAACCCATGCCTGTATCACATGAAACAACTGCCAGTTTGCTAGTGCAAACTCATGGACAAAACTGGGGTTCCCGTTTCTTCATCTATAAAGATGAAAATATGTTAATATTTTAAGACAAAGCAGTAGTAGATTGAGTCAAGTCTCCTTATTATGTCTCTAAAGTCTAGTATTTGAAAAACTGTAATGAGAACCAATTGCCACTTACCAGTGATTCACCCATCAGTGAGTTAGAAAGAGCGTTAGAAACAGCCTGTAGCTTCCCTTTAAGATGCACGCAGCCAAGCACTGCACGGAAAGTATCCCCTTCCCTGTCCAGTCCTTCTCCCAATACTGCAATCAAAAGCAGATACCATACACTTAGACTTAGAATAACTTTATTGTCACTTTGAATGTAACTAATCGGCATATATTAAAATGAAACTTCGTTACATACAACTCTCAAGGGTCACCATCTTCAATATACACTATATAAATATACATGCATACATACATACATACATGCATACATGCATACATGCATGCATACATACATACATAAATAAATACAAAATTATGCATATACCCACATATATTATATAACACAGAGAAACAACACAGTCTAGTCCGGATGTATACATGTACATGGCAAGAAAAACGAATCTTGCAAATTTACCAGATGGATGGCATAGGAAACAAAGCTGTTACAGAATCTGGTAATCCATATTATTTGCTGTACTATATAGACACACCCCTCTGCCACATCAGACAATAGAAGTCACAATATGAAGTGAACTATAGGCCTTTTAATAATGTAAAATTATTAAATTATCTCTGGATCCGGCTGTTTTGGCGAATTACCATCCAGTCTCCAACCTTCGCTTTGTGTCGAAGGTTGTTGAGTGTGGTTGCGCGACAGCTTCCCCAGCATCTGGATGACGCTGTCTATCTAGACCTGTTCCAGTCCGGTTTCAGGCCTGGGTACAGCATGTAAACGGCATTGGTCGCATTGGTTGATGATCTCTGGAGGGCTCGGGACAGGGGTTGTTCCTCTGTCCTGGTCCTATTAGATCTTTCAGTGGCTTTTGATACCATCGACCATGGTGTCATGCTGCGCCGGCTGGAGGGGCTGGGCGTTGGGGGCACCATATTACGGTGGTTCTCCTCCTTTCTCTCTGACCGGTCGCAGTTTGTGTTGGCAGGGGGGCGCCTTATGTGTGGGGTGCCACAGGGGTCAGTCCTCTCGCCCCTTCTGTTCAACATTTATGTGAAGCCGCTGGGTGAGATCATCCGTGGGGTGCAGTTCCATCAGTACGCTGATGACACTCAGTTGTACATCTCCATCCCAGACCACCCCAATGATGCCCTTGAAGTGATGTTCCGGTGCCTGGAGGCCGTGCGGGTCTGGATGGGGAGAAACAGACTCCAACTCCACCCTGCAAGACTGAGTGGCTGTGGCTTCCGGCGTCCCGATATAGCCAGCTGGTGCATTGCTGGCTATTGGGGGCGAGTCATTGGCCCCCACAGAGAGGGCTCACAACTTGGGTGTCCTCCTGGACGCGCAGCTGTCTTTAGAAGAGCATATGACGGCCATGGCCAGGGGGGCTTTTTATCAGGTTCACCTGATCCGCCAGTTACGTCCCTTTCTGGATCGGGACTCCCTGCGCACGGTCACTCATGCCCTCGTCACTTCCCAACTGGACTACTGCAATGCTCTCTACATGGGGCTCCCTTTGAAGAGCATCCAGAGGCTCCAGCTGATCCAAAATGTGGCCACGCGGGTGATTATGGGAGCGGCGGGGCGCTCCCATGTAACTCCTCTCCTGCCCAAGGTGCATTGGCTCCCAGTGGTCTTCCGGGTGCGATTCAAGATATTGATTAACATCTTTAAAGCGTTCCATGGCTTAGGACCTGGGTACGGGACCGCTTTCTGCTACCGACAGCCTCCCACCGGCCAGTACGCTCCCACAAGGTGGGGCTCCTCGGGGTGCCGTTGGTCAGACAATGTCGACTGGTGACCCCCCGGGGAGAGCCTTCTCAGTGGCGGCTCCTGCCCTCTGGAACAAGCTGCCCCCGGAGGTATGGAGGATCCCGGACTTGCGCACCTTCCACCGTGCCCTGAAGACTTTGTTATTTTAGCAAGCCGGGCTAGCCTAATTTTAACGGTTTTAAATTTTAAATTGGATTTTAATGGGATGTTTTTAATTGTGGGCCAAAGTATTTAATCTGGTTTTAAATTGTTTTTAATTTTTATATTTATGTATTTGATCTTGGCTGTTCACCGCCCTGAGTCCTTCAGGAGAAGGGCGGTATATAAATATAATTAATAAAATAAAATAAAATAAAATAAATAAAATTTAGTTTTCCTGATAGATAGCTCTTTATATTTTGAGAATGTATGAGGCAGTTGACTTCACCCGACTCTTATGAATTTACCTATCTCCAAATAAGTATCTAGGTGGCCACAACTGTTATGTTGAATCTGAAGCCGCTATTGACCACTGAGTGCATGGAGACTACTGAGCTGTTCCCAGTTATACATTTTGGAAAAATAAGGAAGTGATCCAAATATTCACGCACACCTTTTCATAGCTAATCTAATGTTATATACAGTATGAAGAATTACCAATGTTTACAATGTTTGGAAATATGGATCCTGGATTATATTAATTGGATCGCCTTTTGAGGCCATGACACTTTGGCTACATTCACGTAATTCACTAACCATTATTTATTCAAATTAAAGAAGATAACCAATTTAGAATGAGAATACTTTTACATAAGTATGCATTTTAGAACAAGTGATATCCACAAATATAAGTACTTAAATTCAACGCAGCATTTAATATGGCCTGTGGCCTCTACATGCACAGACTTGACTGCTAGTGTTCATTTATGAGAATAAAGACTTTTTGAAAATCTGAAGCTGGAAGGGGAATATTATCAGAGTTGCCTTTGAAGTGGACTGGCTTAGACCTCTTTTTTGTACTACAATTAAGTTTTGGAGAGAGAACTAGTATTGAATCTAATAGAAGATCAGATTCTAATTGAGGTGCTTTTACATGTAATGGCATAAGATGGAGAGAATTAATAATGTTAATAACCTTTAAATGAATGTAAAGAATGTGCTGAAATACATGTATTAACCACAGATGTATACAGGTAGTCCTCAACTTACAATCATTTGTTTAGTACTGTTCAAAGATACAATGACACTGGAAAAAGTGACTTATGACTGCTTTTGACACTTCAATCATTGCAACATCCCCATGGTCATGTGATCAAAATTCAGATGTTTGGCAACTGGCATGTATTTATGATCATTGCTGTGTCCCAAGGTCATGTGATCACTTTTTGCAACCTTTTGACAAGCAAAGTCAATGGGGAAGCCAGACTCACTTAATAACCTAATTTAACAACTACAGTGATTCATTTAACAACTGTGGCTAGAAAGATCGTAAAATGGGACAAAACTCACTCGACAACTATCTGTTGTTAGGAATGGAAGATTTGGACTTAATTGTGGTCATAAATCAAAGACTACCTCTATATGCACTCCTTCTTCTCCCTACAGACATCCAAGCCAAAACCATGGCCTGGTGCCTTGTGCCTCCAATCGCTCCAATCGCTTCAATCCTGAGCCTTGTGCCTCCAATCACTCCACAGATTTCCTTCCATCATCCATCAACATTCTTCTCAAAAACAGCTAATCTGGTCATCTGTCATTCAATCTGACCTTTCCCAATTCTTATTTCCAGAAAAAGAGCCCATGTCATTTATTCACCCACCATTTGGTAAGAGTGTGGCTCCAGATACACTATTATTCAAAGACAAAGTGCAGACCTCAGTTCAGAAAAACTGTATCCCTTTAGTATAGAAAAAACTATACAGTTTAGACAAACTGCATCTGTGCATCTCTAGTTTAGAAAAACTATCCGTACTTTGTAAAGAACAAGCAATTATAGGTGCTACAGGTATCAATTACATCTAGGATTAAATGAAATAAGAAACGAAGACTAATTTCCCCAGTCTAAAAACACAGAGATTTGAACACAAATAATAGATTATATCTCATATTTGTCTCCTTTCTAGTAGCAAATAACAAAAATTAATTTAAATTGCACATTTGAAAGGGATAATTTTGCATAGTAACACCTATTAATTATTTTACAATAATATTTTTGGGGATTAATGATATTTAAATGTTTAGGAAATAGCACATTAAAGCAAGAATAGTCTTTAATTCTCAGGCTTAGTCTTGTATTTAACATCCATTTTTATTTCATTCTATTAACAATATTATTTCTAACAGATTACCTCCATCTGTGCAAATGTCAATTATTGTAATTGGTAGAAAGAATAAGTTTGAGGAACAGGAGGAAGAGCTACTATGAAAACAATGGTCAGATAAAAGAAATCTGATCCTGGGGCAAAACTGTAAGCCAAGCAAGCATTTCAGACAAGACCCATAATTGGACAATTCTATTTCACTTGCAGATAAATGCAGAATCATTTCTTAATGTTTAGAAATTTGAAGAAACAATTTAATGTTCATACCATGCCTACAGTCTTCATCTGCCTTTCCATAGTTTTTCTGTAAAAAAGGAAAAAGAATGGTTATTTATTTATTTATTTATTGGTTTGATTTATATGCCGCCCTTCTCCGGAAACTCAGGGCAGCTTACAATGAGTTAAGCAATAGCCTTCATACTTTTGTATATGCCTGCTTAGTAGGGCTTTCGGCCCACCCTAAGCAGTGTTCTTTTTTATACAAAGTCAGCTTATTGCCCCCACAATCCAGGTCCTCATTTAGCCATAAATTTATAACCAGTAGATGTGTGTTCTTTAAATACTTAAAATTATTTTCATCAGAATTTTTTATTTATTCAGAATTTCAGTCTATAAGCATAATCAGGAATCCAAGGTGTGACAGCTCCTATAGCAACCAAAATTCACTCAAAGCGAGAAAAATAATCCAAGCAGCTTCTTTCTTTACAGATGTGAAGAGAAAGTTAAAAACTAACTATATCTTGTCAATCTGCTACCTCATTTTGCCTTGATTGCCAAAAAGAAACTATGAAGCTA
The DNA here is from genome assembly GCF_029215685.1 of Pituophis catenifer annectens. Taxonomy (NCBI): domain Eukaryota; kingdom Metazoa; phylum Chordata; class Lepidosauria; order Squamata; family Colubridae; genus Pituophis; species Pituophis catenifer. The sequence goes on from NW_027256882.1 coordinate 146,995,718, forward strand.
CTAGGCCAGCATTTTCTTTTCAAGCCTTCTTGGATGACTCTTACTCAGAGTTTCACTCACACATTAAAGTGAGGAAGGATAGGACCAAAGAGTTCCCCTTAATGAAAAAATGGCATATTTTCTAATTCTTGAGATCTCCAGCTGAAGATGAGTTTCAGAGCAGGACCTTTGAAATTGCAGGTGAATCAAAAGTAAGACAGTAAGTTGAAGTTGCTTCTCTTGGACGAGAAGCAAAACATTTTCAAAGAAAAACCAAAAAGTTCAGTTGCCTCTTGAAAAAGCACCTTTGGGACAGCCATGACCTGGATGACTGAGAATCTCCATAGACAAAAGTAAGACAATTCAGCTACCTAGAGCAGTGGTCCCCAACCTTTTTATCGCCGCGGACCAATCAGCCTTTGATAATTTTACCGTGGCCTGCTGAGCGCGTGCAGGGGTGGGGGCTTTGGGCCACACGTGCGTACCTGCGCGGGGCTCTCTTCCCTGGAGCCTTTGCGCACGGCCCAGGAGCTTTTGCGCACGGCCCAGGAGCTTTTGCGCACGGCCCAGGAGCCTTTGCGCTGCAGCGTTCATGTCCCCCGGCCGCTGCGCGGCCCGGTGCCAGGTACTCCACGGCCCGGCACCGGTCCGCGGACCGGGGGTTGGGGACCACTGACCTAGAGGACACCAACAAGGAAACACTGGAAGGCAAAGAGGTTCTGGGAGTAACACAAAGACATCACATGGAAGTGCCCAAACCTAGGTGTAGCCAGATATCTGGCATCAAAATTGATACATAAAATTTACATCAGGAATTTTACATTTTAAATACATTTTCCTAAGAACATATTTTCCAAACTCTTTTCATCTTTTCAATTTGAATACTTATAGGTACCACCAATAAAAATAAGTAGTGAGAAAGTCACAAATCAAAAATCCAGTTTATTTGATCTGTAGTCACACCAGGTAGATAATCACTGCGACAAATAAAACCTGTACAATTGGTATTTGAAAGCTATTTACATTCATATTGGTCAGCAGCTAATTTATAAAATGTCTCTTATTTTAAATAACAATTTAAATGTTATTTTGTTTAAAAGCTGTCAAGTAACTTTCATACTCTTAAAATCTTTCCACACTTTTTTGAAGCATATTACCTCATTGCTTTAATCAAAGGCAAATCAAATCTCAAAAAACTATTCAGGGCAAGCCACATTTAAAAATGCACTCTGTATCAGATCTATTACCCCAATCTAAGGCTTCCACTGGATACCCCTGCTGTTTGGTTTCCCCATCATCACTCCTTAAAGAATTACCCTATAGTGACTGAATCGTTCATTTATTTCCTCCCAGACCAACTTCCTCTGTCAACGTCATTTTTCTATCTTTAGAAGTTCACATGTTACATTTTATCTCATATGGAAGGAAGCAATATATATGGGAGCAAACACTTATGAAACCTACAGACATAGGAAACAAGACTGGCAACCACCACAGTTATACAGCCAAGCAGATCAAACACTTGAATCCACAAAGAAATGTTTGCTGTAAGCAGCCTAAGAGTGTCGTGTCAAGCAATGCTATAATTTCAATCCCTGCTTACACAACCACACCGAACTACTCTACTTGGTTCTGTTGGAAGCGTCACACTAAAGACTTGTAAAGAAGAAGCGGTTCTACGGAGAAGACTTTAAATTTCAATGCAATCGATTTCAGCCTGACATGCTTCTGAGGAGTGAGTGGGAGGATATTGGCAGAGAGAAAACATGGGCTTCTGTACAGTGCTTCACCGCCACTTTGTATTCCTGCTGTTTGGGTGATTCACATGCTTGGTCACATGACTTCTCTGGTCTTCTGTCTGCCGTGACTCAGCCACAGAAATCGTAATATGAATCAGGAGCACTTCAAATGCAGGATAGCTTTAACACCCACACTCCTGCATACACACATATCTCGCCCTACAGTTTTGCATGTTAAGTAATTCTCTGTTTTCATCTTCAACAAAATCCTCTCCCAATATTTCCTCAATCCACTGCAGGAACACTCAGTTTAGGGAAAGTGAATTACCTTCTTCTTTTTCTTTTACTACAACAGAAGAACCTGTTAGAATCCACAGTCGATGTAGTAATTGAAAATCACAATCACTTTTATGCAACTGCTTTCTCCACCCCCCTCACACTATTGTGAAATGTGACTGGGCACACTGTAATCCACCAGTCTGCAATGATTTGATTGCGAAATCTGTTGAGATTGTTGTTAAAAACAGTCGACAAGTTGTGCTATTAAATATATCGTTAATGGCCTAATATGTTATATGCCAGCTTTGATTCAGTGAAATCCTACATATTGCTCACCGAGGAGAGCTGAAGAACTGTTGCTAGGAGCATTCATGTCACTAACATCTTCATTACTAATTAGGGCTTCTGGGAATTTTGAAACAGACACCCTGCAGTGATAGCTGATAGTAGAAGTAGGGGAAAAGTCATTTGGACTAGAACAGAAAAGAACTGGGGCACAGAAATGAATGAATACATCTGAGAAACTGCTTGATATTATTAAGCAATGTCAATAAAGCCAGGGAGTTTCGCACCTTTTAAGCATATTATCCTTCTTTGAACAAGCAAAATCTTATACTTTCAAAATACATTGTTGGTGAAGTTAAACACTTCTGTTGATGTGATTATTAAACAATTTAATTAAATAAATGTTAAGCTTATCCACTGAATATAGCTCCTATTGGCTATTCTGAAAAGGTAGTGCAATAAATATAAATATCATCAGAAACATTTTATCCTCCATTCTAATAACACATCAGAAACTGAAATAGGCACACAAGAAAGAAACAAACAATGTATGCTTTTCATTCAGTCATCTTTAAAAGCTGGTTTTGAATTATTATTATAAATTTTAAAAAATTAATCAATTAATCTAGCCATTAAACTTGCATAAGAACAGGGAGTACTTTCAAGAATAGTTGTTGGGTGTTAGTGAATACTGGCATGTCACCCAAAATGTTGTGGCATGTCACCTTTGGCACGAATGTTATAGGTTTGCCATCACTGGTCCAGACCTTGATTCTTAGGCAACTGCTCTATCTATGAGTAACTGGTGTTTTGAGCCTCTAATGTTGTTCCCAATGCCCTTCTGAACTGTTGCTCATGGACTGGCCCGTATGGCTATGTAGCTTGGCAGCTATGATGCCTGACAGGACTTTCCATGTTGTTGGGAGTCAGGTTACTGGCCCGTAGTTTGATGGCGCTATTCCCTGATGGGATCTTTCATGATCAGCACTGTCTTTTGTGTTAGCCAGTCTGGGTGGGAGCCTGCTGCTAGAAGCTAATTCATCTGCTCTGCTAGGAGTTCATTCACTGCTACTAGTTTCTTTAGTCAATAGATGTGGATCATGTCCAAGCCAAGTGCTTTCCAGCTCTTCATGTTCTTGACTTGCTGTTGGATGTCTGTTACTGTAATGGTGACTGCTTCCTATTCTGGGAGACTGCTGTCTCCTCGGAATAGGAAACTCTCTGCTCTCAGTTCCTGCAGCCACTTTGCATGGATATTATGTGTCTTCTTTTTCTCCCGTATGTTCTTCTAGTATTGTTCAGTTTCTGCTGTTGGTGGCTCTGCTGTCACTGTGTTATTGCACTGCAGATGGGTTCTTCAGTGAACAGGGTATTTATCTTCTTGACCTCTGCTTCTCTAGTGTATCACCTTAGCTTAGTAGCCAGTGTCACAAGCCTTTGTTTAGCAGTCTCAAGGGCTTCAGAGGGAGTCAAGCCTTTATATTTTTCTAGTAGCCAAGTCGTATCAATCTCCATTCCTTTCCATACTTCCATCATCTAACTAACTTCTGAGTCATCTTGATCTTAGCCTTCAATTTCATTTTCCATGGGTGGGGGTGGGTGGGTGGGTAGATAGTATTTTTCTTGATTGTGTACCCAAGAATCTTCAGGATTAGAGACTATAGCTTATACTAATTCATTGGTTTGAGTTGTTGTGGCAATAGGGATTGTCCTGAGGGCTCCATTGGAATCTCCTAGCATGCTATCTGATCGTATTCCCATTAAACTTTGGTAACTGGTCTCAAGGCTTGACTGTAGCTAGTTAATCTATGGTTTTATGCCTCATATTAGCTACTCACTCTATAATGGAGGGAATAGCAGTGACCTTCCAGGTTCAGGTACTGGCTGCACTTCTAGTTGTTCCTTCAGATCTTGGGTCTAGGATGCAATGTGTAGTTGGTCTATCTCCAGCTGTGAAAACAGCTTCTTCCCTATGTCAAAGCATTAGCTTTCTCAGCAGGGAGGTAGATCTTCTATCTATCCATAGTTCTTTCATACTTTTCATATATTCCCTCTCATTAGGTCTACCATTTAGCAATGTTCAATTAATTTCAGGTTATCTTGTCTCACATGTATGCCATATAGTTTCTTCCAGTAGTCTACTTAGCCATGCTTATCTCACATGACTTTGTTAATCTGGGAGACATCCAAGCGGCACAGTTTGTGTCACTCTTTAGACCCGTGATGGCTAACCTATGGCACACGTGCCACAGGTGGCACATGGAACCATATCGGTGGGTACGTGAGTGTTGCCCTAGCACAGCTCTGGCACACATGCACGCACCAGCCAGCTGATTTTTGGGCCTTCCGGGCCCACCGGAAGTTGGGAAATGGGCCATTTCTGCCTCCGGAGGGCCTCCGGGGGGGGGAGAAGGCTGTTTCCGCCCTCCCCAGGCTCCTAGAAAGGCTCTGGAGCCTGGGGAGAGTGAAAAATGGGCTTTCAGGTCCCACCGGAAGTCAGCAAACAGGCTGTTTCCAGCCTCAGGAGGGCCTCCAGGGGGGTGGGGAAGACCGTTTTCACCCTCCCCAGGATCCAAGAAAGCCTCTGGAGTCTGGGGAGGGCAAAAAACGGGCCTACCGTGCCCACCATGCCAAAAGCGGGGGGAGCAGGGGGGTCACGTGCGCATGAGCGGGGCGCATTGAATTATGGGTGTGGACACGCATGTGCGTGCTACCCCCTCCTGCGCTCCCCTTTTAGCACGCGACAGCAAAAAAGTTAGCCGTCACTGCTTTAGACACATGAAGCATTAATTAAGTATTGGGACCCGAAGACCCCTACTGGTAAGGTAGGTACCAGCCCGGATTCAAACCCAAGCCTTTCACATCAAAGAGTGGTGCTCTAAGCATTATACTCTCTAGCCATTCACATATGTATGGAATTAATGTACAGTATTATAGATTTCTCTTTTTATGAAGAAATATAAAAGAATTATTGAAAGAAATAAGGAAGGTATGAAGTTCCAAATGCAGGAAAGACAACTTTTGGGCAATATGAAGAAAAAAACCTCATCTAAATATGGACTTGGCAGAAAGCAATGAAAGAAACTAGATTTAAAATAGTACAACTTCAGGAAGAAATGCTGTGATTTTTTTAGTTTAAAAAAATATTTTAAGATAGATACGCTGTCAGCAGAATGAATGGAAAGTGGATGTAAGAAAAGAGTTAACTGGAACAGAACAAAAGTAAAATGATGGAGTGTCACAGAAATATGTGAAATATCATAAATTGAAAGGTGTAGGAGAAGAGGCAAAGTTGGGGGCAGAGTCAAGAGAAGAATAAGTCTGGAGTTGTTACGTTCCCACAAGCAATCCAAGTCCAGCCCTCCCTTAAATTCTGTTAATTCTTATCTAGCACTGATTGTGAATTGACTAGATTCTTGTGTATAGGCATGAGCAATAAATCAGCTTAACATGGGATCTTGATTCTTTGTACCTGTCAAAAATATGAAAAAGGAAGCTTGGTGAAATGAAAAAGTGAAAAGGGCTTTGTAAGACGAATACATATAAGACAATAGTGTAAAATGAAAGAAATATATTTTATAATATGCATAAAGCATTGTTGCAAAGGATTTAATTAAAGGAATTAAGGCATAATGAAAATATAGAGTTAAATAAGGATTCTTCAACAGAGTGAATAGAATTAAATACTAGTGATAAAATGATTTGGGATGAAACTGAAGTGAAGGAATACTAGGAGTATCTTAGAAACCTGTATGGGGATGACAGTGATATACCAAAGAGTAAAACTGAAACAAACTATAAATGTTACTATGCAAAAGAAAAAAATCATAAATGCTATGAGGATGCTGAAGAAATACATGATGTAATGGAACTAATGTTAGAACTGGATCTTATTTATGGAACAAATGTGCACCTTGTTTAGTATATATAAGAAAGCAGTATCTGAGTCTGATTGGATGAATGCCATTACTGTTCTCCTATACAAAGAAAAAAGTACCAAGAAGAACTGCAAAACTAACATTAAGTTTTTTCTGTGATTGTCAGCAGAGTTCTGACTGAAATGGAACACAATGTGAAATTCAACAATATTTTGAAAGAGCAGTTTGCATTTATGCTGGGCCCCGAGCGTGCAAACAAAAATGTTCTTCAGCAAGTCATTGAAAAATGTATGAATGTAAAAAAGGAAGTATTGTATACTGTACATTTATTAGGTTAGATAAAGCTCATGATAAAATGGACATGCTTGAATTATGGAATATTTTATATTAATAAGGAGTTAAAATTTGATTGCTGGATGTGATAAAAGGAGCATGCATGTGAATAACTGGAAGTTTTAGTGAATTGTTCAATATTCAGCAAGTGGTTAAGATTTTATATTATGGTATTTATAATGTTTTTATAGATAAATTTATAAAGAATCCTTGTGGTGATGTCAGAGGTGGGTTGATTGGGGACGTGGATGTATGTATACTTTTGTATACCGATGATGTTGTATTGTTCTCTGAGAATAAATAATCTGCAGCATATGTTAGACAGATTATATGATGGAACAAAAGAAAGGGAAAGATTGAAAATATTGTGATTCAATAGAGGTAATGAGATCCTGAAAAATACAGAGGTGATATAATTTAAGCAACATAAGTCAATATATGAAGTCCTGTAATAGAAGCAAGGACAAATGTTAAAGACAGAAAAGTAATGACAGATATAATGAAAGGTGTTGTATAAACTATTTTTATTTTCTTATGTCACACTCTTAATTTTTTTGGCTTATTACTAATTTCTCTGCATAACAACAATTGCCTATTCAATATTCATTAATATCTGGCAACTTACTGTCTCTTTGACTAATCCATAATTCATGATAGAGGGTATAGTGAAAAAAGCATGACTTTCACTGAAATGTTTGGTTCATTCAAATAGTGCCCCTGAATAGTTTTAACTATATACTTAAAAGCAATACCAGTGTTTCCACAGTAAATTAGAGATGTCTTTGAAAGAACCACAATGAGATTGGCAATTAATGTTCTGAAGGATTCCCATTTAAATGCCATGTTAAGCCACTCTTGAACTAAAAGAAAAGCATTCACATCTGCTCATTATTTTGTAGTTTCAAACACTCTTCCTCTCCTTTGATCACTTTCCCTAAAGCTCTTGACTCTTTGATGTATTTGTTCCTAATAGGGGACAGAACTCTGCAAACTGATACTGGATGTCCATTGTGCCAATGGATAGATCTTTGGTGTCTGCTGGACTCTATAATCCATTGGTTATTTTTTTTCCAAAATTAAACACAAGCATACTTGAAAACAATGTACCATTTCTAACATCACCTTCATTTAAAAATAGAGGCTTCATAGTACTCTTACAAAATAAAAACTGCTTTATTCAAAAATATGCTCAATCATGCTGAGAAAAAACAATGGCTAGCTAAAGACTACAGAGCATGATGGAGGTACAGAGTGGAGGGGGGGAGCAATCTCACTATTTTCCTTCTGGCAAGTAAGTGTTGTGAATGGTAGCAACCTTTTGTCAGAGTTCCATGAAATACTTTCTCAAAAATGGAAACTTCAGTTATAGATCTTAGTGTCCAATTGCCTAATGAACTCATTATTCACTCTGCTTGTCTGTTTCATATGAACAGGCAAAAGAATGTGTAAAAATTACAAACAGATATATAGCACAATGAGAAAAAATGTGCAGTGCTTTTTTGTAGTTCCAGAACATCCTAACATGTTTGGAGTTAAAAATATAAGCTCTCTTATGCATTTATGGTGGTCTGTTAAGTAGCAAAACAACTTTTTTATTGGTGGATTTTTAACTTTGAAAACTCTGGAACTCCTATCTCAAAATGGACTTTGGCCACACTTAGATCGGAAGCGTCACAGCCAACATGTCATACATAAAAACAGATATGGCCTTTCAAACTGAAGTTGTATACTTGTCACAATAGATAAGGAATAAAAATATCCCCAAGGTCCACTGCAATCTTTGTACAACTATATGTCATGTTAGAAAAAAAAAAAACACTGTAAATTAAACTCAGCAGATTTCAACGGCTCATGTTTTAAGCTGGCATTATATATAATGTTTATATATCTATTTCACATGTCAAAAGAAAAAAGTGTATATGGGGGGGATTAGATTTTTTTGTCCTTTGTGGTCTTATGTTACACTGAATATAATAAAGTCTATCTAATACTAAACTATGTTTAAGTAACGATGAGACACAATAGTTGAGATGGAGTGTACCATGAGAAGGCATTTTATTGGGAAGTTAGTAACTACTTTTTGAAAAAAAGCACCTTTGGGACAACCATAACCTGGATAACTGAGAATCTCCATAGATGTACAGTTCTGAAGATAATCATCATTTGGGGTACACTTACAGAAAAAGTTAGTTAAACTTAATAAAGTACAATTTCACTCCTCGTGTTATTTTTGGAGAAAGTGTAATTAGTTTAGCTTCAAGGAGCCCTACCAACTCACTGAACTACAGGTTTGGAAGAGACCTTTTAAATCAACCCGTTAAATAAAGAATCCAAATTAAAGCATCCCCAATGAATTAGTGTCACCAGTTGAATGGCCACCCCTTCACCATCCAGTGAAGGGGTGGCCATTAAATATACAGGTAGTCCTGTACCTCAACTTACGACCTCAATTGAGCCCAAAATTTATGTTGCTGAGAAATTTGTTAAGTGAGTTTTGCCCCCATTTTATGATTTTTCTTGCCACATTTGCTAAGTAAATCACTGCGGTTATTAAATTAGTAACACGGTTGTTAAGTGAACCTAGTTTCTCCATTGACTTTGCTTGTCAAAAGGTTGAAAAATGAGATCGCATGACCCCAGGACACCGCAACCGTCATAAATATGAACCAGCTGTTAAGCATCTGAATGTAAATCACATCACCATGGGGATGCTCAATGGTCATAAGTTTGAAAAATGGTCTTAAATCACTTTTTTTCAGTGCTGTTGTAACTTCGAATGATCACTAAAGGAACTGTTGTAAATCGAGGACTACCTGTATTAATGTTTTTCTCAGCCATCTCTCAGATAATGCAGGCTCCCTTGGCTGAGAATCAGAGATGAGTACTGCTCCCTTGAGTTGGAATACCTTTGAACCTTATTTCTCACGTATTTCTGCATTCCTACAGGATCAAACTGCCAAACGTTAGTAGCAAAATGACCGTTTTTATATTAAATTTCAGGACAGGCACTACTATAAATCTGTCTTCTTCCAGAAATTCCAACCCACATTCAAGGTTGGTAACAGAAGAAACTTCAATACTTGATACTATTAGATAAGATGCTTTATTGCAAACAAGAACAAAGGAACATACATGCAGAAAATATGATGTAGAATACAGAAATCAATCTAGCTCTCACTTTCTTCCTTCATAGCATGCTTAAACCTTAAATATTGTCTCCAGCTTTGAGATTGAAATGCACCTGTCCACATTTATATAATGGTTCTGCCTGGCCTGAGCAATGCAAGTTTTCTCCTTGCCAGATTCATCTTTTACTGTCAGCCCTAGGAGATAGGCACGATTAGGAAACCATCTCCACTGGAAGACTAGAATATAGAGGTAGTCCTCAACTTACAAACACAACTGAGACCAGAGTTTCTGTTGCTAAGCAAGTAGATGTTAAGTGAGTAACACTCAATTTTATGACTTTTCTTGTCACAATTGTCAAGTGAATCATTGTGTTGTTAAGTGAATCGGGCAATTATTAAGCAAAGCTGGCTTCCAACTTTGCTTGTTGGAAGCCGGCTGGGAAGGCTTGACATGACCTGTTGACCACTGCAACAGACGTAAATATATGCCGGTTCTCAAGCAGCCAAATTTTGATCATATGATCATGGGGATGCTGCAATGGTCCTAAGTGCATGAAGTTGTCATGAATCACTTTTTTCAGCGCCGTAGTAACTTCAAACAGTCACTAAATGAATGGTTGTAAGTCAAGGATTACCTGTGCTTTATCAAGTCAGGCTAAAATGACAGAATCTTTCAAATCTGATTGTGCTTTTATTTGTGGCTTTTCTCTCTTATTCCCCAGAGCAGACTCAGCCTGAATCTCTTTGTAATAACATTTTCCTTCCCTGGACTGAAGGAATGCTTCTGTCCTTGTTCTTTATGAAATGCTTTCTGAATATCTGCTTCAAGGCCATTGCCCTGGCTCTCTGAATTTACATCCTGATAGTATAACTGTACAGTTTCGTCAAGTGCTTTGATGGCAGTCTTCACTACCTTTCTCTTTCTGGAGTCCTGAGCAGGGAAAATCAGCTTAATTGGAGAGAACAAGCCTGCTAAACAACCACCGCCCCACCTTCTGCTTCTCTACATTAGCCTTTCTTCCCCTACCCAGAAATAAAGTCACGATTTCCAGGCCAGCCTCTTTATGTCTGGGAAGAAGAGTGGAGAGTAGCCACTGAGGTGCCACCTGCTCTTTTTACATCCCAGAGTTATTGAATTACAGGTAGTCCTCAACTTACAACCACATTTGAGCCCAAAATTTATGATGCTAAGTGAGAAATTTGTTAAGTGAGTTTTGCCCCATTTTATGACTTTTCTTGCCACTGTTGTTAAGTGAATCACTGCAGTTGTTAAATTAGTAACAGGGTTGTTAAGTGAATCTGGCTTCCCCGCTGACTTTGCTTGTCAGAAGGTTGCAAAAGGGGATCACATGACCCCGGGATACTGTAACCATTGTAAATATGAACCACTTGCCAAGCATTCAAATGTAAATCACCTGATTTGTCTGATCACAGACAAAAATGCCAAATCCAGTCTAAACACCTGGCTGATTATGCAACCATTCATAACTACTTCTATGGGCAATCTTGCTTTTCTAGATGATGTATCTTATCAACTGAATGCACTGAACTTAAAATTTTAGAGTTGAATTGCATAGATGTATTAAGGCAATGGTGAAATCTAAAATTTGTTACTACCGGTTCTGTGGGCATGGCTTGCGAGGTAATGTGACTGTTTGGGCGTGGCCAATTTTTTTTTTTTTTTTTACTTTTAAAATCATTTTTTCTACAACCTCTTCGGCGAAGAGATTATAAAAAAATGCTTTCAAAAGGCTCGACGATCCCAGCCTCTGCCGATCAGGCAACTCAGCTGGGATCGTCAAAGACATTTAAAAGAAAAAGAGGGATTTTTTCTTTTAAAAGCCTTTGACGATCCCATACATATGTATGTATATATGTATGCATGTATGCATGCACAAAGAAATGTGTGAAAATATCAAACTCCAGCATTTATATTCTTCAGAATACTGAAGCTCAACTAACTCTTTTTGGGTTTTCTTGGCAGCGTTGTGAATTTCTACAGCAAAGAGGTACAAGAAAGTTGAATTTGTGGTTTAAGTGCTATAAAAGCATTAAACTGTGAACAAAAGTATTTTACTAACTTAAGAATTCGGAGAACCGGTAGCAAAAATCCCTGCCCCTTAACACTGCCCCCCCATGCCCAGCTGAGCCGCGCAATCATCAGAGGCTTTTTTTTACTTTTAAAAGCATTTTTTCCACCGAAGAGGTTGCAGAAAAAATGCTTTTAAAAGTAAAAAAAAAAAGCCTCTGATGATTGTGCAGCTCAGCTGGGCACGGGGGGGCAGGGGTAAGGGGCAGGGATTTTTGCTACCGGTTCTCCGAATTCTTAAGTTAGTAAAATACTTTTGTTCACAGTTTAATGCTTTTATAGCACTTAAACCACAAATTCAACTTTCTTGTACCTCTTTGCTGTAGAAATTCACAACGCTGCCAAGAAAACCCAAAAAGAGTTAGTTGAGCTTCAGTATTCTGAAGAATATAAATGTTGGAGTTTGATATTTTCACACATTTCTTTGTGCATGCATACATGCATACATACATACATACAGTTTTTCTTTCTTATAAATGTTAACAAATCTGTACTGAGGTCAAGGCCTGCTGAGGAACATTTGCAAGCAACACTAAGAGATTCTTCGTCTCACACTAAATACTGGAGATCTAAAATATGAAAAACAATGACAACTAAGTGAAACCATGACATTTAAGAGTCACTTAAATGAGATATACAGCCATAAAAATCAAGTTAAATCAATAGGTAATGAAAAATAACCCTTTTGCAATATATTATTTAAATATTTATGTTTAACCAAATGGCATTATATTCTTCATTTCTGATTCATTAGAGACTTTTGCATCAATGCATTAAAACATTCAGTATTGTAATTCTTGAGCTAATGAACTCATACAATACTTATGACTATTTATGATGGAAATGTCGAACAGAACCTGGGAAAGTGAATCAGGAAATAGGACCACTGCAAAAGAATGCCTCAGCACAAGGGAGGAATGAACGAACATGAGATTCAGAACAATTCCACCCTAATTACTCCAGGTATAAATTGGCAGACCCTCAAGATTCTGTTATATCTCCCTGTTAGAAATAAAAGTCTTTCCATAAACCCTAGTGGTTTGTATTCAAAATTCTGCCAGCCCACAAAGCTTGGCATCAGTCTTTGCCCTAAGTGTATATTAGAATGATGATATTGACAGAATAGTAACTAATATTGTTTATATAATTTATACCCAAGCTTGAGATGCTTAACTAAATTTAAAATTGAGCAAAAGCAAAGGAAAGTCATAAAATCATTAGAAATAGTTTACCTTTTTGTAGATATTTAGATTTCTAGTGTTAACTGTGCAGAGCAATCTACCATGCTACAGAAATAATAAATATCATTTAATATTTATGTACCCTCCAATCTGTTTGGCCTCCTACTATGCCCTGCGGTTAATTAAGATTTATCAGGACATATTTTCATCTCTTAGTATTTCCTATTTTGTATGCCTCTAAAGCAATGCTTAATTGGAAACATATTTTCTCTTTCTTTAATAATGACGCAATCAATCACTGAAGAAAGTTTGTAGGTCTTCTCAGAATTACGTTTACTTATGTACAACATGCTCACAAACATATAACTTGAAAATAACCATTTATTTAATGACAGTTCAGAGTTACAATGGCACAGAAAAAAGTGACCTATGACCAGTTTTCATACTTATGACCACTGCGGCTTCCCCCCACTCACACAATCAAACTCTGTCTGGTTGGCAACCAGCATGTATTTGTGATGGTTGAAGTGTCCCGGGATCCTGGGATAATCATTTGGAAACTTCTTAGAGAGCCTCTGACAAGCAAAGTCAATGGGGAAGCCTATTTGCTTAGCTACCACGATTCACTTAACAACTGTAGTGATTTACTTAACAACCATGGCAAAAAGAGTCGTAAAATGATTCTCTTGCTTAGCAATGGAAATTTGGCTCAATTGTGGTCATAAGTTAAGGACTATTTGTATGCTCAGCTTGTTTTCTAGGTCAGAGTCTTGACACAAGCAATGAAGTATGTGTGTGTGTGTGTGTGTGTGTGTGTGTGTGCGCGCGCGCACACACACACAGGGGTTTAAACAACTGTGGCCATCACAGAATACTGTAAATGATGGATTTCCTTTCAAATTGCACCTACATACATCATTTGCAGTCAGGGTTTAGATCCAAACTTGGTTCAGAGATGGCCATGAGAGTACAGTTAGATGGATGATCTCTATTGGAAGACAGACAGGGAGAGGGCAATTGTGTTAATATTCCTAGATTTCTTCATTGGGAGATACCTGCTTGACCCCTTGGGGTTTTACTGATTTCTTTATTGGATTTGCATCTGCCACAATCAAAAAGATCCATAGGGGTCCCACAAGTTTGTATTGCTTAATGCTAACATGAAGCTGCTGAGAAGGATCTATTGTTTTGGAGCCAGTTGCCCAAATGCTAATGATATTCAGCTACACTTTTCCTTTCTTGCAACTCAAATTATGTTGTGAAGTCAGAATTATAGCCTGAAGAATCGGCCCAGACTCTCCATTAAGTAACTGATTTGCAGTCTGAAAGTCCTCCTAGGACTAGCATTAATACTAAACAGCTTCATAAGACTTGTTGCAGGGAAAGTTTGTTTTTTAATCACCTTCAGCATCTAAACCAGCTGTGTCTATCCCCAAAGAACCTGGTACTAGCGACTGATGAACTGATAATCTCAAGGTTCAATTTTTGCAAGGTGCTCCTTGTGAGACAGTCATGAATGACATACTGGAAACTGCAACTAGCCCACAATATGGCAGCCTAGGTGGCGTGGTGAGCCATGGCGGCGCAGTAGTTAGAATGTGGTATTGCAGGCTAATTTTTCTGACTGGCAGCAGTTCGATTCTCACCAGCTCAAGGCTGACTCAGCTTTCCATCCTTCTGAGGTCGGTAAAATGAGGACCCAGATTGTTAGTGGCAATAGGCTGACTCTGACTCTGACTCTGACTGCTTAGAAAGGGCAGTAAAGCACTGTGAAGCGTATATACGTCTACCGTAAGTGCTATTGGTAGTGAGTGGTACCATTTGGAGTACCGTATCAATCTTGTACTGAAACCAGTGTACCAGTTGCTATTGTTTTTTGAATCCTAAATATATTCACTTTGATATGCAACATTTTACGGAGTTTAGGTCAAAGTCACTAGCAGGACTGCTTACTGTCACACCTATAGTTCCCTGCAAAGACCTACAAAGGCAGAATTTTGGTATACTGCAACAATTTTGTTTTGTATGGTATGGTTTCTGGCTATTCTACAGAAACATTATTTGCTCCTTCTAGGCAATTGTAGGCATATTATCAAGGGCATTTAAAAAATAATTCAAGAATTGCCTCTTTGGTCTCTTTGATGCAAATTAATTAACTGAAAACTACAGAATTTATATTAGGGTACTTCTGGAAAATTGTCATCAATGGTCTATTAACATTCCTCATCCCACCTTGCTTTAGTGCACAAACAAGTGGGGAGGGGAATGACAGAGACTGTTTCAAAGTACACTTTAACATCTAAATTATTTCACTAGAACACATACAATGCAGAACAGAAATAAAAATAGATCTGTAATTTAATTGTGGGCCAGATAGCAGCACAATGCATGCAAAGTGTGATAAATCTAATTAACATTTTTACCCCTTTCTTTGAAAGGAGTTAGGAGTTAGAGCGTTTATGCAGACTCAAGCAATTAAATAAATAAATAAAATAATGAATAGAAAAAAAGTGAGTTTCTGATACTTTTGTCACCATCTCTACAATATATTTATCTTTTATTTAAAATGCAAAGGCATTTCTATTGCAATGTCTAAGAAAGTAATATTTCTTTCGAGAATAAAATATTTATCCTACAAAAAATGCTTAGAAGGAGTACAACCCAGTGATTTTGTTAGTTATTTTACAAATCTCAGTATTTCATGGTTGAAGGCTTTATGGTTTTGAAACATAATGCACTACCCACATACGGTAATTCATAGTGATATAATCGTAAAAACAGGGGGGGAGAATAAAATACTAGAAATGAAAATACTTATTATGTCATGCAACACTCACACCCTTGATATTTAAGCCAAAAGCATTAATGTAAACACTGGCATGGACCTTAATAAAGTACTACAATATTTTAAGATAACACAATATTAAGAATAAGAATTTAGTCTTATTTAGACATACTGTATATTGTACAAATAAGACACATATTGTTATATATTTCCCAGGTAAAACAGACAGGAAGCACAACCAGATGGGCTAACTCTCCTTTATTGTAAAGCTACAGTATATTAACAGAATCTTACAAGTTTGAAAGTACAAGTCTCCCAGGATCTCCATAACAGCCTGAGAAGCTATGGAGGGTCTGTTCTGAGTCTCTTCCGCTGCCCATTATGCAGCTGTGAGTTATGTCCTCTTCTATCTAACCTAGACAGCACTTTCTTGCCCTGATTCTCAAGGTCTTTTTCACATGCCACTGCATATATACGGTCATATAAACTGCACAGTATTTATTTGCCATATATGTTATATGATTTAGTGGTTAAGGCACCAGATTAGAAACCAGAAAACCATGAGTTCTAATCCCACTTTAGCCATGAAAGCCAGCTGGGTGACTTTGAGCTACAGGTAGTCACTGTCAGCCCAACTCACCTCACAGGATTGTTGTGAGGAAAACAGGAGGGGGAAGCAGTATTAAATATGTATTTGAGTTGTTCATAAAAATAATAAAGGTGGGTCTGCACTAATTATTAAATTAATTACTCCCTAAACCAATCTATTTAAGCATATAATAAAAATGAAAATTTGCATTTATAGGGGGCAAACTGGAATGTACTGGAAGAATGAAAGAAATGAGCAGACTAACCAGCTATTTATGCACAACCAGAGGAAAAAAAAAATAAATGTAATTATTATCTCTCAGCCTTCGAGCACTCGCTTTCATTAGTGTAACAAACATTAATAATGCTTTTCTGGATAACAGAGTAATGTAACTTGATTTAGGATTGCCATACACTCCAGACTTCGACTGGATTCTACGAATATCTCCCCAAAACCCACTGAAGAAATTAGCCTGTCTTCCCTGCTTTCACAATTTCATTTCAGTTTTTGCCACACTCTGTTTAGATAAAACGGGAAATGTGCTGGAAGCAGAGTGGATAAAAATCAATGATTTTTTTAAAAAAATCAAAAAATCTGATTTAAAATTTATAGCTTCCTTTAAGAAATCCCCTCAACTCTCTAGCAAAAAAAAGGAGGGGAGTGTGTGGGATGGAAGCAATTCTACTACTAATAGCCAGCTATATTTCATACAAGGTGGCATATGGAAGAGCCTGTATGCTTTGTTCAAAAAAGGCACAACACAGATGCAAAAAGTTATAAAAGACTTTATAGTCATTTAATACACCCACCCATCCCATTCACAGAATGGGACTCTTAGCATTAGCCTCAAGCAGAACTTGCATTTCCATCAATTCTTCTGACACAGCTTAAAAAATACATGGCGGGTTTTTGCTTATTATACAGAAATGTCGGTGTTTTGCATTTCCATAAAATTCTTTTAAAATTTCAAATAATTCCATTGCCCCAAAGACATTGAGAACGCTAGTCAAAATATTAAGGCAAACAGTTGCCGTCACACTATAGAATTTCTGCCTGATCTTTATAAACTTTTTGAAGCTCTTTAGCTCTAAGTTGTTCTGATTTTTTTTTCATTTCAAACCAGCATTAAAGGATCAAGACAGCTTTGATTAATTTATGGATGACCTCCAGAACATTGAATACAGGGCACAGTACAGGATGCACTGGATAGACTGGTTTTTAAAAGCATTTTATTCTTGAAACAATTATAAGTTTCCAATTTGCTATTGGGCACAAAGAAACTCCTGCTGAAAATATGTAAAGCCTTAAACACTCTGCAGAGAAAAGTAAAAAAAAAAAAAAAAACCAGGCAAGATGATATTTGTATATGTGTTGCTACCTCCAACTTCCTGTTTCTTTCCTTTCTGCAGATGCCTCTGAGACAGAGGTGAAATTCAGCAGGTTCTGGAGAACCGGTAGCGGAAATTTTGAGCAGTTCGGAGAACCGGCAAATACCACCTCTAGCTGGCCCCCGAGTGGGGAGGGAATGAGGATTTTGCAATATCCTTCCCCCAGGAGTGGGGTGGGAATGGAGATATTTACAGTATCCTTCCCCTGCCATGCCCACCAAGCCACACCACACCTACCAAGCCACACCCACAGAACCAGTAGAAAAAAATTCGGATTTCACCACTGCTCTGAGATCAAGATATTTGAGGAACTGCAGTCTTCTGTATCAACCAGTCTAGTGTTAGATGTCAATTCTTTTCATATGTCTCCCTAGTAGGTTCAGGTTGGCCTGGGAGACCTGGACAAATAGGTCATTTCTTCTAGAGCTCCCATTCAAAGAAGGCCAACTTTATTCCTCATTATCCTGAAAAGTACCATATTTTAAAGGAAAGCATATTACTTTCTGAATCTTATGATTTCTGTTTTCAAAGGGGGGAGGGGGAATTGTCAGGCTCAAAAGATCAAGTCCGCACATGAATTAATATTTAAAAGGCACACTCTAAAGCCAACATATTTGTTTTCAAATCCCACTCTAAAAATTAATTTAGAAAAGCTTTTTAATTTTTTTAAAAAAATCCACAAAGCCTTAAAAAAAGAATCCAGGTCTGCTTCCGAAGGGAAGGAATAGAAATATTAAATTGTAAAACTGTGAAATGGGCAGTGCCACTTCATTCAGTAACCAGATAATATAAAAACCGAAGAAATGCTTAAACAAGTTATTGTGTTATGAAATTACTGTATTCAATCAACTTAAAAATTACAAGAAAATGTAACCTTTTTTAATGAATTCTACCTTTGTGGAACCTTTCCAATTAGCTTGCCTCCAGAGGAACATTTAAATATTGAAGAATATTCTCAAATATGTTCTCCACTTCAAAATTAATACATGGTAAAAGCAAGCCATTCTGATGTGAGTTCAAATCTCACCAGGCTCAAGGTTGACTCAGCCTTCCATCCTTCCAAGGTAGGTAAATTGAGGACCCGGATTGTGGGGGCAATAAACTGACTTTGTAGAAACACCGATTATGGGGGGCCAAAAGCCCTAATAAGCAAGTATATACAAAAGAATGAAGGCTATTGCTATAAGTGCATTGTAAGCCGCCCTGAGTCTTCGGAGAAGGGCGGCATATAAATTGAACAAACAAACAAATCAATCAATCAATCAATCAATCAATCAATGGGATTACCTTAGATTCTTACACTATACCAATATGGCTTAAAGAACTGAGAAGTAATCAGTAGGCCGGGAAAAATGTTTGACAGCTATATTGTCTTCCACTGTATGGAACAATTTACACTTTCTCAAGGATCAACTGGTTCATTTTGGATTACCAACACAGGATGAGCTATCTGGAGCATCTGATTCTTTGGCAAGAGCTGTCCAGAAATGAAAAAATCCTGGGAAATCCTTCAGCAATCCCATTTGAAACACGTCCATATCAGAGGTGGGTTTCAGCAGGTTCTGACCAGTTCTGGAGAACCAGTAGCGGAAATTGTGAGTAGTTCGGAGAACCGGTAAATACCACTTCTGACTGGCCCCGCCCCCATCTATTCTCTGCCTCCCGAGTCCCAGTTGATCGGGAGGAAATGGGGATTTTGCAGTAACCTTCCCCTGGAGTGGGGAGGGAATGGAGGTTTTACAGTATCCTTCCCCTGCCATGCCCACCAAGCCACACCCACAGAACCGGTAGTAAAAAAAATTGAAACCCACCACTGGTCCATATATTTTCTGACTGGTGTCCCAGCTCAATAATTTCTAGCAATGCTGATTTTTGAAGAAGAGGAGGACTGGTTTATAGAAGGAAAAGATCACATTACAGTATCAACCCCAGTAGGAATAGAAATAAATAATTATAGACAAGAAGATAGAAGAGACCATACAAAGGAAATGACTTCTAACTCAAAAAATGAATGGACACTCACTCCCTATTGAGCTCTACAGTCAAGCAGAAAGAGTTGAAAATGGCAAAGGATGAAATTCTTTAAAATTCCAACCAAAGAAATAAATGAAAATTCACACACACGCGCCCTCCAGATCCTCAGAAGGGAAAGATTGAGAAGGCTAAAGGGATAGCTCCAATCGATGAAACAATAAAAATGGAAGGAAGAGCACAACATGTCCCATTGTCCCAGTCTTTCATGATGTGAAGGAGTAAGGAGGCATATGTTCCACTGAGGGAAATGGTAAAGAGTGTTACGGTCTGTTCATGTTCTTCTGAAGCAGAAGGTGAAGGGCCTAATCTGACAAGTTGTCAGGCTCAAACATCAGGAGGCAATCAATTATCTTTGAAGCCAATAACAGCGGCAATGAGCAGGAGCAGATGATAGGCAAATAATATGGAGCCAGATATTGGCGGGTCACCCAGAAAAAGGGCATGCTGGCAAACTTGAATGACAAAGCAAAGGCAATCTGCTTGGCAGGGATGACAATGATCTAAATGAACAGTGCCCATAGCTGGAGCTACTCAGCAGTAGTTACCAGGACCTCGGTGTCCACTGTAAACAAGCCCCCAAAATCAGACCTATATTCCTGTATCTTTACTCTCGTCAGGGTTTATGACTCAAACTGGATTGTGGAATTCCTTTGTGTTTGAATCTTAGGCTGATACAGAACATTCTTGTTTCTCTGCCCCACCTCACCCCTTTTACCTGGACCTGCTTCCCATTAACTGCCGATCTTTTAACCCTAACTCTTGTTTGTTGTGGCTACAATTCTGGACTGTAAACCTCTGGGTTTTTTCCTCCCTGGACTCTCT
Organism: Pituophis catenifer annectens; assembly: GCF_029215685.1. NCBI lineage: Eukaryota > Metazoa > Chordata > Lepidosauria > Squamata > Colubridae > Pituophis > Pituophis catenifer. The sequence continues at coordinate 147,016,227 of NW_027256882.1, forward strand.
GCTTCAAGCTGCATTGGCATGGCTGGTAGACAAGATCTCACTTTCCCTGGAGTTTGTGCCTGAGTGTTTAAGCTGAGTGTTCTATTCATGTTGTGTTCGTTGTCTGAATTACAATCCCATTATTAAACTAGTTGCAACTTGCTACTATATGAGTGTTCAGTCAAGAAAAGGATAAAGAGAAAAGGAGAGGTGGTGTAAGAATTGAAGCCAGTGAGGCAGGAATCACTGATTCTCATGCTTGAGACAGCCATATTGTAAACAAGGGACAGAAGGCAGAAGCCCTCAAAACTGAGCAGTTACACAGCAGTTGATTCAAAAAGGCGAGAACAGCTCTAGAATGAAACCTGGAGACTAGCATATACAGACAGCATGATTCCACTATATTGTTAGACAGAATATTTCTTGATATATGTGACTTCTTAATTTACCCTGCAGGAAATCTATACATCCAAACCTCTTGTGTCTGCTTGGGGCCACAAAACAGAGATAGTGTATAACTGCTTTACTGACTCTGAAAGCCATCTTTGCCCCCAAAGCCTCCAAAACATTCAAAGATTCCTAGGAATACAGGTTTAAAAACAGTGCCATAACAGAACACAAACATTAAACCTTCATAATCCACTTCCGATTCATCAGGATTGCTGGCCAAATGTATAACTATTCAAAATGCTGTAGAGATAACTGGAAAGTATTTTCTCTGGCTGGTGAAAAATTTAAAGTAGATTATTTTGTCATGGAATGCTCTATAACGGAATTACAAGCTTTAATTTGTATAGTACAGTCTAAGATAATAAAACATTGGGAAGATTTTTATTCCGAGAAAAGTAATTCAATCTGTTACGGTACAAACAAAAATAAAAATGCAACCCAACATATGTCATCAATATTTTTGTTGTGATCCCGAGACATCTGAAAGCATACTCCTGTAGAAAGATGTAATCATAGAAATCTTCTACTTCCATAATAAAACTTTCTATGGAATGGGGGAAGGGCTGTCCATTTTTTATATAACTTAAGAAATCAATAATTTCCATATAAATTCAGTCCAAATGAGTACATACCTTCCACAATTATAGTTTCCCATAGAAGATTTAATGAGCCTTCATATATAAACTCGTGCATCACTATTTTAGGGGAGGTGCTAAGACTGCAAAGGAGAAGCAGCTATTTATGAGCCAAGGTGGCACAGTGTTTAGAGTGCAGTACTGCAGGCTATTTCTGCTGGCTGCCAGCTACCTGCAATTTGGCAGTTCAAATCTCACCAGGCTCAGGGTTGACTCAGCCTTCCATCCTTCCGAGATGGGTAAAATGAGGACCCAGATTGTTGAGGGCAATATGCTGACTCGGGAAACTGCTTAGAGAGGGCTATAAAGCACTGTAAAGCGGTACATAAGTCTAAGTGCTATTGCTAGTGTTAATGAGCTCCTCTTAATTTTTCTATGTAACCAAACAGTTATTATATACTATTTCATTTTTATCCATTTTTTAAAATTTTAATAAGTGTACCATGGGGGGGTTTAATCTCAAGATCCCCTAATGTAGAAGAGCCTCTTATTACTTTGGAAGCAAAATCAGCAACAAAATGATTGGTAAGCACAATATAAAAAGGGCCAAACATGGCTGTTCCATCAAGAAACAATGCAGAAGAACCATCAAATCACAGAAAGCAGCAGTAATCAGTTACCAAACCCAAGAATTAATGGATATGAAGGATGAAGAATATAAGCACCTTTCATTCCATGATTATACATTTAGCTGGGAAGCTTGCAAACTAATATCTTAACATAAAACTACCAGTACCTAAAAGACTTGGAATTATGCTATTTCATCTCAATAGCACACAAAATGTGGTAGGCACACCAATTACTGAGTAATACCTATTTTCATATATCTGGAGCAAATTTCTGGCTTAGTATCTTTGGACATGTGAACATCTGTAATTATTCCTTTCAGTTAAACTTTATACCTACATAAACAGGCAAGACTACTTAAAATCAGCATTACATAACAGTCAGTTCAATTTATTTTTAATATGAGAAGTGTTTCTGACAACGTCATTGGAAACATATGTAGCAGGATTTGATTTTGATCGCTTTAGGATATATTTGTTAGATGATTAATCAAGGGGTTTTTGTATTAAAACAGAGAGTACTCTTGGAGCTAATAAGACTTACAAAACAAACACTCTGCAGTACGTGAGTCCCTTAGTAATCCTCTGACAATCGCTCTGCAAGGCTGAAGGCCCTCTGAGCAGCACAAAGGTGGTGCTGAAAAATTTGAGTCACCTTCAAGGAGCCTCTGCTGAATTAAAGACTCTTCTGCAACCAGAAGGCACTCTTATATTAATAAAAGAGCAAGTATCAATCGAGAAAGTTGCCTCCATTTAATATTAGTCAATATATAACTTTTCATTGATATTTGTAGCTCAGGGTTGAGTTGTGAGGTCCTTGATGGTCTATCAGCTTGGTGGTTTTCTTGCATTTGTTTCATTACCAAACTAGATAATATTATCAGTGCTGAGTTTGGTAATGAAATATCTGCAAAAAAACTCAAAAAACCACAAGTTCAGGGAGCATCCAATGTGTAGAACTGGAATTATGTAGATAAGACCAAAGATTTATCATTATGGTTGCCTGCCCAAGTTTTACACAAAGCATCATTCATTAATTCTGAAATCAAAATATTTTTATTAAGCTACTGCATCCCATTGATTTAATTAATTTAATTGCATCCCATTTAATTAATTATATTAAGAACGTTTTAAACAGGTCTTCAGGAATATAGATCCTTTTTAAAGTTACAATGCAATCTGAAATTCCAAGAGAAGCAAAAAGATTCCATTGTGGAAAGTAGTATCTGCTTTCTATAATTTTTGTTGCATGCTACTGGCTGCCAAATTGGGTTTTTTTGTCTATTACTTTGATTATTTTTCACATAAAATTAAAGGTCTGGACTCTGAAAGTAGGAGAGCATCCCCATTCTTTTTCACCCAAGGAAAGAATTTCCAGGGACGAGAGTACAAACCCACAATAGTGATTTCGGATACTGTCCATTCTCAGTGTTAAAACTACATCTACAAATCTTGTGAATAAATATTCCATTACAGTCATCATGAATTCTGAAAAACTCTACTGCAGGGGGTAGTAACTTCCATCTACTTAAAAGCTGCATCAAACTTTTTCCCAGGAGGAGGACGGGGAGAAAGAGAAAGCTCAGATATAAGATGCACCAGATTTGAGTGATATGAACCAATCACATAAACAGTGTGATAACTATTTTTACTTGTATTACTTAGGGAAATTTTGAGCTAAGTCTCTCTCCCTTATGTGTGAAATGCAATAATGCATTTACATTCTGTTTTTTAATCAACCAAATGCAATTAAAGCGTAAGTGTTCAATTGTAATTTTTTTTTTGTTACCTGTAAATGTATTTATTTGCTAAATATACAGCTTTTCTTACTAACAGTAGGTTTTAACCTACTGTAGTGCATCCACGTACAAATTCCACTTAAATAATTATTGGTTTGTGTGTAGGCTTTTTCTTCTCCTTATTGTGTAGAATAAGGCTTGATGGCTCAGCGGTTAAAGACACAGAGTTTGTCAGCTGAAGAACTGACAGCCCAGGTTCGAGACCTGAGCTCCGCGCAACTGGGTGAGCTCCCGTTACTTGCCCAGCTCCTACCCACCTAGCATTTCGAAAGCATGCAAATGTAAGTAGATTAATGGATACCACTTTGGTGGGAAGGTAACAGCGTTTCATATGTCTTTCGCATACAGCCATGCCATATGACCACAGAAGCATCTTCAGACATGTGGCTCCCTCGGCTAGGAAACAGAGATGAGCACTGTGCCCTAGAGTTAGACAAAACTGATAGGGAAACCTTTTATTCTGTAGAACCCTTTACTATCTGCTTACTTTGGCCAACAGAATCATATTAATTTCACCAATGTTAAAAAAAAAAACACATGCAATGCTCTCTTTTCCCTGCTGCCTCTACTGTTACTCCTTTAAGGTAGCAGGAGAAAGTAGTAGTACCCACCGTACTCAGTGCCCATAATGATCATTGAAACAAAAATATCGATAAAATTCTTTCCAACAACACTGTATGAGAGAGGAGGAGAACCATATAGCTGCATTACCTGAGAAGTGGAAGCGTGACATTTCAAACAGAAAAGATGTAATTTGTGACCATGCATTTTTATTAAAGTAAGATATTTCTCAGTGATAATTGAAGCTAGTCTTGATACCTCCTTGATCAAAGGCCTTAAATACTATTGGAAAACAATGGAAGAGAAATTCATCATAGTTAAGTCATTGTAGGACATAAATGGCTGGATAAAATAGGCTTTTGGCTTGATTCAGGAGGATTTTTCTTATATTCTTTATTTCCAGAACAAAACAGCAAGTATCTTAGAATATGTCCATGAGGCCATCCATTTGTTCCAAAGATTTTTCTACTCCAATAGTACTTAAAAACCTGCTGAGGTTTTTTTTGCGGATATTAATTCTCAAAGAAAATACTATAATTCATGCTCTTCCATGATCAACAAGAAACTTCAGCCTTGAATAACCAAACAACTATCGGACAGAGACAAGACATTAAATTTTAGTCTAAACATTAGGCAAAAAATCTCTCCACAACTCCAGAATGTCTGGTCAAAGGTAAATGCTTACCATGGTTTTTACATATGTTATGGGAGCAAATATGAGTTATGTTATTCTAAAACTAAGTGCATTGCTAATTTTGAAACAGAAATTTTTATTTGATAGATTTCTATTTACCTAAGTAGGGAAATATGGATTTTTCCCCCCATTTTTAAAAAGAAAAAAAGTTATTAGGTATATATGAAACTCAGAACATAGTCTGTCATGCCTTGATTACTAAAGTTCATGTTCCTACCATTCTAAGATCAATTTTACATGGTTTCACATTAACTACAGTTGAAGGAGTAAATGAACAAACATGTCTCATACAACAGCAAATCAAGGCTGGCTTTGGCTTTCCAGCATCTCACACCTTTTGTTCAGTATCCCAACTGAACAATTCCTGGATTTTTAGAATTATTTTTTTAAAGTGTTTTTTTTAAAAAAATGACCAGTTAGAGTCAGGTATCTTGAAGAAATTTCCAGGTAGAGTGTATGACTGTTATGAAATGCCACTATTCTCAGACAAGGACTTGAAAATAATCTCTCAAATTGCTCAGATCTATTTTACCATTTGTATGATAGAGATAGTCCTTGATTTATAACCATTCATTTAGAGACCATTTGAAGTAACAACACTGAAAAAAGTGACTTATGACTGTTTTTCATGCTTACAACCATTGTTAGCATCCCCATGGTTACATGATCAAAATCTGGATGTTTGGCAACTGGCATGTATTTTTGACAGTTGCAGTGTCCCAGGGTCAAGCGATCACCTTTTGCGACCTTCTGACAAGCAATAGAAACAGGGAATCCAGATTCACTTAACAACAGCAGAGATTCACTTAACAGCTGTGACAAGAAAGATCATAAAATAGGGCAAAGCTCACTTGACAACTGTCTTGCTTAGCAAGAGAAATTTTGGGCTCAATTGTAGTTGTAAATTGAGGACTATCTGTATGCCATATCATTACTTGGGATTGGAACTTACTATAATAGTATTTTATTTGGATTTATTTTAGTAACTGTTCTTAATTATTTTAGACTCCATTATACTTACTGTTTGTCTTTTATAGCACATATACATATATCTAGAAGGATGCAGTACCTCTTTTATTCAATATTTTGTTTGTATCTGGACTTACAGCTGTAATAAAATGGAATTGAACTGAATTATTATTTTCAAAAAGCATTTTTAGAAAAATGGCTGGGAGAATCAGATCCATGCAATATAAAACAGAGAACAATCCCCCCCCCCCCGCCTGTGTCTTTTCAGTACAAAATTCCAGAAAGGAGCAGACATGATGATGATGATATATGATCACCTCTTCCCTGCCACTTCTGATCCTTAGCTTTTACTCCTAAAAAATAGCTGCTGCCTAAAGATACATTAACCATCAGTCCAGGCTATTGGAACCAATATCTGGACCATGAGCTGGGCAAAATAACCACTAAACAATCTACACCTATAAATTGTGATTAAAGCACAGCAGTTAGACATACCGTTTCCTTAAAAAACAGTAAGTAATAACATCCTAGAAGAAAACATTAACATTGGAATACCACTTCTGAGGCTTTTCTTAAAAGATTATTTCAAGTGCAGACATACCATGACTCACTAGTCAAATGTAGGTGAAGTGAATTACTGACTCTTTATTTTACAACAAAACTTCTTATGTGTTACTCTGGGAATACAAAAGTGAGCAACTGTAAATATTTTTTTTTAAAAAAACACTGTATTTTCTCTTCTTTATTATGGTCACTGAAATGATATGGAAGAAAAGAAATATACTGATGATAAGATAGCTATATTTCCCAACCAACAAAGTTAGATGAGTTTCTGTTATTTTGGGGTGCTGAATAAGAATTATATATTAGGAAGAATATCATAGCAACACAATTAAAGGCAATATAAGCAAAATAACTTTACGGCAGTGGTCTCCAACCTTTCCGGGTTGGCGGCCCGATGGTGGCCAGTGGGGGGGAGGATGGTTGCGCACGCATGCCGCTTTCATAAATGCCGCTTTGTGTGCACGCACATGCTCACCTACCACTTTCACTGTCTGGTTCCAAACAGGCTGCAGCCCAACACTGGGGGCTGGACCGAAGGTTGGGGAACCCTGATTTATGGTACACAATCAGATTCGTCCATAGATTTACAATGGTCTTCCGGGTGCGATTCAAGGTGTTGGTCACCACCTTTAAAGCGCTCCATGGCATAGGACCCGGGTACCTTCGAGACCGACTTCTGCCACCAATAGCCTCCCACCGGCCAGTTCGCTCCCACAGAGAGGGTCTCCTCAGGGTGCCATCGGCCAAGTTATGTCGGCTGGCAACACCCAGGAGGAGGGCCTTCTCTGTGGGAGCCCCAGCCCTGTGGAATGAACTGTCCCCGGAAATACGTAAGATCTCTGACCTCCAGGTATTTCGCTGTGCACTGAAGACCCTGTTGTTCCGCCAGGCCGGGCTATTAACATAATTTTAAATTGGGGTATTTTAAATTTCTGGGGTTTTAAATGGAGCCGAATTTATTTAATAATTTTAAATTTTTAATTGATGTTTGTCTTGTGTTTTTAAATAGGCTGTACACTGCCCTGAGTCCTTCAGGAGAAGGGCGGTATAGAAATAAAATTATACTTAAAATTATACTTATAAGACATGGCAAAAGTATGTAACTACAATTCTTAAAAATCTCCAGTAGTGAAACACTGGCTAAAAAATTTTACAGGATGTGCAAACCTATAAATAAAAATGAGCACATAACACATGAACACATACAATAATTTTTATATCAGGAAGGAACTGAAAAAACATAGATGCTAAAAATGATATAAAATATGTGGGTTTTACAATACTCCTCTATATGCATTTTTCACCAAATTCATAAAAGTAATAACCCAATTGACCCTGATTGGTTAAGTAACATACACTCGTACACTAGTAATATTTCCGGGTAAAATATTTGCCATGGACTGATGTGTTTGTGATTCTACCACAATCACTTGAATTAAGGAATACTATATGTAATCTTAAAAGTAGATTCATCACTCCCATGACTGACGAAAACAATGTTTTCAGCAAAATAGCTCTATTTAGCTTCCATTTTAACATTTCTAAAACTAGAAAAATATGAACTTTAATTATTGTACATTAGAAATACTTATCTTTCACATTATATATTAATTACTAAATCTCAAACAGGGATTTGGTAGGTAAGTTTTATTCAAGCTGAGTAATGACCATCAAATGCCTGTTTCTAATTGGAAATCTTCCCCAGGCATATTAGATACTCCTTTCTTTAAAGAGAGGATTCCTAGAAACACTTAAATAGAAGTAGTCCTTGCTATATATACTGGGGTTTATTTCTTACCAGTGAGGATCTCAGATATGACTTCATTTTGGCCTAGTATCCTGTTTTAACCTAGATACTATGTTTTTTCAGCTGTGATGTATTACTTAGGATGATGTATGAATCTAACCATGTGAGCAGTAAGTGAATATAAAACTGTAGCTTTAGTTTACTCACAAATCCCATGAAATTACTAACCAAAGGGTAACAACTTAAAAAATATTATTCTTTATAAACTGTTCTTTGTAATAAACAGAACACATTGTCTCTGTGGGAATTCACAAGTTAAAAGAAGCTGGGCGTTTAGTACTTTTTATTTCTTTCAAAGTAAACATATTTGAGCCATAAAATCTTTGGGCCTTATTTTCTTTTTTTCTGAGATGTATTCAGAACTTATTGTTATCACAAAGCAAACAAGAGATCTTCCTGGTAAGTTTATTGAGTAACTGCAGTTGGATTACTCTCAACTGAACCTACCTCACATTCTTACTGCAATGGCAGAGGTTGGTGAGTGAGAAGGAAGAGCCTGAGGTCCTAAAGCAGGATATAAATCTCTAAATAAATAAATAGCAGAAGTGGCATCTCTTAAAGTGGTCTTGTATTTTCTTATGCTGAAGAAAAGAAGAGGTAATAAAATATTTAGCACCTGCAATGTACTTCTGTGTATGTTCAAAAACCTCATGAATGAATGAATGAATGAATTATATTCTTCAAAATCCTTACACCAATCATCTGAATTAGATCAATATTAATATATGCAGCCACAATCTGATGCCATCTTCCAGATAATTTTGAGTTCCACAACTATATGACAGTAATTATGTTTCACTGTATATGAATTTGTTGCATTATTACATGTTTTCTCCATAAATTTAACAAATTTGCATCTAGAAAAAATGTCAAGTAAGATTGTTTATACAACCAGATTTGCAAATGTTAAGGGCTTTAGATTTATAAAATGTATTAGCAATAGTACAATCATTATCAAATGTTAGATTATGGAAGATATTTGGGTTGGTAACCCGCTATAAATATCAAAGAAAAAAGCTGTATTGTGCTAAATGACCTGAAAATAGACCATTTACCACAAAAACATAAACTCACTACTAGTCTCCTCAGTTTTAAATCTGGAACTTTTGCAAGCTTTTTTAAGCCTACATCTTCTTAAAATTCTATACCTATTATGAGCAAATTTAAAATAACCAAAGTTTTAAGCCTTTTCTTTCTTCTAATACAAGATACTTATTTTAAGAATTACACGCATGCGCGCACACACAATACTCCCCATAGATTTCTTATAATTTTAAGTTGAATAATGTAACGTATACTTTTTGCTGTCTTTACATTTCCTTTTAATTAAAAAAGCTATTGTTTCCAAAACAATAATTACACTATACTAAACACATTTACTCAAAATATTAAATTAATTGTTATGTATTTTCAGTTAAGTGTGAATGGCAGCCTCAATAAAACTGTATTTTTTATTTTATTTATGCTGTAAAAAAATCTGGAAAAATCTTCTGATTTAAATCATAATTGAACAAGTTGAAAAGATAATGCTTAAATTCTTAGTTTCTGTAGTGCAGGTTTCAATCAATCCATGAATCTGATGACTTAGGTTAAGATCCATGAAAGCTTACACAATAATATATATGTTGGTCTTTAAGTACCATTGTGTATTTACTGTGAGAAGTTGAATGATATCAACCATATCATTGAAGATGTTGAGTTTCAAATATTAAGGCCATTTTTTCTTATTTGATTGCAATATGGATGCCTATTCTTTCAAGCTTTGGTTCTACAAGTTGTAATATCATCTTAATGAAACTTAATTACTACTTCTAAATTGCTTTGCACAAAACGTTAAGCGTGTAAACAAAAAACCTCTACATATTGTGAAACTATATGCTTTTAAAACCATGTCCAAAAGACAAATTCCAAAAAAAACTGATTTTTAAGACTGCACTTGCAGTCGAAAATGCACTTGCATTTTCATCAACGTATTTAATATTGATATAAAAGCACATACCTGCATAAATACTGATATTTCAATCAAAATACTGATATAAAAGTATATTAAAAGTTATGGTTTTGATATTTATTATATACACTAAATATAAAAACAGTAACTTGAACGGACGGACGGATACATTCTTTTCTTATTCTCTCTGCAACTAACCACAGTATAGTGCTCTGTTTTTGCAACTGCTTTTAAACATTAACTTTTCCAGATTATCTTGCTTAGGACCCTAAAAAGAAATTCTAAAGCTGTGGTCACCAATCTGAGCAGTTCCTTCCCAACTCAAGCGATGTCTCCAAAATGTTCGATTTCCCACCCCCCCACACACACACAAAAATAATAATAATAATAATAATAATAATAATAATAATAATAATAATAATAATAATAAAAAAATAATTCTCTACTCATAATTTAATTCCAACTTCAGGAACCCAGAAGTTGTTGCTTCACAGAATGGGGGAGGGGTGTCATAAATACCTACGTGACCGCTTCTTGGTGGCGAGAGGGGAGGGGATCTTTCCATTTATAAACGTTGAAAGAGTTGTTTGTTGCTAAACCTCACAAAAGCCCAGAGACGATTCTCGAGGAATTCGCTTTTCCTACCGCCCGCCCTGTAAAAAGCTTCCTCCTTCGCCCGCCTCGCAAGAGGCAAGTCTGAGACTTGGCTTCAAAAATAAAAGAGAGAGAGGGAGGAGGGGTGAAAAAAAAAGGGGGGGGAATCAAAAATACACACTCACACTCACACACCGAGGCCAGCCTTCCAAGGGTGGGTTTTTGCGCCTCTTGCCTCCAAAGCCTTGAAGGAATCGCTCGCCTGCTTTAGTAGTGAAGGAGCCGAATATCCGCCTTCCATCGCAACCGACCGACCCCGCTCTTCACACACATACACACACACAATACACAAATATACACACCCCGAAGCAGTTTCGTGCCCAGGACCCCGGCGGCGCCTCCTCGTAAACAGCCCAGCCGCCACCCGCCGCCTTCTCCCCGGGCTGCGACTTCTGCAAGGCCCCTCCGCAGGCACAGGGCCCTCTCCGGCCAGCCCCGGTCGCGCTCCGCCGGGGACGGAGAAACCTTCCCCCTTAATCCCGAGGGACCCCACCCTCGCACCCCCGACGCTTCCCAGCCGGCTTCGGAAGGCTTCTCACCCGGGTCCCAGCCTCGGCGGAGATTTCCCCTTCGTCCCCTTCGTTTTTCCCAGCCAGCGAATAGGGAAGTCCTGACTTACCTGTCATTACTTTCTACGCCATCTTGGATCCACTTGTCAACGTCCTCCCAAAGCATTGTGGGTAAAAAAGTGTCTTCTTTTCCTCCCCTTCTTTCCCCCCCCACCTCCTCCGCCTCCCCCCCCCCCCACCGCGCGCGCGCTTCGCCGCCCCTTTCCTCGTCCCACCCACTCCCCCCTCCTCCGCCCTCCTCCCTCCTCCCTCCTCCTCTCCCCTCGCGCGCCCGGATCGGACGGAGCGAAGGGAAAACTTAAAAGAGGGAGGAAAGTGGCGGCCGGATGGATCTCTGTGGCGAAAGAGCGAAAGGCGGCGGGTGTTCGGGTGGTTTGCGCCCCCAGCAGTGGGAATTTAAAAGAGAGGGTGGAAGGCAAGATGGTTGGTAGGCTCAAATGATCAAAAGGGCCTGGAGATTAAACCATATGAAGAACGGTTTCTGGAATTGGGTATGGCCAGTCTAGAGAAAAGAAGGATTTGGGGGGGGGGGGACACATGATAGCAGTATTCCAGTATTTGAAGAGGGGGTCAAATTATTCTCCAAAGCACCAGAGGGCAGGACAAGAAATAATGGTTGGAAACTAAACAAGGAGAGAAGCAACCTGGAATTAAGGAGAAACTTCCTAACAATGAGGACAATGAACCAGTGGAATAGCTTGCCTTCAGAAGCTGTGGGTGCTCCATCATTGGAGGTTTTAAGAAGAGATTAGACCAGGGGTCTCCAACCTTGGCAACCTTAAACCTGCAGGACTTCAACTCCCAGAATTCCCCAGCCAGCAAAGCTGCTGGGGAATTCTGGGAGTTGAAGTCCGACAAGCTTAAAAGTTGTCAACGTTGGAGACCCGTGGACTAGACAGTCACTTCTCTGAAATGGTATAAGTCCTTAATGGTAAACCTATGGCACGCGTGCCACAGATGGCACACGGAGCCATATCAGTGGGCATGTGAGCTCAGCTCCCTCCAGGGGGTGGGGAAGGCCATTTTCGCCCTCCCCAGGCTCCTAGAAAGGCTCTGGAGCCTGGGGAGAGTGAAAAACGGGCCTTCTGGTCCCACTGGAAATCAGCAAATGGGCCATTTTTGCCCTCCCCAGGCTCTTAGAAAGCCTCTGGAGGCTGGGGAGGGCGAAAAACAGGCCTTCCGTGCCATCACGTGCCAAAAGCAGGGGGGGTCACACATGCATGTGCAGGAGGACGGCGCATAGAATTATGGGTGTGGGCATGTGAGGGTGGAAGGCAAGATGGTAGGCTCAGGAATTGGCGCTTTCTACGCTGGTTTTTAAAACCACTATTTTGGCGTTAACTGTCTTTGGGCAGAAAAGGTTAATGGGTTCCGATCAACTCCTGAGCAGCCTAGTGAGCAAAAAGTGGTTTGTGGAGCCACTCAAAATCAATCTTGACCTCCCTTGCCTAATAGGGACAAATAGGTGCGCATTCATAAAATTATTAATGCATAAAATTATTTTTCCAAAATGTAATTGATTCTGAGAAATTTGGGCTGACTAGAAATTGCAACCATCTTGCGATGGATTCATATAAATTGGAAATAGCAGTTAAGTCGTCCTGCCATCCAGAGCCTGACTTAGATGTGGTGTGTTTTGTTTTTTCTTATTTATAAATTTTTATTGCACTATGCTGCATCTAGGAGTTAAAAGTAGTTCTAGTTGATGGTACTAAAACGAATTTTCACTGAGTGGTATATCAAATAATACAGCTAAGTAGCAAATACCTGCCGCTCTGAAAGACTAACCTCCAGCTATTTTTCTCCAGCTTTCCAATTCTTAAAGACAAACAGCATGTCAGACTTATCACTTAATCTCTAAGATGTCATGCAGTTTCCTGCAAATGAAAGAGTTGGTGCATGATACTTTTGCACAAATGAATAGCTTATTTTTTACATCTATGGTGTTGCAGATCTAAAACCAAGAGCAGTATCTGCGGTCATTTCTTTTTATTTTTTCTCATGATAAGCACTTTCCGAGGTTTCTAAATACGTTTCTCATTTTCACAGAATTCTAAAACTGGTAGCGCCGTTGTTACTAAGAAGCCCTCAGTACCTGGAACAAATACAGGTAGTCTTCAACTTACAACTACAATTCAGCGCACAATTTCTGTTGCTAAGCAAAGTAGTTGAGTGTTGCCCCATTTTACGAACTTTCTTGCCACAGAGTGATTCTGCAAATTGAATCACTGCAGTTGTTAATAACACGGGTTGTAAAGTGAATCTGGCTTCCCTGTTGACTTTGCTTGTCAGAAGGCTGCAAAAGGTGATCACGTGACCCCAGGATACTGCAATCGTCGTAAATACGAGCCACTTGCCAAGCATTCAAATTTTGATCATGTGACCATGGGGATGCTGCAATGGTCATAAGTATGAAAAATGATCATGTCAGTTTTTTCACTGTAGGCATTAAGTCTAAGTCATTGAGATGGCAGGTATGTCATGATGTCATTGTACAAATTACCGTATTTTTAGGAGTACAGGATGCTCCGGAGTATAAGATGCACATTTTTGGAGAGGAAAGCAAGAAAAAAAAATTCTGCCTCTGCCTACCAGCATCCATCGGTATTCATCCAGCTAGTGTCCTTGCAGCAAACAGCCTAGTAAGCTTCAGCATGTTATCACAGCCTGATTCAGCACAAGCAGCTGATCGGCAGTTGGATTGGCCTCCCGGAATACCGCCAATCAGCTGTTCCAGACGGGATCGCCACAGCCCATTGCCGCCTCTGTGCGTTGCATATTTGGATTCTGCACGTTCCATTTTAGTCCCGTTCCAGGCTGCTGGGATCGCCACAGCACATCGCTGCTATGCATCGCGTTTTCGGCTAATTCCAGGCGGTGATCTGTGGCAGTGGCAATCCCCGCCACCTGAAATGGGCCGAAAATGCGGTGCAGAGGCCAAAATATGGGGCATGCGGAGGCCCGAAAATGCGATGCGTAGAGGCCAAAAAGTGATGCACAGAGGCGGCGATCGGCAATGATGTGCTGTGGCAATCCTAGAATGGGTCTAAAACAGGGCATGCGGAGGCCAAAAACGAAACACGCGGAGGCTAAAAACACTCTGGGGGTCGGCAGATGGGTGAGGCTTCAGCAACATTCGGTATATAACACGCACAGATATTTCCACCTACTTTTAGAGGGTGGGGTGGGGGGGCGAAATGTGTCTTATACTCCGAAAAATACAGTACTTCAAATTAAATCAAATCAATATTTGGTCCTAGACCAGTATGTAAAACCCAAAAGTCACAATTAATTGAGATAAAACAAAAAATATCATTATTTGAAAATATCTAAAAAGGATTAGAGTTTACTACATCGTACTGTGCAGACTGTAGAACAGTACTTGGCAGTGGTTAAGAGAATAAAAACAGATTGATTTGATCATAACATCTTGAGATAAAACAAATTGGAATGATCAGGATATTTAGTAAAAAATGGGAATAATAATTTCTGGTGAGCAATACAGAATAACATATTTAGTGCAGTTGATTTATGATATTTGCATCAGTTGTCCTGCCACGACACCCCTTGTAGTAACTACTTTGTGATTCTGGGTGTTGTTCAGTAATTCCAGTAGTGTAAACATGTCTCAACATAGCTAAGGTCTGTGCTCCAGCTTGCCTGCCTGGGCTCTTGAGAACCTGCAGTTTACTACTGTCAAGATGAAAAGGTCCATCCTTAAGCAGTTGGAAATTCCAAGGTTTCAGGAGTATAAACTTTAACAGACATTTAATCTAGAGGCACTGGTTAATGATATTGTCCTTGAATTCAAAGTGGGATAAAGATGATTAGTTGACTGCTTTGTGTTTCAGTAGACCTAAACAATTGCATTAATTCACTAATACCATGTTTAGTTAAACATGGGTTAATGTGTAATGCAAAGATAAACCCCAAAGTAAGTGTCTCGTTGGAGGACAAATGTGCCTCGTTTGATTTAATCATGGAGTCCTTTATCTCAGTAAGTCACAATATGATCTGACAGGTTTGGGCTTAAAGTGTTGTGTGAATCCAGCCATTGTGGCTTCTTAACAAAATCATGGCTTGGGTGCATGAACCTACTCCTTTATTTGGGGAAAAAGGGTGGGGAGAAGAAACAGCATGAGGAGAAAAGGGGGGCTTTAAAGTGCACAGAAAGAATGCTGGGAATTCAAGCAACTCCTAAGCTTTTGGTCTAGCAGTTAAGGCACCAGGCTAGAGTGGCACCAAGCACCAAGCAACCTGGAATTAAGGAGAAACTTCCTAACAGTGAGGACAATTAACCAGTGGAACAGCTTGCCTTCAGAAGTTGTAGATGCTCCATCATTGGAGGTTTTAAGAAGAGACTGGACATTCACTTGTCTGAAATGGTTTAGGGTCTCCTGCTCAAGCAGTGGGCTGGACCAGAAGACCTCCAAGGTCGCTTCCAGGTCTATTCTGAATGAAGTAAGGAGTATTATGTATTTTCACCACCTTGAGTTATGTATAGTGGAATAAAGGTGGGATAAAAATCAAATAAGTAAAAAGCCTGCTCAGGTGATAGTTAGAGCAACTACAATTAAGGATGCTGAGGGCTCAGGGAAACTGCACCCCTGCCTCTCAGAAAAAAATATGACGACAAAGGTGTGTGACTAGCCTGGTGCCTTCCATTGGAGAGCAATAGAATAGCTGTAGGGAACTTGCTTTTCCCTCTCTGCTACTAATACCTGACTTGGGTTAACTGGTTTACCAAAAGCCTGATAGGCTACAGCAGACTTGTCAAACTGATGGCCAGATACGTCACGCACAGGCCACATCCACCCCAGCTCCGCAAAGGCAAAAAACATCACAATACGTCACAATCTGGCCTGTGACGCGATCAAGTATGACACCCGTGGGCTATAGGAACAAAAGCCAGAAATTGTGATTCAAAAAAGTCCACTACCAAGGGAAGGTCAACCAACTCTAAATAGTCCTCGGCTTACAATCTTTTGTTATAGTGACCATTCAAAGTTACAAAAGCACTGAAAAAAGTGACTTAATACCATTTTTCACCCGACCGTTGCAGCATTCCCATGGTCATATGATCAGAATGTGGACGCTTGGCAACTGGCTCATATTTCTGACAGTCGTAGTGTCCCAGGGTCACATGTTCACCTTTTGCATCCTTTTGACAAGCAAAGTCAATGGGGAAGCCACATTCACTTTACAACCATGTTAATAACTTAACAACTGTAGTGATTCATTTAAGTGTGCCAAGAAAGATCATAAAATGGGGCAAAACTCACTTAATAACTGTCTCGCTTAGCAACAGATGTTTTGGTCATAAGTCAAGGACTACCTACAAAGAGAAATATCAACACATTTCTAACCATTTCTTTGTAGCTTGGGAAAACTGATTTTCAACTTTTCTATTCACTTTGTATCTTGCCTTTGCAGTTTTTAAGCGGGACCTATCCTTCTGATTTTAATGGCGGGTGACAATAAAGATCTAGAAAAAGTGTGTTAAAATTGCATTGGACCCCATCAATCAATAGATGATAATGATGAGAATGGTGTGGAAATCCAATTACTAAATAAATGTTGAGAAAAAAAAATCCACCTTCAAAACTTTGGCTTTGGCTAAACTTTTTAAAATTATTTCAATGGTTAATATTTGAATCTAATAAAACAGAAACCATCCAAATTGTGACAGATGCCAATCAACTGCTACTGCAAATACCTTTTCTTCCTCTGCCGACTTCTTAGATTGAAATGGTCTTCAAACAGATCTATACTGAAACCCTGAAAATTGATGTAGTATATTGTATTTTTATGGTGCAAACATTTTTATTGTGAAGAATATATGAATTTACTTATGAAGCTCGGCCGCAGGGAGAGAGAGAAATCTGAGATTTAAATTTAATTTATGTTGAGTTTCTCGCTATATATGCAAGGCAACAGGTCAGATAAAATAAATCACAATTTCCATCATAGAAACTGTAGGTAATTAAATAACTCACTAGGACACTGCATAGGCACTGTGGTGCCTGCATGCAACACATTTCATTCCTGGCACAATTTTCATGTTTGCTGGATGCCCTAGTTTCCTATCTCTAGGTCAGAGGGAAGAAATGTCTCATACATCAAGTTGGGGTCAACATAAATAAACTAATAACAACCTTGGATATAGTAGGGGCAGGTTGAACTCTGCCCTACTTTGGAAAAGTTTTGAGTTTCAAAAGATGAACAATGCAGTTTGAGCACCACTGACCTGAAGAGGTATGTCACGGAGATGCAGCTTATAAAAAGCTATGGAACTGATTCAGGCCAAAATATTGGGAGAATAACATATTTTGCTTTTGATACGAATTGAAAATCAGCATAGCTCTACAATTATTTTCTACAGTGACTCACAACTATGCAAATTGCTCTTACACTACTGTACTCTACAAATGTAATTTGTAATTCTCAGAGCCAAAGAAAATATACTGTATACCAGAACATATGAAAATTAGAGCTTTTTATAATCCATCCAAAAGATCAAGTATGCCATTTCCTGTGAGCGCCATGGAAAACATATCCTGCTGAGAGCAGGATTGCATTTGCAAGGAAAATCATGGTGGATACCAAAATCTGGAGGAAGGAGAGATTGTTGAGATTATCCACCTGACTCTGGGCAGTTCTTGAGTAGATCACAGAAACTGCCATTTTGCAGTTGGTTTAGGAGTTGAGTTGGATAGGAATCAAGATTACATCAAGCTAACACTCGTGAAGCAGCTTTTAAGAACATTAAGCTTGACTTAGCCTTATTTTTTATTCACTTTTTTATTATAATTTTTTCTATTATACTGTAGAGATTAAGACCCTTTAGACCAGGGGTGTCAAACTGACCCACGGGCCAGATGCAAATAGGAAGAACGTTGCAAAACATCACGTGATGGCAATGTGACACAGCAAGTTTTGACACCCATGCTTTAGACTGATATTTATTTATTAGACATTTATTTGTATCCTTTGATCGGCACAATGGCTCAGTGGTTAAGATATTGGGCTTGTCAGCTGGAAAGCTGACAGCCCAGGTTCGAGATCCGAGCGCCTTGGGACAGGGTGAGCTCCCATTTCTCACCCTAGCTCTTGCCAACCTAGTAGTTTGAAAGCATGCAAATCCGAGTGGATAAATAGATACTGCTTCAGCAGGAAAGGTTTACTGCATTCTGTACTTTCATGCTGGCTACATGATGATGGAAGCATCTCTTGGACAACATAGGCTCCCTCGGCTGAGAATCGGAGATGAACACCGCCCCCTTGAGTCAGTCACAACTTGACAAGGGGAACCTTTAAACCTTATATCCCGCCTGTATTATTTTTACAAATAACTCAAGGTGGTAAACATATCCAACACACCTTCCTATTCCCCCCTCGACAACCCGGTGAGGGGGTTTGGGTTGAGAGAGTGTGGCTGGCTCAAAATCTCCCAGCTGGCTAAAATAGAAGTTGAATTCACGGTTTCCCGCTTTCTAGCCTGGTGCCTTAATGACTAGACCAAGCTTACTATATTCATCAGTGAGTCTCCTTCTTAAGAGGAAGAAGGTATAAATTTGATTTTAAAACTTTTGGAAATTTTTGGATGATGTGGCAAAAATGCTTAGAATATGGATTTTTTACAAAGGATTAAGGGTCCAGATTGATTTAGAATGATAGCTTTGAATTAATTGGAAGGAATTTTCCCTTGGGAAGTGGCAATTGTTTGGGATCTTTTTATGATAAGGGGACCTTGAAGGTTAGATGCTAGAGGGAGCTAGAGGTTAAAGAAAAGACTGGAGTAGAAATCTGTAATAGAAGTCTTTGAATATTTGTCAGCCAAACTCCTTGGTAAAATATATGGGCAGAGTTACAAAACAAGTTGCAGTGAATAACTATGAAATTATTTTGAAGGGGGACTTAAATGCATTAAGCAATGAGGATATGGAAAAAGATACTCACAAATGAAACCAATCAATAATTTATTCCCTAAAAGATGTATAAACATTAAACCAGGAAACCAATTTGTATTTTTTTTAACCTGATATACAAAAGAGTTCAATAGTCCTGAAGGATTTTATTAGAAGTGACAAACAAGGAACAAACTTTACTTATTAAATATACAAAAATATATACAATTGTATAATTAAAGTTCTGAAAGATTTTTGGCTTAAAACAGAGGAATAGAAAACTAACTGGCACTCTTTTTGAAGGGCTCAGAATTAAATTTGTAAAAAAAAACATAGGAAAGGAATACAAGGTTGCCTACTTTTATCAGGGCTAAATGAAAAATATTTATATTTGGTTTGCCCTTATTGGATTTTTGCTGACAAAAAGAACGACTGACATTTAGATTGTGTTGCTTAAGGGATGAACTACTGAAGAGAGATTATGTTGAATTTAAGAGATGGCAGTAAACTATTAAAATAATCTTTAATTGCAAGGATGAAGGAGGCAGTTTTTTCTTTCACTTTTTTCCTTTTTTGGATTTGTTTTGATTTTGGTAGTTTTTTTGTAATTGTTTGTTTCTATTCTTTTCATTTCAGTCCATACATTTCAATTTGATCTACGGCTACTATTTACTGTTCCTTAAACACAAGCCAGGAGTTCAGAAGGACCGCAGGATTGTGAACTGGTCGTCCTCTTCTTCTCTTTCCTACCCCCTTTCCCAGCATTATGGATTGTTCAAGAGAACTAGGTTTTGTTCTGCCCCAGCTATGGACCCCAAAGAACGCAGCACACACAAAGTCCATACAAACCTTAGTTTACTAATTAAGGACTACTAATGAGCTTTCTTAGTAGTTGTTCGAACACAAGTACAGTTTAAATCAGTCTTTTCTGAACAAGGGCTGTTAATTTAACTTCATTAACAGCCGACAAGAATCCAAAGAATAACAACTCAATTCTGAGGCACAGTATTTCAGATAACCATATTCTTACTGTGGTTGGCAGAAAGCCCAGAAGCAATTTGCAGGAAAACTGACGAGATAAACTAGAGCCGAATCAAACATTTCTGGAATCAAGACACGAAGGAATATGAACAAAGTTGTTTCCTGCAAATTGCATCAGTCATCGTCCTTCCTTAAATAGGCTAGGGGAGTGGCCAATTAGCCCCAAGCCTTACTCTCGAGACCTTCTCCTGAGGAGCCACTCCTGCCTTTTAACAGCTCTCCACGCTCGTGCATCGAGAAGAGGCTCCTCCTTCCTCTTCACTTATGGGAGCTTCTGGAGGTTCTGAAGGCCCTGGCTGAATCCTTGCCTCTGGCACATCTTCTCCAGCCTCCTCATTGTCTGACTCGAGTGCCAGCTGCACAGGCTGCTGGCGCAGCACCACACCAGCCTCCTTGCTGTCGGAATCAGCTACTAACCGCACAGGCCGCTGACAGGCCACAACAGGTTTTTGTATAATCTCCAAATTTTAAATTGAACCCAGTTGGTCAGAACAGAAACGAAACATAAGGTTAATGTGAGAGCCGTGGTGGTGCAGTGGTTACAATGCAGTACTGCAGGCTACTTCTGCTGCCTGCCGGCTGCCTGCAATTTGGCAGTTCAAATTTCACCAGGCTCAAGATTGACTCAGCTTTCCATCCTTCCAAGGTCAGTACAATGAGGACCCAGATTGTTGTGGGCAATAGGTTGACTCTGTAAACCGCTTAGAGAGGGCTATAAAGTATTGTGAAGCGCTATATAAGTCTAAGTGCTATTTTTATTGCTAATTCAGCCTCCTGTCTCAGGCCTTGGCTCAATTGCCAATTTACTCAATGTGAGAATACATTATCATGTTTAATGATGGAGTTGATAACTATTTCAAGCTAAGGAAATAGCTAAGGGGTTTGCAGCGCACTGCTGTTGCCAAGGACAGTATATTGAGTGTTAATTTCACCATGCTTATTCCTTGAACAAAAACTAGAAAGTTTAACATTAGAATACACAACAGCTTTCTCCACCTCTAATTACAAACCACGTTTTGATTGAAGAATAAAGAATCATTTCTTTCTGCAAAGATTGCTCCTGGTTTGATATTAAAGTTCATATATTTCACAGTGTGCAATTACTCGGGTTACCTGTTTTGAAAAGGGGGAAGCAGACAACAAATTGCCTAGAGTTTCCTTTGCTGCCATAAAACGAGTCATGTAATATTGATTTACTATTGGGCTGCAAGCTATTCAGATCGGACCAGTGGTTAATTGATGCTTAGTACTTTAGTTTTGTTAATGTCAGGAAAATAATTACTTAGTCAAGTTGAGAAGCAAGGTATATTTCCCTTGGGGCTGAAGGGATCTTGGGAAAGTAGTTAATCACCACTCCTAATTATATTTGACCTTTAGCAGAGAGTAAGGCACCTATGAGCTATGAGCCAATTGCAATCCTCAAGATTCCCCCCCCCCTTTTTAAGCTCTGAATTTTGGAAGCAGACTAACAAGAGTTTCCCAATTTACCATGGAAGGAAAAAAAATAATTAAGAAAATAGAATTTATGGACTTACCACTAATTTGGTAACATATATAGCCTTTGGAGCTTAAAAAAATGCCCTTTCATACTACAGAATTATTCTTATTCTTGCTTTTGGTTTTTGTTACATGTTATGTTGATCTTCTCAGTGGGTTCAGAATAACTAGATGGGTTCAGGCAAAGGCAGCTAAAATACCACTGAGAAATTGAATGAATTGTGAATGTTTAGCCTTGAGGAAACAGAGGATTAGGAGTGCATTCTTTCAAATGTTGAAAAAACAAAGAATAAGGATTTCAAATAACAGAAGAGAGATATCAGTTAAATGTTTGTCAACTCTTGCTAATAGCAAGTCTTGACACTGGAATTAGTTGCCCAGGTTTGAAGCTGAGACTATCCTTGTGCAATAATTTGGACAAAGATTTAGACCTGCAGGACCAAATCACCCTTCCACCTGGTTCTAGTATTTAGATATAGTTAAAGGTAGAGATCCGATATAACAGAGATATAAATTAAGATCACTAAGTATAGGGAATGTATTACTGGTTTAGGGAAGTTGGAATGTTTAACTTTTATTTTCCCCATACTCTTTTTACCTTTTAGAAACTACAGAATGCATACAAAGTTCTCCAGATCACTTCAGGAAATGTTCTTCAATAACATGTAAAAATGTATACACACTTCCCTTAGACATAGTTCTATTAAAAGTGACACGATACTCTATAAAGTATACATACCCAAACCTCGAATCGTGTTTAAAAATCAGTACTCTGTCTTGCTAATGCTATCCATTGCAAAGTAAAAGACCGCCAAAATTGTGTCCATCAAATGTTTTGAATGACAACTAGCAGAACTCCCCCACAGCACAACTTATGACTCAAAATGGTAAGAGAGGTTGTCTAAAACATTCAGTAGGCACGTTATTTTTAAAACTTATAGTGAATACTATTTTTATGCTGTTATTTAAGCAAAATTTGTAGTTTTCGTATGTACACTTAATAAATCATCCTAATAGATGTTATATGATTTATTTCTCACAACATATTAAGCCATAATGCAGTTTATTTAAATTTTGGCTTAAGTTACATGAATTCAGCCATTTTATTTTACAAACCATTGTTTATGGTTTAGTATGTTCTGCAAATCCAACCATTTGTCATTTACCAAATCTCAATTAACCAAACCACGGTTTAGGTCATCAGGTGACCTAATCTTACCAAAGTACTGTGTAAAGAAGTAGCAATTGTCTAGAAGCATTAAGTGGCAGTCAGTAGTAAATCTAATATTTTTTTTAAAATTCAAGCACAACAGAATTGCATGGAATTACCACAACATAGACTCCTCTATTCCTTATTAAAATTATATCTCAAGTAGACACCCTAAAAATGTACACTCTTGCTCAGACAAATCAGTGCATGCATTCTGATTTATCTCATTCTAGATAAATGTAATAAACATTCAGCACATTATCTGATACTGTAATCCCAATAACTTCGAAAGGTTTGTAGTGGTATACACGGAGAATGAGATTCTGCTGGTGGATAATCAGAAATTGTGGGGGGTAGTTGCAATTGCTGAACATTTTAGAGCACAAAACCAGCTATTTTTGTTTTTTTAAAAAACTTTGCTTTTCAAATTAGTTTTTGTCTCATTTTTTCACCAAAATTATACTTAATACACAATTCCTCTCTTTTGAATTTTATTCCACTGCATTGGAAATGGAAATGAGTTTGAATCTTATTACTTAAAGATGGAACTTCAATAGGAGTTCATCAGCTCTTGAAGAAAAAGGATTTGCATGTTAATACACCATTCCAGTCTGACTCATGCAGATTAAGTTGTCATAATGCACATATGTTAGCTGCTTTCCACAGGAAAACGTGAAGGCAAGAACCACTATTCTTTTTACTAAGGCTACCTATAAAGCAATACTTGTCTGGTTTGCAATCAACAGCAATTCATTGTATCCTTCTTTTTGGATACAAATTCCACTAAACAATCTTTAAATCAGATTTATGTATTATAGAAAATATACAGCCCATGCAAGACATTGTTAATGACTTGCTACTTAGACCAGTTTCACTTACAACTGAATCAGTTCTAATTCAAGGCTTATTAGGGAAAGAGATAAAGGCAGAATATTGTACCTACCATCTTATTTCAGTAAATTGTGACTTCCCCACCATGGTTTCAAATGTATACAGGAATCATAGAGAGGCGACCTTCAAAACGAGAGCTTTTTCAGTTTGCTAAAAGTCTGTATATCTAGAAAAGTATCTTGCTGGAGTGGATGCTAACTTTCACCTGGATCACACAATACATAGATAATGCAGTTGGTTTAATTGGCAAGTTCTGGGATCCCAGCCACAAGAATTTTAAAATTACAGCGCAGACATGTCCAATTGTGGTTTATTCAGCAAACTTTGATTAAGCAATGGCGCAATGGAATGCATGTCTTTGATGAATGTTTAAAATGTTCTCTAGAACAGAATGGCACAACTTGGCATGGCAGTCACCATGATCAACTCAATGTGGGACAACTGGCTGTGGAACAATTGGCCCGCAGCAAGTTGGCCACTGTGAGTTCGATGTGGCAACTTGTCTTAGACCCCTCTAGAAAAGGCAAAAGGAATCACAGGGAAAATAAAATATATATATCATGTAAGTTGAATGTCATATAAAGAGCATGGGAGGCATCATTGTTATGGTAGATAGAAGCTCAGGAGAATTTAGGATTATGTTGTAGAAAAAAAGGCTAATCGGCATTTGTTCAAATCCTCAGAACTATGGATTTGGGCAGATAATTTCTAGTTTTTTGCCACTGAATTTTTTTTCTAAATGTTGTAGAATAATCCTGTATGAACTGAACAATGGCACAAGAATCCAAGGAAAGTTATCTAAATATCAGGTAGTGGGGCCTTCTGTAATCGTCGTAGGCAGTGAACAACATTTTGCAATGTAGCAAAGGCAACAGAATTCAATTGACATTGGCCTTCCGACACGTGCAAGTTTAGTAAAAGTGGATAAGAAATGAATCTCTCAATGTTGCACCTTAATATGTAATGAGAATCAAGCATGGTTTTAGATACTCACTGGGCTCGTATCATGACATGAGGTAGCACAATATAGCCACACATAACATGCTGGACAAGCACTTTAAGTCAAGTATTGCATCTTCTGGTCCTTCTTTACGTTAGTAAGACATCACATGCAATACATAGCACTTAAATTAAAGGTTAGGTTTTACATAGCCAAGATTGGGATGGCTGCCTTCTTCTGGGAAACCATCCACTGCCCTTTCTTAACCTACTCAAAGACCTTCCCTATATCAGAGAGATTGAGGGGGGTTGGAGGAGAATATTCAAAAATATCACTTTCCATCCTCCTCTTCTACAAGAGGCATGTCTCTCTCTAAAAAACCATTAACTGGGGTCCAGGGTCTAAACCTCTGATCACGAGATTGCTGAAAGCTCCGTGTGAACTCACTTCAAGTTTCTGATAGAAAATCATCAGATACAACAGGAACAGATGAAGATTAACTACCAACAATTCTTATATGGAATAGTGAATCTCAGAATGAGCCTGAACAAAATTTGCCTGTACAAGCAACTGTTCTATTTACATCATACCATGCAAAATGGAGTAAAACATGTAACATAAATATCTATTTTTGTTCGTTTATATAGGCTATGATCCAACATTGGAGCAATTTGTTCTTTAGAATAGCAGAGTCCACTCCTTGCTTCATGCCACATCACAATCTCTCAATGAAAATTTGCAAATTGCCAAATAATGTAAAGGAATACAATTTTTAAAAATGCAAGCTCAAACCATTAACCTCAATGTAACCAAGGCACTTACCTATGCATCCTTTATATTGTTTTAAGTGCCATTTTTAAAACATGTTTGTTTGGAAACAACCTGTCTCAGTAGCTGAACATGGCAATCAATTAATTAGTAGCACAATATAGCACTCTGCAGGCCTGTACATTTAAAATTCGACCTTCAAGTTTATGAGCCAAAACTTAAATGGCTATTTACTAGTTGAATGCAAGGTTAGAAAACCAGTTTGACTTATTTACATTTTGCTTTCAGTTTAGATTGTAAGGTTACTTGAAACAGCCTAGATAATTCTTTATCAAGACATAATGAAGTATCAGCAATGTTTTAGACTTTTTTGGTAACTGTTTGTGTTAACGTACCTACCTAAATGTAAGTGAAAAGCATTGATGTATAAAAACATACAAACCAGCTACAACTTAATTCCATGCTTTTCTTGATCTGCTATAAACCTATCATACTTTAACATAGGAGAGAAATTATACTTATTTCATGCTTGAAATTTCAGTCTAGGAGAATCAACATTAAATAAACACTTTGTCACATTTCTTTATAAAAGAATGTATTACAACATGTATCTAACAATGTAAAAAGATATGCAAATCAGACAAATCCAGGATGAATTGGGATAAATCAAAGGCCATTTCCATTACACAAGCGGTACAATTTTATTTTTCCCCATCAATTGCAGCAAAAAAATTGTTATAAACCAAATCAATAATCAAAGGAACTTAATTGTCAACAATTCTTCAAGAGTGATTATGTTCTAAGTTTCATCTGGAAGGGAGAGATGAAAAAATATACAGTGGGATAAAGTCTCTATGGCCAATTCAATGCCTCACTAAAGCATTAAGGCTACTGAGGCACCTTATTGCAAGTTATGTATCATCTCCTCTTTGGCAATGAGGTGTGTAGTTTTGTTAACTAGAGCCATCAGTGAATTGAGCTTGTGAGACCAGTCATTGAGTAAGTTATTTGGGTCCTTGGGTCTCTGAAAGTTGATAATTCCTGCCAGCCTATCAACTTTTGCAAAGATGGTCTTATTCACCACTAAGTTGGACAAAAATTCTTCAGATTCCTGTAAAGCAAATAAATGACAGAGAATCAGGTAGTCAAACTAACAAACCATTTTGAATGAATTTTCATTGTTTCATAGTAGTATGTCACAGTTATCCATACTCTGAAGAAATGAATGAATATCCAGGCAGTCTTCGACTTATGACAATTGACCCTAAAATTTCTGTTAAGTGAAACAGTTGTTAAGTGAGTTTTGCCCCATTTTACGACTTTTCTTGCCACAATTGTTAAGTGAATCACTGAAGTGGATAAGTCAGTTACTCGGTTGTTAAGTGAATCTGGCTTCCCCACCAACTTTGCTTGTCAGGTCTCAAAAGGGGATCACATGACCGTGGGACATAGCAACGCTCATAAGTATGAATCAGTTGCCAAACGTCTGAATTTTTGATCACATGATCATGGGGAGGCTACTTAGGTCGCACCTGTGAAAAATGGTCATGTCACTTTTTTCAGTGCTGTTGTAACTTTGAACACTCAGTAAATGAACTGTTGTAAGTCAAGGACTATCTGTATATGCACACACATACTTCCAATGAAATGTACTTAAGAAACATTTATATTTGACTGGCATACCTGATGTCATCCAAAATAAAATGTGGGTCAGAACTGAAACTTTGATTTCACAGGTAGTCCTTCACTTATGATCACAATTGGGTCCAGAATCTCAGTTGTTCAGTGAAGCAGTTGCTAAGTGAGATGCCACATCACGCTCATTAGCTGCAATCCTGAATCTTCCAGCTGTGTTTAAGTGACTACTTGGGAGGGGGGGTGTCAAACAGCCCCCCTCCCCATCCAGGAGGCCTGGGCCCTCTTCCCCATCCCACCAAGGAGAACTATCATGAAAATTATAGCAATAGCGCTTAGAATTTTAGTTCTGGTGTTTGCTAGCACTTTTTCTAGATTAGCAGTCCTCCAGCATTCCAAGTTCTGTTCTTCCAGCATGGGCAAGAGATTTTTCAGAATTTCCAGAGAGGAAATCTTTTGGTGCGCTGGAGGAACAGATATTAAATTTGGTGAAAATGGTAGCGAATGCCATTGTTATGGAAGGTTCAGAGAGCTAGCCTTCATTATGAAAGGTGGCAATAATGGCATTCACTAAAACGCTACTGAATGCCAGTGTTCTGAAAGACTCAGGTTCCCCTCCAGTAGGGTAAAGAAGGTATTTACTAAACCATTAGCAAACACCAGTGTTCTGAAAAGCTCACTAGCTTTTTTGCTAGATTTGAAGTTATAGTTTTTTAGTTGGCCTATCATTGGTAATAGCTAAGAAACTACATCTTGAGAAACATTTCTTTTTACTCTGCATACTTTTTACATTATATTATATTATATACGAAATATTTATTATTTATTTATTTATTAATCAAATTTCTATACCGCCCTACTCCCGAAGGACTCAGGGCGGTGAACAGCCAAGATAAAATACAGATAATACAAATATTAAAAAATCCCTTAAAATTATTAAATATTTTGGCCGAAACACAAAACACCCAATTTATAAAATCACGAATTAAAAATTTAAAAGAGGAGAGTTAGGCCAGGCCAGCCTGCTGAAATAGAAAAGTTTTGAGAGCACGGCGAAACGTGCGCAGGTCCGGGATCCTCCGTATCTCTGGGAGGAGCTCGTTCCAGATGGTAGGTGCCCCCACAGAGAAGGCTCTCCCCCTAGGGGCCGCCAGTCGACACTGTTTGGCCGACGGCACCCTGAGGAGCCCCTCTCTATGGGAGCGTACTGGTCGGTGAGAGGCTATTGGTAGCAGAAGGCGGTCTCGTAAATACCCCGGTCCGATGCCATGGAGCGCTCTAAAGGTGGTAACCAAAACCTTGAAGTGCACCCGGAAGACCACCGGGAGCCAGTGCAGCTCGCGCAGGGGGGGTCACATGGGAGCGCCACATCGCTCCCATAACCACCCGCGCGGCCGCATTCTGGACCAGCTGGAGCCTCCGGGTGCTCCTCAAGGGGAGCCCCATGTAGAGAGCATTGCAGTAGTCCAAGCGGGAAGTAACGAGAGAATGAGTGACCGTATTTAACGAGTCCCGATCCAGAAAGGGACGCAACTGGCGAATCAGGCGGACCTGATAAAAAGTCTCCCTGGCCACGGCCGTCATATGCTCTTCTAAAGACAGCCGTGAGTCCAGGAGGACTCCCAAGTTGCGAACCCTCTCCGTGGGGGCCAATGACTCGCCCCCAATAGTCAGTGATGGCACCAACTGACTATATCGGGATGTCGGAAACCACAGCCACTCGGTCTTGGTTGGGTTGAGCCTGAGTCTGTTTCTCCCCGTCCAGATCCGCACGGCCTCCAGGCACCGGGACATCACTTCAAGGGCATCATTGGGGTGGTCCGGGGTGGAGATGAACAGCAGAGTATCATCAGCGTACTGATGGTACTTCACCCCGAAACCACGGATGATCTCACCCAGCGGCTTCACATAAATGTTGAACAGAAGGGGCGAGAGGACCGACCCTTGTGGCACCCCACATACAAGGGGCCTCGGGGTCGACCTCTGCCCCCGTCAACACGGACTGCGACCGGTCGGAGAGAAAGGAGGAGAACCACCGTAGGACGGTGCCCCCCACCCCTAACTCCTCTAGCCAGTGCAGCATGATACCATGGTCGATGGTATCAAAAGCCGCTGAGAGGTCTAATAGGACCAGGACAGAGGAACAACCCCTGTCCCGAGCCCTCCAGAGATCATCAACCAACGCGACCAATGCCGTTTCCGTGCTGTACCCAGGCCTGAAGCCCGACTGGAACGGATCCAGATACGACGATTCATCCAGGTACTGGGGGAGCTGTCGCGCTACCACACTCTCAACAACCTTCGCAACGAAGCGAAGGTTGGAGACTGGACGATAATTTGCCAACACTGCTGGGTCCAGGGAAGGCTTCTTGAGGAGAGGTCTCACCACCGCCTCTTTCAAGGCGGCAGAGAAGACACCCTCACTCAAGGAAGCATTTATAATCCCCTAGAGCCAGCCTCGTATAACCTCCCGAGAGGCCAGCACCAACCAGGAGGAACACGGGTCCAATAAACATGTGGATGCGCTCAGTCTGCCCAGTATCCTGTCCACGTCTTCGGGAGTCACAGAATCAAACTCTTCCCAGATAATACTCACAAGACCTGCCTCTGTCCTCCCCGCTGAATCTACCCAGTCAGAGTCCAGGTGTTCCCGAATCTGAGCGATTTTGTCATACAGATACTGTACAAAATCCTTGGCTCTACCTTCCAAGGGGTCCTCCCGTGCTTCCTGGTGGAGCAGGGAGCGGGTCACCCTAAACAGGGCGGCCGGGCGATTATCTGATGATATATATTAATGAAATATAACAGGTATATTTCATTAATTGGCAAACTTTCAAAAAATCTCCCCCCAATACCGCAGGGACTAGTCACAGCAATTGCCAGGAGCCAACACTAATTCAAAGACTAAACTCCCCCCCCCTTTAGTAAAAAATTACATAAATTTCCTGAAATATAAGTTCACCTATAAATAAGTCAAGAGAAGTATGTACAGGAGCAGAATCTCAATGAGATTTACTGATTCTACCACCAAATTAAATGTACATCCCCATGGAAATAGTTTTCTAAAAGCTCCAAAAATACTACTAATGCTCTTTTTTCCAACTGTGTCATACATTTTCTCTCATGTGAAAGCCATAAGGAATCTCGAGCATCACTTACATCAACTGATAAATCCAAAAGTTGTGCCATTCTCTTCATAGTAATTCTGGTATAATATTTTGCCATTATTCTAATATTCTAAAGAAAAAAAATCAGAATAGATCCTTGTTAGGTATTAATTGAATAATTTCCCAAAATATAAAAGGAAATCTTCCAATGGATTCAAGCATTTGCTTATGTTTCAATACTTATTGAGAGTTAAATAATTTATTCCATTTATTATGCAGGAAACATACAAGATATTCTCAGATACAACTCTAATGTATAGCAAACAAGTTGTTGGAAGGAATTAGCAGTGAATTACATTTTTAAAGACATTTTTTTTCACATTCTTCTCTGTATCAAAGTTTATTTATATGGAACAGCACTGCTACATTATTCAATTTATATTCCTATATTCCAACTAGAACAAAGATGTGTATCTGTCAAAAATAACTTCTCAGAGTTTGGCAATAAGCACTATGTCAGTCCCACCAACAAAATAGTTTGAATAAAAAGGACGGTTATTAATGACAAAGGGTTAAAAAATAGAATTGACTTACATGTTCCACTACTCTGTTTTTTAAATCTTTCCATCTTTTTTCACCTTCCTCTGTGTAGCCAAACACATCTGTTGCAGGACTTTCAAGGGATCCTTCCCTCAATTCTTTCCCATAATCCTCCACAAGGGTAGTCCAGCGCATCAATTCCATTGTAGTAAACAGTTTTAAAAGATCTCTAGTTTAAAAAAAGAAAGAGAGCCTCTTAAATGGCTAAATCATCTTCACGTCCATCAGAACACTGCATTTTCTGAAAGAATTTGCCAGTGGTACCATTGCATTAATCTACCTTACTTGCTTTCTTAGATATGTGTAATTGCATTATGTCAGAAACAAAACTATTAATTCAAAAGAGTATACCAGCATCACTATACATATCTGTATGTACATATCTATTTACCAAAAATTCTTTACAAATATGCATCAAGGATACTAATACAGTTTCAGTTTAACATATATACATATACAAAACTTGGGAACAGAAATCAGTAACTTACATGCACACCAATATCACAACTATCATTTTACTCTCTATAAACGGGAGTAATTCAAATATGTATCTTAGCCATCTCCCTACCAACGACACAGCGTTATGAATATATGAAATTCTACAGGAAACATTCTGCAAATTAGCATTTGCACCTATTTCATCCCAAACGTATTCTTAAAAAAAAAAAAATTAAAAGCCACATACTTATATTTGGGGATGTCTTCTAGTTTTTTATCACTGCTTATTCTGTGCACCAAATCAGACTGTTCATTATCATAAGGGGATAGGATGACATACAACACAACACTCTTCAGCGCCTGTTTCAGAGAAAGAGAAAGAAACTGATCTGCAGAGACGTGCTGATATATCAAAATAAACAACATTATTTGGAATAAGAAGCTGATTTTTATTTTATGTACCAATTTGCAAACAAACTTAACTTGGAATTACAAATTTGGAGTGCTGAAAGGAACCAAACGGACCATCAATTTTATATACAAAATGAGGAAATTCGTTGAAAACAATTTAAAGCTTTCTAGGCTAGAATTCTTCATTTTAAAGAAGATTTAAATGGTATTAGTGGAATTCCCATATATGTACCTAAAAGCATTTTCAAAACCTTAGAACATTGTTCCATAAATTTGTATGGAGTTTTCAATTCCTAAGATAACTTTGAAAATTAAGCAAATAATGAGACTAAACTGATCTTGAACGTAATATCAGCAGCTAGGCTGTTGGTAGCGCAATATTGGAAGGACTCTGCCTACTATTGAAGAATGGACATTGAAAGTAGCGAACTTAGCGGAAATGGCGAAAATTTCAGCATATTTGAAGGACTATACACAAGAAAGATACATATCAGAATGGAGAAGATGGATTGATTATATTCAAAATAAGTATCAGACAAGAAAATATCAAATAGTTTATGAATGAATGTTAAATTTTACTTTAGAAGTATTATGTTATCCATAGTGGAGTTAAGGTTTCAGGGGGGCATTAGGTAGTCTAAGAATAGTTAGGCTAATTTAGCTTATGATTGTTAATCGAAATACCCTGTATTTTGTTCTGGGAAGTCTGGGGGTGGTGGGGATGGGAAGGGGGGAAGGGGAGTGGGGGTGGTGGGGAGGGAAAAAGGGTGGGGGGAATATTGGGGGAGGAGAGGAACTGGGCCACATGAGCGGTGCACGCATGCATCCCTTGCACAAGTGGTGGGCCGGTGCATGCACACCGAGCCCTTGGTCAAGGACTGGCCCGGCGCACAAAGTGCCCATCAGCCACGGGTTGGGGACCCGTTCTATTCTATCAAATATAACTACATTTTATTTAATAAAAAAGAACGTAACTTTGAAGCTGTTCTAGAAACAGCAAAATGCTTTTTCAAGAAATATACATGGAATATAAATCACTTTTTCTCTAAAATATTGATAATGGGAAAACAATAACATTTGACTTTTATTGCCCTAAAAATTAAATGAGTACCTTCATAAAGGCAGCATTTGCTTATACAGACATTAACAGTTTATAATCTATTCTCCTCTTGTTCTTACCTGTTGCCATTTTTCACCTTCAGCCTGGATGCAGGGTGTATCATAAATAGCTCTGTAGTGTTTACAAATGGAAAGATAAGAACCTTCATGCTGATCCAACTGAATCATTAAATTGTAGTATTTCAATTTTAGTTTCTGAAATGTCAAATAACATTGGGTTAGGAGAGTCACGTTAAACATACACATCTTCACTTCCCCAGTAGCGTGAGAACTATTTAAGATGTGTGAATAACACCCCATAAAGCAGCAAATAAAAAGTTTTCTACCACCAGACATACTTCGGTGTTTTCTTCCTGGAAAAATTTGGTGTTAATTTTTTTGCTTATAATTTGAGTTCGAATGTAGTCCTTTACAGCCAGACAAAGCCTCATCTGTTCCAAGATGAACTCCACACGTTCCTTCTTTTCCATCGATCCATAGGTCTCCACCTAAAGTTCAATGTGTTAAAATATTACAGATTGAGACAAGTGAAATTCTAAGAACTGCACACGAAGCTAGCAAAAGCATTAATTTATTTTTAATTTACAAAATTTACATAAAACTCTTCGCTTGGTAGTTACAAGTCTACAGCAAATCCAAACAGTTACAGTATGACAAGATTCTGTAGACAAAGTCTGTTCAATTCCCAGCTGAATAAGCTTCATTTATTTTGCATTTTGGTCAAATTCAAAATGAAATTTAAGCTTTTTGACACATGGCATCAGACTAAGCTCTCAAAAATCTATTCTTAAAGGCTGGGGGCAGGGGGATAAAAAAAAACTCCCATTGCAAAAGATGATGTGCATCACACTGGATTTCAGACCCCACCGAGTACATCTTCTTAGAGAATATTTTCATTGTTTTCTTGGGGGATCGCTTACAAAGGTGGTTATCTTCTGGCTGGGAAAGGTAAGGTTTGCAACCCTTAGTGGCAAGTAAACAATACTGTGTGGGGAATGTATTTAACCACTTTATTTAAAAGGTTTCTAAAACACAAGAAATAAATACCCCAAAACCTCTGCACTATTTAATGTCCTAATGTGACTAGTAGATAACTGATCAAAACAACTTTTAAAAATTGGAAAGAGAGATGACGGTATTTGAAACACGAGCGCCGATCCCAAGCTAAACTATTCTTTTATATTACCTGAAGTTCCTGCAAAATTGAGGCTGCTTCTTTTACGTCACCATTTTGTTCTTTTATTTTTGCCAGTGTATTTGTCAGCCGAGCCCTCTCAATTTCAACGTATATCTAAAAACAGCAAGGCAGAATTAAGAATTAACCACTGCATAAGCCTAGTGTTGCGTATGTGGAAGAAGCCTTATTATTTTTACAAATATAAAATATATTTATCAACGTCACACTTAGAATCAATTATACAAGCAATCGTCTGTTTATTAATATCTTAAAAATAATTGATAAACTTTTTTTTTTCAGTTTAAGGTTTAATTTATCCAAATCTTCACTTGTAATCTATATTCTATAGCATCATATTCATATTTTATAATGTAAAAATTATATATTTTATAATAAAAAATAAAATGGCAAAAAAAAAAGCCAAAGTAAAATAAAATACAGTAAAAGCTTAACGTGCTAATGTATATTTATGTGCTAATGAGTCAAAAGGCCAAGTTATTATGCTGAATAGATGTTTCTGATACACCATGACTGAGGAGAGATTTGGAAGGCATATAAATAGTTACCAAAGTATCCTGGAATTGTGACAGAAGAGGGAAAGCCAGAGCTCCTGTCGTATCTATCCGTATACTGATTCTGTGCTCTGCCATCTATTCAATAATACTTTCCAAGCTAATGTGGAGCCAATGATCAGTATTCTATGAATGCTGAGAATCCATTACAAATCCATCTTACAGTTACCTCACCCATATTTTACCATTTCTTTAACGAAGGTATTATGAGAGAATGTGTTGAATGCCTTGCTGAGAAGACACAGTGTCCCTTATGCATTAAGCTCTCAAACATAGACACCAGTATTTCTGCTATTTGGGCTGGATATGTCAAAAGAAACACAAAAGTACACTGAATGAAAACAGTAAGTTTCTTAAGTCCCTCAGGTGATAAAACAAGGACAAGAGCAAGAATGAATGGGTAAATGAATATATGCAGATTGAATACAAATGCGAGTGACCAATATAAAATAGATGCCTTTTATATGGAATGAGGACTGAATCACAAGGCAAATAGAAGAATAAATGGATCAAGATTAATTGATTACATGCCATCAAGTTGTTGACCCCATAGATTTTCCCCGTGATGATCTCTTCCCTATCTAGTTCTTCAGGTCTTCTAATGGTGCACTCATCGCCACTATAACTGAGTCTACCCACCTTGCTGCTGGTCACCCTCTTCTTCTTTCCATCTTTCCCAGCCTTTGGAGAGCTAGGTCTTCACATAATAGGTCTAATTTGAGCTTCATCGTTTATACCTCAAATGAGAACTCTGGGCGGATTTGTTCAATGATTGTATTGGTTTGTTTTCTAGTTATCCACATTTTTTCTCATGAGTCTTCTCCAACATCAAAGTTCAAAAGCATCAATGCTTCTTTCTATCTTGCTTTTTCCAAATCCAACGTTCACTTTTTATAAAGTGTCACAGGTAATATTATGGCTTGTATGATTCTGATCTTTGTAGGTACACACACATCTCGACGTTTGAATATCTTTCCCAAGGCCTTCGAGGCTGTTATTTCAAATCCTAGTCACTGATGTATTTTTTGGAGTGTCGGTTTTTATGCTGTTTTATACCCTCCATTAGCAAATATTAAAGCTGGAATTTATCAAATTGTTTCATGATAACTATATTTAGTTTGCAAGGCACCAAGAAAACCCTGAATGCTACTTAACTATGACAAAGAAATTAAAAAAGCCACAGATCGCGAAAAGCAAATATCTTACCTTTCCTTCCGTCACTGTACGTAATGTGTCAATCAACTGCAATTTTGTTGGCAAATCTGTAATCTCTTCAACGTACGTACAGCACTGTTGGACCATTTTAGCAACTGCCTAGCATAAATAATGAGAAAGATTACACTTACTGAATATAAAGTTGCACAGACAGCATTGGTGTTCATTTGTTTCAGTAATATTGCCTTCATGGAATTTTATTTCAAAATATCAAAGGAAATTGAAAATGTTTGCAATCCAAGGAAGAGACACAACAAAACAAATAGGAAGTTGTGGACTCTGCATCAGATCCAATCTTTAAATAAAACCTACTATTAGGTTTAAGGAATAAAAGCTAATCTACACAAGATGGTAAAAAGTCATCGAGATTTAATCCCTTACAGAAATCTTAAAATAACAAGTATAAACTATTTTAAACTGCAAAGAATCAGTCTTCAGAATACAGAAACTCTTTTCATTTGACCTGATATGATTCAGGAAACAATTATATCCAATTCTCTTTTACACGTATGAAATCTTGATCAGTCTACCTACAGCATAGACCAATAGTTGCTGAGCTGTAACTGTAGGAGACCACATCAAAGAAATACAGGAAGTCCTCAACTTATAACCGCAACTGAGCCTGGATTTCCAGTCGTAAGTCATTACTGTCATAAATTGAGGCACCCACCCACATGACTAAACCCAATTGCACAACATTTTTTTGTGGTGGTTATTAAGTAAACCACTGCTGTCATTAAGTGAATACTAGTCATAAATAAGAACTCATTCTTCTGGATGGGCTTTTTTTTTTTTTTGCCGGAAATCAGCAAAAAACATCACAAATCGCAGTCATGTGACTGTGGGATGCTGCAAACGATTAAAAAGGTAAGCCAGTTATTAAGCATCCTAAATGTGGTCATGTAATTTGGAGGGGAGGGGGGGGGGAGGAACAGATGGACAACATCTTACAACAAGAATGGAAAAATAGGAGAAACCCTTCTAAAGTTCCCCCTTTTCCCTCAGCAAACTCACCTGTTTTAACTGACTCCTCCTTTTTGAAAGAAGGAAGATGTTTTCATTAAGAGCATTCCAGTCTTTAGCATCATAACACATTTTTACTACAGCAACCAAGATGCGGGATGTGGAAACCATATCAGAAGCCTAAAAAAAGCATGGGAGACAAAATATATCATTTTTAGTGTGAAATATTTGCAAGAGTTCCTTTAAAAAATTTAAAAATTTAACTATTTGTGAAAAGAAATACATTTCTGATCGCAAGATCAAGTGCACAGGAGGAAAAGTAACTCAGAATTCACAAATGACCAATTCATTATTCCAGGACTCATATCACAATTTTTCCACATCTTATTCTTGCGTATAAATGGAAATTTTACTTTATCTTATTTAAGATTATTTAAGCATTATTTAAGCATTAACTCCCATACTCGTGTACTGTAGACTAACTCTCTTTCACTGTTTTCTAAAATCAATGAGAATCTCATTGTCTGTAAGAACATATAAAAAGCTGAAGAAAAAGACATCACTTGCTATTTTGGTATCTGCAGAAGAGTCACACAATTTATGAGAAAAAATGAATGACTAATTTTAAAAGTTGAAGAAGTGACTAGTTCATTTTAAAAACACTTACAGTTCGAGTCTGTTTTTCCAGTGACAGCAATGTTTCGATTGCTTCCTGAAGCCTTCCATCCTAAAACAGAAATATGGTGCTTAATACAAAATGAAAAAGTAAAGTACTTCTAAATTAATTGAATTGCCAAGTTATATATCAGTAAATATAACATATCACAAAGCTGGATGAAAATTATTTATACATTTATTTATTTAACCATATTTAAATACCGCCCATCTCATTGTCACTTAGAGTGACTGTGAGTTAGGAGTGATTATAAGTTAGGAAACTATGGTGTGGTTCAAAATAGCCATAGTTTCAAAGCCAAAATAAATCTTGCTTGTTTATGGGAATCCAGCAAGACTGCTTTGTAAACCATGATTGATTATAGACTACATAACCTAGAAAATGGTGGTTTCTTCAGTAAAACATGGCTAAACAATACTGCTGTATTGCTGGAATATGTTATTTGTTTAATTTAAAATAGGAAAGTTTGTATTAAATGTAACCAAGCTGCATGAAAAGCAATTACATTTAAAACAGAATCACTTACTGTGTTGATTTCAACTACACTTATGTCAATATTTAGGAATAAGAAAATGGATCTATGCATGCATACACACACACACACACACACACACACACATGTGTATGTGTGTGTATCTCTATCCAATCTAGCTTCCTGTGCTTCTTTTGCAGATAGAAAGCAAAGTTTCACCCTTTAAATTACAACTGCTTTGTAAAAGTAATCCTCGACTTAGGACCATAATTGAGCTCAAAATTTCTGTGGCTAAGCAAGACATTTGTTAAGTGAGTTTTGCCCCATTTTATGACCTTTCTTGCCTTAAGTGAATCACTGCAGTTGTTAAGCTAGTAATATAGTTAAGTGAATCTGCCTTTCCCATTGACTCTGCTTGTCAGCAGGTCACAAAAGGTGATCACATGACCCCTGGACACTGCAACCATCATAAATATGAGTCGGTTTCCAAGCATCCGAATTTTGATCACGTGACCACGGGGAGGGTACAATGGTTGAAAGTGTGAAAACTGGCCATGTCACTTTTTTCAGTGCTGTTGTAACTTTGAATGGTCAGTAAACAAACTGTTGTAAGTTGGGGACTACCTGTATTCTCTTCCAAATAAGTCAGTGGTCCTCAGCTTTATGGCTTGGCAGCCAAGCGAGAGGGGAGAGGGAACCGACCCATGCAAGTGCCGGCCTGGCCCGCTTGCACGCCAGTCCACTGCTCATACAAGTCGAGCTCCGCAAGTATGTGCAGCTGCATGCATGCACCAACCAGCTGCTCATGCAGCCTGGTTCCAAACAGGCCAAAGCCTGGCAGTAGGCCGTGGCCCAGGGGTTGGGGACACCTGAAATAAGCTACTCAATATTACCAAGAAAATATATATCCATTTTAAAAAGTGAGAGTCAAACTATACCTTTAAATTTCCTGAATTTAAAATCTGTTTCCTTGATTTTATACTCAATTTCAAAGGAACAGGATGCTATTAAAGCGGTCTTCAGAAATTATTTTTCTAATGTTTATCAAGATCAAATCTATAAGGTATTCATTTAGATGCTGAGAGGGAAATTATAGCATGCACCTCATTTTGGCAGATACAAGTTGCTTCCTCTCTCAAGTAAACAGCAAACATATTTCTGTTCTGCCAAACATAATAATTTACATTAGCTATTTTCTTCCAATTAAATCATTGCAGCTAGTTATATGTACTTTATTGCCATGAGTGTACTGCCCTGAAAAATTCCTTGCTATTGCAAAAAAACAACAACAAAAAACAAGCTCGGGAAAATGTTTACACAAGAAACAAATTCAAAAATGTGTTACAGCAAGCCCTTCATGACAAAATGAATTAAGAGTGCTATTACAATTTGGTTCCAAAAGACAGTACTGTTAAAGGACAACATTCCCAACATGTAACGGAACATTTCAGAGTGTAATTTCATGTGCTGCACAGTTCCTTCCATATCAGGAGAGGCAGGAGATCTTCCTTCAATAATTTAATACTGACAATATGGAGTAACTTGATTAATTGGGCAGCTATAGAGATGGATGGATGGATGGATGGATGGATGGATGGATGGATGGAAGGAAGGAAGGAAGGAAGGAAGGAAGGAAGGAAGGAAGGAAGGAACTTTATGTTCAAGAAGTGCACAAAAGAGAAAACTTCTTATGGTAGATCTTCAAATCACTCCACTGACAGAGACAACATCTGAAGTTCCAACTGTGTGCAGTAACTTCTTTAGCTAGATAATTTTTACCTTTCTTCACAGCCAAAAGGGAGGTGAAGGCCCAGTCAATGTCTACTCTGAATACGTTTTTTCCCTTCATTTATCATAATATTCTAAGGAATATTAATGACCCTTCTCTTGCACAAAACTCTCTGTTCAATGTTTTAGCTTGCATTTAACATTACACATTTTTTCCATGTACAATTTAACCCTGGTTTACTCCAATATGAAGCAGGTGACTGCACTTAGTCAATCTTGGCTGATCTTAAGCAGTTAACCAGATTTAAACCAGGTTAGTATTCAAATGAAAGACCACCAGGAAATTCCAGAAACAGAATATTTTAAAGAAAAAACTGGATAAAACCTAACTATTTCTCTATTGTTGCCAAGAAACCGATATGGATGCATCCTTGAAATCATCAGAAATTAAAATCAATACTGTAGTAGGGAGATTTTACCACTTAATCTAAATTCATACAGTATGCTTAGCCATACATGAATTACAACACTGACTTATTAATCCAACAAACTAAATTAAAATCCAGTTTGATAATATGGGGTTCAGCAAGTCATGAGTACACAGCCTTAACAGGACATGTAATCAATACAGCAGAGAGCAATAGTTCTTCACCCACTTGGTCTGGATAGTGATGGACAGTTTTGTATTATTTTCTAAATTCAAGATAATTAGCACCCTGGATGGATTTTTTCCCCCATGGATTTACATCTTTTAATAAGCTATTACTTCTCTAGGAAGTAAACCTAGGTTAGCATCATGGGAACCCAATTCTAAACACAAATAATGTGAAATTTTTCATACTTAATTTCATAATTAAATTTCATACAATCCACTTTTTGGGGGGAGGGCATGTGCATTAATAACACACAACAAATGAAAGAAAATGTAACTATCCTAAGCAGCGATGCCATGGACACAAGAAACAAATAAAACAGTACAATTCATAGGACATCCAAGATATAGGCAGTATATAATAGTACGACATCCATGCAAATCTTTTAATGTTACTTCAACAAAGGATCCCAATGGTTCTTGTAAAATCCGACAGGAGTTCAAAGGAAGGAGCCAAAAGGTTCCCCCCCTGTGAGAGACACGGGCGGGTTTCTAAATAAAATCAATCCATAAAACTAAAAGTCCCGAAGCAGCAGCAGCAGCAACAACACCGATTTGCAGCGAGGAAGAAACCCACTTTAAATTTAAAGCTCCGGTTAAACGCTGGGGGGGAAATGTCAATCTTACTTCTGCCGAACCTCAAAAAAAGCCACAATTGCTTCTTTTCTCCCAATAGCAAGCAAGACACTTTGGTACCTTCTCGGGACCAGTCGCCGTAATATTACAATAAAGAAAAGGCCTTATTTTACATATATATATATATAAATTATATATAAATATATTCATATTTAATTCCGGAGGCCTCATTCCTACGAAAAACCATGCACGGGTGTGTGTGTGTGGGTGTGTGTGTGGAAGGGGGGGGGAAGGTTCGTCCGGATTTCTACCGCTCCTAAATGGTAGAAACACGGGAGCGACCCGCGCTTTGCCTACTCCACGCACGATCGGCTCCTTCCCGTGGGAAAGAGAGAATCATCCCGCCCCGTTTCTCCCATCTCAGCCGTCCAGGGGAGCGGAGCCAGCCGTCTGCGGCATCTCCTTAGCTTTCCCACGCCGGGCAAGGCGGCTTGGCGAGCCGAAAAAGGCCTTCCTCCTCCTCCTCCTCCTCCTCCCCCACCTGCCTTGCCGGAGTCCACCCCGGGCAGGGTCCGTCTGAGAGGCGATCCTCCCCCGCCCCCCCAATCCCCCCCCCGGGGGGGAGCAGCGGCTCCCAGCGAAGGGCCGACGCGGCCTAAAGTCGGGCCGCGCCATGACTCAGCCCTCGGCGGGGCCTTGTGCTCGCTTACCCGGGCCATCTGCTCGCACTCGGGCAGCCGCTGGTCTACCGTGACGCTGTAATCCACCTCCATTTTCACGATGCGGCCATCGGCCCGCTCCGCGCCCCCGTCCGCCATGGCCCCGTCTCGTCCAGCCCTGAATGGCTCGCAGGGCTCTCCAGTCAAACACTCAAGTCACGCACTGACTCACCGGAACCGGAAGCCCCTGGC
Source organism: Pituophis catenifer annectens (assembly GCF_029215685.1). Taxonomy (NCBI): domain Eukaryota; kingdom Metazoa; phylum Chordata; class Lepidosauria; order Squamata; family Colubridae; genus Pituophis; species Pituophis catenifer. Next base: position 147,057,931 of record NW_027256882.1, read on the forward strand.
TAGAATGGCAGAGGCAACCACGAGGACAGCCTCCTCGCCCAAGGACCCCTCGCGTCTCACTCCCTCGGCGACAGGCACTGCGTTAGACACCTTGGAGGAGGGAGGGAGGGAGGAGGAGCCGCTTTGAAATCACAGCCGCTCTTCTGCCACATCGGGACGCCTTTTGCGTGTCTCTATTTCTGCCCTCTGGTGGGCGTCCTGATTTTTGCAGGCCGGATCTGGAAGCTCTGTATTAGCCTCGGGGGTTAATCCTGCAGAAAAAAACAATTGCTACCAATCTGCCTTCCATTGAGGACCTGCATATACTGCATGAGTCAAAAAAGAGGGCTGGGAAAATATTTACAGACGCCTCACATCCTGGACATAAATTGTTTCAACTCCTACCCTCAAAACGACGCTATAGAGCACTGCACGCCAGAACAACTAGACCAGGGGTCTGCAACCTTAAACACTCAAAAGAGCCATTTGGACTCGTTTCCCCACAGAAAAGAAATCATCGGGAGCCACAAAACCTGGGTGGGTGTGGCCAACTCGACATCACTCACTCCCACCCAGTCACATGACACACACCCCAGCCACGCTTACCCAGGTTTTGTGCCTCCTGGTAAGGTAATTGCCCTTACCTTTTTAGGCCAGGCAAGGACTGACTGGGAAGGGAGGGTGAGAGGCGGGGCCAGCCAGTGGTGGGTTCAGTGGACAGGGAGCCACAGCAGGGGGATGAAAGAGCCACATGCGGCTCTGGAGCCACAGGTTGCAGACACCTGAACTAGACACAAGAACAGTTTTTTCCCTGAACACCATCACTCTGCTAAACAAATAATTCCCTCAACACTGTCATACTATTCACTAAGGCTGCATTACTATTACTATTAGTCTTCTCATCATTCCTATCATCCATTTCCTCCCATTTATGACTGTATGACCGTAACGTTGCTGGTATCCTTACGATTTATATTGACTGTTTCCTAATATGATTTGATTGCTTATTTGTTCCCTATGACTATCATTAAATGTTGTACCTTATGATTCTTGACGAATGTATCTTTTTTTTTATGTACATTGAGAGCGTATGCACCAAGACAAATTCCTTGTGTGTCCAATCACACTTGGCCAATAAAGAATTCTATTCTATTCTATTCTATTCTATTCTATTCTATTCTATTCTATTCTATTCTATTCCTCGAGAAAGAGATGGGAAGCAAGGAAGGTTGTTGAGAATATATGTAGCTCAGGGCTGAACTTGGCGCTCTCTGAGCTTGGTTGTTTTCTTGCAGACGTTTCATTACCGAACTAGGTAACATCATCAATGCTGGAAGGTAGAGGAATTTTCTCTCTCTATCTACAAGGGGCTGGCCCTGTCAGTTTTGATGGGAATGGTCTTGGTGGTTTGGTTCCTTGATTAGGCTGTTGTTTGTTTGATTATATATCTGAGTTGGTAGTTCCTTGATTGTGCTGTTGTTCACTGATGCTGTTACCTAGTTGGGTAAGGAGATACCTGCAGGAAAACAAAGCAAGTTTAGGGAGCACCAAAGACCCCAAGAAAGGAGTGTATTAAATAGGAAGTTGTAAATCTACATCCCCCAACTTGGTATCCTGGAGATGGAGATCTATGTTGACTACAGTTTCAAAACTTCATTTCAGGAGTTGTAGTGTGACACAGCTGAAGCTGTGGAGGAAAGCTGCTTGACCATCACTCCATTCTGGTAGCCAGGAAAGAGTTGGGAAAGAAAGAAAACCCAAGTTGGAGAGAAGCTCCATTTCACTGAGGTTATGTTATGTATCATCTTATCTATTCTCATGAAAGCAAGAGATGTCAGAGTCAGATCACTTTGTCCTGAAATTATGAAGCGGAAGAATGAGTTCAGTTCTGGTTTTGAAAATAAATGTCTTGCTCAAATGCACTCTTTTCCCTGATCGTCAATGTAAGTTTCACCCAAATTATTTTCAATTGGGGTCTAACTATGGTAATAGGACCTGGGTTCCAACAAAAACCAGGCTACATCCAAGGCCAAGAAAACTGACTAACACTTATATAAAAATACCATACATCATTGGTCTCTGTATAAAACACACCCTAATACATGGCTCAGGGAATGGATGGGGGCAGGAAGCACCCTAAGAGCTTTCTTTATACAGGTAGTCCTGGACTTACGTCCACAATTGAGCCCCAAATTTCTGTTGCTGAGTGAGATATTTGTTAAGCAAATTTTGCCCCATTTTATGACTTTTCTTGCCACAGTTGTTAAGTGAATCACTGCAGTTATTAAGTTAGTGACACGGTTGTTAAATGAATCTGGCTTTCCCATTGACTTCGCTTGTTAGAAGGTCGCAAAAGGGGATCACATGACCCCAGAACACTGTAACTGTCATAAATATAAGTCAACTGCCAAGCATCTGAATTTTGGGGATGCTGCAGCAGTTGTAAGTGAAAAAAATGGTCATAAGTCATTTTTTTCAGTGCTGTTGTAACTTCAAATAGTCACAAAATGAGTTGTTGTAACTCGAGGATTACCTGTATTACCATCAGGTTACTAACATTTGGGGACAAACTTCAAAGCTCTATTTTTCCAGCTTTCAGTTAAATTGGGGAGGGTTTTTTTTTTAGCTACTAACACATTAAAGTATTCATTCTCACATTTTCCTTTCAAGGAGGAAGAATAATAATTTCTCACTGCCATCATTATTGTAACTTTCCTCCCATGTAAACAAGAAGATTAAGCAAGTTAAAGAAACTCAGTTACATATTACATGGATGCTATCCAAGACAATTAAGAAAAAAAAAATTTTGGTTTCACTTCTGCTGATTTCCTTCACTTTGAAAAACATTGAAGTTCTCCATTATTTTTTTTTGGGGGGGGGGGGCCTCCCTTCAGAAACCTTTTTTAATATTAGGCTCTATTTTTGTCATCTTTTTTATATTAAACTAACTCCTGATTTTCTTACAAAACTCCAAGGTCAAGCCTGATAACAAAACTATTTGGCTTGAAACTGTTAATCCATTGTCACATAAACCTGTATAACTTGTCTGGAGAAGTCACAGGAAGGTTAGCAGCTGATCTCTGGAGTGATAACTGTGCCTACGGCTATTAATTGCTATATAGGATCAGGCAGAAATTATGTTTCTCTCCATAACCTCTCTATGCCACTGTGGATAAAAGAATGTGGGTATTTTTTTTTTTCCAAAAGTAATAAACCAGATTTTGTTAAAGCAATAATAAATTATTTTTTTAAAAAAACAGTTTAAAAACAAAGCTATGATGAGTACAAAAATGTAAAACTTACTAAAGCATACAAGCTTTTAAAACATAAGACATGATCTTCCCCCAATACCTTGAACAAACAACAACAAAATACTATGATTGGCCTAATTTGGTAACCTGGACTCTCCCAGACATTCCCTGCATTCAGGGTCAGGGACTATGTCAAATAACATAGCCTTGAGATGTTCTGCTGAGAGCAAACATATATTTGCTAGGTCCCAACAAATAGTTCACTTCGTTTGTGAAGTCTCTGGGCCAGAAAATAAATCTTGTGTATCTGACCTGAAATCGAAACCAAAGTTGTTTAATAAAAATATCACAAAAAAGTTCCCCTTAAGAATACTGTGTTTTTTTCCTGCCAGGAAAAAAATATTGTAGCATTCTTAGATATCAATTGTAATGAAGCGGGGAAAGTCATCCTAAAATCCTCATCCTACAATTAGTCATCCTACACTTCCCCCACACTGTTAAAATAAATGGATTCTCCTTCCTTTTAAGTAATTTATGCCCTCCTCTTTCCCCAACCCATAGATTTGGACAATCTTTTAAAAATGTCCAGGAAGCAAAATTACAAGAAAGAGTGAAAATAGGAAGGATGGCTGCCTGAGAAACAGAGGAAAGAGCAAAGAAAGTGTACTCTGAAGATGGACTTTAAAAAGTGGGTTTCAGAGTAAGAAACATGACACGATCTGTTTTTTTTAAAAAAGCCCCTGCAGATGTTACTCCGTTAGTCGTCACTGACTTTAGGAGAAAAAGGTCATCTCCGTTTCAGGACCATGGAGTCAACGCTGTCTGAAGACATTTCCATGGTCCTGTGGCCAGCATGATGTCATGGAGTGTTGTTACTTTCCCACTGAAGTGATACTTATTTATCTACTCACTTTTGCATGCTTTCAAACTGCTAGGTTGGCAAGAGCTGGGGCAAGGAGGGAGCTCACCCCGTCGCATGATGCTTGGGTCTTGAACCTGGGCTGTCAGCTTTTCAGACGACATGCCCAGCATCTTAACTGCTGAGCCACCCCACTGCCCCAATCTCTTAAAAGCCGCCCTTATAAATCTGATCCATCATCTCCAGAGATCTGTGTGGCTCTTTTCCCTCATCAAGAGGTCTAAAGTCTAGAACCAGAACTCCTTCTTTGGTGTCTTCTGAGGAGCATCTTCAGCAGGCAACATCCTTACTTGCAGCAACAGTCACAATTTACCCAGAGTAAGATCATGAGATGTGAGAAATTGGTCATCTGCCAGGGTTTCTCAAGGCAGAGAATATCAACAACCAAACCAGTCTCAAAGCCATAAAGCGTAAGGCAGAGAGTTCTTTGAGATGTGGAAGCAAAAAGAAGCAGCAAACTGTCTATAAGAGAGAATCTGTGTCTTTACCCTGACAGTGAGCAATCAATTGCTATTCACTGTGGTTTCAATCTAGTTTCCAGTAAAGATTCTTACCTAGCTGTGTTGTGTTGAATGTCAGAGGGATTTCAGCCAGGCTTGTGCCTCATTCAATTCCCATTGACTTGGGAATTAGACATTTAAGTCAAGATGCAGTCCAAGGAACAAACTGGAGGCTATACTGTACATGCAGTATCCCAAAGCAAACATCTATGCCTTGACTCCACATGTGAATACAGGTACTCAGAGACTTACGACAGTTCATTTAGTAACTGTTCAAAGTTACAATGGCACTGAAGAACTGATTTATGACCATTTTTCACACTTACGCCCCCCCTGTGGTCACATGATCAAAATTCAGATGCTTCGCAACTGGCTCATAATTGCCCTCACCTCAATAAAAGCAGAAATGGGGAAGATCCTTTATAATCCCAAGATGTCTTTTCCTGAACGGAATAACAGAGTTGGAAGATCTTCTAGTGCAGCCAGCTCAAGCAGAGACCCTATACCAGTGATGGCTAACCTTTTTGCCACTGCGTGCCAGGAGCGGGGGGGGGTCATGTACGTGCATGCCCACACCCATAATTCTATGCGCCCTGCAGGACCGGATTTTCCTATAGGCTATGTCAGATGTAAATGCCTTATTCTCTAATGTGTAAATAATGTATATATGGAACATCAGGGGTTAACTTATTCTTTGGACTTTAATGTATTCATAATTTACCACTCCCATTCCTGGCTCCACCCCTTGTATATATAAGGAGCCATCCTTCCCATTTTACTTGCTTCTATCTTGAATATTCAGCGAATATAGAATGCCTATTATGATTAAAGAAAAATATATTTAAATCTCTAACTTCTGTTATCTTTATTGAGTCTGATCCTGAAAATATTGCAACAAGCTGGTAGCAGAGGATGGTTAATTGACTCAATAAGTAATTAAAAATGTCCAAGAAAGATAGGCCCAACACCAGGGCCTACAGCAAAGAAATAGAAACTGATCAAGAGACGATCAACGAATCCACTAATGCGATTTCGAGAGAATCCGAAGAATACACCACTGAAGAAGAAGAACTGATGAGTGAAAACAACGACCAGGAAGAAATCGAGATAGAAAATAACGAACTCAGGTCAGAGATATTAAAGATACTAAAAAGCCAAAAGAATGATGAAAGCCTCATCGCGGACCTCCAGGAGATGCTGAGAAACAGCGGAGCAGCGAGAGAGAAAAACGTCATTAAAGAAAAACCCAAAGATCAAAAAACTGTGAGTGAAATGACTACTGAGAAAATAGTTGTAAAAAAGAAAAGATGTGACATCGCGCGAAATTTTGAATGGCAGCCATCTTGGTTTCAACGAACTTCAAAAGAGAGTGAAGCAGAGCCAATCAAAACGCTCAGTTCAAAATTTCTGGCGCGAAAAACGCTATCAGACGAAGAAAGTGAAAAAGAAGTCTCAAACTCTTCAGATGAACCAAAATCAGAAAGTGAAGACGATTTAACAAAGTCTCAAGTAAAGTCAGCAATGAAAACGCTTTTTGCTGCTTTTGGGCCAAGATTGAAAATTTCCAAGACATCAACAAAGAAGCAAGAAATCAAACCGACAACTCAAGACCTGCACGCTCCCATCCTGACTTCGAAAACGACGACACCCGAGCCCAGAGAGCCATGCCGATTCCGTCCTACACCGCAGACAGAATCGAGTGCCAGCGCACACAAGAGAAAGAGAAGAACCGTCGCCATCACCAAAGCCCCAAAAACCGAGCCAGAGACCGACTCATCTGAAGAGGAGCGGATCGAGAGAGCTGAAATGGAGAGAACCTTCCACAACGGCGCCAAAGAAGAAATGAGCAACGCGCATGTGCAAAACTACGTAGACAGCCCCGAAAGACTTGAACTGGCCAGAGAACCGCGCAGACTCGTTACAAGCATCCCAATGCCGTTCTGTAATTTCCTGCACTTGAGAGACCACGGACTGCCTCAGGTTGTAAGTAATGGACAAAATAATGTGGGGAATTTACCCAGTGACTTCCCAAAACTTAGAGTTGATGGCATTAATTTACAAGAGTGGTACCAACAGCTTCAGGTTATTTTTATGAAAGAAAATTTACTATTCTTTATAACTAGTCCTCCAAGAAGACCTTGGACTTTAAAAATAGATTGTTTACATCATAGAGCATTTTTCATAATAATTTCTAGCGTGTCTCCTGCAATGTATCATAGCATCAAACCAAACCTAACTGTATCAGAAATAATTCAATGCATGTTTAATCTATTTCACAGCGATAGCGTAGCCACAACCACAAGAATGTCTAAGGATTTCTTTTCTTCTAGAGTGAAACCAGGGGTTTCTATAAGTGAGCATTTGATAAATCTAAACAAAATAAGAGCTGAGTTGCAATTGAGGGGGGAAGTGATTTCAGATCAAACAATGAAAAGTGTTATTATCAATTCACTTGATCCATCATGGGATAGCTTTATGTCACACTTAGATACCATTAATTTGGGATATTTATCAATAGAAAGTCTATCTAATAAATTGATAGCAGAAGACAATTCAAGAAAAAATCGTTCCAGTAACCAAACAGAACACAAATCTTTTAGAAAAGTAGTCTTTCAAGATAAATATAATGAGGCCTTTAGATGCCACAATTGTGGATCCAGGGAACACAGTAGAAGAGACTGTCCCAAAGTCCCAAGGGAGAGACATAGGCCAGAATATAGGAGCAAATACAATTACAGACAATCTTCCACAGATAGACACAAATATAGAAGTCCACCAAATTACAGAGAAAGTAGAGGGGGTAGAGAAAATTCAAAAGAGAGAAAATCTGGGTCACTAAATGGGCTAAATAAACAAGACAGCATCAGAACACAACAAGATGAGAACAATAATTGGCTTATTGATTCTGGTGCAACAAATCACACCACTAACAACAAAAGTATATTATCTTCATTTACAGAAGATAAGTTTGTGATAAAGGTAGCTAATCAAGAAAAGGTTCAAGTATTAGGCAGAGGAAATGTGACCTTGCCTGGTTTAGGGAAAATAGAGGGGGTATTATTAATCCCAGAAATACCTCACAACATACTGAGTGCTATAAAACTAAGCAGAGAATCTGACATCAATATAGTTTTCTCAAAGGGGAAAGCAACTATAGAAAAGAACAAAACAAATGTAGGCACTGTGATGATAAAAGGGGGTCTACCCTATCTGATAACCAAAGAAAGATGGTTACATAACATTGATTCAAATATGGAAGATTGTATTGAAGCAGATGATGAAAATGTCAGTAACAGTGACAATGATGAATGTAAAATAACTCATGATAACAAAAATGCACACAATGAGAAGAAACCAAAAATAGGTAAACCAATTCATGATGAGTGTGCTCACATCTTACATAGGAAGTTAGGACATGCAAGCTTTCCTGTAGTACAAAAAATGACTGAACACGCAGAAGGTGTCAAAATAAAAAATTGTGAAAATTATTTGGAATGCTCAGTATGTAAATCCACCAAACTAAAAACCAGTCCCAGACCAAAAAAATCTAACAGATCAACCAACAATATTTTTGATTTGGTACATATGGACTTAGTTGGTCCATTAACTCCATCAATTACCTATAGAAAACGTTACTTCCTAACAATAGTGGATGATTACAGTCGCTATGGTTTTGTTTACACATTAAAGCACAAGGATGAAACCTTTCAGAAATTTAAGGAATTCTACAAACGCATAGAAACACAACATAATATCAAAATAAAACAAATTATGACAGATAGGGGATGTGAATTCATGTCTAAAGAATTCTCCCAATGGTTAAAGGATAGAGGGATGCTACATTTCACGTCCAATCCATTTTCTGCATTTCAAAATGGGATTGCAGAGAGAAAGAATTCCACACTACAAACCATGATTAGATGCACATTAGAGGATGCTGGTTTAGGCAAACAATTTTGGTCAGAAGCCTTACATTATTCAAATTACACTCAAAATAGGACATGGTCCAGTATTGTGAATAAGACACCATATGAGGTGATGTACAATAGAAAACCCAAATTAGCACACATGCACATATTTGGAGTTACTGCAGACGTACACATACCTAAACAATTGAGGAGAAAGGGAGAAAACGTATCCAGGAGATTAAGATTCATGGGATACGAAACTGGAACCAAAGGGTACAGATTCATTGATAATAATAACAAATTTATAGTATCCAGAACAGCTGTGTTCCATGAGCAGGCCAATTGGTCTAAATTGCACCTTAATGAAATATTTCCTAATAAAAGCAAAGATAATATATCTTGCGAGGAAGGAACAACAGAAAATCAAAGTATTAACAAAAGTAAGAACAAAACCAAAACTTGGACAAATAGTCAGCATAAAATAAAGACAGACACATTAACAAAAAAGGAAGCTAGATATTTGCATGACAACCATAGCAAACCTGAAAGAAATATTAGAAACAATAGAAACCAAATACCAAATAAATACAAAGATTACATAATGCATATGGATGAAGAACAAATAACACCTAATACATATGAGGAAGTATTGAAACTTCCCCGTGAAGAAAGAGAAAAATGGGAACTAGCTATGGAAAAAGAGATGGAAAGTTTACAAGGATTAAATGTATTCACACCTGCGATCGCACCTAAGGATAAAACAATTATAGGTACCAGGTGGATTTATAAAATTAAGAATTTAGAAGGAGGTAATACCTTATACAAGGCCAGACTAGTTGCACAAGGTTATGCACAAAAATATCCAGAAGACTATACTGACACATATTCACCAACAGTGAGAACAGAGTCTCAGGATCCTCGGACCACGAAACGGAAGAAACACAACAAATCACCAATAGACAAGGTTTTGCTTTGGGATGATGGTTTACTTTCGTAGCAACGAAGAATACAGCAGTCGTACGCGATTTAAAAACGGCGCTATGGGCGTTTAGCTCGTAGCGTTTTTATGCCTCTCCGCCCAGCTGCTGTGGGGCGTAGCCTGCGCCGCGCCCATCCGCCCCCCCGAACCAGCGAATCAGCGGCGGAATCCTCTCCGCCCAGCTGCTGTGGGGCGTAGCCCGCGCTGCGTCCATCCGCCCCCCCGAACCAGCGAATCGTCGGCAGAATCCTTTAGCTGAGATGACGTTGCATGCGGGAAGCTGCTGCCACGAGAAGCCCTATATCCGACGCACCCTGCCACCTCACCCGGCCGCCTACCCCAGCGCCCCGAGCCCCACCCCCGTGTGCCACCATGTGCGCCCGCTGGCCGTCCATCCCCGAAGCTGAAGGGCGAGGGATCGGCGGTGAGTTGTGTCGAGCGTGAGGGCGAGCTCGACACAGAGAGTGTCAAAACAGCTCTTGTAGTAGCATCTGCACTCAATCTGGACGTGTTTCAATATGACATACAGACTGCATACTTACACGCAAAATTAGATAAGGAAATATATGTAAGAGCACCACACAGTCAATACACTAATAAGAACGAAATTTGGTTATTAAATAAGAGTCTGTACGGATTGAAGCAATCTGGCAAAAGATGGTACGATTGTTTGGTAAAAGTACTTAAGACCATGGATTTCAACGCCACCACTGCTGATAACTGTTTCTTTGTAAAAAAGAGTAATGATCATATTGAATTTGTATTAATTTATGTTGATGATATTTTATATATTGGAAAGCATAAAGAGAGCAGGGAAATCTTTGTAAATAAGTTAAACGAACACTTCTCATTAAAATCACTAGGTAGAGTGAACAAATACCTTGGTGTACAAATTAACAAAACAAAAAGGGGATTCAAACTTACTCAGAAAGATAAAATCATTGAACTCCTAAACAAATGTAACTTAAATAATGCCAAAACATGTGACACACCCATGCAAACTGATTTTCTCAGAAACATTGATGAATCTTCCCCTGAGTTTAAAGACAACACATTTTACAGATCAGTTATAGGTTCACTCCTTTATATATCTAATTGGACTAGGCCAGATATTGCATTACCTCTCAATTTATTGTCAAGATATGTTAGCAGACCAACCTTGTATCATTGGGAAGCTGTCAAAAGAATTTTAAGATATCTGAAAAGTACATTAGATTTTTGTTTAATATTGGAACCCAATAATGACAAAGAACCAAAAATTACTTGTTATGCTGATGCAGATTGGGCTGGTGATACATCATGCAGAAAGAGTACCTCTGGTTATGTTTTTCTATTGAACGATTGTCCAGTTTACTGGTATACTGGTAAACAAGAACTGGTAGCCACTTCTACCACAGAAGCGGAATATGTTTGCTTGTCTAAAGCTGCAAATAACCTTGTATGGTTCAATGATTTGATCACAGATGTTTGGAAGAAACCTACTTTACCATTTATTATGCATGAAGACAATAAAGCGGCCATTGAAATATCTAGATCCGATGCAATTGGACAAAGGTCCAGGCATATTGATATAAAATTTAAGCACGTGAGACAACTATCTCAAGACGGATTCATCAAAGCAATACATTGTGATACTTCTGAACAATTAGCTGACATATTAACAAAACCCTTACCTTCTAAACAACACAAATATTTAACTTCTAAATTATATGTATTATATTGTCCTGAATCTGAATGTAACTGGTGTTGTATAACGAACCGGCATTTAGAGGGGGATTTGTCAGATGTAAATGCCTTATTCTCTAATGTGTAAATAATGTATATATGGAACATCAGGGGTTAACTTATTCTTTGGACTTTAATGTATTCATAATTTACCACTCCCATTCCTGGCTCCACCCCTTGTATATATAAGGAGCCATCCTTCCCATTTTACTTGCTTCTATCTTGAATATTCAGCGAATATAGAATGCCTATTATGATTAAAGAAAAATATATTTAAATCTCTAACTTCTGTTATCTTTATTGAGTCTGATCCTGAAAATATTGCAACAGGCTAACTAGGCTTCAGCCTAGGGCCTCAAGATCAAGAGGGGCCTACATTCAAATTGTTAGCAAAATTAAAATTACACTTTCACTATAGGTGAAAGGGCCTCATAAGTGGAATAGCCTAGGGCCTCTTTTCATCTAAATCCGGTCCTGGTGCCCTGCCCCTGCGCATGCATGCGTGACCCCCCCGCTACTGGCACGCGATGGCACGGTAGGCCCGTTTTTTGCTCTCCCCAGCCTCCAGAGCCTTTCTAGGAGTCTGTGGAGGACAAAAACGCCCCCCATCCCCCTGGAGGCCCTCTGGAGGCTGAAAACCACCCGTTTGCCAACATTTTTTGCAGTGGGACCGGAAGTTGGCAAACCTGTGGCACACATGCCATAGGTTTACCATCACGGCCCTATACCATTTGAGACAAAGGGCTGTCCAATCTCTTCTTAAAAACCTCCAATGTTGAAGCATCCACAACTTCTGGAGGCAAGTCATTCCCATCTTGTTGAGTCCACTGATTCCTTGCTAGAGTAATACTTCTCACAAATTCCTTTTGATCTAGTTGTTACTCTACCTGACCAGTTCATTAGCCAATCTGATTTTAACTTTGGACTCAAGCATTCATGAGAACATGACCACTGTGTTTATTTATTATATAAAATGTTTTATAGCTGACCATTCCAGTAGACTTGGACAGACCATTGAGAGCCGGCTTAGTGTTTGTTTGTTTGTTTGTATCTCCATCTTTATTATTTTTTATAAATAACTCAAGGCAGCAAACATATCTAACACTCCTTCCTCCTGTTTCCCTCAAAACAACCCTGCCAAGTGGTTTGGGCTGAGAAAGAGCGACTGGCTCAAAGTCACCCAGTTGGCTTTCATGGCCAAGGACTTGAACTCATGACCTCCTGCTTTCTAAGCTGAACTGTGTAGAAAGTTAGCACCCACCCCTCTCCTAGAAGAATGAAATATTCTAGGAAATATTAAAAATGCAGAATATGTCCCCTAAAAGAAATAGAAATCTTAAGGGACACAGAAACTCAGCCCCAGCAGATATTTTGGTGCCATTTTATCTACAAGACAAAAGACCTTCAGCTCCAGGGTGATAGGATTAGCCCTCACTCAAGATCCAAATCAGGACAAAGCCATTATGCCAAAAAAAGGAATTGCCCAAAGCCCCTTCATTACATCACCCAGCAAGATTCAACCAAGCCTGGGACTCAAGACAACCTACAAAGTTACCCCTGCATGGCCCCATGGCAGTCTGACAACCAATCAGAATATATTTCTTTCACAGGAACAGGAAGCAAATTCAAAGCCCAAGAGAGGGTATAAATCTCTCTCTCTCCGGCTCACTCATGTGCTTGATTGCCCAGGACCTCAACCATGTGGTCCTGTCCACCATTAAACCATCTTTCCAATCAGCCTTCATGTTTCCAGTGTCCCACTTGGAACTGAACCCAGATGGACATTTCTTCCAACAGTTGCCAGACCAAATATTCATGGTTGAGTATTTGCAAGTCCTTAATCACCTTTTTAATAAAGCTTACAGTAGTAGTACACGTTGGTTTAAAATCAAAATGGGCTGGCTTCATAAATGATAAATTACAAACTCACCTTTTGTATTGGTTTATTGTGAGAACTTAGCTCAAGTGAGCTAAGTGAACCCAACCATATCTTTGCCCTTGACATATGTTTCCTAGCCAGCCCTGGACTTGTTGGCTTCATTCCTCTCCTATCACCTTTGTCAAAACAATGTACCTTTTTCTCCTGTGGAACAACAGCTGGTCAGCTATTTTGAGAAAGAACATCTCTTTTCCACTTATACAGCAGAGCAGTAAAAGAAAGCACTGATGTCTTCATGCTGCAGGGGGGGGGATTAAAACATCTGTTAAACTGCACATAGAAAATGGGGAGGGAGAGGACAAAGATTTCTGCAGGCATCATCGATACGTCTTGAAAACCCCAGGCCTGTGCAGAGGAAACCACAGTACATATAACATGCAATAGATTCCACCAAAATAATCATATATTCTGTTTCTGCTTGCATCCATTTCCCCTTTGGTTAAATATGTTTTTTAAAAAAGATCCAGAAACTCATCAATCTTACTTTTTAAAAAGTATTTTTCAGGTATCTTCAAACTTTAGGGCTATTAAATGGTTGGCATAATGGGTTTTGTGATTAGAAAATACCAGAAATATTGTTAGAGGACAATATTTGATTATATAATCACATGTTATATGTTTGGTTATATAATTACACTTGTATAAATAATAATGTTATATATATAATGAAATCATTTTTATACTCATCGGAAGGATGAAATACAAAATAATAATTTTAAATGCTAAAAAAAAATATTAAAGACCAGAAAATGCACAAATACACCCAACAGGATGTCTGAGAATAGGGCAGTCAAAATGTTGCAATAAATAAAAATAATTTTATTTTTAAAATGTTAATAACTATGTATATGCAGGAAATAATAAATTGTAACATTATTATAGCTGGTCGCACAGCCAGGTATTTAAACTGGATTTGGTATTTTTATTCACCTATCAAATTGAAAGAACCTGGGATAGACAAATGTTGTGGTTTGATGACGTTAAAAGGTATCATTGCAGCATGTTAAGCTACTCCAACTATAGCTGCCTTTTGCAACAGACGGATGGTGATTTTGTCAATGCTGATGGTATTCAAATGCTGCCCCAGGTATTTTGGGATTGCACCCACAGTGCCTTTAAGATCTACACTGACATGATGCATTCATTTTTAATCTTCTTGACTTCAGTGTGCTTGATGTTGTCAACTTAAAGGATGCCGAGATATTTCCCAGCCGCCTGGGAAAGCCAAGGGAAATAATCCAAACCATAAAAAAGCAAAAGTTAAAATATTTTGGACATGTGATGCAACACCCAGAAAAATACAGCATGCTTCACTTAATCCTCCAAGGAAAGACTGAAGGCAAATGAGGTCCAGGCAGAAGAAGAACATCATGGCTTCAAAATCAAAGGGACTGGTTTGGATAAAACTCAACAGCACTTTTTCATGAGGCTGTTGATAAAAATAGGATTGCCAACATGATCGCCTATGTCCGATGATGGATAAGGCACAAGAAGAAGAAGATATTTGTAGTGTCTTCCTCCAGACTCTTGTAGTTGTTTCTTCATCTTGATTTCTTCCGTTTTCATTTCAATTTTCATTACTTTTTCCATTGATGGTGAGGCTGGTACATTTGTCCCGTCCAAGTTCCATTGCAGTATCTTAGCTGTGTATGACTCTATTTCTGATGGTATTTTTCCATACAGCTTCATATCATCCATGTAAAGGTGGTGGGATCGCTGGGTAGGTGTTTTTGATGTTTTGATAGCCATGATCTGACTTGTTCAGTATTGTTGACAGAAGAATTACTGCAATGACAGACAGTTGGTCTTTTGTTCCTCTGCTGTTTGGGCAGTTTCCTTTCTGTTCAAGTGGAAAAAGAGCATGTTTTCAACTATATACTGTTGCATTGCCTCAGCTACTGTACAAGTTAAAATAAGTTAAGTTGTTGGTAAGCAAGACTTGTTGCCTGGTTCTCTCCCTTCTGTTAGATCTTTCATTATCAGGTAGGTTTTGCCAGATATTAGCCATTCTTCAATTTTGCCTCTTTGCAGTAAGTTGTTAACTACTTGGCAACAAATGGGGCGGGGGGTCGAACGTTTCAACTGAAAACTGTACAGTTTATCGTCACCTGCTGATGACCAATTCTTGGCCTTTCTTGCCGTTTTCTCCACAAATTCTTTCATTTAAGCTTCTTTGTATTCTCATCCACCTCAGTGGTGAAATGTAAAATTTGTTACTACTGGTTCTGTGGGCGTGGCTTGGTGGGGGTGGGGGTAATGTGACTGGGTGGGCGTGGCCAACTTTTTTTTTTACTTTTGAAAGCATTTTTTCTACAACCTCTTCGGCCGAGGTTGTCAGAGGCTTTTAAAAGCATTATTTCTACCAAAGGCTCTGACGATCAGGCAACTCAGCTGGGATCGTCAGAGCCTTTTAAAAAATGCTTTAAAAGGCTCTGATGATCCCAGCTGAGTCGCACGATCATCAGAGGCTTTTTTTTTTACCTTTAAAAACATTTTTTTGGCTAAAGAAAAAATGCTTTTAAAAGTAAAAAAAAAAGCCTCTGATGATCGCGCAGCTCAGCTGGGCATTGGAGGGGGGCAGTGATTTTTGCTACTGGTTCTCCGAACTACCCGCTCCCATTGCTACTGGATCGGGTGATCCGGTCCGAACCGGGAGCATTTCACCCCTGATCCACCTCTATTATTCAACCTGAATGCCATATGTTAAATAAATAAATAAATCCAAGCTGCATTCTTCTTGTATTTCTTTGGGTTGTTCCATAGCTGCACCAAGAACTGCATTGTTTCTTCTTTGACAGGTATTGGCTAATTTAACACAGCCTCTCCATTGATGGATTTGGTAGGAACATTTTTTATTTGACTGAAATTGGAGATTTTGACTATTGTGTGAAATTTGGGCTTCGTATCTACTGATCTTCTTGCTAATTATTATTTGCTACTTTATTATTTCCAGTGCCTCCTTAAACTTCTTTGATTCTGGGTGTTATTTCTTGGTCAGATATTCGTTGGTCTTCCTATTCTTCAGCTTCTTTTCTTTCATCTGTTCTAGTTTGCATCTGATCTTAGACTTTATTTTTCAAGCTGGTCTTCCACTTCGTGGTACATTGTTTGACTTTCTTTCATGCGTGTTGATTTTTCATCCCAGGTATTTGGATACAGCTGTAGCTGTACTCTCCATTAGTTGGTTTGTTACTTGCAGTGACTGGGTGCTTATAATTGGTATTACAGTATTGACATCTTTTAATACTTGTGCCGTTTCTTTCTAATGAGCTTCAATGCAGAAAATCTTATTCTGTTGTTTTTGTGCTGCTCTAGATGTTCAGTTATTCTTTGTTTCATTTCTTCTTTTTCAATTAGGGCTTTATTCTTCTAAGAAGGAAGCAGAGGAGAGGTTTGGGAATGAAAATGATTCAATAGTTATGCTGATTTCCTCTTCTGCTGATTCCCCCTGGTTTGCCTTTATAATCTGAGTTACTTCTGAAAAACTTTGATTTCTTTGCCCTGAATAGACCTTTACAGTTCTTCCAATTCTGTTTCTGTGAATAGTTTATTTCATATTGTAAATCAGCATAGTGTTCTGTTATTTTTTATACTGGATGTTGTTCTTTCCAGAATTAGTGTTTAGATATCCTCTTCTTATTGGACTTAATTTGTAATAACAGTTTATTATTTCTTTGTTTTCAGTCTTTGTATATCTGCAACAGGGTAAACAAAGATTGCAGTAATCCTGCAATCTTTGGCCAACCAACAGTCCTGAGTCCTACAGCCCATTTGTCACCATATGTACACCTACCGCTCTCCTTAACAACCCAGCTGATGGTTTTATAATCAGCGTGTGCAATGTTGCAAGAGCTGAGTGTATGACCTACTGTTTTTTCTATCTCTTTGCACAATCTGCACTTTGAATTTGATATTTTTTTTCAGTTTTGGCCTTGATTGTATTATTTCAAATAGCTTGCACCTGAGCAGCCAAAATCAAGCCTTCAGTTTCTTTTTTTAATATTACAGTTATAAGCCATTGCCATGTTTTACCTTTATCCACTTTCCCTTTGATATTTTATAGAAATTGACCACATAATGCTTTTCCTTGCTAGCATTCTTTTCTTGTTTTTATTACATTATTTCAATACTCATGTTTTGATTCTTGAACATTCAGTAAGTTCTAATTTTTAACTTGCATCAATGCTTGTTCTTGGCCGTCTTTTATGTAATCAACTAACACATAATTTTCTTCTCAGCATTTATTGGTGACTGATCCTTATTTCTGGGATACCTTGTATAAGGAGCCAGAAGCATTATTAAAAATAAAGATTTTCAGGATGCCAGTTCCTATTTTATGTTAAAGGTGGCATGCGGCGAGGAGGGGGTTGTGGGGTTTTTTAGGGAAATTTTTTAGGGAAATTTTTAGATAAGGTTTTAAAGGTTTCTGGGAGGGGGGTGGGTTTGGTGGGTTTGGGGGAGAACCTGTTGGGGAGGAGGCCAGAGCCGGCTGAAGAGCACGGCACTAGAGATGCGGGAACCGGGGTCAAGGTGGGGGTTAGAGCTTGTGTTATGGATGGTCATTACATCAGTACTGTGGGTGGGAGGGGCAGATATGGCGGGAGCAGGGGGCCACATCAGGTTGTGGGAGCACGCGCCCGCTGGCTCCAAGCGGTGGCGCGCTCCGGCCTCCAATGCTCCTCTCGTTCCCCAGGTTGCACAGACCCTCAGGCCCTGGGCCTTCGGCTGATGCTGTGCAACACCCGGTCCGTGGTAAATGAAGCCCCCCTCATTTGTGATCTTGTTCAGGAGGGGGGAGCGGACCTGGCGGGTATTACGGAGACCTGGTTGGGCCAGGAGGGGGGGGTTCCCCTCGTTGAGATGTGCCCACCCGGTTTCCGCGCATTCCATCAGCCGAGGACACAGGGGAGGGGCGGGGGGTGGCGGTTGTCATTAGAGGTCTTGGTCCGAGGGAGGTCACTGTTCCTCAGACGGCTGGTTGTGAGTCCCTCCTTGTGAAGTGGGGTCATGGGGTGCAGATGGGTGTGCTGGTTACGTACCTGGCTCCCTGCCACGTGACGGCAGCCCTGCCCGAGCTGCTCAACGTTATAGCCGCGGTGGCGGTTGACACCCCCAGGCTTATGGTCATGGGGGATTTTAACCTGCCATCCGTCGGTGAGGCGTCTGAGGTGGCTCGGGAGTTCATGGCTTCCATGACGGCCATGGACCTGACCCAGTTAGTTCATGGCCCTACTCACACGGGGGGAAACACGCTAGACCTGGTTTTTGTCTCTGGTCAGTGGTTGAGTGATCTTGAGATAGGGGATATAGTGATCGAGCCCTTGTCATGGTCAGATCACTCCCTCCTTCGCTTTGACCTTCGAACCGCCGCACCCCGCCGCAGGGAGGCGGAACCACTGAGGTGGTACCGCCCCAGGCGCCTGATGGATCCTGATAGGTTCCAGACGGAGCTTGGGCCATTTCCTGAGGCTCTGGCACACGGCTCGACTGAGGAGCTGGTGGCCGCCTGGGATAGGGCGGCCGCTGGAGCTTTGGATCGGGTCGTGCCTTTGCGGCCTCTGACCCGGCGTCAATCTCGCCTGGCTCCTTGGTTCACCGAGGAGCTGAGGGAGATGAAGCGCCGGAAAAGACGCCTGGAGAGTGGTTGGAGGGCCAGCCATTCTGAATCTGACCGAACACTGGTAAGGTCTCATATTAGGACCTACCTGGTGGCGATAAAAGTGGCGAAGTATAACTATTTTGCCACTCTTATTGCGTCATCAGATAATTGCCCGGCTGCCCTGTTTAGGGTGACCCGCTCCCTGCTCCACCAGGAAGCGCGGGAGGACCCCTTGGAGGGTAGAGCCAAGGATTTTGTACAGTATCTGTATGACAAAATCGCTCAGATTCGGGAACATCTGGACTCTGACTGGGTAGATTCAGCGGGGAGGACAGAGGCAGGTCTTGTGAGTATTATCTGGGAAGAGTTTGATTCTGTGACGCCCGAAGACGTGGACAGGATACTGGGCAGACTGAGCGCAGCCACATGTTTATTGGACCCGTGTCCCTCCTGGTTGGTGCTGGCCTCTCGGGAGGTTACACGAGGCTGGCTCCAGGGGATTATAAATGCTTCCTTGAGTGAGGGTGTCTTCCCTGCCGCCTTGAAAGAGGCGGTGGTGAGGCCTCTCCTCAAGAAACCTTCCCTGGACCCGGCAGTGTTGGCAAATTATCGTCCAGTCTCCAACCTTCGCTTCATTGCGAAGGTTGTTGAGAGTGTGGTAGCGCGACAGCTCCCCCAGTACCTGGATGAATCGTCGTATCTGGATCCGTTCCAGTCGGGCTTCAGGCCTGGGTACAGCACGGAAACGGCATTGGTCGCGTTGGTTGATGATCTCTGGAGGGCTCGGGACAGGGGTTGTTCCTCTGTCCTGGTCCTATTAGACCTCTCAGCGGCTTTTGATACCATCGACCATGGTATCATGCTGCACCGGCTAGAGGAGTTAGGGGTGGGGGGCACCGTCCTACGGTGGTTCTCCTCCTTTCTCTCTGACCGGTCGCAGTCTGTGTTGACAGGGGGGCAGAGGTCGACCCCGAGGCCCCTTGTATGTGGGGTGCCACAAGGGTCGGTCCTCTCGCCCCTTCTGTTCAACATTTATGTGAAGCCACTGGGTGAGATCATCCGTGGTTTCGGGGTGAAGTACCACCAGTACGCTGACGATACTCAGCTGTACATCTCCACCCCGGACCACCCCAATGATGCCCTTGAAGTGATGTCCCGGTGCCTGGAGGCCGTGCGGATCTGGATGGGGAGGAACAGGCTCAGGCTCAACCCATCCAAGACCGAGTGGCTGTGGTTTCCGACATCCCGATATAGTCAGTTGGCGCCATCACTGACTATTGGGGGCGAGTCATTGCCCCCCACGGAGAGGGCTCGCAACTTGGGTGTCCTCCTGGACTCACGGCTGTCTTTAGAAGAGCATATGACGGCCGTGGCCAGGGGGACTTTTTATCAGGTCCGCCTGATTCGCCAGTTGCGTCCCTTTCTGGATCGGGACTCGTTAAATACGGTCACTCATGCTCTTGTTACTTCCCGCTTGGACTACTGCAATGCTCTCTACATGGGGCTCCCCTTGAGGAGCACCCGGAGGCTCCAGCTGGTCCAGAATGCGGCCGCGCGGGTGGTTATGGGAGCGACGTGGCGCTCCCATGTGACCCCCCTCCTGCGCGAGCTGCACTGGCTCCCGGTGGTCTTCCGGGTGCGCTTCAAGGTTTTGGTTACCACCTTTAGAGCGCTCCATGGCATCGGACCGGGGTATCTACGAGACCGCCTTCTGCTACCAATAGCCTCTCACCGACCAGTACGCTCCCATAGAGAGGGGCTCCTCAGGGTGCCGTCGGCCAAACAGTGTCGACTGGCGGCCCCCAGGGGGAGAGCCTTCTCTGTGGGGGCACCTACCATCTGGAACGAGCTCCCCCCAGAGATACGGAAGATCCCGGACCTGCGCACGTTTCGCCGTGCTCTCAAAACTTTTCTATTTCAGCAAGCTGGCCTGGCCTAACTCCCCTCTTTTAAATTCTTAAATTTTAAATTTTTGAATTCGTGATTTTATAAATTGGGTGTTTTAATCTGTGTTTCGGTCGAAATATTTAATAATTTTAAGGGATTTTTAATATTTGTATTGTCTGTATTTTATCTTGGCTGTTCACCGCCCTGAGTCCTTCGGGAGTAGGGCGGTATAGAAATTTGATTAATAAATAAATAAATAAATAAATAAATAAATAAATAAATAAATAAAATTAATAACGTAATTTCTATAATGCCTGTGAATCTTTGTACCCTGCTCTGTTATTAATTCTCTGCCATACTGGACTCAATCTTTCCTCACTGTACCCCATCTGAACTTCCATTGGAAATTCAAACAAGGGAAGGAAAATTCTCCCTCCGACATGTTTGCTGTGTTTGCAAAGTTCTGTGTGACAATTGCAACAATATTATAACAGGTAGATTTTGTAGTAACTGTTGTGCTTCCATAGTTAACTCTTAAAACAAACTCTTGACTAAAAAGGAGGCCATTTGTGAATGTGTTTTCAATATTGTAGCATGACACATAGAAATATCATTCCATTAGAAGATGGTTACTTCATTGCAGTGCTTCCACATGTCAGCCTTTACAATAATTTGAGAATTAATTATACATAAATTATATATATATATATATATATATATATATATATATATATATATATTATATATATATATATATATATTTGTCTATGTATATATATATATATATAAGTGAAAACCACTCACACATTAATCACCAAATCTCCAGAACCGTAAAGCCTACAAACTTGAAATTTGCCATGTATGTTCCTCTTGGCTTCTAGATGCTCACTAAGAAAGGATTTTTCGAAATGACCATCAGAGCATTAGTATTTCCTATATTATTATAACAAGCTCTGATGATAATTAGTTGACGTTCTACTCCCCCTCCCAACCTCAAAATAACTCAGGAGAGAATGGGATAGCATAGGACAGGCTCCTGTGAGGCAAGCCTCATGGAGAGAAGGGGCTAGAAAGCCTGAGGGAGAGAAGGGGATAGGATAGGAGACGTTTCTGTGGGGACAGCCTGAGGGAGAGAAGGGGAGAGGCTTCTATGGGGCAAGCCTGAGGGAGAGAAGGGGAGAGGAGAGGATCTATGGGGCAAGCCTGAGGGAGAGAAGGGGATCGAGAGGAGAGGCTTCTGTGGGGCAAACCTGAGGGAGAGGAGAGGAGAGGCTGATCATAACTATTCATTAATTTTCAAACTCTAAGTGTCGATTTATCAAGCCCGATGACATAGTTTTGTAGTGGAGCATGGGTATTCAGCTAGTAAGAAATAATTTCCTAAACATCCAATAAAATTGTAATAGAAGAGAAATTTTTAAAAATCATAGGACAATATTGTTTTTCTTCCATAACTCCCTAGAGGCATCTACTATAGGCCAATTTGGATCCTGAAGAGCTTTCTTTCCTTCCAATACAGCTCTATATGATGGAGTTCAATCAGACGGTAAGAATTATTATAATTTCAGAATAATCCTCTTTTTGCAGTAGAAAGTACAAACGCATCAAAATGAAACTTAAAAGTTCTCTATAAATAGAAAAGATCAGTGGACATATAAGAGCAGGATATAACAACCTCACCCATTTCCCGTTAGGTCACAATTTCATTAAAAACCATTTCATTAAAAGTTTTGCAAGCTAATATCCCACGTTGATTAGAAATATAGATAAAAGTTTTGTTAAATATAGATAAAAATATTACGACTCCGCTATTTTTGAGGTGAAGATAATGCAACTGAATGGAGCTAGCAGAGTGTTTAATAGCTGGATGCCCTTCCTGCCGCCAATGCGGGGGGGGGGGGGGGAATCAGAATATTGGGTAACAATAGGAACCTGGATAGCTCTGCAGACAAGGCACTGTAATTTAACACCAGCTGCCTGCAATTACTGCAAGTTCAAATCTCACCAGGCTCAAGGTTGACTCAGCCTTTCATCCTTTCTAAGGTAGGTAAATTGAGGACCCAGTTTGTGGGGGCAATAAGCTGACTTTGTATAAAATATACAAAAGTATGAAGGCTATTGCTTAACGCACTGTAAGCCGCCCTGAGTCTCCGGAGAAGGGCGGCATATAAATCAAATTAAAAAAAAAAACAATAAAAACAGCACTGGAAGAGACTTTTTCATTCTTTTGCAATCTCCATAGACCTGTGAATCATCCAATTAGGAACGGTGATCTTTAAAAAAAGATCTCAGCTTGCCTTCAGGTCTAGTTAAATAAACTGATGCCACAGTCATTACCAGGATTTGCAATGTTTGGGATTCAAGAGCAAAAAAATTTGGATTTGGATCACCTGAAGTGCAAACCTAGCTGCAACTTCTTAATCCAAATCCAAAGACGTGCACATCACTACTCATTCCTACAGATGTTTATTCAAGGCAATATAACAGCTAGTTCAGGGGTGAAATTCAGCAGGTTCTGGGGAACCAGTAGCGGAAATTTTGAGTAATTCAGAGAACCGGTAGTGAAAATTTTGAGTAGTTTGGAGAACCAGCAAATGCCATCTCTGGCTGGTCCCAGAATGGGGTGGGAATGGAGATTTTGCAATATCCTTCCCCCAGGAGTGGGGAGGGAATGGGGATTTTGCAGTATCCTTCCCCTGCCACACTCACCAAGCTGCGCCCACCAAGCCACCCCACCCCACACCCACCAAGCCACGCCCACAGAACCGGTAGTAAAAAAAAATGGATTTTACCACTACGCTAGTTGATAATTTTTTGAACATATTTGCATATCACATCTAGCCTGGGCTAGATGTGACTGGCCATAGAAGATCTGGTGAATGAAAGACTGCTCCATTTGGCTTGGGATGGAATTTTGGAGAGAATTCCAGACATTTTCATAGTGACCACCATGATACAAAAAAGATGCTGAGGTCCTAGAAAGAGTGCAGAGAAGAGCAACAACGATGATGAGGGATCTGAAGGCTAAATCATATGATGAACGGGTAAGGCAACTAGGCATGTTTAACCTACGAATAGAAAGCTTAAGGGAGACACGATAGAACCAGTCTGGCTCGGTGGCTAAGACACTGAGCTTGTTGATCAGAAAGGTCAGCAGTTCAGCAGTTCGAATCCCTAGTACAGGTCTCCTCCATGAGCAGGGGGTCGGACTAGATGACCTCCAAGGTCCCTTCCAACTCTGTTACTGTTAAGTCTTCCAATACTTGAAGGGATGTCACAGGGAAAGAACATTGATTTGCTCTCCATAGCAGAGGTCTCCAACCTTGGAAACTTTAAGAGTTGTGGACTTTAACTCCCAGAATTCCTTAGCCAGCAAAGCTTCTGCGAGTTGAAATCCACAACTCTTAAAAGTTGCCAAGGTTGGAGACCCCTGCTCCAGAGCACCTGAGGGCAAGAAGCAATTGGGGGGAGGGGAACGGGCATGGAAATAAGGAGGAATTTCCTACCAGTGAGAATGATTAGTCAACGGAATAGCTTGTCTCCCAGAGTTGTAGATGCTCCATCACTGAAGGTTTTCAAGAAACGACTGGACAACTATTTGTCAGAGATGGTATAAGGACTCCTGCCTTTGTTAGGGGGTTGGGCTTAGAAGACCTCCAAGCCCTATGATTCTGACTAGCTGGCCCTGGTTGTCACTACTGACTGTTGAAATAAGATAATTAAAATCCATGGAGGCTTACTGCAGACTGGAGAGGAGAAGGGTCCTTTAACATCCTAGTCAACCCTTTGGGGATAGGCCAGATTAAAAGACACTGGGGCATGGTGAAAGACACGGGCACGGCAGAGATTCTGGGAAGGTACTGCGACAGAATCGTGACAACCTCTCTCATTTTTACTCTATTCCATCCCATATGATACAAAGTCAAGATGGGATTGGGTTTCTTTCTAACGCTTCCCTCTTTCTCCAAGACTGTGTGATCTTTTCTGCCAGTCTCTCCAGCCCTCTTTTTTTTAAAATGGCTCATCCCTTCCTCCACCCTGCCTTACTGGATCTTTCATACCTTCCCCAAGGTATTTGGGGGGGGCGGCGGTTTAGACTAGATGACCTAGTACAAGGTCCCTTCCAACTCTGTTAATCTGTTACAGTCAGCCTTAAATTCCTCTACACCCCCTTTCTTGCATTTCTGTCGTACCTCCCCTCCATAATCTTGAAGACAGGAAAAAAAAGAGGGTGAGTAAATATGCAGCTGTGACTACAGGTAGTCCTTGACTTATGACCATAATTGAGTCCAAAATTTCTGTTGCTTGGTGAGATATTTGTTAAATGAGTTTTGCCCCATTTTATGTCCTTCCTTGCCGCAGTTGTTAAACGAATCACTGCAGTTAAGTTAGTAACACGGTTGTTAAGTGAACCTGCCTTTCCCCATTGACTTTTGCTTGTCATAAGGTTGCAAAAGGTGATCACATGACCAAGCACATGGCAATCGTCATAAATATGAGTCAGTTGCCAAGCGTCTGAATTTTGATCATGTGGCCATGGGGATGCTGCAACGGTCCTAAGTGTGAAAAGCAATCCTAAATCACTTTTTTTCAATGCCATTGTAACTTTGAATGGTCCCTAAATTAATGCTTGTAAGTCAAGGACTACCTGTATCTCATTTTGCAGATGCTTTAAACTTTGAAGTCAGGAAAAGTTAACTTCAAAGTTAACTCTCCTTTCACGGTCTTTGCAATATTAAGAGCCCAAGCAGAGGTAAGTCGTTCACAACAGAACTCATTAAAAGGCTCTGCCTAATCCATTGTTGTTGTTGTTGTTAGTTGCGAAGTTGTGTCTGACCCATCGCGACCCCATAGACAACATTCCTCCAGGCCTTCCTGTCCTCCACCATCCTCTAGACTAGAGTCCATTTAAGCTCATGCTACTGCTTCAGTGACTCCATCCAGCCACTTCGTTCTCTGCCATCCCTTTCTTCTTTTGCCCTCAATCTTTCCCAGCATTAGACTCTTCTCATTAGGTGGCCAAAGTATTTGAGTTGCCTAATCCATAACTTGACCCAAAATTGAGGTTTGTATGGCAGGTAAGATTTTTAAAAAACCTATGTTTTGTATGTGTGTAAAAACTTCAAAATACTGCACTACGCATATCTTAATATTTAGGTTATGGTGTATGAGTCCTTAAGAAAAGCAGAATTAGTAAATTACAACGACAAGCACTTTTTGTGATGCTCTGATTCATGCATGAAGCATCTGTTCCACTGGAATGCTGCAAGGTGTCAAAACTATACAGTAGTAACATTTGTTGTTTGTTGTGAGCCTATGTGCTAAAATATTCTTAGTTTGCCCAAGACTATAGTAGCACTATTCCCTGAATTCAATTAACTTGCCAGGACATCTTGTATTATCACCTTTCTTATGTTTTTGTGAATAGACTCTATTAATATTGTCATGGTCACTATACTTTGTGCCTGTCATTTCACTGATCTTACTGTTTACAAATCTCTCTTCTGATCAGATGTACATATAACATGTAACAAGGACAGCACCATACATCTGCTGAAGTGGTCTACAGTCCATAAACTTTTATGCTGTTCTGTAAAATGTTGTGGCTTTCACTTCTAGGTAAGTTGTGGATTGCAGATTACAGATAGCCCTTGATTTACGATCACAATTGAGCCCAAACTTTCTGCTGCTAAGTGAGATAGTTGTTAAGTGAGTTTTGCTCCATTTTATGACCTTTCTTGCCACAGTTGTTAAGTGAATCACTGCAACTGTTAGGTTACTAACATGGTTGTGAAGTGAATCTGCCTTCTCCATTGACTTTGCTGGTCAGAAGTTTGCAAAAAGCAATCACATGACCGTGGAACACTGCAATGATCATAAATATGAGTCAATTGCCAAGCATCTGAATTTTGATCATGTGATCATGGGGATGCTGCAACAGTCATAAGTGTGTGAAAACTTTTTTCAGTGTGTCGTAACTTTGAATGGTCACTAAATAAACTGATGTAAGTTGCGAACTACTTGTAATTTCATATAATGTTAAAATTAGAGATTCAAAACTCCAGCAGTAGAAATTCCATGTGAATTACTTTAAAAATATTTTAAAACAACCAGAGAACTGAAATAACTCAATTTTCCACTACAGTATTCGTATTTTCCGAACGTATAGAGACAAAAGTTTTTCTAACAATTAAAGCATATAAGTCCAAAGAGTTTAGAAATTGGCTGATGCCTTTTATTATACGTTTTAGTGTCACAATAAATATATTTTCCATTTAGATGCCTCAGATTTCATCCTTTATAGTAAAACAGATTTTGTGGCTACTCTCCCTAAAAATTCAAAGGAGTCTGTTTGCAATCAAGTATTCTCAACAGGCACAAAACCAAATCCACATAATCTGCGGATAAAATCATCCCATTTTAAAAAGAAGAATCCAATCAAACAAGAGTAGCGAAAGATAACTTAGGCAGAGCTCTAAAGTAAGAAAGGATATAATTTAATACTGTATGTAGCAGTTATCATTTGCTTGAACTCTGCCCAAGGAACAATTATGAAATGTAAAAGTTATTTTTTAAAAAAATAACTTGATTTTTTTTTTTTTTACCCATGCAAGGATTACAAATAGTGTTTATATACTCATATGGTTTGGAAAGATCAAGAAAAAGGGGCTCGGCCTCTTAAAATGGAGTTCTCCTTATTCTCCGCTTCTGTTCCCTTGTGAAGGATGTAAGGCTAAGATCACATGCTCAGCAAAAACACCATTAGTGTTTCTTAGCTCAGCCCGCAGGGCTTTTGCACAATAAAATCTGTCAAGGGAAGGAAACCAGATGGAATGTGTAGTCGGGGCCTTGCTGTATGTGCTCCAACTCAGCACAGATGGGGTTTTGCAGGACTCAAAGCTCAGCTGCCTGTCTACACACAATACCTACACCCCCCCCCACCCCTCCACACACACACATACAAACATACTCCCCCCTCCTTTTCTTCCTCTTGTCGGAATGAAGTCCCTAGAAAAGGCCCTAATGGGAGATTTTATTTTTTTTTTAATTTGATTTATATGCCGCCCTTCTCCGGAGACTCAGGGCGGCTTACAGTGCGTTAAGCAATAGCCTTCATACTTTTGTATATTTTATACAAAGTCAGCTCATTGCCCCCACAAACTGGGTCCTCAATTTACCTACCTTAGAAAGGATGGAAGGCTGAGTCAACCTTCAGCCTGGCGAGATTCGAACTTACTTTTAATTGCAGACAGCTGGTGTTAAATTACAGTGTTTAGTCTGCAGAGCTATCCAGGCTCCCATCCAATTGATTATTTTAGTAGCTATTTTTATTGTTTTCATCGTTTTAATTTCTGTGAGCCGCCCAGAGTCCTTTGGGAGAAGGGTGGCATATAAGTATAAGAAAAATAAATAAATAAATAAATAAATAAATAGATAAATAAATAAATAAATAAATAAATAAATAAATAAATAAATAAATAAAATAAAAAAAAGAGTTTCAGGGTGTTCCCCACCCCCACCCCAAGGCTACCTTTCCTTTCTCTACCCCGGTGAAAGACAGGCGTCTCGGCTTGCCTAGATTTCACCTCGAAGGCCACATCTGGACGGGGTCTCGCTCACCAGCCTGTCTGATTAACAGAAAAAAGAACCAACAAGAGTTGGAAGGGACCTTGGAGGTCTTCTAGTCCAACCCCCTGCTCAAGCAGGAGACCCTATATATATATATATATATATATATATATATATATATATATATATATATATATATATATATATATATATATATATATATATTCCATTTCAGGCAAACGGCTGATCATCCTTCCAAAGACCCTCGTTGCTCCTCCTTCCACACACCCCCATGCTTCCTGGACCCCGCAGATTTCTAAACTTGCCAGGAGCCCTCCACTACTCTTCAGAGCGCGCGCGCATGCACGCACGCACGCACGCACACACACACACACACACACACATTTTAAAGAAAAAAAAACCCAGATCTGATTTTGTCCCCCCAAGCATGCCTCCCCCTCCTCCTCCTCTTGCCGCTCCTGCCTAGCGTGCAAGCGGCTTTCCTGTCCTTTCCTTTCCCCGCCGCCTTTTTCAGCCGAGGCTGGCTCTGCTGTTTCAAAGGGTCGCCTGGCTGGCTCTGCCTCGTCCCCATTGGCCGGATGGGGCCCTCCTTCCTGCCGGGGCTGCTGATGTCAGCCACGCTCTCACACCCTTCCTAAGCTTGCCGCCGCCGCCGCTCCTGCTGCTGCGGCAGAAGCTCCTCGGCGCGATCAGCCAAGACCCGGAGCGGCAGACTCTCCGTCGGGGCGAGGCCAGCCCAGCAGCCGATCCAGGGACCGGGCAGAACCCCAGCTCCTTCCTTCCTTCCTTCCAACGCTCGGTCGGAGAAGGCAGAGGACGCTTGTTTACCAGGCGGAGAAGGAAACGGTAGCGAGCCGCCTTTTGTCTTGCAAGGAAGCATCTCCTTTTTGGCGGCGGCCGATCTTCCCGGGGTCGGGGAGGCGCGCTTTGCTCGCTCCAGCCTCTTTCGCCCGGACTTCGCCTTCGGGCAACAATGTCTTGAGGCTGCGGCGTTTAAGAAATGCCTCTGGCTGTAGCGGTCCCGGCGGATGCCTTTGTATGATCGCTGCCGCCGCCGCCGCCGCCTTTGGCGTGTGCATGTTGTGATAGGCACAGCAGCGCCTGACCGCGGTTTGAAGCTGCCAACCTGGAAGATCGGAGCAGAGCAGAGCATCGCGGGGTGTTTTCTCCGTCTTTCTCCCCGGGGGCTGGGTCAGCCTGCTGCTGGATGGTGGCAGCGGCGACGTCTACGGCCCAAATTGCCAAGCAGGCGACCTCCGGGGCGCTGTAGACCGGCGGCGGCGGCGGCGGCGGCTTTGCCTTTTGCAGGATCGGAGGTGGGGGGTTGCCCCGTGCTACGCGTTTTCTCCTGAACTGCTGGCTTGCAGTGAGTGTGTCGGAATATGCTCATGAAGGAGTATCGGATCTGCATGCCTTTGACAGTTGAGGAGGTGAGTGCGCGTTGCCTAATACGGGCTGAGGGGAATCGCTTCAGGAGGGTTCCTTATGCGGGGGTGAGGGAGGGGGTAGAGAGCCGTCGGTGATCCAGCGGCGGCTTTTTCAATGAGTTCTTTTTATTCCTTGCAAATGCACGGGCATTTGGGAGGGGGGGGAAGCCTCGTTCTGCAAGAAGGTAGGATGTCAGGCACAGTTGCATCAGGATCTCCATTGGCCACCCAGCTTTGCTATGGAAAAAAACAAAAAGAAAGAAAGAAAGAAAGAAAGAAAGAAAGAAAGAAAGAAAGAAAGAAAGAAAGAAAGAAAGACCTTCTCACACACATATCTTGGGTGGCCCTGATGTGGGCTGCAATTCATGTAAGAAGAATGTATTTGGTTAAAAACAAAAAACCCACTAAATTAACAAGAAAACATTCTCTCTTCCTCTCCTGCCCCCCCTCCCCAACCCTTTCTTTCCATTCTCCAAGTTTATTTAGCTAATGATGCTTGGACGTTTCTATTATTTAAACTCTTTGAAAGAGGGCTTGCCGCTTTCCAATACGTGGAATAAAGTAGCCACAGCCTTCCTTTGGGTATTCGACTGAAAGCAATGCGTATCATAAACATGTGCGCGCTGCGCTAAGATGCCCAAATCGAAGCGGGTGGCGAATAAGCATGACGGCGGAGATCTACATACAAGGGGCTGTTGTTCGTGTGCAGAATGCAACAGGCTTCGGGGGATCATACCGGCTACAGTTTTCACCAAACTGATAATAGTCGCTTTACTGACATGAAGTTTGGATGTTTGTTTATACCGTAAACTTCAGATTGTCTTTCTTTTTCTTCCCTCTTTCTATTAGCCTTGGCGGGTTTTGACTGTGAAACTGAAAGGCTGTGATCTGAATCGGAGGACAGTTTAAACTGCAGCTACTGCCTTAATGGCAAACCAGTCAATACCATTCAAGTTTCTTTTTCGCCTTTATTCGTTTGGCGCTGCCCAATATATTCGGTCTCTACCTCTCGTTCTTTCTTCCAAAATATGCTATGAGCCACAAGGGGGCGCGTTTTGGATAGAATTCTCTAGCGTTGTTCTTTTCCTTTCTGTTTAATGCAGATACCGTAGGAACGGTGGGAAGAATCCTGTTTGTAGATTTGGGGAGGAGGGGAAGGGATAGGTAGGTAGGTATTTTTTTTTTAATATAATGACATATTATTCTTGCATCCCTATATTTTTGGCTCCTTGCTAAGACGTATAATGAGTTTTTCAGCTGCAGAAAAACTAGTTTAAATCAAATGTTCTGGTGATTGCAATTTGTGTCACGAGAAAATAAAAATGCAGATGTCAGTCATATAATTCACCTTATTCCGCATCTATATTATTTGAGCCAGCCCCAATTCAGTGCAAAATATTTTTAATACTGGGGGCTGCCTGGATGTTGTATGAACTTTTCCTCCAGCAGCTTTGTGGGGTTTTTTTCAGGCTCTTCCTTTAGAAACCAGCATTCTAGTAGTTAGGAGAGTTTTGCCAAGAATTCAGAAGAATTTGCTATTCCTTAAAAACTAATGCATCTAAACCTGTGTTGTTAATGTTCCTCTTTAATTTCTCAGTAGTTAAATTTTAACACCACCTCTTCCCCCTTTCCATTTCAAAACTTTTACAGCCTGGTTGCCTGGAGCTTGTCACAATCAAATGAGACAAATGGCTGTTTACAAGCCTGACTTAAAATGTACTTTATTATAGTTCAATATAGAGGGCCAGTTTGATATAATGGTTAAGGCAGTGGGCTAAAAACCAGGAGACTGAGTTCTAATCCTGCCTGGGGCATGAAGCCAGGGTCATCTATTTTCTCTCAGCCCTAGGAAGAAGGCAGGAGCAAACCACTTCTGAAAAATCTTGCCAAGAAACCTGCAAGGACTTGTCCAGACAGTCACCAGGAGTGAACATTGATTCAAAGGAATATACTCACATAGACTAATATAGTTCGGTAGAAGTAAAAAGCCAATAATCTTTAGCTCTTGGCACAGTTGTGAAAAACATTGTACTTCCTTTCCTGACCCTGGGTTATGTCTGAATTTGCAAATTGTGGCTCATGCTTTCCTTGCAGAATAGGACTGGCGCAAATGATTTTCCACTTTGGGAAAAATACAAAACAGGTTTGTTTAAAGTGAAAGAAGGAAGCACAGAAATGCTCCATTCAGATTTGGGCTTGTGTCGCCAAATCAAATTTTTGTGTCATATATGAATGAACATTAATGAACTCTGGGAGGCTAAAAATATGAATCAGGAACAAAACGTCATGGACTTTAGGTCAACCTTTTTTACAAATAATCTCAAAGGATTGTGCAGATGATGCGAGGTAAGATTTTTCTGTATTCACAAAAACTTTAGATATACCATTCCCACTCATGGAGACACGTGAGTCCTACTCTCAGCCCTGCTTCTAGAATTGGGGTGGAAACCCACCAGATCCTGGGATGTTTATTTTATCGGCCACTCATCCACTGGTGAAATCTAAAATTTGTTACTACCGGTTCTGTGGGTGTGGCTTGGTGGTGGGGGGTAATGTGACTGGGTGGGTGTGGCCATTTTTTTTTTACTTTTAAAACCATTTTTTCTACAACCTCTTTGGTGAAGAGGTTGTAAAAAAATGCTTTCAAAAGGCTCTGACGATCCCAGCTGAGTTGCCTGATCGTCAGAGGCTTTTTTTCTTTTAAATGCCTCTGACGATCTGGCAACTCAGCTGGGATCGTCAGAGGCATTTAAAAGAAAAAAGCCTCTGATGATCACGCGGCTCAGCTAGGCCACGCGCCCGAACCACCCGCCTCCATCGCTACCGGATTGGGCGATCCAGTCCGAACCGGGAGCATTTCACCCCTGATCTTATCTCAAGGTTGTAGAATTTCAATTCTCAGTACCTATATCCAACATGGTCAATGATAGAGGGATGCTAGATAACCACAGGTTGCCTCTTTCTATTACAGAAAGCTCTTGGCACTCAGCTTGCCATCTTGGCTGCTTGCACAAGGGGATAAAGTTCAGTAGTCTTTACTTTGAACCTGTCCTTCAAATTGTGCTTAGATATCAAACCCAGTTTAGGTTCTTTACAAATCATACCAAGAACGAAGCAACTAATCCTTTATGCAAATGTAAATTCTCTACTCTGTGGTTTTGAATTGTGCCCGTTCTTTTAGTTGAAAACCATAGCCGTCAGCGACTGTACTTGTTTCTTCATCGAATACTGGGAAATGTATTTAAACAAGTTCCTCCTGATGTTCTTTATTTCCGTCTCAGAAACTATCACCTTCTCGTTAATGCTTGGAGTCTTTTGCCATGTTGTACTATAAGCAATGATAAATGCACGAGTACATTATGTGACTAGGCTTATAGCAACAAGCTGTGGTTTTCCTTGGATCCTTGGTTTCTAAATTGCTTTCCTTTTATTTAAAAAAAAATGACTATGAGTATCTGACCTTTAAATCATCAAACTGGACTTTTTTCCTTGAATAGTTTGTGTATTTGCTGTAATCCCCATGTGACCTGAGTCAGATTGGGATAAAATGTCAAAAGCTCAGATTTAGGCTGCTGCTATGATAAAATTTCCAGTAAAATTTCTTCCCAGATGGGAAGAAATATAATATAATGTAGAAAATCTAACTTTGTTAAATTGCTGAGTATATGTTGACTAAGGATCTCATTACTCGGTTTCTATTGCTTTATCTAAATACAGGTAGTCCTTGACGTACAACAGTTCATTTGGTGAACTTACAGCGGCATTAAAGAAAAAGTGACTTATGACCATTTTTCACACTTATGACCATTGCAGCATCCCCATGGTCATGTGATCAAAATTCAGACGCTTAGCAACTGGTTCATATTTATGACAGTTGCAGTGTCTAAAGGTCATGTGATCACTTTTGCGACCTTCACCTAACAATTGTGGCAAGAAAAGTCATAACATGAGGGGGAAAACTCACTTAATAATTGTCTCGCTTAGCAACAGAAATTTTAGGCTCAATTTTGGTCATAAATCATGGACTATCTGTACTGCATTCTGAGCAAATTCTGTCCCTTACTAGTATTTCAAATAGACATTCACACAATAGCCACTTTAATACAAAAATACTCTAGGTTGAAAGCATTAGGCTACTTCCTGATAACTATTCATGTTTGCTTACAATAGACAAAGTCCCTTTGGCATAATTAGCATTTAGGATTGGAAAAAGGTCTGAAATAAATTTTCCCTGAAGATTTAATTGTTTCTGGGTTTTGTTTAAGTTCGTGGCATGTAGGCAGGGCTTCCTCTTAACACAATTCCCCAGACTTCAACTAAGTTACACAATGCTGTTTTAATTTCATGATTGCTTATAAAAATAATTTTACCCCTCACGTTCAGAAAGCGATAGAAGAATCTTCATGGCAGCTGTCAGAACTGATAAAAACAATTCATTATAAATGAAGCATCACAATGAAATTACAATGAAACATATGCAAAATAAACATAATTGAGGAGCAAAAGGGACATAGAAGAAAATATTCAGTTATTGAAACAGATGCAATAGCAATAGCACCTAGATTTATATACCGCTTCACAAGTGCTTTACAGCCCTCTCTATGTGGTTTACAGAGTCAGCCTATTGCCCCCAGCAATCTGGGTCCTCATTTTACCGACCTTGGAAGGATAGAAGGATGGGTCAACCTTGAGCCTGGTGAGATTTGATCTGCCAAACTGCTGGCAGCCGGTGATCAGCAGAAGTAGCCTGCACTACTGCACTCTAACCACTGGGCCACCGCAGCTCTTATGCCTGGTATAGTAGAACTGAATTGATCAGATGATTGAATTTCATAAAAAAGAGCTGAAAAAAGAGCTTCTCAGGAGTTCTGGATCTTAGATGCTGAATCTAAACATAATTCCCTATTCAAACTGTGTCATTAGAATCTTAAATGAGAAATACTGCCCAACAAAGAACAATTTTGTATTCCTATTTTGTATTCCTGTGCTGGTTTAATGCATCCATAGATTACTGGTGTCTGCAGTTCTCATAGTGGTATGAACTAGTGAAAGAAATGAGATGCTTGTTGCAAAGCTTAATCAACTTCCAGATATCTCAAACTGACTACTGGGGGTATTGCAGGTTGGCTAACTATGATAATTTACAGGTAGTCTTTGATTTATGACCACAGTTGAACCCAAATTTTCAGTTGCTAAGCAAGTCAGTTGTTAAGTGAGTTTTGCCCCTTTTTATAACCTTTCCTGTCACAGTTGTTAAGTAAATGACTGCACCTGTTATGTTAGTAACACCGTTAAGTGAATCTGATTTCCCCATTGAATTTGCCTGTCAGAAGGTCGCAAAAGGTGATCACATGACCCTGGGACACTACAACCATCATAAATACATGCCAACTAGTAAGCATCCAAATTTTGATCACATGACCACAGAGATGTTGCAATGGTCATAAGTGTGAAAAACAGTTATAGCAATAGACTTATATACCGCTTCACAGTGCTTTTACAGCCCTCTCTAAGCAGTTTATAGAGTCAGCCTATTGCCCCCAATAATTTGGGTCCCCATTTTACCAATCTTGGATGGATGGAAGGCTGAGTCAACGTTGAGCCTGGTGAGATTTGAACTGCCAAATTCCAGGCAGCCAGCAGTCAGCAGAAGAAGCCTGCAGTATTGCACTCTAACCACTGCTCCATCGTGACTCTTATGTCACTTTTTTCAGTGCTGTTGTAACTTCAAAGGGTCACTAAATGAATGGTTGTAAGTTGAGGACTACCTATACTTGGTCAGATTCCATGTTGGACAATGGCCTTATGCCTCAGTTTTCCCATTCTAGGTCCCATACTATACCTTAACTGGCCCATCAGATTGACTCTCTTCTATCACTTTTTAGCTATAATCATTTAGGTCAGAACTTCTCACCTTAGTCTTGTTATAAAAATGGAAACATTTTTGCTTCCTGGTAACTATTTCCAATTGACTTTGGGAAGTGATGTAGCTCTGAAAATTATTTAGGTAGGGAATCTGTCAAACGTCCTCTTTAATTAAAGGAAGTGGAGATAGATGGGTTTTTCAAAAGGATTTTTTTTAAAAAAATCTATTCCCCGCCCCACACTTCCTAATCTTCCATCTCCCTCAGAGAGAAGGACTCCTTGGTATTTCTGTTTGCCAGTTAACAAATACTCAAAAAGGGATACATGTGACATTGGTATATCTTTTTGTTATTCTTGCGTGATGTTTTGACAATGTTCCATGATATTTTTAGGATGCTGCAAACCTTTTCCTCCCTTTTGATCTGCTCATTTTTTATTTCAAACGTGTTTTATGTTGATGACAAGCTGCCAGCAAGGAATACTCTAAAATTCTCTTTTGCTGGGTGTCTGTAACTCTTACCCAACCCGCAAATTATTAAAGTCACCTTTGCACCAAGTTAAATTTAAGCCCTGCAGAAATGGAAGGTGGTGAGACTCCTGATTTTTGTAAACGCTGCTGCAATTTTCAGATCTTCCCATTTTGTACAATATCTGCATACAAAGGGTACATAACTAACTAATGCTTGCACTAGGAGAAATATATAGCCCTACCTCCATCTAGTATCATTCTATGAAGATTATCAGATATATATTGATGGTCATGCTCATTTGGTTCTATAAGGAAGTTATTTGGTCAATACAGCTTCAGGTTCAAAAGGTTGTTTTTATTATTTACAAATATATACATGCATACGATAATGAACAGGGTGTCCTGTTACATTTTTTTACCCTAACTGTATGACTCAGATGTTGAGAGGAGAGAGAAGTTCACGTGTTGTCTCGCTGAGAGATAGATGAGAGAGAGAGAAAAGAAAGGGGAAGATATCCAAGTGGTTTCTAGGTAAGAGTCCAATAAGAGAGTTCATTGGCTGATATAGTCACATGTGATGTCTGTAAAGACTTAACCCCTTCTAGTCTCTGGTGCATCATATGCAGGCAATATCTGACAAAGATTACAGGTAGACTTTTGTCCAAAATTGAGCCCAACATTTCTGTTGCTAAGTGAAACATATGTTAAGTGAGTTTTGCCCCATTTTATGATCTTTCTTGCCATAATTGTTAAGCCGCTCATTCTTCTTCATGTTGTGCCAAATGTGTCACCAGTCCCTTAGATTTTGAAGCCATGATGTTCTTCTGCCTGGACTTCATTTGCCTTCAATCTTTCCTTGAATCATTACAGTTGTTAAATTAGTAACACAGTGAATTTGTCTTTCCATTGACTTCGTTTGTCAAAAGGTCACAAAAGGTGATGATCACATGACCCTGGGATGCTATAACTGTGATAAATATGAGTCAGTTTTCAAGCATCTGAATTTTGATTATGCGACGATGGAGATATTGCATCGGTTACAAGAAAAACAAGTCACTTTTTTCAATGCCATTGTAACTTCAAACGGTCACTAAATGAACTGTTGTAAGTAGAGGACTATCTGTACTTAATTTTAATAGAGCAACACATTGCATTGAACTTCTGCTATTTACCCATTGAGAAATCCATTGTAGCAATGCTAAGGTGTGTGGCAACTATGTTTACTAGGCTCTAAGAAATGTTTCATTCAAAATATGTTTTAATGTATTTTACACTATTTTTTGAGAGTCTTATCTTTCTGTTGACTTTCTTTTGCCATCATACACGTCAGCACTGCAGTTTTCAGATTCAGATCTCTCTCTTGTTTGATTAATTCATGCCTAAGCCTCATTAGTTATAATATTTCTGCACCCATACAAATGAAGTTATACTCCGTTAGGAAAAAAACAACCACCAAGGTCCTTATGGTAATTTAAAGCCTACTTTATTTAGTTTTATATATTTCAGGGATGATATCCATTTCATTATGGATTTTTATGCTAAAATTGGCATTTCTATACGCCCCTACTTTTGAGACACTGAGAATTGTAAACACTGAGATTAGACAAAAATGAGATAAAAGAATAGAATGTGATAATTACCTTATTGGTTGTGGGTATTCAAAAGACAGAGCAAAAGTCCAATTTTTCCTCTACTAGCTGCAGGCATACTGTGCAAGAGAAGCTGAGTTTCAGCCATCTCATATCTTTTGGGAAAAGCACAGAATAGAATCAATTTGATGTAGTAGCTAAAATATTAGATTAAGACAGGAAACTCACTGTGTAACTGTTGCTGTTGCTTGAACCAAGTAGGAGAGAGAGTTATAAGAGAGTGCATGGGGAGAGAGAGGGAGAGGGAGGGAGGGAGGGAGAGAGAGGGGGAGGGGAAGGGAGGGAAAGAGAGAGAGGGGAGGGAGGGAGGGAGAGAGAAAGAGAGAGAGAGAGAGAGAGAGAGAGGATTAAATCTGTCTCTGTCTCTCTTCATCCCTAGCGCTAGTTCTATTCCTATCCTTATCCCTATTTGACAAGCAAAGTCAATAGGAAGCCAGATTCCCTTAGCAACTGTGTTTTAACTTAAGAACGGCAGTGATTCACTTAACAACTGTGGGAAGTTAGATTGTAAAATGGGGCCAAAGTCACATAACACATAACACATAAGTGTTGCTCACTTAGCAACAGAAATTTGGGGCTCAACTGTGATCGTATGTCAAGGATCTACCTGTACTTACGCCTGGGGGACTCTAGTCGATTTCATCTATCAGCAATCCCCGTCTTAATCTTTCTGGTTGGTTTGAATCAGCAAAAACCACCTGGCTCCATTTTTGTCACTGGTATAAGCAGCCTGCATTGAACTCTTGCTCTGCCCCACTGCCCTGACCCTGGACTCAAATGAGCCATTTCTCACTCATCACCCGCTCTGCTACCACCTACAATCCCGGCTGCAGCTGTTGGAAAAAACGCTCCTGCTTGTAAAGCAGGGCTATCAGGCCATCTTCACAGCTTTTGGGAGGAGAGGAATCTATACACAAGAAGAAGGAAAAATTGTGATGGCTGGGCAGCTTTCTCTTCCTACCAACTCATATTTTTCCCCCGCAAAACAGCTTCCACTGAAAGCTATTAATAAACAGTTTTTAATTCTACCATGAGTAAAAGGAAGTTGCATAGACATACCATTGATAAGAGGCTAGGACATAAATAAGTAACAAGGTATACAGCCAAAGAAAAGAGAATTGAACATTAATTCTCAGTTTATCCACGTAGCACTACTCACAGTCAACCATTAACAAACATGACAGTGAAAATGTATTCGGTCTCGCACGAGTGCTGCCATTTGTAACTGAGGGGATTCTGAGGAGCAAGGCAGCATCCTAGTCCCATGTGCTTTATAGCCAACCCAGGTGGCCAATTTAAATGCAGCCCTGAAAATCTCAAATTGAAACGGGTTAATAGAGAAATCTAGTCTAGGTAGTCCTCGACTTACAACAGTTCCTTCAGTGACCAATCGAAGTTACAAGGGCACAAAAAAATGACTTATGACCGTTTCTCACAATTATGACCATTGCAGCCATCCCCATATTCAGATACTTGACAATTGACTCACATCAACAGTGAGATGGGTGGCAAATAAATTTAACAAATAAATAATAAAATAAATAAAATTATAAGGCGATATACTCAGAGAGTGATTAGTGGGGCTACTCCGAGTCATCATTAGCAGTCTTTGTGCATTGTGTGAATTAAGTCTAAGTGTAACAGCACTATAGGAAAAGTACTACCAAAGAAAACACATTTCAAAAAAGGTTTTCCCACTTGGGTACTTTCCAGATGAATGGGCTTTAGCTTCCATTATTCTCAATGACAGTCATGCTGATTAGAGAATTTTTGGAACTTTAAATCCAGATCAATACCAGGGAAAAAAGGCTAAAATACAAATAGGCAACCAAGCATAAGACGTGTAAAGAATGAAACTCTCCTGCATCGCACATATAATTTGCTATATAAATACCAAGGCAGTCTTGCCTGTTGAAGCATATGTTTGATATTTGTAAATTTTGTGTCACCGTGCCAATAATACATACAGGTAGTCCTCAGCTTATAACCATTTGTTTTTTTTTTTTTAATTTTTTATTGAAAATTATTAAAAAATACAGAAAAAAATATAATAATATGGATAGAATTGCAGAGAGTAATATAATACATATAGAGTTTTAAAGTATCAATTTTCGCCTGGAGAAAGTACAAACTTCCATTAAGCTAACTCATCAAAAGAAAGGAAGGTTTAACCAGAAAAAAAATTCTCAATCGTCATGCAGTACTCCTGGAAGTATTTACCCACGTTCACATTAAGGTTAATATTTTCGTTCTTCTTAAGATTTCTTTTTTTGCAGCCAAGCATACCATCTGTCCCAGCTCCTATATAACCCCGATTCTTGTCTATCTCGCAAAAGTCCAGTAAGCTTGTCTGCTTCTGCACAGTCCATGATCTTTGCAATTAACGTAGCCTCCGATGGGATATTTTTAGATTTCCATTCTTGCGCGAACGAGATCCTGGCTGCAATGATGATGTGGAGAGCGAGATACCAATTAGATTTGTTTAAATTCTCTGGTTTCATGCCTAGTAAAAACGTTTCCGGGTTCAAATCTATTCTACATCCTATGATTTCTAAAATCCATTTTTGAATTCTAACCCAATATTCTTTTGCTCGGGGACAGGTCCACCAACTATGAAAGTAAGTTCCCATAGTGGCGTTGCATTTCCAGCAAACCGGAGAGGTCCCCGGGAACATCTTCGATAATCTAGCCGGGGGCAGGTGCCATCTATATAGCATTTTGTATATATTTTCCTTATAGGAAACTGACATTGTTAATTTTAAGGTTGTCCCCCAGATTTCTTCCCATTTTTCAAGTTCAATCGAGTATCCCAAATTTCTCCCCCAGGCAATCATTGAGTCTTTGATGACCTCCTCTCCAATCCAGTCCATTAAGAGGAATTGATAGAGTTTGGATAATACCTTCTCATCCTTCCCCAACAAGATCTTATCAAGTTCCTGTAGAGAATTATAAATTCCTCCTTTATTTTTATCCTGAGCTGTCCTGGATTGGATCTGATTGTATGACCACCAATCTAGCTCATAGCCTAATTCCCCCAGCATATTTCGAGATTTTACTTTGCCTGAAGGATCCAACAGAGCTTGGTAGATTAGTGGTTTATTTCTGTTGTAAAGAGTCGGGTGTGTCATTGCCTCTAAAGGGGAAAGCCAAATCGGAGTCATCAGGTAAAATTTATTTCTTATTCGATCCCATATGGTCATCAAAACCTTTCGAATAAAGTGGTCCATAAAATATTTATGTTTGTTTGGGCCTTTCCTGACTCAGATAATAGTGCCACCCCTGTTGCAAATTGTGGCCTTCCAAGCTAAGGATTCTCCTCCTCCTCAAGGCAATCCAGTCTCTGATCCAAGTTAAGACAGCTGCCTGATGATAAAG
Source organism: Pituophis catenifer annectens (assembly GCF_029215685.1). Taxonomy (NCBI): domain Eukaryota; kingdom Metazoa; phylum Chordata; class Lepidosauria; order Squamata; family Colubridae; genus Pituophis; species Pituophis catenifer. Next base: position 147,098,992 of record NW_027256882.1, read on the forward strand.
CTCCCATTTAGGTAGGCCAAATCCTCCCCTGGAAGGGGATTCTTGAAGCATTTTCAATTTAATCCTTGGTTTTTTATTCTGCCATACAAATCTATGTATACACTGATCTAAAGAATGAAAAAAAATTGTATCTACTAAAACTGGGGCTGTCTGAAAGAGAAAAATCCATTTAGGCAGGATATACGTCTTAACTACTGCAATTCTACCTAATAATGATAGCTGTAAACTTTTCCATCCTTCCAACATTTCTTTAGTTTGACTAAGTAGTTTTTGGTAGTTGTCTTCTTTAATGGTCGAGCATATAACCATTTGTTTAGTGATTGTTTGATGTGATTGAAAAAAGTGACTTATGACTGTTGCAGCATTCCCGTGGTCATGTGGTCAAAATTCAGGCACTTGGCGGCTGCATGTGTGATGGTTGCAATGTTCTAGGATCATGCGATCCCCTTTTGTGACCTTCTGAGAAGCAAGGTCAATGGGGAAGCCAGATTCACTTAACAACCATGCTACTAACTTAACAACTGCAATGATTGACTTAACAAATCTGGGAAGAAAGGTTGTAAAATGGGACAAAACTCATTTAACAATGGTCTTGCTTAGCAATGGAGATTTTTGGCTTAGTTGTGGTTGTAAGTTGAGGAATGCCTATATTCTCTTTAGTTTCTTGAATTTTTTTTTTTTTTGCTTTAATTTATATGCCGCCCTTCTCTAGAGACTCAGGGTGGCTTACAATGCGTTAAGCAATAGCCTTCATACTTTTGTATATTTATACAAAGTCAGCTTATTGCCCCCACAATCTGGGTCCTCATTTGTTCCTAGCATCATATGACCTTGCATGTATATAACCCCTGAATTCTTTTTCAACATAAGTTGTTTGTGATTTACTAATCATAATAGTAATTTATTAAATAATAATTTATTAAAATTGTATGCTGCCCGACTCTCAGTGACTTTGGGCAGGTCACAACAATCTAGATTTATACCTCATTTTGCACTCTATTATAAAGTCACTAATTAGTGTTTGTCCTTGAAAGCTTTTACTTCAGTGATGCTTAATTTGGACCAATAAAGGTTCAGGAGTAATTAGGATCTTGAGTTTTTAGAATCTATTTCTGAAACAATTTGTAGATAAAAAATTGCCAAAAGTAATTTAAATGCTGATTTTTAAGAATAATGTATAGAGATATCTTAAAGAGAATCCAATTATATTTTAGTTAATTACTTCTTCTATGATAAAGTTATATATTTGCTTTAGTTGAACTGTCAGCCAACATCAAAATGAAAATCTTTTGTGTTCTCTAAAATTAGGATTGCTTTTCCCATTAGTAAACGAATTGGAGGGATATTTTGATGTGACAGTTTGTGGTTTAATCAAGATTTATTATTCTAGCTCTAAATAATATGGGAGTATAGTAACCATATTTATTGAAATTATGCATGTAATTTTATTAAGGATTAGTCTCCAAATCCTTCCCCTCCCCCCCCCAATATCAGTTTGAGTCTTTCTTAGAACTATGTATTTAAAAGCAATCATGCATTAGAAAAAACACGGACAAAAATATGGAATAATGGAACTCAGATTTGTATTAAAAAGGCAAAGTGCATTTAATCCAGACACTAGACAGTATTTCAATATTGACAAGGGAGTAATCCTGCCCTTTTATCCTAGGGCAGTAATGAGTAGGAGTAATTTTTATTACTAGTATTGTTTTAAAATGTTTTATTGTTATATATTTTTTTAACTGAAGCAGTAGGTGTGAGCTTAAATGGACTCCAGAGGATGGTAGAGGACAGGAAGGCCTGGAGGAACATTGTCCATTGGGTCGCAATGGGTCGGACATGAGTTCGCAACTAACAACAACAACAACAACAGAAATTTTAATTATAAGCCACTCAAGAGTATTTTATTGAGATGGGTGAAGAAAAGAAAAGAAGGAGGGAGGGAGGGAGGGAGGGAGGAAGGAAGGAAGGAAGGAAGGAAGGAAGGAAGGAAGGAAGGGGGAAAGGGAAAGGGAAGGAGCTTTTAAGGTATGAAATGCATAGTTGTTCACTTGGCATCTGTGCTTTGTAATAAGGGTGAAATGTCATTATGAGTCCATTAGCTGAACATGTCTGACTCTCAAGCAACTACTCTGCCTCCTTCATCTCTGTCCTGAGTATAAAAGAAATGTGGAGTTCAAATGTGGTAGGAAAAAAGTTGCATTTAATGAATTATAATTAATCAATTCAACAAATGCTCTCTCTCCCCTCCCTTTCAGTTAAGCACATCAGAATGTCCCATTCCCTTCAGCCAAAGTCAGCCTTCTGTAAAAATTGATGTCCTTCCGATGGCTTGGAATTACAATTCAGAATGTCTGAGTGAGGGCAAGGAAAGCTGAGAGGTCTTCCGAATGACATCAAGTTGCAAAGGATAGTCCTAAATTATGACTATATCAGTGGTGGGTTGCTCCCGGTTCTGTCCGGTTCTTTAGAACCGGTAGTAAAAGCGGCGGGAGGCTCCGCCCATCCGCCCAGATGTCATAATTGATGATCTGCGCATGCACACGCGCTCCCTTTGCGAACCAGTAGTAAAGATAAATAGAACCCACCCCTGGACTATATGTATGCATATATATTTTAAAACTTATATTAGTAATTCCTAGACAGGGTGCAGATTTTCCAGGTTTCTTTTCCGGCAGCCAACACATTTCTCTATCCAGCCTCCAATTCCCTATTTTTTATTTTTTATTTTTTTATTTTGATTTATATGCCGCCCTTCTCCGGAGACTCAGGGCAGCTTACAATGCGTTAAGCAATAGCCTTCATACTTTTGTATTGCTCCCCACAAACTGGGTCCTCTATTTACCTACCTTAGAAAGGATGGAAGCCGAGTCAACCTTGGGCCTGGTGAGATTCGAACTTACAGTAATTGCAGACAGCTGGTGTTAATCACAATGCTATCAGTCTGCTGAGCCACCAGGCCCTGTTTGTAGGAGAAAGAGAAAAGCTGATTAGGAGTAGGAATTTTCTATGGCTGTAAGGCCTTAAAATATCTGCTATTTTACATGCATGCATGAGAAAGTTTTCTATAAGTCTTTCCTTCTCCAATGTCACTTTAGTCTAGCAGTGAAGGCACCAGGCTACAAAGCGCAAGACGTGAGTTCTAGTCCTGCCTTAGCCACAAAACTAGCTGGGTGACTTTGGGCCGATTGCTCCCTTTCAGCTCAGCCCACCTCACAGGGTTGTTGTTGTGGGGAAAATAGGAATGTAGAGGAATAGGATGTGTTGGATATGTTTGCTGCCTTGAATTATTTATAAAAAATAATAAAGCTGGGCTATAAATAAATAAATTAATTAAAATAAATGCTACAGTCTTCTCTATCCTCTCTCTCTTGATGAAGGAAAGCTTAAAAACATCTTCCTTGACCAATAAAAGGGAGAGAAAAAAAATCAGAAAAGATTTTCTGCTTTGTAGGAAGAACTCATCCTTGTTTTCCCATATTTTACACCAGTCTTGGAAACCAATCTTCTCCCCACACCCCGACCCACTATTTTAAGTTTCGTGCTCTGGCTTTGCCTCTTGCTGTTGTGTAATCCTGAAACAATACCCCAATCAACTGCCAACCCAGAGGAATAATCAAACAGTAAACAGCCTAATCAGGGAATCTCCAAGACACTGACAAGGCAAGCCACTTGTATATAACCAAAGAACAAACCTCACTCCTTCTAGCATTGATGATATTACCTAGTTCGGTAATAAAACTTCTACAAGAAAACAACCAAGATCAGAGAGCATCAAGGGTCCCACAGTTCAACTCCTTGCCACATATATTCTCTCTTATTAATCCTGCAGTTGTTTGTCGGGAAATAGTTTGGATGTTGAATTGCAGGAAGTTGCTTGCATTCTTTTTAGACCACTGGCTTGGATTAAGGTGTGTTGTTCCACCATGAAGAAACAACCGTGGCACTTTCATCAGTATTGAGAAACTGCTCTTACAAAGGTGATTGGCAATACCTGAAGGAACTCTGCGTCAAGTATCTAGTATGGGGATCGACACATTTTGTTAAGCCTGTAGATTTATTGCTGCTTGCCTGGCTGACTCATGGAAACTATGGGGCTTTGAAGACTCCCTCCCCCTTTCCTCTAATCTCTGTTTTATCTACCCCCTTTTCAGCCTGAAAAGAAGGTACTGGAAAAACCAAACAATTGCTGAGTCTCCAAACATTCCTGCTAGAGCACTTGTAAGTCCAGCTTTGCTTTAACTCCGTGCAGGATGGAAGAAAATGAGTGACATGGAAGAGGGTAGATTCTAGTCATGGAGCAGAATATTTCCTCCTAAGCATCCCCCTCCCTTTTTGCAGCTTACTTAAGGTAGATAGCTGGCAAAATCTGATCTATAAGCAATGCCTCATGTTCTTTGTTCCATATGATTTAGCTCCTTTTCTCCCATAACTTAGAAACATTTCTATAGGTAGTCCTCAATCTACAACTACTTGTTTAGTGACTGTTTGAAGCTACAATGGCAATGACAAAAGTGGCCAATGGCCGTTTTTCACACGATCATTGCAGCTCCTCATGGTCATGTGATCAAAATTCGGACGCTTGACAGCTGGCTCGTATTAATGACGGTTGCAGTGTCCATGGGTCATGTGATCACCTTTTGTGACCTTCTGATAAGCGGAGTCAGTGAGGAAGCCAGATTCACTGAACAACAGCCATCTTAGTAACTTAACAACTGTAGTGGTTCACTTAACAACTATGGCAAGAAAGGGTGTAAAATAGGGCAAAACTCACTTAACAATTGTCTTGTTTAGCAACGGAATATTTTGGGCTCAATGGTGGTCATAAATTGAGGACTACCTGTATTTGCATTTGTTCTGAGGCTGCCCATATCAAGGGCTAAACCACTAAAATATCAGCAGTGATTCAAAGAGCATGAAATTGAGATATTTATTGTAACCAGATTAGTAGATGGGAAGCCAGTCATTTGCTGATGTGAGAAGAAATTATGTGATGCTCTAACTGAATGAAGAAGGCAGAAAACTGTTAGTCTTCTGCGCACAATAACACTGGTGCTATTTTAAGTTTTACATCTCAATCTCTGCTTTCAGATAATACTTGAATTTTGACTCCCACAATTTGGAAATTCTAGTTGATATTTTGCTTTTGATTACTTTTCTTTCCCCTTGATTAATTTTTCTTTCCCCGGTTGTAGAACTGTACAACATTGACAAACCTTTGTAAGAAAGCATACGTAAACTTCTCCTGTTTTATCCAGGAGACTTATTTAAGGTACATGAACCACACAAAGAGAAAGTCTCTCTGAAGTCCTCTCAGTGGCTTACTTTCCTATGACATATAGTCCTTCCTTTCAGAAATTAAATAAATAAAACAGAGGTATTTTTGGCAGACAGAGTGAGGAAGAAGTATCTGATAATCGTTGCTTTAAAAATTCAAGTTAGCTATTATCAATTGATTCTTATTATGTATAGTAATTTTCATTGGACAAACTGGAAGCGTGAGTGAATTTGGATTTTGATGCAGAGTCCTAATGTATTCAGAGTTAGTAGACATTTTTGAATTCAGATTTAATATAAATTTGTGTTTTTTACTTTGGGAGTGATCTTGCTGGAACCCCCAGACTGATGCATATTTTATCTTGCATGTTCATGAGAAGATAAAACGTTGGCTATTGTTTTTAAAATAAACCTGTTGTTTGGGGGTTTTCTGTTTGTTTGTTTCATTTTTTTAATGGTCTACTGTTTGTGGCAAAATTCCATCTCTCTTGATGAAGTCAATATTGTATTAAAACAACATATAGAAAAAGATAAGTTTAAGACATATTTACTTGTTTTAATAATATGTTTTGGAAGAAACTATGGGGCCCTGGTTCACATATCACTCACAACCAAATTGAATTTGTGGCATAAACATAGTGTGTGAACTCAACCACTAATTAGGTGCCTTTTTTGAGCAGAAATTCATAAATTGCAATTATGATGTCAACTTGCATGTAAAAAGAGATGCTCTGAATTAAGGTCAACATTTGTTGACTTCATGGGCAGAACTATTCACTCTTCATGCCTTTGTCCAAATCTATTATTCTATCCATTAGTTTTCAGTATTATGAAGAGTAGCCCTTAATATTAACAACATTCATTCACATATGTAGCCCATCCCATTTAAACTTGTGATGGTCAAGTTGAGGAATTGAACTAAATTCTTCTGAGAGCCTATACATTTTTGTGATTTACAAGATTGGCACCATCAGAATGTCTCCATCCAGGGTGGGAACTCAAGAGATCTTATTTTTCACCTCATCTCTGGGGAGCTCCAAAGCCTGTTCCACATAAGGTGTAAAAACATCATACTATACTATACTTCTGTGCTTGAAGCATGAGGCACCCCCATGGTGAAAGAATCAACCAGTGACATTACCATTGGCAGGAGACACCCAGTTGGGGGCTCTCCTCCCATTAAGTTGCCCACCAAGTGGTACCTAGGAAGGTTACAAATGGGGATCATATGATCCCAAGACGGTGCAATTGTCATAAATACATGCCAGTTAACAAGCAGTCAAATTTGAACATGTTGTCGTGGAGCCACTGAAATGGTCATAATTGTGAAAACCAGTCATAAGTCACTTTTTTCAGTGCCGTTGTAATTTTTGTGAGAAGACAACTGCTAGGTTACAATTGAACCAAAATGTATACAGGCCTCAAAAAGCTAACAGGCCTCAAATGAATTGCTATATAATAAAATACCAGCTAGAATGATTTCCTAAGGATAACGTAATATATGTAATTTGCTGTGCTAGCGCAATATTGCAGTTTGCATCTGCAAAGTAAGAAATTTTAGAAGTTATTTTTGATTAGGAACATCAAAGATGTTAGGAAATATGAACTCAAATGTATGTGTTAACTGACGGTCAGTAGGAGAGTACAAGGAAGCAACCTCAGTAAAATTCCATTTACTGGGGGGTAGGTGCTGTCAGAAGAAAGGTATAAAAGAAGGAGATGGGTCTGAGATCGTGGCCACTGACCGTAGCCATTCCTTGCTGGACCTAGCTATTGTCTTTGCCGGTCCTCCAAACTGCTCAAAATTTCTGCTACTGGTTCTCCAGAATCTGTCAGAACCTGCTGGATTTCATCCCTGCCTTGCTTGGTCGATGCTTTTCTCTGCCACTGCAGAGAGGGAGCCCTTGCAGAGCACAAATGGTCTGGTCCCCATTGCTGGAGAGAGGGGAACCTCCATTTTACCCCCAAAGTGCTTTTCTTTCCTTGCTCCTTTTATTAAAAAAAAAATTCCCCCCTCAACCTCCTTGCCTTTCTGGCCAAATTTCTGCTGTGCAGGCACCTTCTCGCTTTGCTTCATCTCCTTCTCCCTTTTCTTTCATCAATGTCTGCTCTCAATTTTCCACTAAATTTAATTTTGGCTCTCCTCCTCCTTGGAAAAAAACCCATCCGTCTTGAAGACTTTTTGACTTTCATTTCTCTTCTGTTTGTGTCTTGCCACAATTCTGCTGGCACCTAACAAGCAGAGGGTTGCCGAAATGGACCTCTACAGCAGCAGCTGGGTATCAGAGCATTAGATTAATGGGGCATCTGGGTATCAGAGAATTAAATTCACAGGTTACAGATAGTCCTCGACTTACGATCACAACTGAAGCCAAAATTTCCATTGCTAAGCAAGGCAGTTGTTAAATGAGTTGTGCCCCATTTAATGACCTTTTTTGTCACAGTTGTTAAGTGAATCACTGCAGTTCTTAAGTGAATCATACAGGCGTTAAGCAAATCAGGCTTTCCCCATTGATTTTGCTTGTCAGAAACCGGCTGGGAAGGTTACAAATGGTGATCCCATGACCCTGGGACAGTACAACTACATGCCAGTTGCCAAGCATCTGAATTTTGATCACATGACCATGAGGATGTTGCAACCGTCATAAGCGTGTAAACTCGTCATAAGTCCCTTTTCCCAGTGCCTTTTGAACGGTCCCTAAACAAATGATTGTAAGTCAATGATTATCTACCTTTTTTTTTGCCTTTGTACCATAATCTATACCTATGTAATGTTTGATTTGTCTTTTGGCAAGTTATTTATTGCTCTTCAGAGCAGAGGCGGATGAGGGGAAGCCAAATGTATACATGCTGATTGCTGAAGTCTTCATTCATCTTTTCTAAAACCGTTCAGCTGCCTAAAGCCTTTGCCAAGAAGGCAAAAAAAAATTAGAAAAGATGCTGTTATCTACAGACTCTCTAGCTACCGGTAGTTATTCAAAAACATCACTAATTTCCGGGCAAATAAATACTATTTTGCTGACCGTAAACCTTCAGGTTTTAGCAAATTATTTGGAGGCACAGGGGCTTGGGATAGCTAGGGCCGCATAAACAATATTTTCAGCCCTTATGGAAGCAACGTGGCACTGAAACCTGAGTGGTTTTTCATTAGACGGAAGAAGGCAGGCCTTGAGTATCAGATAAACGCTTTGCCAAACAAGTCAGCAGAAAAAGACTGTAGTGTATAACTCCAGAGAAGGAGTTAGTCTGTAATCAAGGGCCTAGTTGCTTAGGCTGAAACCAAAGATGGAGGTTTATAAGCTCAGATGAAACTCACTGATCCTTGTATCACCTGACTATTTTACAGGGGCCTCTTGTCCTTTGGATTAGCATGCTGTGGCAACCCATCCGATTTTGTAAATTGTGACAACAATTATTTACATCCGCGATTTACAATAATTCATTTAGCGATTTGTTCAAAGTTACAACAACAGTGGGGGAAAAAGTGACATGACCATTTTTCACACGACCCTTGCACATCCTCGTGATCACTTGGTCAACATTTGGACACTTGACAACTGACATGTATTTATGACATTGACATAATGGGTCATGTGGACAAGGGCCCATTGAAACTATAGCTCACATCCTGCTATACTGCGTCTTCAATAAGCACTCATGGACTCAATTTATAACACCTCACCTTATAAAATATCTGGGAAATGCTGATCTGTTTTATGTGCAATTACTGTTATCAGATCAGTACAAAGTAGTTTCTCTGAATGTGTCCAAATTCTGTTATGCTATATGCAAAATTAGACAGACTAACTGCCTAGTGACAATCCACCACCAATCACAATATTTTATTCTGTCTATCTTCTATTTTTTTGTTACTATTATTGTTTTTAATGTTTTTACTTGTAAATGCTGGTCTGTAATAAAAATTGATTGATTTAAATGAATGCATGAACGAGAGTTGTAGGAAGCCAGGAGTTTCAAGTTCCAGCAAAAGGAATTTCTTGTGTTAAATTTTAGTGAGTGCTACTGTTATAAAAGTTTTTAATTTAAGTTGTAGAGGTCAATAAGATCTTGGAATGTCCCAGAAGCTACAATTAAGCCAGATTTCTTTTATTAAGAAAAACTTTGTTTATTTAAAATCAATAAACTATTTACATTTTAAATCACAGAACATTGTCTCTTGGTTTTTATTTATTTCTTAGGTAAATGTGCCTAGAGCAAATCCCTTTTCTCCCCTTCTCCTGCTTTTCTTCTGCTGTGTGTGTGAGAGTAAAGGGGGTCATATTTATAGAGTGGCTAAGCCATTCCCCCTTCAGTCTCTTAGACAAAATAGAGGAAAAGTATAAACACAAAACCATCCTTCCAGTCTAGACAGTGTAGTTCAGTGGCACTATTTTAGATTATTATCTGACAGCTACTATTAAATCATTGTTTAGTGAAATAGGTTTCTCAACCTCAAAGATTCATACTCTCAGCAGAAATTCACTCAATAATTTTGCTACATCTTTCTCTCTTAGAAACCTCATCTGGATTTCTCAAAGAATTGTCCTTTCTCTATGAGCTCCAGGCAGTATTTAAACTCTTCTTTCTATATTGTAAAAGATATTTACCATCGGAAGACTTGAAAGATCAAGTTAAGGGTAGATCATCACAGAGAAAATCTATTTATGTCTTCACAAATGACTTGGTGGCACACAATTAAAGAATATTTAAGAGCAGTGAAAGAAATTTACTATCCTGTTTTCCCCAAAATAAGACATCCCCTGATAATAAGCCCAATCGGGCTTTTGAGCGCATGGCAATAAGGCCAAGCGCTTATTTCAGGGTTCAAAAAAATATAAGATAGGGTCTTATTTTTGGGAAAACATGGCAGTTCAATTGCTTTTTTATTCAGACCTATTTCTGATCATTTCTTTTATTAATTGTTCCTCATATAACTCTTCCAGAACAGCACTGGCATAGCTTAGTTGCTCAAATTAAGCTTTTCAGAATGTTCTACAGAAATATGGTCAACGAAGATTAGATGAATTTGCATAAATAGACTAAAGTGGTTATTTGACTTTCAAGATTACTACATTTAAGAAACATTTTCAAACATTCTTAAATGAGTTTTACAACACTTGATGTTGACATTTACCTACTTACTCATTTGTACTATTTAAGCCCAGGAATACCACACCCCAGCTTGTCTGTAGACATTAAAGTGTGAAGATACACAGCATTTCTTACTGCAAATAGATCCATCTACTTCTAGAATTTGTATTGCTTTTAAAAAAAAAATAAAGGATTTTTTTGGTTAACTGATTAAATGGGATTTTAGTTTCAAAATGATATCTTTTGAAACTGGCCTTTTCCCCATAGAGATGGTTGAAGGCAATGAGCAACTTTCAATATTCATGGACTAGAGTTATAATTATGGGAATGTCTTTTTGAGTATCTGTTTCTTAAATTTCATTCTCAAAATCAGAATCCCTTACATCAAAGTTAGTGAAAAATGTCCTTATCATTGTATAGAACTACTATTATTCAGGATTAACAGAGGATGCTGCAATTCTGTTTGTTTAAAGGTGTCATTCTCTCATTCATTTCATTAAAAAGCATCCAAAATTGCTTATTAAAATTATACAATATTTCATATAACAAAACACAATAAAACCTGTTTTTTTTTAAAAAAAAACTATAAAATAAAAAATTGTTAGCAACAGCTGATAGTATAACTGGTGAAAGATTTGAACAAAGAAATAAATAATTACTTCTTATTAGGCACTAATCTTGATATGGAGACTGGAGAAATAATTTCACACAACAGAGGGCATCCTACCCAAAATCCTTATTGAGTGGTCAGTGGTGTGGAAACAAAAGCATAGGACCCAAAGATTAGGCAGACCTTTATAGAAGAAGGAAATTCTTCAGATCCAAACTACAGGTATTTCAATCAGAATAGATCTGGAAGAGACCTTGGAGATCTTCTAGTCCAACCCCCTGCTCAATCAGGAGCCCTACCATTTCAGAAAGGTGGCTGTCCTGTCTTTTCTCAAAAGGTCTTTGTTACTCAGCTACAAAGCTGAACATGAATTGGTAAATAATTATAAATCAATGCAGAGTTTTCAAGCTAAGCATTGTTTGGGTACAATCAGAAGGTCTGACTTAGCTCAGATTCAGAATCATTTCTGAACTTCCATTTTTCAAACTAAGTTAGTGTCTTCATTCTTTCCCCTCTCTTCACTTTAGCTTGCTTCTTTATTGGGACAAGGTCTGAGTACACAAAAGTATTCTCCCCAAGGTGAATGTGCAAGTTTTTCTGTCATCAAGCTGAACTTTCTGCCTGTGAATAAAATATTCTGCAACTTCAAATAAACAAAGAACCCTGTGTGTGCAAAAATTAGAGGGACATAAAGATGAGCCTTCAGGTTGAGTTTCATTCTTGGTGACTTCAGGGATATGTCAGCATCATTGGTAGGGAATAATATGAACATGATTTGCCATCACCACCTTCTTCTGCCTTCTTCTATTTACCAGTAGTTTCCAAGGTCCCAAGAGATTCCTAGTATTATCTTTATTCTAAATACCATTTAACTGAGTATACATTATGCCTTGATAATGTTAATTGTTTTCTTCCTCAGCCTTAACTACAAAGTCATTACTTAGTCTTGGCTTATTAAGACAGAGTTTAATTCTTAATTGCTAAGGTTAAGCATTGTGCTCAGTGAAGCAGATGTATGATATAGCCGGATCACTTTATTGGAACAATAAAATATTTCCTTATTGTTGTTTAATTAACCAGTTGTAATAGAGCAGCAGGATTCTTAATTCACAATTTTGCGTGTCAGCAACTATGGCTATGGCACAGTCTGGAAAAAGAACCGATAATGATTTACCGGTTGTTGGAGGCAATGTAACAGCAGGAGCTATGATTGGAATGCACGGGGAGGAAAACATTTTACTGCTTTCTTTGCAGTAGCGATGCTGGTGAATGCTTCTTTGTTTTCAAGGTCATCCTGTGCAGATGCCAGGTGCTCAAAGATCTTTACCATCTGTAGCTCTAAGGCATCTGCCAGAATCACAGTGGCACCCTAACCTGACAGAGCTGCAAAGCTTTCTTCAATTAAAATGTACTCTTCCAAATTGGTTGGACCATGATTTGCAGTATAAAATATTCAATTATTTTATTTCCTTGATTTTATATTCCCTGGTGGGAATATGTTCCATGTGTTGTTTTTTTTATCCTGAGGGTGCTGAGAGAATTTTTGTAGAAATGTACTTTAGCATACTTTAGCTTTATTAGTTTAGCATACTTTAGTTTAGCTTAATTTAGCTTAGTCCAGCCTAGCCCAGCCCAGTCAGTCCAGTCTAGTCATTCCAGTCCAGCCTGGCTTATCACAGGCCATTTTTTTCTTGCTCAGGAGGTTAGTACAGATAATCCTTGACTTATAACCACAACTGATCCCAAAATTTACATTGCTAAATAAGGCAGTTGTTAAGTGAGTTTTGCCCCATTTCACGACCTTTTTTTGCCACAGTTGTTAAGCAAATCACTGCAGTTGTTAAGCGAATGATGCAGTCATTAAATGAATCTGGCTGCCTGCATTGATTGCAGTTCTAATTATCCTCTGAAGTCAGTGTCTGTCTTGTTGGGTTGCAGAACCAAACCAGACAGTTACAGAGGTGCAGATGACGGACTCAATAATTCCTCTGTAGAACTGTATCAGCAGCTCCTTGGACAATTTGAGCTTCCTGAGTTGGCGCAGAAAGAACATTCTCTGTTGTGCTTTTCTGATGACGTTTTGATGTTAGGTGTCCATTTTAGGTCTTGAGATATGGTAGAACCTAGAAATTTGAAGGTCTCTACTGTTGATACTGTGTTGTCTAGTATTGTAAGAGGTGGTAGTATGGAAGGGTTTCTCCTAAAGTCTACCACCATTTCTACAGTTTTAAGTGTGTTCAGTTCCAGATTGTTCCGGTTGCACCACGAGGCTAGTTGTTCAACCTCCCGTCTGTGTGCGGATTCATCAGGTGGTGGGCAGAATTAGCCTGCACTACTGCACTTTAACCACTGTGCCCCCAGGGCTCCTTGTCCTCTCCTGTCCCATCAGGGCTGATATTACATCCATTTCATCTTCAGCCTGCTTTTATTTTATTTATTTTATTTTATTTTATTGAATTTGTATACCGCCCTACTCCCGAAGGACTCAGGGCGGTGAACAGCCATAGAATAAAACATATAAATACCAAATTTAAAATAGAATAAAATGAATTAAGTAATTTGGCTGAACAAATTTAAAACCCCAATAATTTAAAACCAAATTTAAAATTTCCATTTAAAAAGGGGAAAAACTTAGGTCAGGCCAGCTTGATGAAATAATAAAGTCTTGAGCGCGTGACGGAAGGTACGCAGATCCGGGATCCTCCGTATCTCTGGGGGGAGCTCGTTCCAGATAGTAGGTGCCCCCACAGAGAAGGCTCTCCCCCTGGGGGCCGCCAGTCGACATTGTTTGGCCGACAGCACCCGGAGGAGCCCCTCTCTTTGGGAGTGTACTGGTCGGTGGGAGGCTATTGGTGGTAGTAGGCGGTCCCGTAAATAACCAGGCAGAGTAGTAGTTGTTCTGGTGTGGAAGTGGTATTTTCCTTCTTCTCCTAACACAGAGTTTGGCTTCTGAACAATCTGGGGCACCTCAGTGATGAACCTGACGTTATCACAGTCAGGGGCTGGGAACTGCCAAGTTCTATTGATTCTGCATGTCTGCTTTAGCCATGTAGTCACTGGACACTGTAAAGGTATTGCCCTTTTGACTCAGCTTTGAGTGGGATTGGATACCTGGCTTGGAGGTTACAACAATTTAGCTAACAATTTTACATCGGTGCAATATTTTCTCATTTTTTGGCAGGGTACGGTGGGGGAGAGAGATGACATTCTGCCAGGAGAAAGGTCTATCAATCACCTGGTAGATCTTCACACATCACATTTAAATAGCCAAGTAGAATGGAATGCAATGGCAAAAGCTGAAGTTTCCAGCCAAGGCAGTGGGGAAGCTTGTTTGCTGTTTAAAACTCTTAACAGGCTGCCAAACGAGGAGCTATCAAATTCATGGGAATATTGATTTCTTTATATTCTATATCTTCCAAGAGACTGAGAGATTGTTATACCTTTGGCTTGAAATTTTTGAAAACTGTTAAAAAAACAGTCCTTGGCTATACCTCCTCTCTACCAAACTAATGGAGAACTTGGCTCCATCTTTTTAGTAGACTGGCTCATTTGATGCACTCATTTGTTTATTCAGTCATTCAATCAATCTATATAGCTGCCCATCTCCCATTTGAGGCTCTGGGCAGCTCTTATAATTAAAACGGTAACAAAAACAACCACATCATACAAATAAAACACAGGGCAGATTAAACCATTAAAAGCTAAATTAAAACTGTAAAACATAACCAGCAGGAGAATATAAGTCATGTATCTCAATCAATGCAGTCATCTAGCAGACTCCACACCACAAATGGATCCCCAGGCATGATGGCAAGATCATGTCTTCAGAGCCTTCTGAAGGGCAAGAAGGAGCATGGCCAAGCTAATCTCCAGAAGACAAGGCAAGTACTACGGCAGAAAAGGTCTCATGTTGGGTCTTGTCTGATGATACTCCTTAATAGATGGGATCTGTAACACGCCTCTTCTCCTGGGCCTGATGGGACAGGTAGATGTAACCACAGGAAAGAGGTCCCTCAAATAATCTGTCCCCATGGTGCAGAGGGTTTTATTGGTCATTACCAGTACTTTGAACCCAGAAACAAACTGGCAACCAATGCAACTGGCAGACCAACTATAACATGCTCTGATTGAGGACTGTGCATAACAACTTGCACCTCCACATTTTGCATCAGTGGCAGCTTCTGGATGCTCTTCAAGGGCAGCCCCATGTAGAATGATTACATTAATCCATTCAGGAGGTGGCCTAGGCATGAGTGACTTAAGAGTAGAGCTTCCCAGTCCAGGAACAGGCACAACTGATGGATAACATGAAGTTGTTCAAAGGGTCTCTTGGCTTCCATCTTAATTTTAAGCATGAATCATGAAGGATTAGAAGGACCCCCAAATTGTACCACCTCAATCAGCACCAAAGATGGTAAATCTTTGATGGTATAGGGGAATGACCTTGGGGGAGAGGAGGATGACTCACACCTTAGGCAATTGTCTGCAGCTCAGTCCACATGAGGAGAAGGTAAAGCAGTGGTGGGTTGCTACCGGTTCACCCCGGATTGGGTGAACTGGTAGCGGTGGCGGCAGGAGGTTCCACCACCTGCCAGGATGCTTCTGCACATACGCAGAAGCGTTGCGTGCAAGTGCATGTGCACCCACGAGCAAACCAGTAGTGACGGGATTTGAAACCCACTACTGGGGTAAAGCATGAGAAGCATTTCAGAAAGGACCCTCCCTAGAGTTTTCAGAAACTAAGAAAGGAGAAAGGAATAAATACTTTGTTTTACAAGATTCTGTTTAATGTAATCTTAAATAAGGATGGTGCTGATACTCCTGGTAGTGTTCCTTGTGAGAAGGGAGCCGAGGTGGCGCAGTGGTTAGAGTGCAGTACTGCAGGCTACTTCAACTGATTGCTAATTACAGTCAGCAGTTCAAATCTCACCAGCCTCAAGGTTGACTCAGCCTTCCATCTTTCCAAGGTGGGTAAAATGAGGACCCAGATTGTTGGGGGCAATATGCTGACTCTGTAAATTACTTAGAGAGGGCTATTACTTAGAGAGAGCTATTGCTATTGCTATTGTGTGGATTATCTCAAAGGTAGAAGAACCCAATGCTAGGGTTGAGCTGGAATTTGTTATTCCCTATCTAAACACTCATAGCCTCCAGATACTGAGACGGAATAGTACACCATTTGCCTGTAGCTGAGTATCATCAGCATAGTGAAGATACTTCATCTTATGGCAACAGATGACCAGTGGCTTCTTGTAGGTGTTAAACAAGTGGAGAGTACCAACCCCTATGGAATCCTGTAAAGCAGGGGCCAAGAATGGGATCTCTCAACTAACACCAATTGGAACTGATCCTGGAGGAAGGACACTAACCAATGCAATCTCATGACACACATCCCCGCCCTAATACCAAGGTCCATGGTATCAAAGGCCACCAAGAAGTCTAGAACAGTAAGGATGGATGTACAATCCATACCCCATTCATGCAAAAGGTCATACAAAACACAACCATTGCTGTTTCAGTCCCATGCCCAGACCTGAAACCAGTCTGAAAGGCATCTAGATAATCCACTACATACAGGATCTTCTGAAGCTGTTGACCACCACTTATAAACAACCTTCCCTAAAAAGAAGAATGGATACTGGTCAAAACTTGCCCAGTATGGTTGGGGGTCATGATGAGAAGGTAATCGGCACCTCATTTCATCTCTTTTTCTCTTAAAATGGTCAGACGTGCTCTGGTTTTCCACAGCTACAAGGGGTTTCCTCAGAGGTTTTGAGTGACTCCTCCAACGAAGCACAAGATCAGTTGGATGAAGCTGCCAGCAGCAAAACAGGAAAGAAGAAGAAGAGGCAACATTATTGTTGCTGCATCCCAGCATTTGAGTGACTTGCTGGGGGACAAGTGATGGGCAGCAGCAAGGCAGTTCATGTGAGTTAGCAGAGGATGCTGAGAGGTAATGCCAAGTGATAGGTACCAAGAACGGGCTGAAGCTGCTGGTCCAGTTTTGTTCCAAGAGATTGATTGAAAAGGACAGGTGATCAGCTCCTACCCATGAGACCACAGCGGACCTTGTAAGGATTGAGGACAATCATAATCCTTTTCTTGAGTTTCCATCTAATATTGATAAGGCAGTTCTCTCCCTTTCAGAGAGGTTGATCTTAGACAAGATGAAGTTCTTTTTTTTTTCTTTTTCCAGCTTTTCTGCTATTATTTCCCAAGGGTTAGCTCTTTGTTGTACTGTAGGCACAGTCAAAAAACAGTCACAGCAGGAATTTCAGGAGTGCCTTTTAATGTAAGAAAGGGCAACAGAATCTTGAAAGGCTGTCAGAGTTTCTCTCTGCCTCATCTTACACTTAACAAAATCAAAATGGGGTTTCTGTTTCAATTCCAGAATAATCTTTTATTCTCCCCTCTCCTTTTAATGATTTCCTCATACCTTCTCTATTTTCAAGGCTGGATCTACAATCATGCACACAAAGGTCTGCAAAAATAACACTGTGTATTTCGTATCAACAGCCGGTTCTCCCTTCAATGTTTGTTAGCAAAAAAATAAAATAAAAAATGAAAGTTTCCTATAGTTTTCTGTTAATACAGGAGTCTTTCTCCTCCCTTCCTCTTTCTTTCTTTCTTTCTTTCTTTCTTTCTTTCTTTCTTTCTTTCTTTCTTTCTTTCTTTCTTTCTTTCTTTCTTTCTTTCCTTCCTTCCTTCCTTCCTTCCTTCCTTCCTTCCTTCCTTCCTTCCTTCCTTCCTTCCTTTCTCTGGCTGATGGAGCATAACAGGGTGTCCAACCTCACGGGATAAACCAGATAGAAATCACAACCAGAGAAGCTAATTCTTTTTTAATTGAAGTACATTGACAGAATCTTGCAAGTCTGAAAGTACAATCTTTTTCCCCCTCCCCCCACTTTTTACAGCTCAAAAAACTAGGGAAAGACTCTTCTGACCCTTTTGCCCTGCCCATTTTCTAGTTGCAGGCTATGCAGTTTCTTATCTGCCAGTTCCCTTGGCAGCCTCTCTGGGGCCAGCCTTTCAAGTCTTCACCATGTACCATCATAGGTGGGCACAGGAGGAGGAGGCCAGAGTTCCCCATCTTAGTGCCCCCTCATATATTCTGGAGAACAACTGGTGGTTGGTTTTCTGATTGTAACTGATGCTGGCTAGGAGGAGGAATGAGTCTTCAACAGGGATGGGAAACTATGGCTCTTTTATGACTTGTGGTTTTCAATTGGAATTCTGGGAGTTGAAGTCCACAAGTCATAAAAGAGCCATAGTTCCCCACTTCTGGTCTACAAATTGCATCCCTAAAACTCCCAGTGTTACCTTGGGCGGAGATAGGAGATAGCAACACTGCCTAATAACAACACTTGACAGCACAGTAATGGGATGCTCTTGGGAATACAATTTAGGTTAACAACTTATCTATCAGTCAGCCTCAAGGACAGAAGGCAAGCGTGTTAAAGCGGCTGCATCCTCATGGTACTCTGGAAGCCTCATTCTCTGAATTGCATGAGGTTCGGGGAATGACACAAGGCGTCTTTGGGAAAAGGCCTGGTGCAACCAGAAGCTGCCTCAGATAGGATGCATGGGCTTCTCAGTAGCAGGAAAATGGCTGAAGGTGAGCAGCATGTGGCAAATTCTGAGAAGTGCTCAGCAGCAGGACAATTGCACCAATTCTCAAGCCTTGCACACCTTGAAAAATGGCAGGAGGTGGCATTTTTCAGGGGCAGCAGCACCACAAGGGCCGAAGTGAAGGTAGGAGGGTGGTGGCAGTTAGTTAAGCCCCAGGTTTCTACTTTAGGCCCAGCCTCAGCCGTGCCACGATAGTCACCATGCAGGGTGGCCTAGATTGGGGGGGAGGGGAATAGGCGGTTGGGTGAGGGGGAAAATTGCAAAGCCACTACTGTCATAAATGTGGGAGGTTGCCAAATGTCCAAATTTTGATAATGTGACCGGGGAGTCGCTTCTTTCAACTCCATTGTAAATTGGCCACTGAATGAATGTTTGTAAGTCAAGAAATATCTGTATTTATTTTATCAGCATTTACAGAATTTATTTATTTATTTGTTTGTTTGTTTAATTTAATTTATATTTTATTTATTTGATTGAGTTTTGTTCAGTGGTGGGTTTCTACCGGTTCGCACGGGTTCGGGAGAACCGGTAGTGGTAATTTGGCCTGGATCGCCGAACTGGTAGTGACTGCTGGCTGGCCACACCCTTGAACCGGTAGCCCGTCGCTGCTCACTTGCCCCACCCGCCCGCCACGACTGCCGGGAAGCGGCTGGCAAAGAGGTGGTGGCTGGGAGGCTTCTCGCAGTCACATTGAAAAAGAAAAAGCCTCCCATTAAGAGTTGTTTTGTGGCTGCGGGAGCTGGCTGCAGGCTGCTGAAAACTACCAGAGGTCACCGAAAAAGCTGCTGCTGTCTCATCCCATTGCCTGCTGCGTCACACTCGGATTGACGCATCCCATTGGGATGCACGGCCGGCACAAAGAACAAGGCAGCGATGGCAGTGGCTTTTTCAGTGACCTCCAGTGGTTTTCGCCTTTTCTTTTTCGATGAGACTGTGAGAAGTCTCCCAGCCGCCACCTCTTTGCCAGCCACTTCCCTGCAGCGGCGGCTGGCTGGAGACCACCGAAAACTACTGGAGGTCAGCTTGCCTTCTGGACTCTGGACCAGCCACCACGGGAGGAAGGTAAGCAGCCCGAAGAAAGAGGCGGTGGTGGGGGAGGAAGCGGGGCTAGGGCTGGGACCACTGAAGGAGGGGAAATGGGGTGACATGTGTGACTGGTGAAGGGAGGGCGGGGCGGTATGCAGGAGGAGGCCTTTGATAGATTAGGCCAGGCCTGGCCAGAAAATAAGTAGATAGGTAGAAATTCAAAAAAATTTCCTACCTTTTTCTGTAGGCATGGCTAGGTGGGGTGGTCATGTGATTGAGTGGCCATGGCCGTGAGTGGTGTCAAGTTGGTCACGTCCACTCAGGCACATGACCACCAAACCACGCCCACAGAACCCAGTAGTAAAAAAATTTGAAACCCACCACTGGTTTTGTTCCATCTTTATTACTTTATAAGTAACTTGAGGAGGCGAACCTTCATAATACTCCTTCCTTCTCCTATTTTCCCCACAACAACAAGCCTGTGAGGTGGGTTGGGCTGAGAGGGACTGGCCCAAAATTACCCAGCCAGCTTTCATGCCTAAAGTGGGACTAGAACTCACCATCTCCTGATTTCTAACTCAGCATCTTAATCATACCAAACTGGCTCTAGTCTGTAAAAAAGATTAGATAATAAACAAAGCATAGTAAATTAGATAATTTTCAAACTTACTATTGTCCTTAATCTTTCCTTTGATCTCTTGGAGCTTTGCTTCATGATAATCAATTTGTTTGTGTAATTCACTTTTTAGACAATAATTAACAGGAGAGACTGCTTTAAAAAGATTCTTAAACAGAAATATCATCAAAAGTATTTTTGATACTGAATTTTGATACTAAATTTAGATAGGGTTAAAATGTACATGCTTGAGCCTAGTGAGATTCACATTTGGAATAAAACGATAGATCCTACAGATTCTGGAATCAAGTCCATAAAAGCACATCAATGCTAAGCTAGAAGTGTGATTCCTTCTACTAGTGATTGAACATGATGTCCAAATAGAAATCACAGGTTGATATGCCCTTTATAAGCCAGGAGAAGAATCCAAGCTTTGTTCCTGTCTTTAAAAGCTTTATTTATCTGGAAACAGCAAACAGCCCCAGTTTTGGGTAAAAGCTTTGCTGTATAAAATATGAAAGACAGGAATAAGATCTATAAATTGCTATGCCAATAGATGACATGCCCCAATGAATTTGTGCAAATATTGAAAAAAGGTGAAGAAAAAGAGATCCTGAAGCATTCCACAAAGTAGGGGCTCTGTTCCTCCCATCAACACTAATGGGAGCTACTCATTCAGGATAAAGAACTACTGCAAATCACTGCCCCTGTTCCAGTCTCTTGGAAACAATCCAGAAGGGTACCAGTTTGGTCCAGTGGTGAAGGTAGAGACTAGAAACCAGGAAACTGGAGTTCAAGTCCAGCCTTAACAATGAAAGTCAGCTGGTTGGTCTTGAGTCAGTCAGTCTCTCAGTCCATCAGTCATCTCTCAGGGTTGTTGTAGGGAAAATAGGAGGAGGAAGTTGTGTTGGATAAGTTCACCACATTGAATTATTTGTAAATATAATAAAAATAAAGATTTATTAAGTTAATAAATTATATTCATAATTTTATATACATACATACATACATGCATACATACATACTGAATGCATGCATGCATGCCATGGTTGATACATCAAAAACCATTGAGAGGTCAAAGAGAACCAAGAAGGTCGCATTCCACCGGTCTTAACTTCCATTCCTCTATATTATCTGGGCTGGGAATGGAGATTTTGCAATATCCTTCCCCCAGGAGTGGGGAGGGAATGTTTTGCAGTATCCTTCCCCTGCCATGCCCACTAAGCCACGCCCACCAAGTCATTCCATACCCACCAAGCTACACCCACAGAACCGGTAGTAAAAAAAATTTGGATTTCACCACTGGCTTCAGCTGTATCTCCAATCTGCATAATGAGTCTAAAACTTCTGCACAGCTGCAGAGTTGCTGTAATCTGATATGCACCATTAATTCTTGGCATAGATCTTTCAATATAAGGACAGTAAATTCACTGGTTTAGAATTTGCATTGGTGGGGCTATTTTCAATTATTTTACAATTGACCCAGAGAGATTTGCATGATTCTATCATTGTAAGCTATTTCAATAAAGTAGGGTTCTAGTCTTCCTATGGGCTCAGTTTCCTGGTTGTAAATCTGAAAGGACTCTTGGTTTTAGTCAAGAACTTTTACCGTTCACTTTTTCTGAATCTGAAAGTTGGTAGGCTGCTATGGTCCTATTCACTAGTCTATGTCAGTTCATTCAAAACAAGATATATATATTTTTTAAATCTGGCAAACTGACCTGAGACCAGAATAAAAATAGACAGCCTGGTGCTCTCCAGCTGTTTTGGTTTTGGTTTTAATTCCCATCGGCTCTAAACAATTCCCATCCGCCCCATGCAAAGAGCATGGGGCTGCAAAGTATGTAGCATAAACATCTGGAAGATACCAGGTGCTTGCTTCTGATCTACGGTACTACATTTCAATTCCTAGCAGTTAAGTTTGCCATCTGTTACCCACTGGCTGAGATTAATTTGCTCTTGCAAAAAACGTGTCATGATTCATGTTCTAAAATATATCAAATTAAGTTTTAAAGAGGACATTGTTGGCACATTAATCACTTGGTGTTCTAGCTAGGTATTCCAGCTTGAGAATGCTAATGATGATAATTTTAGTCAGCAAGTAAACTTCACAAGAAAATGTTCGTTCTCTAATGGCTGCCCTCACGTTGATCTTCCTTAAGTAATGTCTCATGGCCATGAGATTAGAAACACTCTTCACAGTTTTGTCATTCATAATATGTAACGTGGTACTGACAGAAGACAAAGTGGTTAAGTACTATCACTAATGATATCAACATGAGTTGACAAGACCTCAGAGGAGCAAATAGTGACTGATAATCCGGATGAAATTATGTGCAGCGGGTTACAATAGTCAAGAGGCAACTTAACTGCTGAACAAAAATATGTTATGACACAAAAGAAGGTTTTCAGGGACATACCATCTGTTTTTCTATCAAAGATAATACACATAATTCTGTCACTCAAAGAAGCATTTAGTTAGGTATTTTTCACAAGTGCATAGCCTCAAGTATAAATCAGTTTTAGTACATGCAAAAGTAAATGTTTCCCCTGTCCAGTTGTGGCTGACTTTAGAGGGTATTGGTCATCTCCATTTCTTAGCTGAGGGAGCCAACATTGTCCAAAGATGCTTTCATGGTCATGTGGCTGGCATGACTATATCCCGAGGTGCACAGAACAGTGTTACCTTCCCACAAAAGTGGTATCTATTTATCTATCTGCATTTGCAAACTTTTGAATTGCTAGGTGAGCTGGCGCTGGGGCAAGAAGTAGCTTTGTGAAGTTAGGTTTTGATGAAAGAGTTACTGGTTCCCAGCTCTGTCGCTGAATGAGAATTTGAACGTAGGTTTCCTGGGTTACAGGCAGTGGTGGGATTCAGCCGGTTCAGGCAAACCAGTTGTTAAATTGCTCGCTTGCCCCTCCCCTCCCCACCCCTCCTCTCCCTGCCCCTTCCAGGAGTCCCCACGTGCCTCATTTTGGCACCCAGGTAAGTGCAGGGAGGCCTATTAGGCCCAAAACGAGGCATGGGGGTGCGGCGCGTCCCCCCGTGGCCAGTTTTTGCTCCCAGGGGGGTGCAGGAGGCTGAATGCTGCACCTCCCTGGCCACGCCCACCATGGCCATGCCTACCCAGCCGGTCATTAGGGCAGAAAACCGGTTGTTAAATTATTTGAATCCCACCACAGGTTACAGGACAATGTAACTGCATGCACACACATACACACACATACACCATACTATTACTTTATGATAACTATATAAGTCCATTATGTGCAGTGTAGGTAGTACACTGTATACCGGTATTTGTTTTATCCTGGAGAAGATCAACATTCTTTAATGATAAATTGGAATACTTTTGTATATTGCAAAATACTTTTGCAGATCTTTTATTTGTCATTATACTATCTGTTTCTTTTACCCTGCTATTTTTTTTCCCCCAGAGACTCTAGGATAGTAACATCCTTGTGTATCACAGCCATCTCTTACAATTGTTTCCTAAAGATCTAGGTGCTGCTTCAGTAAGGTTATCCTCACCAGACGTTATTCTTACCATGTTCTTGTTCCTTGAAAATCTTCCTTTCCAAAAATCTTCCATTGCAAATCTTTGAACGTTTCCTAATAGATTTTTTTGGGCAATTTACAAGATTAAAGGCAAATGAATGTTCCACAAAATTTAGTGAAAGAGGGGATCTTTAGCGTTGAATTAGCTACAAATGCAGTGTGGGTAGTCTAGAGTGATAAGGAATTCTGGAACTTCAACACTGTTTGAAAATGTACAAGATCCCCGTCTTTTCTGTATGTAAACAATTAGGATTTTGCTTTTCTGATTTTAATTGTTACTTTGAATTCCATAGGGATGTGTAAAAGTAGCTTTCTGTTACCTGAGAAAGCTTCTATTTTATGCAAACAGCTAATAATGCTAGTGCTTACTGGATGTGAATATAAACTTTGTTTTTCATCTTCCATGGGAAGAACTGAGAGTGAAGCCACAACACCATAAAACATATGAATGGTGTTGCTATAAAAATACATAGAACATTTATTAGCTATGTTTCGTTGAGCTCAATTCTGAGAAACTAACATGTATATGTAATTTTGGAGCCAATTTAGTGGGACCAGCTGCATTTCATGGCAGACTGGGCCTGGCCAAACCAGAAGGAGGGAGGATCAGCATCTGGAAGAACAAGCTTCCAAAATAGATGTTGTTCTTTGGCATCCCGCTGTGAACGGGCAGAGGCTTCCTTTTTCTTTGTCCAAAAATGCATCTTACTGAACCAGAGCCTTGAGAGAATTGCAGTAGTGCCATATTTAACACTTTGCAGTAGTTTTCACAAAGAGCAGCACAGCACTGTAGGTTGCTTAGCACTGGTGGGTAGCTTTTTATATATGATTGAAGATATTTATGAAGACTAGGGGTAAGATTATCTTCTCTTTGTCTTTCATACTGTTCATCTATTCTTTAGATTTTAAAAAGGTTGACAATATGGTTAAATTGATACTTTTATAGGACTTTTTAACTTTCAACTATAAATCCCTAGAAATAATGATGATGGTGATGATTAGTTCAGTTAAACAGAACTTTGGGCCCAGTTCTAGGATGAAGAAGGCCTTGACTGACTTATTCACAGAATTATAGCTTTTGAAAGTACCTTCGGAGTGCTACTCCAGCTATCTATTCTGTGTAAATTTCACTATTTGTTGTATTTTCCTGTAAAATTCAGCATCCTTTCTTCTGCTTCTCCATTTGTATAGATTTTTTTTTTACCCCAGTCCTATGTTCAGTTTTGGATTTTTGCCACCATCCATCTTTTTTCTACTTTTAGCATCTTCCTGATGAAACTGCTGAGGCATCTGTCAAATACTTTCCTCCCAGTTTTTCTAATAGGTATTCTGTCTTTTTTAGGTTTCCTTCATGAAGTTAGCAAGGGCCATTATTATAGAATCCAGTTCATTTTTTTCAGCATTGCATAGCCAATAGTTTACTTCCAAGGTTCTGTTTTCTCTTTTTTTACCTTAATCCTCAACTGGGGAACCGAAGTAACTACCTGTGGTCTCAATTCTCGAAGTAACAATAACAGAGTTGGAAGGGACTACATTTTACTGACTAAAGTATCATTGTCTTTGGAAATTCTTTCAAGATTTCTTCTGGCTTCCATTGTTCATCTGTATCAGTGGTGAAATCCAAATTTTTTTACTACCGGTTCTGTTGCTGTGGCTTGGTGGGCATGGTGTGGCTTGGTGGGCATGGCAGGGGAAGAATACTGCAAAATCTCCATTCCCACCCCACTCCAGGGGAAGGATACTGCAAAATCCCCATTCCGTCCCCACTCCTGGGGGGAAGGATACTGCAAAATCTCCATTCTCACCCAACTCTGGGGCTAGCCAGAGGTGGTATTTCCGGTTTTCCAAACTGCTCAAAATTTTTGCTACCGGTTCTCCAGAACCTGTCAGAACCTGCTGGATTTCACCCCCAATCTGTATGTATATCAAGAGGAAGGGTAGTTGTTGGTGGGTGTGGAAAAGGAGTGGCAGAACCTGGGGATGGAACCTAGGGATCTCTTTTAGGAACCAGCCTAAAGTTTCTTTGGAGCCATAGAGGGACCTAGACTGATTCCTCTTCTGACTCTGTCCCCAGGTTCTCCTACAGTGAGCTTGAATAGTCAGGTAATGACTCCATCATGTCCTGGATATAACCATCAGGAAGACAATATATCTGTTCTGTCCCCGTCCCACCCGCACACACACCAACAGACGTCCAAGAGTTAAAAACCAAACCAGCCGACAAAATCCTTTTCCTTATGATAACGGAACTTGGCAGCAACCTAGTGGCTGCCTGCCAAGAGTTTATTACTCACAAAGGGAAGAGATAACTTCTCTCTGCTTCTGGTACATCAAAGTAAAATGTTCAATAATTACAGAGTGAATTAAGTCCAAAGATAATCCAGCAAAGTCTATAGCAAAAGTCTGGCAATGCAGAATGGCGTGGAAGCTTTCAGCTTTGTTCGTCACAAGGCTTGACTGGCCACCACGCTCCCTTTTATACCCTGTGGGGTGTGGTCCAGTGACTCAGCCTAATCTCGGGCATGCCTTTTCTTCTGTTGCGTGTGCTTATCTCTGCGACGCTGTCGAGGATCCAGCCAAGACTCATTACTCTCATCACTGTCCACCTGTGGCTGCATGGACATGCTTGGCCCCGGCCCTATCTCTTGCCCTTCGGCAGACACCGAAGGCATTGCCAAAGAGGAGGGCCCTGGAGAGGGATGCCTTGCCAACTCCTCTCCTTCACTCTCGGAGTATTCTCCTGCCGATGACACAGGCTCAGGTAATGGAGCCACAACAATATTTTCTCCAGCAATATATCACACTGCGTATATCTGACTCTGTTCCACTTAGCAGGGAAATCGTCTATTGTTGTGATGTACCTCTTCTTTCTCAGGGTGGCTCTTGGGGTGTTTGTGGTTTTTTTATTCTTAGGAGCCTACCTTCCCTTACAAAAATCTATGGCACTTTCATAGTTTGCTCCGATGGCTGTCTTTCATTCTCTAGAAGGAGAAATTGATGATGGTTCTCAAGTGTCTTATATTTTTCTTGTTGGAAGAATGTTGGGTCACATTCTTCCATGTATTTGGAAGAAGAGAATAAAATGCAAGTGTTTCCATTCAACTAGATGTCAAGAATGCTATGGAGAAACAAATTTCCTAAAGCAGTTGGCATATTCTGAAATAATCGAATGGATGAAATGAGATTGAAAACGAGCCGGGAACATTGTGTAAACAATTGCTTAGGAGAGATGTGAAACTTAATAGCTTTGTGTGCATGAAAGGATCATATTGTTAGCTCTGTTATTTTATATGGTCCAAGTTCTAGCCTTGTGAATCATTAGAAGTGGGCGGACATCTTAACCTATGCTTCCCTTTGCCAGACAAAAGTAGAAATAATATGAAATGGCAGTATGTCATCCAGGCAATTATTGTGGGAGTGAGAGGAGCATTTCCTTTTGTTTGCTCTTTATAAGAAGTCTGTTTGTATTTCTACTGATTAAAGTCTAATTTCTAAGCCCATATTTTTACTCTTAAATACATCAAGAAAAGAATCAGCCAGATGTTAAGCAAAGTACTATTCCCACCAGTCCCAAATAGAATAGGCCCTACAGTGGGCTTCTGGAAATTGTCTTTCAGCACATTTGGAAGATCAGAAGATCATCCCAAAAGGCACAATAGTAATTATTTAAACCATGTCTTGTACCTAACATTCCAGCTTAGTTTGTTTTTAAAAGAATCCTCATCAATCCTCATCACCACCATCATCATCCCTGTATTTCTCTGCCAGGGAAGATTAACATACAACCAGAAATTTAAGAATACTTCAGAATTAATGTAGAGATAAATCAGCAGGGTGATAAGGAAAAGCCTGCAAACCATGATTTCTCCTTCTGAAAAACTGGAGACAATTAATATGTAGATTTGGCAGTTAATTTATCTTTTAGATAATTGCAGTTTGTTATTGAGAATATCTTACATTTCAAGTAAATGAATATCTTCCCTAATCATCTCTACTTGGCAGCCACAAGCACAGTTAGCCATGAACTAGAGGGCTTGCGTCCATCCACTTCTCTGTGTTTGAAACATGTCAAAAATTAAGAGATACGGATTATCTTTCACACGGGAAAGTTTCTTCTGATTGGAGACTCATTTCAGAACTTGAAAAGCCACAATGACCAACTACACATCCTGCATTTCTCAAAGAAATAGTCTTTGGTTTCTTCGTTCTTTATTAATGAAATAAAAGCTGCTACTTTGTTATGGATAAACAATGACAATAAGTTACCTGTACCCTTTGTATTAGGAGTTTGATCTTTGCTCTCTGATTTAGTGATGTGTCTTTGTAAGAACTCCATAAGAGAATTCAGATTTAACATATATAAACTTTATTGTAAAATTCTATGCGTGCCTGTAATGTGTCTGAATTTCAATTTTCAGTTATACTCCAGCCAAGTTTAATTATTATTTGTCAACAAGGATACAAAACAGGGATCCTGATTACTAAAACATTTTTAAAAATAAAATTATTTGTTTACAAGGAAATCATTGCAGCTAGTAACAGATGTCAAAGAACTATACTTTGAGTTCTACATGAATATAATGGAATTGTTTACCTTTATGAAACTGATTTTTGTTAATGATAATTTCCTGCAATATGGCTGAGGCTAGCAATGTGTCAGCTTGTGACCATGTTATTACTTTCTAGGATTGTGAATGAGTCAGATGTGATTCAGAACAGCTTTGGACCCGGCCCACCATAAGCACAATGCCTTTCCAATGCTCATTAAATCAGCTGGGTCTTTTTCAGGATTTGTGCAAACTAAAAGATGCTACAGTTTTAAGAGTCATTTTAATGAATTGAATATTTCTTAGTACAAAGAGTTCCCAAGGTGCAAAGCAGTCATTCCAGATCATTTTTTATCTATATGCAGGGCCATAATTTCTACTCTTCATACAAAATAGATGACCACGTGGGCCACAATAAACTAAAGGCCTGGTGCTCTTCCTTGGGATTTTAAAAAGTGCAATTCATATTTAAATTATTGATAATATTGCAGTCTTCTTGCTCCTTTGTTCACGAGGGATAGCTTCTTTGGATAGCTTCTTGGGTTTTCCTATGATCTACTAAGACTTTATCCTGCTATTAATAGTTCTGCTCTTAAAGTACTATAATGAAAGTAATGGTTTCTGCCAACTAGTTTCACTGTTTTCGTTGTTAAATATTTGAAGTGAATCTATTATTTCCTTTTTTTTTTTTTTTGTTCCTCTTACCACCACTGGAGTTAAATAGCATTTGTTTTCCCTCTTATATTTTCTCCTCCACATTATCCTACCAAGTATTTTGGTAAGGTTTGATCACCTTTTTTTGAGAAAATTGTGATTTTTTTTTCACTCTAAGAATTCAGATCTACAATTCTGACTTTCTAAAATGAACCATAGGCAGAGGATTTCCAATCACTCCAGTCTTGCAGTGTTAAGAGACATCATTGTATTCCCACAAACAAACAAACAAACAAACAAACAAACAAACAAACAAAGCTTCTTTGAACCATTTTTTGAATTGACTAATTACTGAATTAATTTACAGATATTTTGCCCCTATTTTCTGTTTACCCTTAATATAATGCTTCTATTGCACTTATTTCCCCAATACCTTAAATAGTTCTTCACTATTGCCAACACATTTCTCTAGCAGTTATTGGCATCTGGAGAGCTGCAGGGGGAAAAAAGCAGAAATCAGTATGCAATCAAAACAAAACAGATTCTTGGCCTGTTACATTTTATTTGATTATTTGGCAGCACATATTAAGTGTCAAGGATATAATTAAATTCACAGCAAACATCCAACATCCAAAAGTGTTTGCTTTCACTTTTATTATACTTTCTTAGTTTTCCATGCAACTTGAGAAGCATAAAATATTTAATCTTGCTATTCTCTAGATTCATTTAAAACTCTTAAGACTGATTCAAATCAGATTGAGAGGTGAATGTATTAAAATCTAAAGTTCATATCCAAGCTCATAAGACATACGACATTCTCAAGGAATGCCTGTTCTGGATAGATTGAAAAATATTATCAGGCCTGAAGAACATTTGCATTTTCAAGCCCCCTAGATTCCTATTCTTTGCAAGTGAGATTTATCAGCAGCAAGTTTGAGAGTTGTTCAGAAGACCTGTGATTTACAGTTAATACTTGACTTACAACCACAATTGAGCCCAAAATTTCCATTTCTCAGCAAGACAGTTGTTAAATAAGTTTTGCTCCATTTTACAACCTTTCTTGCCACAGTTGCTAAGTGAATGACTGCAATTGTTAAGTGTTGTGGTTCGCCAGCTGGCAGCGGAGCTGGCAGCGGAGTCGGACAGTGAGGAGGCTGGAGAGGACAATGGGCCAGTCCTGGAGTCAGGGGAAGGCCCGGACGAGGGCTCTGTGTTGGAGGCAGAGATGGGGCCAGGGCCATCTGGGAGCAATGCATGGACCCTGGAGCTCCCACAGGCGGATAGCAGAAAGGCAGAGGAACAGGAGGAGCCTATTCCTAGTGCACACATGCAAAGAGCTGCCAGAAGGCGAGAGCAGCTAAAGCAAAAAGGACGACTCGGCAATAAGGCCAGGAGATGATTGGCCCCTCCCAGAAGGCTTAAAAAAGCAGCAACGGCTCTTGGGAAAGCAACGTTGCTACATTTCTCTTGCTTCTGAACTTCATGGAAGTTCAGAAGAAAAGCCTTTGGCAGGGTGCCAAAGAAGACAAAGGTTGGTGATAAGACTGAAGGACTGTTTATGAAGAATTTGTTTTGAAATTAATTTGGACTAAGCTGAGAATGAAGTAATTCTCAGCTGTTCTAATAAAATATGTTTGTTTAGGACTGATTGTGTCTGGTAATAACTACTTGGGCCTAGGTCACAACTTTAAGTTAGTAATATAGTTGTTAAGTGAATCTGGCTTCCCCATTAACTTTGCTTGTCAAAAGGTTACAAAAGCTGATCACATGACCCCGGGACACTGCAACTTTTTAAAGTATGAAAACCAGTCATAGCTGTTGCAAGTCAAGTGGTCAATAAACAAATGGTTGTAAGTCGAGGACTACCTGTATTGATTGTAATCTATGTCTTCTTTTTCCTGTTTTTTAAACTTCTCATTTAGGACTTCCAAAGCTTTCTTTAGTTTAAAAAGAATAAAATATTTTTTTAAAAGGAAATTAATAAAGGAGCCATTTTGTTTATTATTCGGGTATTTTGATGGATCACCATGAGGCTTTAATATCATTCAAAGCAAAACATAACTACCAGTTGGGTATTTAGAACTCATAAGTGCACCCATGTGGGAAAACTGTCACTGGAGAATGTTACTTTCCATTTGATGAAAAATATATTTCTGTGTCAAATGTAGCAAAAGGGTTAGCATATTTTCCAGCTGTATTTTTTTTAATTGACTAAAAAGGAAGCATATTTTCCTGGAAATCTTAGTTAAACATGGGAGCAAATCTCTTATAAATATTTTTGTTCTGGAATTCATATAGTATGTGAAAGTTTAGTTATGCTTGTCCCAAGTCATTCTGGGGAGAAATAGTTATTTTATTATTATTACTGAGAGCAGAATTCATCTAGGAAATTGAGGAGAGTTTTGTAAAGTGCCCCCCCCACTTCAATGATTTTATTGATCCCTCAATATATTTATTTGAGAAGAACTGCTTTTGAATTCAGTAGAATTCATTTTTGATTCATTGCATTTAGGATTGAAATGTTAATGTTGACTCAGTGCCATTTTTTCACAATCCAAAAACATAGGATTAAAACAAAACCAAACCATACCAAATAAACATTTGGTTTATTTTCAAATGAAGCACCCCAGAGAGCTCATTATTCGTTCCTTGCAAGATACAATTTTAAAAAGAAAGAAATCCAGATGTATTTTTAATTTAATACAATTTTATTCAATAGTACAAATTTTGAACTGTCCATTTTTAACACTTAGAGCATTCCATTGACACTGTCCATTCTCTACAGACATGTAACACAGCACTGAACAAATAAAACCCACAGTCCACCAGTAACTGGGCCGCAGAAGCAAGCGAAGGCCCATCCTTGCACACGCAGGATGAAGACAGCGTGCAAAACCAGCCCCTCCCCCCCGATCTGTGGAAAAACCACCCCCCACCAAACCAAACTCCGACCCAAAAGGTTGGGGGCCACTATTCTAGTCTAACCCCCTTCCCCAAGGTGGGAGTCCTCCTACCATCTTGGGCAAATGATTATCCAATTGTTTGTTGAAAACCTCCAGTGATGGAACACCACAATTCCAGGATTCTGCTGTTCTCATTTTCAAATTTTATTTATTAAATTTTTATGCCACCCATCTCCCCTACAGTGACCCAGGGTGGCTTCTCATGGAAAGAATGTTGCTTCCCCACCCCCTTCTGAAATTTCAAGGCAAAGTAATAAATGTTGAAGTAGAGAGTGAATAAAATGCACCTTTTCCAATTCTATTCTTCCCCAGTTTCTGCTCCACCACCCTATTTTGAAATGTGGATCCTGTGATGACATTTTGGTCAACAAGTCTTAGGCAAGGATTCAAAAAGCACCAAACTAGGTTGCATTCCTAAGACAACTTTGGCCTGTATTCTGTAGCACTGGTTCTCTGACAATGTATATCCAGATCAATCAAAACAGGTCAAGGTATCAATCAAAGGAAAGTCAGAATTTGACTACAGTATATGTTTGCCTCCGAGTATGCCTAAAGCTGCTCTTTAGATCTCAGTATTTTTCCTTTATATACATGGTTCCTTGACATATTCGAAGAAAGAATGTTGAAGCAGAATTTCCTCCAGCAAAGCTTGTTTCATTTATGAGAGTGCTGAAATATTTGCAACCAGGTAGAAATGTCCCCGTGGCATTTCTCCAAGTTTCAAGAAGACCTAATATAAGGTAAATTGTGGACATTTTCCCTGTCAGTTCAACGGTTCTCTGTATATGTGCATGCATATCCCTAGCCAATTTTCTTTTCATAAAGATTGGAAATCTTTTACTTTAATTAGCACAAGGGGATTCCTGTAGCAATACTTAAAATGGGAATTGATACTATTCAGATATGACTAATTTTGAGGCTTGAACATTTGCCTCTGTAACTTTGTCTGCCTACTTTATCACAGCATATTGGGACATGTGTCAATGACTCAACATCCCTGCCAGAAGGCAGATCTTCCTACAAAGGAGATATTCTGAATTTATTTTTGAGAACTGCTAATAGGGAGAAGTCAAACTTCATTAGCATAAAAGCCCTGGGGTGCCCACATATTGCCAATTGCTCAAGGTACTTAACTGATTGAAAATGGTTCTTAGACCTTCCCTTAGGGATTTTCTATTCAGAATCCTTTATTTAAGCTTTGCATAACCTACTTGTAGCCCAAAGGCAGAAATACCCTTCAAAGAATCATCTCTGTGTGGAATCTGTCACTGAAGCCCTATTTTAGGAAGACTGATAGTCATGAACAGAGTTAGAGAGGTCTTATGTCAGAAAAAATAATTTTACCCAATAATTTAATCCCAGCCTGTATTTTATTTATCAGCCCCTCTTCCATATGAATGGCCTTATTAGAAATGCATTGTACAATCTAAAACAAACTTTCTTAGAAATTTGGATTGAACTGCCTCAAATTTAGCTTATTTAGAGGTGCATGAACAAAGCTAGGCTCCACAGAGAGATGATGCAAGTGCCTTGACTGCCAATAATTTTACTGTGATAAAAAGTATTTTACACTAACTAGTACAGGTAGTCTTTGACTTACAACTACAACTGAGCCCAAGATTTCCGTTGCTAAGCAAGACTGTTGTTAAATGAATTTTGGCCCATTTTATAACGTTTCTTGCCACAATTGTTAAATGAATCACTGCAGTTGTTAAATTAGTAATGTGGTTGTCCGGTGAATCCAGCTTCCCCACTTACTTTGCTTGTCAGAAGGCTGCAAAAAGTGATCACATGACCCCAGGACATTCTAACCGCCATAAATACATGTGATTTGCCAAGCATCTGAACTTTGATCATGTGATCGTGGTGTAGAAAGAAATATCCTTCTGGGTTCAGCTTCAAGTGGGGAAAAAGACACTGGAAACATGGAGACTGCTTGGAAAGATGATTTAATGGTGGACAGGATCACATGGTTTGAGTTCCTGAACAGAAAAGGGGGTGGAGATGCTGCGAGTCCCCGGGTTTTATACCCTCTCTGGCTTTGAACTTCCTGGGGCCCAGGAAGAGTATCCTGATTGGTTGTCAGACTCCCAGGGGGTGGGGGTCTTAGCTAGCCTTGTATCTTCCCAGGCGCCATTGAGTTTCTGCCTCTGGCCCATTGACAAAGGGTGGGGGCAGGAAGATGGGAGCTGCTTCGTCATTAAAACATGCTTCTCCATTTCTCATCCAGGGAAACATAACATTCTGCCTTTTTAATACTTCCCAAAATATTTCATTCTTCTAGGAAAAGGGTGGGTGCTAACTTCCTACAGTGGGGATGCTGCAACAGTAGTAGGTGTGAAAACAGGTCATAAGTCACTTTTGCTTTAACTGTTGCTTCATGGTCATACTACAGATTCTTCAACAGGCACATGAAGGAACCTTTTATACCTATATAAGAGCCATTGACAATTTGTTCTTTCTAACAGTCAAAAGTCTTTGTAAAAAATCAGGAAAGCAAAAACAACTATTTTTCACACCTTGCCTTTTCCATTATTCATTAGATATTAGAAATTTGATCTGGTGTGTCCCCTCTACAGCTTGCATTCTTGTTCCTTGTGTTGTGCTGGATTGCAAAATCTTGACAGTATTATCTTACTGGCATGTAAGAAAAAAATGTTGTTGTTGTTAGTTGCGAAGTTGTGTCCGACCCATCGCGACCCTGTGGACAACGTTCTTCCAGGCCTTCCTGTCCTCTACCATCCTCTGGAGTCCATTTAAGCTCACGCCTACTGCTTCAGTGACTCCATCCAGCCACCTCATTCTCTGTCATCCCCTTCTTCTTTTGTCCTCAGTCTTTCCCAGCATTAGGCTCTTCTCCAGTGAGTCCTTCCTTCTCAGTATTTGAGTTTCATCTTCAGGATCTGGCCTTCTAAAGAACGGTCAGGGTTGATCACCTTGCAGTCCAAAGGGCTTGCAGTGTCAAAATTTTCAACTTTCAATTTCCAAACATTAGGCATGCTCAAAAGTTGTGATATGTCTTGGGGATTGTAAAGATATTTTGGTTACTTTAATATAATTTAGATTTGTTTGGTAAGTAACTACATAAATATCATAACTTTTTAACATTTTGTTTGTTTCATTTTGTAAGATAAGTCCAGGGGTTTGTTCATTTAGGCATTCTTTAGCACTGTTCTTTTGTGTTTTGAAATATAAATTGATTTTTCCCCAATTCCTTGATCACTGCTATGTTCTCCATACCTAATTATAAATTAGGACTACTACCGTCTGGACTACTGCAATGCTCTCTACATGGGGCTCCCCTTGGGGTGCACCCGGAGGCTCCAGTAGGTCCAGAATGCAGCCGCACAGGGGATTATGGGAGCGACGGGGCGCTCCCATGTGACACCTCTCCTGCGCGAGCTGCACTGGCTTCCTGTGGTCTTCAGGGTGCGCTTCAAGGTGTTGGTGACCACCTTTAAAGCGCTCCATGGCTTAGGGCCGGGGTATTTACGAGACCGCCTTCTGCCGCCAATAGCCTTCCACCGGCCAGTACGCTCCCACAGAGAGGGACTCCTCAGGGTGCCGTCGGCCAGACAATGTCGGCTGGCGACCCCCAGGGGGAGAGCCTTCTCTGTGGCGGCACCTGCCCTCTGGAATGACATACCCCCAGAGATACGCACGATACCAGACCTCCGGACTTTTCGTCAGGCCCTGAAAACACATCTTTTTCACCTAGCCGGGCTGGCTTGATCCCATCCCTTCGGTTTTAATTTGTAATTGGTTTTAATCCGGGTTGTTTTAAATGGATAGCCAAAATTATTTAATGTTTTTTCAAATTGCTTTTAAATTTTATATATTATGTTTTATCATGGCTGTTCACCGCCCTGAGTCCTGTTGGAGAAGGGCGCTATACAAATAAAATAAAATAAAATAAAATAAATAAATAAATAAATAAATAAATAAATAAATAAATAAATAAATTACAAGCACCACTTTAGTTGTAAGATTTTAAATAATCCTCCAGTAGTTCATGAACTCTTTCATATTCATTTCCAGAATTTTTGGCTTTAGTTCAAAAAAAGTTTGTAAATTATCAGTTTTGGAGTCTTTTCCTTACAGTTCTTCTCTATATTTTATCTTTTTGTATCTTCTTTTTCTGGTAGATCTTTGTCTCCTTTGTCTTTTATCATGCCCCCCCCCCCAATCCATGCATAAAATATGTTTTGTGCCCAACTTTGCATAACAAGTTCCCTTGATTTCTGTAATTTTCTTAAATAAAACTCTTATTGTTTCCATTTGATTGTTAACCTCAATTTCTTTTATTGCTTCTTTAAATATAGCTTATCTCTTTTGAATATCACTTTGAATTCCTTTGAAAACCTTACAAAGTGAATGACTGTAGGCAGTGTCGTGGGAGATAGGATATGCAATTAATGCTAAGGAATTTAACATGGAATCTGTAATTAGTTTAAGGGCTGAGTTTCAGGAAACAAACTGCTTTTGATTGTTTCTTGGAAGAGGTCAATCTCCCGGACTCTTACATAACACTCGCATTTTTTTGGTTATTATTGTTGTTTTAAGCAAAAACATGTGTTGCTTTGGTGGCTATTCCTTTGATTGGACTAAACTTTTCTCTAGTCCATTCTTTCCTAAGTGGTGTTCCCAAAAATTGAAAAGTGCTACAGCTTTCTCTCATGCTGGCTGGGGATGAACATAGTTGTAGTCCAATCCATGTGGAGCACATCAAGTTGGGAAAGATTGATCTGGTTTTCATTTTGTTCTGCTTGGAGTTTCAATATTTCATTCATTTCCTGCTCAATAGCAGCCCGGACTACAAGGGCGATCACAGTTCTGAGAAGCAGAATACTGCAGTAGTGCAGTGCAAAATCAACAGCTCATTCTGTGTGGTTCATTGACATTCTATCTTTACAAAGCTAACTTTTTTTGTTCCAATGTTTTGAGGAGTCTAAACATAACATCTTTTAACATCTTCGCCAATGATGTTAAAGTATTTAACACTACCAACAATGCTGCTACCCTTCAAAAAGACCTTGACTTTTTGTCGGAATGGTCAAAAAATTGGCAACTCCAAATCTCAACCAACAAATGCTCTGTCTTACACATTGGCAAAAAGAATCAGAACACAAAATACAAGCTAAGTGGACATGACCTTGTAGATGACTCTCACTCTATCAAGGACCTTGGAGTACTCATATCAAATTATCTAAGTGCTAAAGCCCACTGTAACAACATCGCCAAAAAGACATTAAGCTAATCTAGCTTCTTCTCTGGTAATATTACACTACTAACCAGAGCATACAAAACATTTGCTAGACCAATTCTCAAATACAGCTCATCTGTCTGGAACCTGCACTGCATATCGGACATTAATACAATTGAGCGCGCCCAGAAATATTTCATAAGAAGAGTCCTCCACTCCTCTCCTCGCAACAAAATACCTTATGCCACCAGACTTGAATTCTGGGTTTAGAAAATTTAGAATTACGCCGCCTTCGGTATGACCTAAGCATAGCCTGTCAATGACTACTTCAGCTTCAACCACAACAATACACGAGCACACAATAGATACAAACTTAAAGTGAACCGCTCCAAACTTGATTGCAGAAAATATGACTTCAGTAACAGAGTTGTTAATGCCTGGAATGCACTACCAGACTCTGTGGTCTCATCCCAAAACCCCCAAAACTTTAACCTAAGACTGTCTACTGTTGACCTCACCCCATTCCTAAGAGGTCTGTAAGGGGCGTGCATAAGAGCACCAGCGTACCTACCGTCCCTGTCCTAATGTTTCCGTTAATTGTATTCATTTTATGTATTCAATTCATGCTTATACTTATATATACTGTATTATCTAATATGTACTCGACAAAATAAATAAAATAAAAATAAAATATTCAGAATATGTTTCTTCACCACTGTGTTTTTCACATCCTAATCTTTCAAGCAAGATGAATGGATTTAGGTACAGTGGCAATGGGTGTACTGTTGGAAGAACTGAAGGATCTGGTTAGGGATAGATGGTCTTGGATAATATCTATGTGGTTTCTAAGAATTAGCACCAGTGATGGCACATAAGCAACCTTTCAAAAGCAGTTTAATAAACAAGGCACTGCCACTGAAGTTGTAGCCCTAAGATTAAGGAGGAATGATCACATGCCCAAATTATTGCAGCGAAAATTTATTGACATTCAATGCCACACAGACTGGAAAGAAAGAAAACACCAAAGTACCTTAATATTTCATGCGCAAGAAGAATACCTTATTCAACTTCCCTGACTTGACACCGAAGGGGAGATGTAAAGCTGTCAAGCCAACATTCCCTTTATAAGACCTTTTTGAATCTGACAGGAGAGTGAAGATGGAGGGTGAAGGGAGGGTCCCATGGAGCAAACTGCCCGTGTTCTGCACAGCTGTGGCAGCTTTAAAATCAGCTTCAGGGCAATTCACTTGCACTGTATTTGAGCCAGAAGTAAATCAATTTAGCAGCTAAAGAGAAATGATGGCATGGGATCAAGGGGACTAGCACAATTACCTCTTATGGAAGTCCTGTAATAAATATTTAATTGCTTTATTGAACTGAAGCATTGATGTTAGGCCTACAGAGGCCTTGGGACTAGCAGCCATGCCCCATATTCTCTAACCTTGTCAATTTTCAAGCATTCTGTGGTATAGTTAATTAACGTCTCCCTCAATTCTAGCTTCAGCTGCAGTATTAACGTTTTGCCCCTTTAATGCTGGAATTGCAGGGCAGGCATCTCATTGGCTGGAGTTCTCATTTCATCCTAACTTCTGAGTCCCATGACCTTCCCATTTGCCTACTGAAAAGGCTGTGGTTGTCACAATTTCTTATGAAGACCTATGAAGTCAAGGGGGCAGAGCTTCTTGCTACCCTTTATGTGGACATCATAATGTTATTATTCATTTTTGATTTTTTAAGTTATATTCTGCCTTTATTATTTTTACAAATAACTCAAGATGGTGAACATACCTAATGCTCCTTTTCCCCACAACAACCGCTTTTTGAGGTGGGTTGGGCTGAGAGAGGGCAACTGGCCCAAGATCACCCAGCCAGCTTTTATGGCTAAGGTGGGACTAGAGCTCCTGGTTTCCCATTTTTTAGCCTGATCTAGTGCTATTATGCAGTTCTTGATAGAACTGTGACAGCCATTGGATCAACCCTCTAATCCAGGGCAGTGGTGGGTTCCTCCCGGTTCGGCCTGGTTCTCCCGAACCGGTAGCGGTGATGATATGACGTCACCGAACCGGTTCTGCCCCCCCACCCCTGCGTTATTCTTACCTTTTATTTGACCCCACCTCCAATCTATTGCTGCCTCCTGAGTCCCAGCTGATGGCTAGAGGGGAAAAAACTGTTTAAACTCTTGCCGCGGAGCTTCAAAGGGCCACCCTACAGTTGATCAGTGTTAAAAGAAAACAAATGAGTAGACCAGTGCCTGCAAAAATAAATGGGTAGACCAGTGCCTGCAAAAAATAAATGGGTAGATCGGTACAGCTCTGCGAGCAGTTAAAAGCCTGGTAGACCAGTACCTCTGCTAAATCCTAAATAATTGTCACATGACCATCAAGCCACGCCCACAGAATAAGCCACGCCCACAGAACTGGTAGTAAAAAAATTTAGAACCCACCCCTGATCCAGGGGTGTCAAACTCACGGCCTGTAGGCCGGATGCTTAATGCACTGGCCATATCCACCCCTGGTTTAGCGAAGGGGAAAAAAGTTGTGATACGTCATGTGAAGACAACATGTCGTCGCAAGTTTGACACCCCTGCTGTTTTTATCAGGACTAAAAAGGGTCAGTTCCTGGTTCTTGAATATTCAGGAAAGGGGAGGGTTATTCTGGTACTGCCAAACCTCACCAACTGGGAAAGATCAAGGAAGCAAGGACTAAAGAGATTCTGCTGTATTTTTAATGCTAGTCTTGGATAAATACAGAATCTTGGAAACTGCAGTAGAGGTTTCCCAGTTAGGATAATTAAATTCAGGTGGAATCTCTTCCAATGATTTAAGCTTTTCCCCAGGTTTTTCAACTGGGCTGAATTGCTGTTTATGGATAAGCTGTTGGCTGACACACCTGCAGCCTCTTGACTTTCCTTTCTCAGCCTCCTCACAATCTTTCACAGCTGCTGCTCTCAAAGATGTGTATTGTAGGCTTCTCTCTTTGCTTGCACTCACAAACATATTCTCTGCCATGCCATTGCGTTCAATCAAGAATGTAAGTTAAAATGACATAATTTGTTCTTCAGTATTACTTATGAAATGATGCTGAACCATATTAGGGTATTTTGTTTGTAATTCTAGCACATCTCTGAAAGTGGTTCTGATTTGTATTGATAAGTGTCAAGGTTGGAGACCAGGGATCCCAAGAGATCAGGGATCAGGAGATCAGGGATCTCCAACCTTGGCAACTTTAAGATTTGTGGACTTCAACTCCCAGAATTCCACAGCCAACCATGTTAGGTCTAGATGCTAGGCACCTCTGCCAATAGATCATCATTACATTATTGGTGTCTCCAGCACTTTAGGGAGACAACAGTAGAATGGAGACAGATAAAATTGACTAAGGGACTGGAGGAGAGGAAATGTGCCTGCCTCCTCTGACCCAGCCAATAAGCATTGTTCTTATCCCACCAATGGTCACTTCACTTTGCCTCTGATGAATGTATCTATTTAAATGTATTGGCCACCCAACTCCAGTGGACTCTGGGTGGCCAATTCATAGTGAAATATAGCACACTTGGGTGTGGCTATCATATGCTGTGTTCTTAAGGGAGGAAAGTAATACTGATACAGTTAAAGACAACTTTGAAGGTGTCATTTTCATGGCTGGGTATAAAACGAAGATATTATGGGGACACAGTGGGAAAAAATGCTGGGCAAGTTGTGTTCTGTGAGTAAAGCCCCATATTATAATTTAGCCTATTGTGCAGACCCAGCCTATATAACGACCTTAAGCATAAACCTACCTTAAATACCGCCCTTGTTTTTGACATGAAATGAAAAGCTTTGAAACTAGAATGGTTCAAACTGTGAGTAGGAGAGAAGAAAAAGTTCAGTTCTCTTTTCATTCACACAGGATTATAGCCCCTTATAGCTATTATTTAGGGAGTAAAAACCAAGCACACCAAGGCTGTATTTACAAGTGATATCAAGCCATGGTTTTCTTAAACATGGTTCACAGAATAAAGCCTCATTGATATAGTTTAGGCAAAGCGTAAAGCCAAAACCGAACAATCAGTGATTTAGTCATAGGTGTTCATGGCAGGATAGAGGGAGAGAATGCCGTGCAAGTGACTAAAAATGAGCACACTGTAAATGCTGTGACTTACATGTAGTCCTTTTGTCCTATATCAACAGGCAAGTACAAAAGGCTGGGATTTGTGTCTTGATTTCATGAGGCTCATTCATTCATTCATTCATTCATTCATTCATTCATTCATTCATTCATTTATTTATTTATTTATTTATTTATTTATTTATTTATTTATTTATTTATGTCCTTGCAGTTTATAGTGGTTGCCTAAAGGCTTAGTATGATCAGGCAGTGACTAATATAATTGATCTGTTATTAAAACAATATTTCACTTGACAGGAAGTGGGGGGAATATAATTATCAATGAGGAGAAATGGGAAGTTTTATGTCTATACAGTGACTACTTGATTGGTAAGCAGATTTACCATGTTTCCCTGAAAATAAGACCCTGTCTTATATTTTTTTGAACCCTGAAACAAACACTTGGCCTTATTGCCATGCGCTTAAAAAGCCTGATTGGTCTTATTATCAGGGGATGTCTTATTTTGGGGGAAACAGGGTAGTAACAATCTGTGAATAGCCTTCAAAATCAACACCGTTGTCCTAAAATCACCTGAAGAATATTATCAACAGAAAAGATAATCAACTCTGCCTATACCTTTATGCTTTTTTAGAAAGAAATATTCTAATTTTTGCAGCATGTCTACAATTTTAAAACTCTATTAACAAAATGTACCACAACATTCCCCTTGGGATGCAAACCGCAGCGTACACTTGTTATCCTGTCCATCGCTGATATGATAAAATCTAGAACCTGTTGTAATATTAATGAATAATGGTGTACGCTAGTAATATCATGCAGTAAATAATGAATGCTTGGACTTTACATGGATTAAAACAGATTTCTCCAGTAGATGTTTCAAGGATGCAATGCACAGATTCCAGCCAGCAGATTCAATAGCAAAAGTTAGTTCCAACTCCTCTAAAATGTAGAGGACCAAGGAAACTGCATTAATGTAATATTTTATCTAAAATTGTATTGCACTGTATATTATCTGACCTAATACTGTTGTAACTCAGATACAACTGTCATACCACCCCTGCAGTTGCAGGTTCCCAATTCAGGCTCATGGCATCCAGCCCTCATTTATGACTAGTTGCAGTGTCCTGCAGTCATGTGATCACAATTTGCAAACTTTTTTTTTTTTGCAAAAAAGAGGATCCTGGGAAATGCTAGATTTGCTTAAAGCCCACTGTAAAAATTATCATAAAATCGAGTCAATGTGATTTACGATTGCAACAACTTATGGTGGAAAATCCGGTCCAAATTGTGGTCATAAGTCAAAGACTACTTTTATAGACATTATGCTTCTGCTCCTGGTTTCATCCTTGATGATTCTTTGTGGTCAAGAAAAAGGAGAAGCAAGCAATCCAAAATCATGAAATGTGTAGATGGGCACTTCCACCATTTTCAGCACCACCAGCAGCCCCCGTTCCCAGTATTTCCGTGAATAAGGCTAGCGCTGGTTGTAGAACAGAAGCATTGTTTCGAAACAGTGTAAACCAAGACACTTGTAATAGGAGCTGAACAAAGGCTGGTTCAGATCAAACACAATATGGCAATCTGGAGGGAAATTTGGACCAGCAAGGTCTTCCTTCTTTCTGTAATATGCATGTCTGGCACCATATCCAGAGTAAAGAGCTGTAGCTCCACATCAGATAATTAAACAGGATCTTTAATCAACATTACATTGTGATTTGTAGGCTGATTCTCTGCATGTTTCTACTACTACTACTACTACTACTACTACTACTACTACTACTACTACTTCTGCATACTATCTCTGCTGAGGATGTTCTCCAAGCTATGGCTGTTGCCCTTATTCCCAGGAGAGGCTGAAGGATGCAAGCCTTGGATCCAGAACAGATTTGCTCCCTCAGATGTAGTCACTAACTTTTCAACTGATGATTGATGTTGGGGTGGGGTGCCAGCAGACTTGCCTCGGGACCTAGAGAGCTCTGCTTGATTGGCAATGACAGCAGCACAGTCATGCTGATACGCTTTTCTGACAGTACCAGGATGATATGATAGCAGTATAATTTGGTGCAATGGAAAGCTCATAATCCAAATTTAATTACTAAGAACTTGCATCTCTATCTCTGGCTGTATTCTGGGGACATCATCATGCATGTGTCATTTGCTCCCCAGTAACCAAGGGCAATTTATATTATCCCATAATAAAGCACTATTGTGATACATTACTTCTTCA
Organism: Pituophis catenifer annectens; assembly: GCF_029215685.1. Taxonomy (NCBI): domain Eukaryota; kingdom Metazoa; phylum Chordata; class Lepidosauria; order Squamata; family Colubridae; genus Pituophis; species Pituophis catenifer. The sequence continues at coordinate 147,142,505 of NW_027256882.1, forward strand.
GAAGGCAGGGACAATTTGGCTGTATATCGCTTCACAGAAACAGACAATTTCAAGGGATCTTCCTGTTGGTTCGTTGTAAGAAAGAATGCATTGTGTTTGCAGGAGCATGTACGTACATATTCCTGCTGATCTGAAGGAAGAGAACTATAGCACATGCTCAGCTGCATGTTCACATGTCTTCATTAAGACCAAGAAGGCCTGTGACTTTGGGGAGAATTTTTAGCTTGAAAGACAAGCTGGGCCAAGGTTTACCAAACAAGTATTTCAACCATCTTCTCACTGGGGCTGGGGCTCTGCTCAGCCATCACCTTGGTTAGGAAAGCTTTAGAATTGCAACTGCCACAAATGGCTTGTTCTGTAAGAGATTGCTGGAACTTTGAAATGATGGTTTGCATAGACTTTTGAAATTAAGCCAAGAATGGTTGCTTCCAGTTTTCTTACTGTTTTCCTATACAGGCTGTCTTTGCTTTCATTGCCTTCCTGCAAGTTAAATTCACATAAAACACAGACCATTGAGGGAATTGACCCAAAAGTACATGACCTGGTGGATCTTGGTTGAAAGGTATGAGCAGGATTCAGTTCTATAACTGAATATAAATTTATATAAGTGTTTGCCAGAGAATTTGAGTCTTATGTATTCAGAGTGTGTTGGGAAACTGCCAGCTAGGCTGAAAGGTGGGGTCAAGCGAGGGCCTAGCTTAGAGTCCTTGTTCTGTCACAAGTGACATAAGGTTGGCTTCTCCCAAGATCCAGGAAACCTTATCTGGTTATTCTCAGGGGAAGACAAGTAGTCTGGGGAGATTTTTGTAACATACGTGGTAGACAATAAAGTTGCTTACAATAGCTATTTATAAGTGGCTCTGGTTGCTTGTGCCTGACAGGGTGTTTCTCATACCAGTTCTTCAGAAAAGCTCCTTCCATAGGATCACAGACACCTTTGATTTTAAGCCTCTTCTCAGGACTATGTTTATTAATTAGAGATGCGTCATAATGATCTGTTCAGTGTAACCAGATTCGCTGGTCTCTCTCACATCTATTATTTCTCTTTGGAATTCCCAATTAGTGCATTTGGTCTCTGCATGTTGCTATGTTTTAAATTGTACTAAATTCCACTTCTGGAACAGGATGATTATTTGATATTTTCTTACCATAATCCCATTTTGTAAGCAAGCTGGACAAAGTAGTGCAAAAACTCAGAAGTGACCTTTTCCATTAAAAAATTACTCCATTTACAGAATGACGCAAACTAAATTTTTCCAGATGTTACCCTAAATAGCAATCAGTGCTTTTTTTTCAAAGTCAGATCCACACTTGGCACCCAGTGATGACATTCTGGATAATTCGATACAGTACATACAGCCAAAACTTGATGTTCCCGAAGTGCTAGTAACTTCAGCAGATGGCAGTTCATAATTGTTGTATGAAAATTAATATTAGGGAGGATTACATAAAGTTTCTCCTTAAAAAGAAGAATGAAAGAAGAGTTGTGTAAACCTTTTAGATTGCTCTAAATTTAAACCCACATTCTTGTCTTTAAAATGAACCAAAATTTTTTGGATGAAATCAAAAAAAAGGGTTACCAGTAACTAACTCCTCAGTTTAAAATGGCCAAATCTTGCAAAGCTCAGTAAATTCAGGCCTTCTGTTTTATGCTAATTAGATAGCGATCTAGTCACAGTTGTCAATTTGTCTGGAAAACCTTATTAGGTGCCAAATTTGTAGTGATGATGTGTTTCACACTTTTCAGTGACCACAGCATTAGAAGACATGTTGTGTTTTCTCGTAATGACTCAATATTTTCATTTCTTCCATGTTGTAATACAATTACTGCTGATATTGTAGAACAATTGCAAGAACATGAAAAGGATTTTAAAGGTCACATTTTCATTTTATTTCTCCATTTCTTCTTGCTTGATCAAAACACTGCAATTTGGCTAAGCATGTTAAATCGTCTATCTCAACCAGACAGTATTTATTTATGATTTACAGGGCATGTAGATACTCCAGTCTGCCAGCTTTGATTGGCATGCAACTTTGCAATATATATTTGAGTTTGTTTTTTTTTAAAACCTAATATCTAGTTTGCTGTAATGATTAAGATGTTGGCCTAGAAACCAGGAGACTGTGAGTTCGAGTCCCACTTTAGACATGAAAGCTAATTGGGTGACTTTGGGCTAGTCACTCTCTCTCAGTCCAACCACCTCGCAGTGTCATTGGTTTTTTTTTATATGTTTTATTTATTCATTTTTCTTTAGTAAACATAAAAACTCAATATCTACATGAACAATGTGTTGTCTGAGTACAGTTAGTTTTGAAAAGTAATAATAGTAATCATAACAATATTCATATCATTGATAATAATCACATAGTAATAATATTTGCTTATCCATACTAATAAACCTTCATTGTATAGTTAATCATTCTCTTAAACTTTTAAGTTTCTAACTTTTATTTCTGTTAAGTAACATGTTAAAAAGTATTCTGTTTCTTCCTTCTCCATTATTTTAAGTGTTAATCTATCCATCTCTGCACATTCTAATTTTTTTTTTTTATTTCTCAGTGTCATTGTTGTGGGGAAAATAGGAAGGAGGAGTATTAGGTGTGTTCACTGTCTTGAGTTATTTATAAAAATAGTAAAGACAGAATATAAATAAATGAATAAGCAAGCAACTGCACGGAATACTTCTGCGGAAGTGGAGCTGCAATGTAAAAGATTAGCAATAATGAAAAGGCATCCACTGTCTTGAGAGATAATTGCAGCAAACTTACCACCTTGGCTTGACAGACCAGTTCATGAACTTCTCTAAAAGAAGGGAAAGGGGCCAATCCCTCTCATTTCCAGGGCTATTCCAGATGAAGAGGGTGGGTACTGAAAAATGCATTTTTCCTCAGATGCTGACAGTCTCTAATTGAGGAGACATGAATTGAGGCCACCTTTCAACATCTTATCAGGCTGGCAAATATGGCAGAAAGAAGTTGGTTCTACAGAGCCTGAATCCTAACCATGAAGGACAACCAGCTAGCCCAGTAGTGGGTTGCAAAACCTGTCGCTTCCGGTTCGCTCGCGCACACGTTCATGCTTGTGCACAATGCTTCTGCACATGCACAGAAGCATCTGGCGCGGGTGGGAAGAGCCTCCCGCCACCGCCACTACCGGTTCGCCAATATGGGTAGAACCAGTAACAACCCACCACTGAGCCAGTCCATTATCTTTTTCAGGGGAACAGTTGTGATTCGATTGACTAATTGCTCTTTGGCAGGCTAATTAAGCTGCAGTACCTTAATTAACAAGACAGAATAGTACTTTTCCCAAAAACTATATACACAACTTCTGCAACCATGTTTTTTGAAAATGCTAAAGTAATATTTTTAATTCAACCTCTACTTCAAATATTTAATATTTCATTATATCACTTTTTTAAAAAAAAGTGATATACTTTTTATATCATTTAGTTTTTTTTTTTTAATTTGATTTATATGCCACCCTTCTCCGGAGACTCAGGCGGCTTACAATGCGTTAAGCAATAGCCTTCATACTTTTGTATATATTTATACAAAGTCAGTTTATTGCCCCCACAATCTGGGTCCTCGTTTTACCTACCTTTGAAAGGATGGAAGGCTGAGTCAACCTTGAGCCTGGTGAGATTTGAACTTGCAGTAATTGCAGGCAGCTGATGTTAATAAAAGTGCTTTAGTCTGCTGCGCCACCAGGGCTCTATAAGTTTTGTTATTTTATGGCAGTTTTACAGGGTATTACTTTTCTGAATGGTAACTAAGCTGTTGGCAGAAAAAGGAACCTTGTTCATTATTATATTTAGTTCCAGAAGTTTAATATTTGAGTTGAGTTCCCAGAAATTTAATATTTGATTATGTCACATTTTAAATATTCATTTAGTTTTTCTGTATTATGCCAGTCTTACAGGATATCATTTTTATGAATGATAACTAAGTTGTTGGCAGAAAAAAAGGAATGTTGTTGATTATTATATTTAGTTCCCAAAATCTGAATCAGTTTTGAGCAGCAGGACCAAGAAATACAGATTGTGATTCTTGAAAAGGAGAATAGAGACAGACTGGGTGTGAAGGGTACTTCTAGAAGGCAGCATTCTTTGTATGCTACAGTACAGCTATGCATTTTTTTTCTAGAACATCCAGAAAAAGAAGATCTTCCATTTACTATCTTATCATCATTGCTTCCTGGAAAACTATGACTTCATTATTACTGAATTCAAGTAACCACAATAGCTGCCTCAATGGCAAAAGTAATGAGGATGTAGCTAGCTCAATTTGAACTATCACACATGAGTTAGGATTTCAAGATTTGAAACCAACAAAATTGCTGGAGGCCTCTAAACCATGAATGGGAGTAATCTCAGTCTTTTGAGTTACAGGTTAATAGTGTAAATTTGATTTTAGTGTAGTTTTAAAGTACTGAAAAATAAGGCATGACCTGTCATTCATTGAAAAAAAGAATTATGTAAACTTTGAGAATTCAGCAGTGGGTTTTACTATATAGATAAGTATTTTGAGTAGTGAGAACTGGATTCTTATCTTGAATTGCTATGGATTCCAATTACATTTCTCCCAAAGGTGTGGTTGATAACTTTGTCTTTCTTTTTAGCTAGGTCTACTGTCTGGCACACTATCCAGTGGTTTCATATTATATTTCTACTTGTAGGCAGGTACAGATGCACCAATGTTTTTTATTGATATGTCAGCATTTAGAAGTAGTCCTCAACTTACAGCAGTTTGATTAGTGACCGTTCGAAATTACAACAGCACTGAAAATAGTGACTTAGGACCATTTTTCACACTTATGACTGTTGCAGCATTTTATGGTCACGTGAATAAAATTCAGATGCATGGCAACTGACTCATATTTATGACGGTTGCAGTGTCCCAGGGTCATGTGGTCACTTTTTGCAACCTTCTGACAAGCAAATTCAGTGTGGAAACCAGAGTCACTTAACAACCCTGCTACTAATTTAACAACTGCCTTAACAAATGTGTTAAGGAAAGTCTTAAAATGGAGCAAAACTCACTTAACAAATTTCTCACTTAACAACATAAATGTTGGACTCAATTGTGGTTGTAAGTTAAGGGCTACCTGTACTTTATTAAGAATATGTTGAATCTAAATACATTACTTTTATCTAACCCTAACCCTATCTGGCACTACCAAATAGGTTGATTTCAACTCTCAACAGTCATACTAACTGGAAATCTCAACACATATGGCAGTTCAACGGAATGGTGAAATAAATTAGGGATGGATTGATGTCTGTTATATAAAATATGAATTAAATCACAAGAAATCTTAGTTGACAGTATTATTGATTATTGAACAATGTTCTTCCTTAGGTATCAAAGGACATAAGAGTATCAGTATTGTATTTGTGAATTGCAGTGTTACATTTGGCAGTATAACTCAATTTGCAGGAGGCCATGTTTATAGCTTACGTATTTCTATAATTGGGAATGTAAACCTTTTAAACCCATTAAAATTAATAAGAAAAACGTTAATTAATATTCCCGATGAAATAATTTTGATCACCTGAGAGAAGAAAGAACAGAACAATTTAGACGAATGAAATAGAATAGAAAGTACAAAATTATTCACTGGAATCTATCTTCAGACTCTGGAAAAATGTATAAGAAGGAAAAACGGGATATTTTCATACATATTTTTATATGTAACCACCTATTGCATCTTGTACAATACTAGAATTCATTAGAATAATAATATTTCATTTGTTCTTTTACAATAACTTGCTTGTTGCAAATGAATGTTAGTTTAGCTCCATATACAGCAAAAAATATTTCCCTGGACAATGAGGTGGAAAAGTACCTTGTTGTGCTCATTGAAATCCAGATTTATTATGGGCTAAAAATATAGTTCTTAAAGTGCTAGGCCAGTACAAAGTAAAATGAGGCAAATACACCAAGTCCTAAATTTTGTCAGAGGATCAGTCATTGCCACAACCATTTCCTATGCAAAGACTATCATGTGCTTATTTATCTTAATCCTTAATTAATTAACCCTCAAATTGTGTCCTTATTTATCTCAGCCCTGCAACCTTGGCTCAAATCTCTGTATTCTGATGGTTTAATTGGCCATTCAATTAGAAGACATTATTGTGCCTTACAATGAATACACCTTATTAAACAAAAAACATTATTATGTTGTGTTAAAACAGTAAAAATCCCAAGTCACTCACTTTACAATGACCAAATAGTAAAATAGGGCTGGCAGAATAGGATTTGGGGCTATACCACTATATATTGTATTGAGACAATTAAATCCTTGTGGTTGGAACTGGTAATATCTGAAAGTACCATGTTTCCCTGAAAATAAGACCCAACCAGAAAATAAGCCCTAGCATCCTTTTTTCAGAATGCTCATAATATAAGCCCTACCCTACCCCCAAAATAAGCCCCAGTTAAGTTTGTCAGCCAGGAGGACACATTTAGTATCGTATTTCCCCAAAAATAAGACCTAATTGAAAAATAAGTCCTAATGCATCTTTTGGAGCAAAAATTAATACAAGACCCAGTCTTATTTTCAGGGAAACAAGGAAGTTATCACTTGAACAAAGGTATGTAGAGCAGTGATGCTGAAGATCGTTTAGATAACCCTTCTTCAGGGTAATAGAGGTTCCCCCCAGATCTATTGGATAGCATTACTATTGTGCCATGGAGATTTTTATCCCACTGCTCTTAAGGACATCAGATTGGGGTGGATTGATTTGTACAAAGCCCAGAAGTCAGCCTCAGACATGGAAACATCTCTGGGATGCATTGCTATGGGATAAACAGAAGGATCTCATGCCCAGAGAATCTCAGGATATTGACATTTATTTTAGACCTCAAAGGCACACTTGCACACACTTGTAGCAGACATTAAGCAAAGGCTGTTTTCCTTTACAGAGGGGGTACCTTCCATTCAAACCATACAAGTGGAGAAATCTGATGAGGAGCATTCCCTCCCACAGGTCTTTCAGAACACACCTGTGAGGACAATACGAGTTAGTGAGTGAGGAATGGACAATGAACCCATTTTTGCAGGTGGAATAGGATTTGACTACAGAATGGCAGGAGATTTAACCTAGAGATACTTTTGGCAGCTGTAAAATTCTTACTACAATCAATTTGGTATATTGGCTAAAGCATCAGTCCAGAAACTAGGAGTGTGTGAGTTCTAGTGCCACCATTGCCACAAAGCTGGGTGACCTTGGCCCAAACCCTCCCTCTTAGTCTTAGGAAGTAGGCAAACCACTTCTGAAATCTTGTAAAGAAGAAGACCGCAGGGACAATTGCAAGAAGTCAACATTGACTTAAGGGTGTATATGTGCAACTATGCACAATGCAAATCTCTAGTGAGCTTCCTTCCTTTTTCCACCCTGGAAAAAAAAATCTCCTGTGAGAAGAGTTTGCCCCTTTTAAGCCTGCTTTTTAGCAAGTGTTGCTTATGACTGTGTTTAACAGAACAGAATAAAAGAATTGGGAGGGACCTTGGAGGAATTCCAGTCCAACCCTCTGCACAAACAGGAGACCCTACACCATTCTGGTCAAATGTCTGTCCAGACTCTTTTTAAAAGCCTCCAGTATTTCCGAACAGAGTCTTTGAGAAACTTTTGAATATTTTGGAGGTAGCTCTGAGTTTATGGATTTCTATATATTTTGAACAACTTCAGTAGCACCCCCATTCCATACCAGTATCTCTGCTGCAACATGATTTGCCATGTTATTGAAATAGATGAAATCATTTATGTATCTAACTACATAATCGATAAAAACGCTATCAGAACTTTGAAAGATGAAGTCTGGCAATAATAACACTATGAAAAGGTTCCTATTTCATCCCCTGGGTAGGTAGAGCATTTTGAAATGTCTTATGTAAGTGCAAAATAGAAATATAAATAAATAGGAAGGGTTATTTCATGTCCCTGAAGTGGTTGAGATACAAAACGGAAGCAGGAGTTACACTGAGATAGGAGCAATTTTGCTTCCATTCATTGGGGTTTAAATAGCTGCTGTTTTGTACTTAATTTAAAATAGATTGTGGCTACTCACTGAGCCTCATAATGACTATTCATTCAGGTTCAGATGAGACAATAAAACACTTCTTTAGTCAACTGTAAAATCGTTAGTAGAGCCAGTTTGGTGTAGTGGTTAAGGTGTCAGGCTGGAAACCTGGAGAATGGGAGTTCTAGTCCTACACTGTGAAACAGCATAGCTAAATTTAGCATGCAAGTGTAATCCACATCCTGGATGGCTACCCCTTATGTTCATTGCTTTCTGATCTCCACCTTTTAGAATTCACACATCCATCCTTTTCCCACAGGAGTGATATACACTGGTACCAAATTTATCATGTTTTACTTGTTTGTTCATTTTCTCCCCTTATAGCTTAGCATGGAAGCCCTGCTTTAAGAACCGAGAAAGCTGATCTCATTGTACCCTATATTTCAAGATAAATGAATTTAAAAAATTGTATATGATAGTAATAAGGGCTTAATAACTGTTGTTTTTAAAATAGGGTCTAGCAACACTCTTTTTTGTTTTTTCCTACATAGAGACAAAAACATAGCAGACAAGCCATATTATAACTTACTTTACCATAGCCAGCTAGTTGTTATTTGTTCCTAATTGTGGTATGGAAGTCTTTGACTGCTTTAGTTCTCCATCTGCATAGCTAACCTTATCTCCATGCTCTAAAAATAACAAATGAAATTGTGACACCTTAATAACTTATCAGTTTATTAAATAAAAATGGATGTGCGTGTTTTGTTCACAAAAGCTGATGCCATAATAAGTCTGAGGGCCTTTAAAGGGCCATGCTGTTCCTCCTTGTTTTTGTTGCTAGAGATACAAGATGCAGTCATTAGGGTTTGGTCTCTTGATTGGGGCACTACCAATGCAAACCAACCAACAGTAAACAACAGCCTAATCAAGGAACTACCCAGATAACTCCTACCAACACTGACAGGGCAAACCACTTGTAGATAAATAAGGAGAGCAAACCCTGTTCCCTTCTAGCACTAATGATGTTTAGCTTAGTTTGGTAATGAAATGTCCGCAAGAAAGCCACCAAGCTCAGAGAGCACCAAGGACCCCACAGTTCAGCCCTGAGCTACAAATATTCTCTTCTGTTGATGCAGCTAGTGACCTACTGCTTAGGTCCAAGCTCAGCCAGTTTTTTTTGTCATCAGCTTGGAAAGTAAAAAGCTAAATCACTTGCATCAGGGGTGTCAAACTCAAGGCCCGGGGGCTGGATCCAGCCCACAGGATGCTTAGATCTGGACCATGAGGCGGCCCAGGAAACAGCGAAGGACCGGCCCACGGTGCTTCTGCCAGGGTAAACAGAGCTTGGGAGGGCCGCATGCGGAAAACAGAGGGTGCAGGAGGCCGTTGCAGCTGAAAACGGAGCTTGCGAAGGCTACCTGCGGTCCTTCTGGGCTCTGTTTTTGCTGACAGGATTGCAGGAGACTGTTGCAGCCGGAAATGGAGCTTGGCAGCCTGTTTTCGCTGGCAGAGCACTCAGGCCACCAAAGGCGCCCCCAATATGAGTGACGTCAAGCTGGCCATGCCCACCCCGGCCCCCTGAGGTCAAAGACAACCCTGATGCGGCCCTCAATGAAATCGAGTTTGACACCTGACTTACACCCTTTCCGACTCCTCCTATACCTGCCACGCAGAGTCACTGAGTACAGATAATCCTTAACTTCCAACCACTCATTTAGCGACCCCTTCAACTTCCAATGGCACTGAAAAAAGTGACTTGCGACTAGTCCCCACACTTACGATTGTTGCAGCTTCACCACGGTCACATGTTTGTGACCTTCCCAGGGGACATCCCACAAGCAAAGTCAATGGGGGAAATCCAGATTCGCTTCGTGACTGGGTGATTCAGTGATTGACTTGCTTAGCAGTGACAAGTCCTGTCTCAACTGCGGTCATCAGTTGAGAAGAACCTGCAGATAGGCTCCTTCCATCAGACTTTCTGAGTCAGTTCAGGATCATCAGACACAGCCTGTCCAGGACACTCGGAACTGAGTCCCTTTTGTTCTTTCCTGTCTCTTTTCCATACAGGTTTCTCTAAGCAAAGCTGCTCTTCTACTCTGAACCCTTTGCACAACTTGCAGGCAGTTTGTGCTTCTGTGGGTGGGAAATCGTGTCTCATCTGATCATCTGCCTCTGAACCACAGATTCTCAATGTTTGACTGAGGCATTGGTTAGAAAGTATGTCTATGGAAATTCTCAGTCATCCAGGTTATGGTTGTCCTAAGATGCTTTTTTCAAGCGGCAACTGGACTTTCTGGTTTTTTTCTTTGAAGACCTTTCGCTTCTCATCCAAGAAGCTTCTTCAGAGCTGAAGAAGCTTCTTGGATGAGGAGCGAAATGTCTCCAAAGAAAAACCAGAAAGTCCAGTTGCCGCTTGAAAAAAGCACCTTTGGGATGGCTTAGAAAGTATGTTCTAAACTAGGGATCCCCAACTTTTTTGATTCTGCAGACCAGCAGTTGTGGCTTCTGCAGTTTCAGTGGGGGAGGGGGAGAATGCTTTCATATGCAACCTAAATCCCGTGCATGCGCAAATGAAGCTTCGCATGCTCGCCCCACTGTTTCGATGGCCCGGTTCCCAACAGGCCGTGGCCCAATAGCAGTCCATGAACCAGGGTTTTAGACCATTGTTCTAAACTTTAGGAGTTATTATCCGATGCCATAGAGGCCTTAGAAAGCATTAGGATCTCTGTCTCGGGATTATTTGTGATATTTGAGCAATGTTGTAAAACATACAGGTCATGGAAAATATTAAATCAAAGTAAATTTGGTTCATTGAACCACAAAAGTCTTATGTGATAAATAAGACCTGTTAAAAATTGTGTGTAATAGTGCCTTTTGGGGGACGGTGGTGACTGGCCTTCTAATAGTGTTATTTGGATAATTCTGAGGAATCTGGGAGTTTCTAAAGAAAAGTTTATTTATGGCTTATTGAGAGTTGATTAAACATTTCTTATTTGGTTTATTTGGTCCAAGTGCTATTATTTCTGATTAACATTTGTGGAGAAATTAATGTTGGCATCTAGCTGAAGGAAAATATTTCCTCAGAGAGTGTTTAATAAGAGTCTGTTGCAACCACACTGCTGTTGAAGATATGATTCTGTTGAAACATTAACTCATAGTCTTGTCAACAACAAGTCTGGTCAGTATGACTTTGGATTATTCCCTCTGTATTAAGAATACATATCTTCCTCTTGGCTATATAAGGAAACTGAAATCTATGGAGCCATAAAGGACTTGGAATTTTCAGGCATAGCTGATGGCTGGAAAGATTGCCATACAACATTCAAAGACAAAATCTATCCCTGATTTACTATGGTATGATGGATTGTTGATATGTATTTTTTTTTGTCCACAGTTGAAATAGTATTCTTTCAACAAATGTATACACACACACATACGCATACACACACACACTTTCCATTCTATCGTAGTCTAGCCCAGTGGTGAAATCCAATTATTTTTACTACCAGTTCTGTGTGTGTGGTGTGGTTTGGTTTGGTGAGTGTGGCTTGTTGGGTGTGGCAGAGGAAGGATACTGCAAAATCTCCATTCCCACCCCACTCCTAGGGGAAGGATTTTGCAAAATATTCATTCCCACCCCACTCTGGGACCAGCCAGATGTGGTATTTGCCAGTTCTCCAAACTACTCAAAATTTCCACTACCGGTTCTTCAGAACCTGTCAGAACCTGCTGGTCTAGCCGTTATAACAGCATGCAACTTTGGATTGAGTTGCTAGTGATAGTATTGATTGCAAAAATTGAAGTGCTCAGTCCTTTCATCTTCATCACTAAAAGGAGAATTTTTGAATAAGGAAGAAATCCAGTTTTGCAGCCAGAAAGCTTCCCCTAATAGGAAGAAATCTATTTTTTGTAATTGATCAGCCAGAGGTAGACACTGACCAATTCACTAATATCTTCCAGATTTTATCTTTCAGATTTTAAGATAGCTGAGGTAAACATGAAGTGGGCTCCTAATTGCTTTGTGTGGACTTGGGGAAAGAAGTGGTGATGTGCAAATGCCCACATGGTTTTAGGAAATTTCCTTCCTCCTTTTTGATCATAATATGGAACCATAAAGCCCGGATCCAAGTTCCTCAATTTATGATTTCTCAATTTATGATATTCTGTTAGAATGCCCTTGTTTTCCAAATGTGGGCCTTCTGGGTAGATGTCTCCAGCATTAACTATGAAAAGTTAATGTGGAATTATGCAAATTTTAACAGATTTTTTTCCCTGGTATAATGGGATGGGAGAGCCTTGAAGAGGTAGAGATGAAACACAGTGTTCTCTGGATCTAATGTAAAATTCGCTGATGATAAAATAAAAGCTTTGTCTGGAAATAGTTTGTACACATTACTATTGCACAGGGTGCATCCATGATAGTTCATATAGATCTATGGAGGGGTGCACAAATATAAATTTGTGTTGTGATACAAAGTAGGTAACTTAGGTATTTGAATTTGATACTGGGACAAAAGTATGAAAGGCATAGCTCTATCACCATAATGCACATATCTCTCCCTCCCTCCCTTCCTTAGAATAGAGCTGAAAGGAACCTTAGAGGTCTTCTAGTCCAACCTGCTGGAGGTTGGACTAGACTAAGGTGACCAGATTTTAACATTGGTAAAGAGGGACATTGTGGGCGTGGCTTATTTTGTGGGCGTGGCTAGCTGGTCATGTGACTGGGTGGGCGTGGCTAGCTGGTCATGTGACCGGGTGGCCATGGCTATGCGTATAGGGTAAGGTGAACAGATTTTAACATTGGTAAGAAGGACACCATTGTGGGCGTGGCTTATTGTGTGGGCGTGGCTTGGAGGCCATGTGACTGGGTGGGCATGGCTAGCTGGTCATGTGACCGGGTGGCCATGGCTATGTGTATAGGGACTACTCAGAGGGCTGAAAAGTCATTTCTGACAGGTCCTCACACTTTTGACTGGTCCTCACACTTATGACCATCCTCACATTTATGCCCGTGCAGCATTCTTAACAACCATGTCACTCATTTCACAACTGCTTCTCTTCACCATGGTGACAAGATAGGGCAAAAACGTAAAATGTGAGGACAGTCGTAAGTTCGAGGACTGGTCAAAAGTGCGAGGACCAGTCAAAAATAACTTTTTCAGCCCTCCGAGTAGTCCATATGCACAAAAGGACTAACCAGAGGGCTGAAAAAAGTCATTTCTGACAGGTCCTCACACTTTTGACTGGTCCTCACACTTATGACCATCCTCATATTTATGCCCGTGCAGCATTCTTAACAACCATGTCACTCATTTCACAACTGCTTCTCTTCACCATGATGACAAGATAGGGCAAAAATGTAAAATGTGAGGACAGTCGTAAGTGCGAGGACTGGTCAAAAGTGCGAGGACCAGTCAAAAATAACTTTTTCAGCCCTCTGAGTAGTCCATATGCACAAAAGGACTAACCAGAGGGCTGAAAAAAGTCATTTCTGACAGGTCCTCGCACTTTTGACTGGTCCTCACACTTATGACCATCCTCACATTTATGCCCATGCAGCATTCTTAACAACCATGTCACTCATTTCACAACTGCTTCTCTTCACCATGATGACAAGATAGGGCAAAAATGTAAAATGTGAGGACAGTCGTAAGTTCGAGGACTGGTCAAAAGTGTGAGGACCAGTCAAAAATAACTTTTTCAGCCCTCTGAGTAGTCCATATGCATTAAAGGATACAGCAATAGAGAGAGATGAAGGAAGGGAAATTAGAGTAGGAGTGAGGGTAAGAGAGGGAGGAAGAGAGGAGGAGAAGGAGAAAGGAAGAGGAAGTAGGGAGGAGAAAAAGAGGGTGGGGGAAGAGAAAGTAAGAAGGAAAGAAAAAAGAGAGGTGGTAGGTTTGAGGAGAAAGACTGCTGTACAATAAAAAAGATGAAAGGGAAGAAAGCCAACCCCAAGCAAATATAAAGATATTAAGATAAAGAATGAATTGTTAAACTTTAAAGAATAAAAGAGAACAAATATGAATAAATAGCAATAATTAGAAACACACATACAAACATACAATGTATTTTCTTTGAACAGAATATTTGGCTGGTTCACAAATTTAAACAGCGTTTAGTCATTTCAATTAAATTTACAATTTCTATATTTCCTTTTTGCCATATTTATTCCTCATCTATTTTTTAAAAAAACCAATATTACCCTTCATCCTCATCTCTAATCTTAATCAAATTCAATTTTTCCCTTCTATTCTATATTATACCCCTTCCCATTGTCATCTATTTTTATATCCATCCTCACATTGGTTAATTATGTAATTATGTAATACAGTTGTTTAATACAAATTCAACATTTTAATATAAATCAATTAGTTATATAACTATCTTTTTTGTATATTAATCAATATGAACATGAATATTCCAATTATTTCCATGCAATCCAATTTCTTACAAATCAATTAATTATATTTACCAATAATAATAAACCAAATAATTCCCCCCATATATTCCTCCAAACCACAACTTAATTGCTGGGTCGCCCGCCCCTCGCCCTGCCCCGCCTCCCATCCGCGCGGCATTAGCCTACCCTAGCCCAGGGCTGGGCAATTGTGGCTCTTTTACAACCTGTGGACTTCAACTCCCGTCGAGCCCATTCTGGGGAATTGTGGAGAATTCTGGGAGTTGAAGTCCACAAGTCTTAAAGCTGCCAAGGTGGGAGACATCAAGCATGAGGCTGGCCAAGTATCCTCCTTGAGAGACAACAGTTGAACATCAGGAGAGCTGTTAGAGGGCAGGGCTACATTTGGAAATTTTCGCATTTTTGCAGGTGGTGCATTACGATCTGGTGTCTGCAATGGAGAGCAAAATCCGGCTTCTTCTCTCCGCTGTAAGGGCGGCATCAGGATTCCACCTTGGTATATTTGCAGCGCAAGGCAGCCCTCCTCTCCTGTCGCTTGGGACTCGGAGCGGTAAACAGCGTCTGGTTCGGGGAGCAGCCGGATTTTGCTCTCCATTGCTCTCTCGGCCCCCTGCAAGCTCTCGTCTCTCGAGGAGCGCTCCCTGAAATGGCGCGGGAAACTTTGGTTGGGCTTCTCGAGAGATGAGAGCTTGCAGGGGGCCGAGAGAGCAATGGAGAGCAAAATCCGGCTGCTCCCCGAACCAGACGCTGTTTACCGCTCCGAGTCCCAAGCGACAGGAGAGGAGGGCTGCCTTGCGCTGCAAATATACCAAGGTTTTTTTTTTAACACTGATCAGCTGTAGGTTGGCCCTTTGAAGCCCCGCGGCAAGAGTTCAAACAGTTTTTTTTCCCTCTAGCCATCAGCGGGGACTCGGGAGGCAGAATGAAAAATCGGGACTTTTTTAAAACGCCGCGGGACGCGGGACAAATTGCTCAAAAGCGGGACTGTCCCGCCAAAAGCGGGACGTCTGGTCACCTTAGACTAGACCAACAAGCTGGAGACCCTATACCATTTCAGAGAAGTGGCTGTCCAGTTTCTTCTTAAAAACCTCCAATGATGGAGCACCTACAACTTCTGAAGGCAAGATGTTCCACTGGTTAATTGTCCTCACTGTTAGGAAGTTACTCCTTAATTCCAGGTTGCTTCTCTCTTTGATTAGCTCCCATCCATTGTTTCTTGCCTTGCCTACTGGTGTTTTGAAAAATTATTTATTTATTTATTTATTTATTTATTTATTTATTTATTTATTTTATTCGATTTGTATACCGCCCTTCTCTTAGTGGACGCACAGCCAGAACTAAAACACATGCCAATACAAAATTTAAAATTATTAAAAGAATTACATAACTGGCCCAATTTAAAACAATTCAATTAAAACCCAATGACAATTTAAAAACCAAAAATTAAAAAAGACTAAAAAAGGGTGGGGGGTTCACGCCAGCCCTGCTTGATGGAAAAGAAAAGTTTTTAGGGCACGGCGAAAGACCCGGAGATCTGATATCCTTCGTATCTCCGGGGGCAAATCGTTCCAGAGGGCAGGAGCTGCCACAGAGAAGGCCCTCCCCCTGGGGGTCACCAGCCAACATTGCCTGGCTGACGGCACCCTGAGGAGTCCCTCTCTGTGGGATTTGATCCTCTCTTCTTTGTGGTAGCCCCTCAAATACTGGAATATTGCTATCATGTCACCCCCTACTCCTTCTTTTCTCTAGACTAGCCATACTCAATTCCTGCAACCGGTTTTCATATATTTTAGTCTCCAGGCCTTTAATCATCTTAATAAATAAATAAATAAATAAATAAATAAATAAATAAATAAATAAATAAATAAATAATAAATAAATAAATAAATAAATAAATAAATAAATAAATAAATAAATAAATAAATAATTTTATTTCTATACCATCCTTCTCCCGAAGAACTCAGAGTGGTGTACAGCCTATTAAAAGCACAAAGACAGACATCAATTAAAAATAATTAAAATTATTAAATAATTTCGGCTCAGATTTAAAACCCCAAAAATTTAAAACACCCAATTTAAAATCATTACATTGATAGCCCGGCCTGGCGGAACAGCAGGGTCTTGAGGGCACAGCGAAATACACGGAGGTCAGAGATCTTACGCATTTCCGGGGGCAGTTCATTCCACAGGGCAGGGGCTCCCACAGAGAAGGCCCTCCCCCTGGGTGTTGCCAGCCAAAATAACTTGGCCGATGGCACCCTGAGGAGACCCTCTCTGTGGGAGCGGACTGGCCGGTGGGAGGCTATTGGTGGCAGAAGTCGGTCTCGAAGGTACCCGGGTCCTATGCCATGGAGCGCTTTAAAGGTGGTGACCAGCACCTTGAATCGCACTCAGAAGACCACTGGGAGCCAGTGCAGCTCACGCAGGAGGGGTGTCACGTGGGCACAACGAGTTGCGCCCATAACCACCCGCATGGCCGCATTCTGGACCAGTTGGAGCCTCCGAGTGCTCTTCAAGGGGAGCCCCATGTAGAGAGCATGTAGAGTTGCTCTTCTCTGCACTTTTTCCAAAGTCTCAACATCTTTCTTGTAATGTGGTGACCAAAACTGGATGCCGTATTCTTAAGTGTGGTCTTACTAAGGCTTTATAAAGTGGCCAGCTGTCTTGAAAAAGTTTCTCCTGTCCATCTTGCAATTGTCTTCCTTCCTTCCTTCCTTCCTTCCTTCCTTCCTTCCTTCCTTCCTTCCTTCCTTCCTTCCTTCCTTCCTTCCTTCCTTCCTTCCTTCCTTCCTTCCTTCCTGGTTTGTAGAGGCCTGCAGTAGATCATAGGAAACCAAGGAGGAGTGATCTGAGGTTTAACATTCTGTCAAAGGAAAAATAAGGGGGAAGAGAAAGGACTGAAAAGATGAAGGCAACAGTAGGGATGAGGATAAGAACTAAGGGATCTGTCATAAGGACCACTTTTTTGCCACTGTGCCTGGAGGAATGGAAGAACAAGAGGGAAGAAAGAGGAGAAAATTGGAAGGACAGCCTACATATGCAAAGTAGTGCAGGTCAATATTAAATAAGTCAAAAAAGTAAATAACAACTGAAATATATTAAGACAAAATCCAAAGATATGTTTTGATTGAAAAAAATCATGACTGGTTTTGTTCAATCAGGACAATGACCAATATAATAAGATTTATAGACCCTAACAGCTGCATTTATTCAACCATATTAGCCTT
Organism: Pituophis catenifer annectens; assembly: GCF_029215685.1. Lineage (NCBI taxonomy): Eukaryota > Metazoa > Chordata > Lepidosauria > Squamata > Colubridae > Pituophis > Pituophis catenifer. The sequence continues at coordinate 147,160,175 of NW_027256882.1, forward strand.
AACATGGTGATTAAACTGCATTACGGAAGGTACTGCTTTTTTAATACTTGGGTTACAGCAAAATACATTTAGAGCCAAACTACTGGAAAGCCACTCCTTTTAAAGAGATTATGTCTCCGTGCTACTTCTCTTCTGTGGGTATCACACAGAAGATGGCTTATCTCCACCTAATAACCCATGCTTGACTTCCTGGGTTGACGTCCAAAAAAAACCAGGTAAAGAATGGACTCACCAAAACATGCTATCTTTGAAACAGAGCTTGGCATTTATTGTTAGAGGTGCACAATGGACAAAGTAAATTTAGTAGCCTTGCGGCTTTTTAGGGATGCCACTCCTAATTGCGCATTCTCTCTGTGTCACAGGGAAACACAAGGCTAGCAAATGTAACCTTTAAACAGCAGGGATGGAACAGCTGCATAAATTGTTGAATGTCACATAAAGCATTGTCAAAGCAAAGCACAGCCAGTTCCTCTCTGTAATCTGAATGTATTTATAACATTAAAAATGAAGATAAAACAAGATTCTGTTCCCAATTACAAGCAACAAGGGGAGGTGGAACCACTGGGGTTATTCATCCAAGCATAGGAGAAGCAGAATTTAGCTGCCTTTCGATCTCGGCTCCTGGGAATAGGTTTTCCCACTACCGTGGCAGGCAACAAGCAGGAAAATAGCTACACCTGGATGGATATGTCTGTGTCAGGATCTTTAGGTTCTCAAATTGGGATACTGTAGGAAGAGTTTTGAATGGGCTGGGCACACCCACTGCAAGAGACAGCTTCTCCGTATCTGTGTTATGTGTAGCAAGTATGGCATCGGCCAACTTGCCTTTGCAAAGTAGGGAGAAACAATAGTTAAGAACAAGAAATTGCATACCACCGTGGAGAAGTGTAACACATGGTCATTCCCATCTCTCTCTTAACTTCTTGACTTCATTGGAATGTGAAAGATCCAGGTAGTCCTCATCTTACGACCATTCATTTAGTGATGGTTCAAAGTTACAATAGCAATGTAAAAAGTGACTTACAACCGGTCCTTGAACTTACAACCGATGTAGCATTCCGCACGGTCATGTGATCAAAATATGGGTGCTTTCCATTTGGCATTTTTTTTACAATAGTTCTAGTGTCCTGGGGTCATGTGATCATTTGCAACCTTTCTGGTTGGCTTCCAGCAAGCAAAATCAATGGGGGAAGCCATATTTGCTTAATGACCACATGATTCACTTAACAACTGCAAAATGATTTACTTGACAACCATAGCAAAATCACGAAACTGGGCATGATTTACTTAATAACAGTTTTGCTTAACAGCAAAAATTCTGGTCTCAATTGTGGTTGAGGGTGGGGGACCACCTACATAATCCAATGTACAGGTAGTCCTCGACTTACGACCACAATTGAGCTTAACAATTGTTAAGCGAGACATTTATTAAGTGAATTTTGCCCCATTTTACAACCTTTTGGCCTCAGTTGTTAAGTGAATCACTGCAATTGATAGGTTAGTAACCCAGTTGTTAAGTGAACCTGGCTTCCCCATTGATTTTACTTGTCAGAAGGTTGCAAAAGGGGATCACACGATTTTGGGACACTGCAACCGTCATAAATATAACTGAGTTGCCAAGCATCTGAATTTTGATCACATGATCATGGGGATGCTAGAAATGTCATAACTGTGAAAACGGTCATAAGTCACTTTTTCAATGCCATTGTATCTTCCAACGGTCACTAAACGAATGGCTGTAAATTGAAGACTACCTGTATAGACAAGGTATTAATACGTAGCTCAGAGAACCAATTTAAATAAAAAAACTATACTATTGTAATATCTATTGTATCCTTTAAGAATTATGAAGGAAGAGGCCAAAATAAAAACCTATATATCTTTGAGGTAGGCATGATGTTATAATTAGTCATTGAACTGGGCTGAAAACAAAATCACCATATAGAAGCACTAGTTGGGCCATGGTCTTGTTTATATCGATATAGGAGGAAATTAAAAGTTTGGGATTGTTTGATCTACTAAATGCCTAGGTGAAAGAATCTGATTGTATTGAAAATGTATCAGAAAAATTAATCCAATAAAATTAATTAATCCAATAAAAGCAGAATAATTTGAATTAAAATTAGCAGGGATTCAAGAGCAAATAAATAGGCTAATTATAGGTAAGATAATTGGCGATTTGAGAAATGTTGCCATATACTGCAAATGAATACTGAACTTTCCAAACCGATGTAAATATACAATACATAGCTTTCATTTTTAAGTAGATAGCTCTACCCAGTACTCATGAGAGATTAGGCTACAGGGAGTCACATAATCCCAGCTATGTGTCAGTTCAGTTGCTAACCGAGTTTATCCCAACTAAAAAGGCAGAGATGACAGTCTTGCTTTGGATGTACAAGTACATTTCTGTTGTACGGGTAAAAGCAAGCATGGCAATATTTATATATCTGTTGACATAATTTATAGGTTCCATTCTGCTAGCTCCAAGCAGTGTGTGTAAATGATATGCATACACTTCAGTAAAAGAAGAAAAATCTGCTGCCCTGAGCACCATGGGACTTACTTAAATGTGCTTAAGTTGGGTCATGGTCATGTTTATTTCGATATAGGACAATGAGTGAGGTTGTGTAGCGGTATGGAAACCAGAAACTAATCCATCTAGTTATAGATAGTCCTTGATTTACAACCATTAGTTTAGTAACAGTTACAATGGCAGTGAAAAAAGTGACTATGACCAGTTTTCACACTTAATGACCATTGCAGCATTCCCGTGGTCACATGATCAAAATTCAGATCCTTGGCAACTGGCATGTATTTATGACGGATGCAGTTTTCAAGGATCACATGATCACCTTTTGCAACTTTCTGACAAGTCAAGTCAATGGGAAAGCCAGATTCACTCAACAGCCATGTTACTAATTGACAACTGCAATGATTCCTTTAAGAACTGGGGCAAGAAAGGTCATAAAATGGGGCAAAGCTCAGTAACCACTGTCTTGCTTAGCGACAGAAAGTTTGCTCTCAACTGGGATCGTAAGTCAAGTACCAGCTATATTTCCAAGCGCATTGGGCATCCTGAGGTGCTCAGGTTTATAAAATGGTAAACGTGTATTAAATTGATTTATGTTCCATTGTAAAGAAGGGGCTTGTAAGAGGCGAAAAAGCAATGTTAATGAGCATTTTAAAGGTGAACTCTTGCAGAGCAGGGAAGATGTGGATCTAGGCGTCTGTATTTGCAAGTCAATGCATTTCCCCTTTTTCATTCTGATGCCGACTGCTAAGCAAGCTTTACTAATAGCATTTGACTGTTAATCATTAGATTATTTCTCAGAAAATGGGAATCGTGGGTGGAAAAGTAGACAGGATTAACACTTTTCCTAATGCTTTCTTATCAAAACAGTAGGCTCAAAACAATTCTTTGCAGGGTTCGGTTGGAGAGTTCCTCCTTGTTCTGACCCGCAAACAAGCTTCAACGCTGCGTGTGTTATTAAAGACACTGCCAGCCCTGCTGCTCCTCCCTCTCCTCCTTCTAAAAGGTTCAGGCTCCCCCAAACAGGACCCCACAATAGATATCTGATCTCTTGCTTTTAGGTAGCTAAATTTGGTCTTTGGCTAGAACTTGGCTGAAATCTTACAGAGATGCCTGAGCTAGGGAAAGATATTTTGTGCAGGCAATAAGGGAAACCTACAAAACAGCTGAGTGCCCATCCTGTGTGTAAGGGTGTAAAAAACCCCCGAACTGATGGTTCAGACATGTGGTGTTTACTTCCTGCCTTTTCCCAAAGCAGGACTTGAAGCTGAGCAGTTGACTGTTCACACAGTTACCAATTCTGGTCTGAGATCTGCCGAGCCCAAGGTTCACTTTTCAAATTTTGCATCCCTTATCCTAGGTTTTAAATATTTAAGGAGTACTGTACATCCTTAATTAAGATATTAGCTTTTCTTCTTTTGTGTCTTGTTTTTATAAAGCGTACGTTGTTATCATGGACTTGCTCTAAAAATATGGTAAAATGCCAAATATTACATTAGATGTGTTGAATATAAAAATGATAACCAACGTTAGATTTTGGAATTGACTTTGTCCATATGGAATCCAGTCCAAAATGGAGATTGTCCATATGTGTGCATATGAGTATGTGTAAATAATGTAATACGTCGGCAGGTGACGTATGCATTTATTTTTTCCCACATCAGAAAATGTGGAACATTTGAAAGTCATGGAATTGAAGAAAAGCAGACAGTGAAGAATAATTAAATGCAGTGAGCTCAGAGAGGATGATAATAAAGATAAGACGCTCTTTTGAGCTAGCAGCCTAGAAAAAAAGTACCTGTGTATACATTGCTTAAAATCTGTTTTTTCAGCTAAACACTGGTTTGTACATACCTGGTTGCAATGGTGTCTTAATATAGTGGTATAAAATAAGAACGCCATGCCTACATCACGCCAAAATATTCAGGTTTTATATTATACTTCGGGTAATATCCAGTTACCGGAAGTGGGCCTAGAAACAATTTTGCATCAACATAATTGTTGAAGTATTATATGTCAGGCACGAAGAATCAGGATCACACATAATTTCCAGTTCAGAAGTTTTATTGCTCAAAGCTATACACAAGAATCTAGTCAACTCACCATCGACATGAAATTAGCACTAAATAAGACAATAGAATTCAAAAAGAGCTGAACTTAGAGCGTTTATAGACACATAATGATTCTAGGCTGAGACCTCTCTTGACTCCACCCCTAGGCTCTGCCGACTCTTCTCCTATATTATATTACTGAGCATTCAGCACCTCATTGTGGGCAACTTAATGCAATATATACTACTAACAAGCTCCAGACTCTTTTCAAAGGTTAACCCAGATAGCCCTGTAAAATATAACCCGGGGCTGTTTAGTATTTAGGAACCTGTGATCATTCATAGCCTCTCCTCTCTACAACTTTCAGAGTTTACAATAATTGTACATTACACACTCCCTGCAAACCAGACATTTTTTGCTCTAATCAGGATGTGTGGATTACACTGAAGGCTTTTCATTTCCAGAGAACATCATACGCTTCTGGTTGAATAGGTTTTGCACAAGCCTGTGAAGTGTAAGTAAAGAGAGTGGAATCAATTTACTATATATACCACAACTCATTATAGATCTTCGGTATATTCCTTTGGAGGGATTCCGGGCAATCCCGGCCCCTTCACTACAATGAGCTCCAATATTAGCAGATCTGTTTTGACAGCTCAGGGTCAATATTGGTTGGTTGGTTGGTCGGTTGCTTAGCAATATCAGTCTCTTAGTCTCTTGGTCAGTTGATATTCCTGTGGCAAAAATAGCCTATATTTTCTCAAGTTGCTGCACTGATGCTCCCCACCAAGCTTTGTTGAACCTTCATGTATCCAACGGAAAAGATATTGATAGTGTCTTACTAAATTGTGATTTAAATAATTCAATCCTTCTGATTAATGGTTTAAATAAACCCCACCCTGTTAATAATGCACTGTTCATTGTCTCTTCTTCCTTATTAATACACTGATGTTCCTAAATGCAAAGCCCAGAAGGGTAGCTGCTTAGGATTACTGAAGCCAAAGAAACAAACAGGTTTTTTTCTGACATGCATTTCTGAAGACTAGAGTCTATTCCATCATCTCAGACTTTAATTCAGTTCTGTTTGGTATTTATGTGGTTAATGGTTGTGTATCAGTAAGGGTTCTTTCCCCCCCTCTCTTAAGTTCTGGGTGACGCACAACTCCAGCTGACAATTAGAAAATGCTTAGTAAAAAGGTCAGTCATATGAGGGAGAGAGATGGGATTGTGGACAAAGTTCATCATTTGAAGTATTTTGCGTACAGTAACAAACACACCATACTGAGAGCATCAAGCACCTCAAATTGATCTCCTATCTCATTCTCTTTCTCATGAGAAAATTTGAAATATGGGCCTGGTGAAAATTGGAGATGTGGAATTATTCAAATATCTATATCCTCTGCTTGGATGTTTGTAACCATTTTGGACTGTTTTAGGAATTGCTGCTCTCCTTGGAACTAATGTACAGGTAGTTCTCAACTTATGACCACAATAGAGTCCAACATTTCCTTTGCTAGGCAAGATAGTGGTTAAATGAATTTGACTCCGTTTTATGACCTTTCTTGATACAGTTGTTAAATAAAACACTGCAGTTGTTAAGTTGATAGCACAATTGTTAATGAATCTGGCTTCTCCACTGACTGCTTGTCAGAAGGTCACAATAGATCAGGGATCAAACACATGGCCTGCAAGCTGGATACGACCCGCTCAGGCCATGCCCACCCTGGCCCCGCAAGGGCAAAAACAATCCTGATACGTCATGATACGGCCTGTGATGCAATCAGATTTGACACCCCTGCAATAGATGATCACATGACTCCAGAACACTGCAATTGTCATAAATACATGCCAATTGCCAAAGGTTTGAATTTTGGTCACATGACCACGGGGAGGCTTCAACAGCCACAAATGTGAAAAACAGTCATAAGTCACTTTTTTCAGTGCTGTTCTAACTTTAATAATAATAATAATAATAATAATAATTTTATTTCTATACCGCCCTTCTCCCGAAGGACTCAGGGCGGTGTACAGCCTATTTAAAAACACAGACAAAACAACAATATAAAATTTAAAATAATTAAATAAATTGGCTCAGATTTAAAACCCCAATAAATTTAAATACCCCAATTTAAAACTATTGTGTTGATAGTCCGGCCTGGTGGAACTTTGAATGATTACTGTTATGCAGGGTGGATAAAAATCAATGATTTTTTTAAAAAAATCAAAAAAATCAGATTTTTTTTATTTAAATCGGAATTTTTTTATTTTTATCAAATTTATTTTAATAAAAAACTTTTGGGATAAAAATCTATCGTAAGATAGTTTTCTATTTAAGATACATAAATAATTTAGTTTATTCAGCATGAAATGGAGCTTAGTTATGTAGCATGAGGCTGTATATTCTGCAACACTGGGACTATCGGTGAGTCAACAGTGGGTCAAAGGAGTAGCAGAGATGACAGTTGCCCTTTAAAAATTATGATTTAAATCGAGTTGATTTAAATCAAGCCTTTTTACTAGTGATTTAAATCATGATTTAAATTGTGATTTAAATCAACTCGATTTAAATCAAATCCACCCTGCTGTTATGTATCATAGGAAGTGTTATGACCATATAAGGAGTGAGTCATAGGCTTCACTCAGGTCCTCCAAAATGGCGGGAAAATACTTGAAGCTCATTAGTTAAGCTGTCTGGCAGCCCTCTATAAAAGAGGACACTGCCAGACAAGCAGGTTGTTGGGTTGCACTAGTCTACTAATAAAGAGCTGTTGTCACTAAAGAAGCTGGGTCCTTCTCTTCCATCATCAAATCTAACAGTTACATTCATTACCAAATGAATGGTTGTAACCCAGGACTACCTGGGTTCCAGGAAATTGTTACATTTCTCAATTTCTACTTTGACCTTCCTTTGTTCAACATATTGTAGGAAATGACCAGGCTGAGCCTGCAGGAGGGGACAAACGTATCATCAGTCCTGAGTCCGTTCTAGCCCACAAGAGATCTAAGTGCAGCCCACCTTAAATTCTGTTGATTCTTATTTACCACCAATTTACTTTGACAACTAGTAGTTCAGATTCTTGCAGAGAGCTTAAGCTTGCAATAAATTTTATATTCATGTGAACTGCCTTGAACTGCCTGGATTTCCTGATTTCCTGAGCTTGACACATTTAGTTGTGACTAAAGCAGTTTGTCCCTAGATATTTTTTGTCAGAAAGTCAAGGCCACAATCTTTTTCCTTTCCTTTTCTTTCCAGTTACTGTTGGGATAAGGAGGGTGGGAGAGAGAGAGTTAGTGTTGTATTCTATAATATACAAGCCAGATCGTTTGACATAAAATTATTCTTGGCTTCAACGGAGGAAAGGCTGGGCTTTGGGAGCAATCTGCGTTTATGCAGTTTTAAAGAAGAGAAGTATCTCTGCAAGTCAGAAGACTCACAAGTATTTAAATACAGTATTATGCTATAAAAGTGGCCATCTGGGGAATTCCTTAATTATAAGAAAATCCTTTATGCTCTTGTTAAGCACCATTTAAAAATAGCAATTTAAATGTTAGTTCAGGCAGCTGGAGAACTTGTTTTTTATAAAACGCTCAAAGGCCAAAATACTGTGCCGTGAAGCTTTGTTGTGGGTAATGATACAATCTCAGTTGTAGTACTTTGAGAAATGGGCATCTCCATAGTTCCAGGATACATGCCTAATTATATAGCTCGGGACTACTCTTTCTATCTTAAATAGCAGGATCTTTCCCTTTTACATACAAATAGAGTTTTCCATATTGAAAATCACACCACAATTTGTTGCTAGCTCTTTGTTCAGTGTTGTCTAACAAAGCTAAACAAAATGGAAAACAGCAAATTTTAAAGAATACCTAGTTTGGTCACACAAATATTTACAGCTGTGTCTAATTCCAATAAAGGGAACCAGTGCTACAGGACTAAAAAACTGTATTAAGAGAAGTTTTCCACTCTGCTAAATTGAAATCACATTCTGTTATGAAAATAGTTAAGTAACACACATTTTAGCTGGATGGTTTTGAACTAAAAACCTCCCCAGAATTGTACTGAGTTTCACATAACTGCAGATGGTTCAATTAGTTTCACATGATGTTTTTGTTTTGTTTTTTTGTTATAACAGTTATGAAACATTGGGAAACTTGGACTTCTATTTGCAGATAGATTCCAAGGAATTTCCAAGCTCCTTTGAAGATATCTTCAGTGTTTCATTATTATTATTCTCTTCAGCTGTAATGCCCAACTTAATATGTAGAGCAGTGATGGCGAGCCTTTTTGTCAACGAGTGCTGAAATGGTCGCGTGGAAACGTCGCTCGCACACACACACGTTTGTTGGGGCCATGCTCCGGAAAAGCCAAATTTCCGGGTTCTAGCGCACATGTGCACCCGACGATCAGCTGGCCAGTGTTCATACACAGGCAGGTTTTTGGCAGTGCCATGTGAGCGAAGGGATCGCACTCTGGAAAAGCCGAACTTCCGGGTTCTGGTATGCATGCAAACCTGACAATCAGCTGGCCGGCACGCATGCGCACACCAGTTTTCGGCACTGCCCCATGTGCAGACAGCTGATTGTTGCATGTGCATGTGCACCAGAAACCCAGAAGACAAACATGCAAGGCCGCGGCACCAAGTGACATGGCTTCGCATGCCACTTTGGGCACACGTGCCATAAGTTCACCATCAGGGATGTAGAGTCTATAAGAAAATCCCAGGGTTTCAGGCTATATCCCGGGGTGGGCAACTATGGCCACTTTACGACTTGTTGACTTCAACTTCCATAATTCCTGAGACAGCAAATAGAAGAAGGCAATGGTAAACTATGTCCATAATGTTGCCAGAAAACAATAGTTTACAGAATATTTTACCTGTGTAGTATGTCCCAACTAGATCAGATTTGGTGCATCCACAAACTGAACTAAGCTGACAAATGAGCTGTTTATACAATCTATGGAGCATTTGCAGTCGCTAGCTGCACTTAGAGTTCAAAGCCTATGTTTATATATGCAATAGGTTGAAATGCTACTCACCCTCCCCCCTACATTCTCGAGACCATTTCATGTGGGACAATTTACAGATACATCATACTATAATTTTGTCTAGATAGTTATCAAAGCTTTCTATGGGGGCTCTGTAAAAAGGATTCACCAAAGATATTATTATAACAACAATGTAGAACAGTGGTCCCCAACCCCCGGTCCGCGGACCGGTGCCGGGCCGTGGAGTACCTGGCACCGGGCCGCGCAGCGGCCGGGGGACATGAACGCTGCAGCGCAAAGGCTCCTGGGCCGTGCGCAATGGGCCGTGCGCAAAAGCTCCTGGGCCGTGCCCCCACCCCTGCGCGCGCTCAGCGGGCCGCGGCAATAAAAAGGTTGGGGACCACTGATGTAGAAGATGAGCAGACCTGGAAGGCAGGGTTAAATGTGTCATTAGTTTGGAATCATTGTACAGCCACAAGAGACCTAAGTCCACACACCCCCCACCATAAATACTTTTGAAACTTATCTAGTGCCAATTTAGGTTTGGCCATTAGTTGATCAGGTTCTTGTGTATAGGTAGCAATAATAAACTCTTCTGTGTCAGGCACAAGAAATAAGGTTGTTTAAATGAGTACAAGTTTATTCCATGCTAGCTCTCTACAAGAATCTGATCTACTAAGGAACAAGTCAAATTGGTAGATTAGAGTCAAGGAAATTCAAGGTGGGCTGGATCTAGATTTCTTGTGGGTGTGAAGAGACTCCAAACTGATAACATGCTTGACCCTTCCCTCCAGCTCAACCGGATCATCTCTTGCATCCTGTACTTTGAACTCAGTGAGTGTTCCTGGTTCTTTGCACCTGAAGCAATCAGCTTTTAGCATTGTTAGTAGTTTTCATAATTATTTTTAAATGTGCTACTCACTGTGAAGATGTTTTCCTTAAGGATTTTGTAAAAAGAAAATGAACCCATCACCTAAATACACTTTTTCCTTCTTTTTACATTGCAGTACAGAATTGGACAGCTGTACATGATCAGTAAACATAGCCATGAGCAGAGTGATCGTGGAGAAGGTGTGGAAGTGGTACAGAATGAGCCCTATGAAGATCCAAACTATGGGAATGGTCAGCTGACAGAAAAACGAGTCTATCTGAACAGGTAAAAATTCCTGTAAGCCTTCTGCTGTTGCATCCTCCCCTAATGCATATGCAGCTTTGGGAAGTAAACTGTGGCTCTAGTGCACTTTGCAACAATCCTCTGTTTGTGGCTTTATGAGAATCACACGTTAGGACATACCCTGAGGATGGCCAGGACTCCTATAAATTACATGCTTCCTGATTCAAATATATGGCCAGTCGCTTCCTTCCTCCAACATTAAAAACATCGGAGAAAGGAAAGTTTTGAAAATGAACAGAGCATGTCAGATACTTAGGGGTTCATACATTATGCTAAGTATAAAGTAGTGAAAAAGCAATTGAAATTATAAATAAAATTAAGCAAATTATGGGGGGGGAACACAGAACAGATAGTCCTCGCCATACAACAATTCATTTAGTGACTGTTCAAATTTACACCGGCACTGGGAAAAAAAGTTATTTATGAATGTTTTTCACACTTAAGACCATTGCAGCATCCCCGTGAGCCCATGATCAAAATTTAGATACTTGCCAACTGGCATGTATTTATGACATATCCTGGGGCCATGTGATCACCTTTTGCGACCTTCTGACAAGCAAAGTCAATGGGGAAGTTATATTCACTAAAGAACTGTGTTTCTAATTTGACAACTGCAGTGTTTCATTTAACAACTGTGGCAGGAAAGGTCGTAAAATGGGACAAAACTCACTTAACAGCTGTCTTGCTTAGCAATTGAAATTTTGGGCTCAGCTGTGGTCACAAGTCGAGGACTAGCTGTACTGTATGTGGTCTGGATCATCAATGGGAATTGGTACTGATCAAAACTTGTGCAATTTACAGGTTACACTTATCAATATTTGTGCAGATTTGTATGAGCAAACCCCCCACAATCTCAAAGATTTACCTCAGGGTGTTACGTAAACAAATTCTCATTGAAATCCAACATATGTGAATGCTTGAAGATAATTTTATGGAACTGAGTATGATCATGCTAGACTTTTTGCTCAAAGGAATCAGAGATTAATTTGTTCATTATTTCCATGGTTTTCAGACTACAGTATCTGATGCATTAGATACAACAGAAGAGAAAATGATATTGCTATAACTTGAGGCTCAGCGAAGTAAATACACATGAAACTCCCAAATCAGTAACAAAAACCTTTGCAGGGAGAAAACTTGCTTTTAAAATAAAATTCTTTTTGGTACCAAGGTCAAAATCTGACCTTGTTTCCATTTGTTCAACATCAGCAACTTGGATAAAAATCAGTCTGGCTCACAGCATACGAAGAACTGCTTACGACAGGAATATCCAACCTAGCTTCCTAAGAAATATATTTTAGCGAGCTCCTTAGGCGGCAAAATATCTTGGTAAAGAACAGCACCATCATGAATGATTACTAACCTTGTACATCACTGCCCCAAAGCAGCGCTATTAATGATTTATCAAGTGAAATACTTTTTCTTGTCTGATACTTTCTTAAACAAAGTCTGCATATTTTGTAAGATACTTAAATCTTGTTACTTTTACTGTCGTTCAAGAGATATATTGTGGTTTCTAAAAATGGTACATATTGCTTCATCTACCACTGTCATTTGATTAGTGGTGGTCTAACTAAATATTGATGCCTTCCTCTTTTTTTTTTTTTTGCCTCGAAGCCTGGGGTCCATTGACTTCTATTGAACTTGTGACCTTGATAACAAACATAGCAACTATATGCCCCTTACATCATCATGCAGTGCAGCCCTAGAATCTTGATACTTCTGACCTTTTGTAAGTGTAGCAATTATACTACCCGCTATGTTCAAGTTGAAAAATCTGTTGAAGCAAAATCTTCCTTTAAGCTCGACCACAGCATTGCCCTCCAACGAGAGCTGAGTGTGTTAATCAGCCTCGTGCACAGACGTCTCATTCCAAGCATGGCTAGAAATATATCTTTATCTGACTGAAGGAAAACGAAGAACCTATTGAGATAGATGTTTTGGAAGGGACTGTCAGAGCTTGCGTAAGACTGGATGCTTGCTAATTTTTATTGACCTCAGTGGAACAGCTAAGTACCAACAAAATCTAAGAGTTACCTGCCAGGATGAAATCTGCCAGACTTGGTTTGTTCAAAAAAAAAACCCAAAAACCCAAGAAAGTCCAGTTGCCTCTTGAAAAGCATTTTTGTGATAACCATGACCTGGATGATTGAGAATCTCCATAGACATTTGCCAGGCTGAAAGTTTGTCTCCAGCAAGGCCTGATGTTACAAAAAAAAGGGGGGGAGGGGGAAATACTTTAATCAAGAAAAGTATACAGAAGAATGCATTCAGTATAATTCCTCATCCACAAATAATATCAGGGAAAAAAACCTGCATTATAATCCCACAAAGAGAAATAGTTTCTTTAAACCAAGCACTAACAAGGCTTGGAGGCCACAGTATAGGCCATGGGTGTCAAACTCGTGGCGTCACATTGCTGTCACGTGATGTTTCGTGATGTTTTTCTCCTTTGCGGAACTGGGGTGGGTGTGGCCTGTGCGTGACGCATCTGGTCCATGGGCCGCCCGTTTGACACCCCTGGTATTCTCACTTGCCTGTGAGAATAAACTGGATCAGGATTTTACCTCAGAACATCTGTTTCACATCTATATTTCAAGTGAGGCACTGCCATGTAGATCTCCACGTAAAATAGCCTAGTTCTAATCAAAAAACTTTATTTGACACAGATTGAAGATTGCACAATGTTGTTCTTATGAATTTTGTCTTAATTGCTTTTGTGATCATTTTATCTTTATTAGCATAGAGTGCTGTAGAGTAGGAGGCTTAGCACCTTTGCTCTAAATAATTTAACTACTGCGGGACAGAGTTATTACCATTTGCAATGGAAAAATAATAAGTATAATGTTCTAAGCCTTTGGGGCACATTTATTGTAATTTCTCAGATTTTGTTGTTTCCAAGTACTAGGAAATTGCAAGTGGATTGCTAAATATTTGAAAACTTTAATCTGTCTAATGTGGACACCATTTCCCCCCCAATTACGATGCCAGTTGTTCCAATATGACCACCTCCATTTTAGAGTAAAATGAAGGGTTTTTTTATGGCAGAATATTGCTAATGGCTGGAGACTCTGGGCATAGGGTCTCTTTCTTAAGAAGAGTTCCTTCCAAATCTGTTATTCTGTTATCCTAATCTCTGCTGAAGGGTAAACTGAGTCATGGAAAGAATGATGGTGTCATCTGCAGAATGGAAGATGGAAATGGGCTGATGGGGAATTTAAATTTTGAGAAAGCCTGTACTATGGGATTGATATACAGGTAGTCCTCGATTTACATAAATTCATTTAGTGATCGTTTGAAGTTACAACAGCACTGAAAAAAGTGATTTATCACCATTTTTCACATAGCCGTTGTGGAATCTCCATGGTCATGTGATCAAAATTCAGTTGCTTGGTGACTGACTTATATTTATGATCGTTGTAGTGTCCTGGGGTCATATGATCACAATTTGCAAACTTCTGATAAGCAAAGTCAAGGGAGAAGACAGATTCACTTAACAATCGTGTTACTAATTTAACAACTGCAGTGAATCACTTAATAATTGCGGCAAGAAAGGTTGTAACATGGGGCAAAATTCACTTAACAATTATTTTCATTTAACAACATAAATTTTGGGCTCAATTGTGGTTGTAAGTCGAGGATGACCTGGAATAGTTAAATAAGAAGGGCAATGATGTTTCATTATTTTAATAGTCTTTAGAGTGGGGAATGGTAGAGAAGGATTTCATCATCAAAGCAAGTAGGAATTCTCATGCAATGCCATAATTGGTCAGAGTAAATGGTGATCTGTAGTTCTGGTCATCAATCTCTGTCTAGGGATTAAATCAAATGCTATCTTCAGCTCAAGAGAAGGCAGCACAGGGAGTTTTTCATCCATTCTGCTGGATGTTATGCAATGCATTGGTCAAAAGTTGATCCATGAGGCTGACTTGTTCTTTAGCTGGCGCCTTTGCTTAGATAATCCAATCAAGGAACTTATTATAGAAGAATTTAGCACACAATTTACTTTATTAAGCAAATTAGGCCAAAAGTTAGTGGGATTGAATTATTGCAATTGGAATTGTTATAGATTGACCCGCTCTCTGCCCATTTTGAAGCAACAATCAATATGGTAAATAAAAATGCCAGCAGAGGATCACATTGTTCAGGATTGTGTGCATTCTGCTTAGTCTGAAGTCCACACCCCAGATAGCCTCAGCAACTTTATAATTTTTCAGATAAACAATAGATTTTGGAATTTTCTGAACTGATGACAGAAGGCCAGTTAAGGAGGGGGCCAGAAGTCACCAGTTGTAAGGTCTACCTCATTATTATTTAATAGTTCATAGAAGTGGTTGGTTTATACTGTAGGTAGGTTTAGAATCCTGGCCCCGGAACTGAACTTGACATCAGAAGACAGGAGAGCTTTGTTCTTGGGCTGCTTTGTATCGGTTTTTCCCAGTTGGCCAATTGTTGTATCAATTTCTCCCCCCCCCCAATTGCTTTAGATTCTTTTTCAAGAGAACAAAGGTGAGCCAGTTTAGTCTAATGCAGTGGTGGGATTCAAATAATTTAACAACCGGTTCTCTGCCCTAATGATTTCTTCCAACAACCAGTTTGCCAAACTGCTCAGAAAGTTAACAACCAGTTCTCCCGAAGTGGTGCGAACTGGCTGAATCCCACCACTGGTCTAATGGATAAAATGCTGGCCCTGAAACCAACAGACTGTGAGTTCTAAGCTTGCCTTAGGCATGGAAGCCAGCTAAGTAACTTTAGGTCAATTTCTCTCTCCCCCCTCCTCTCTCAATCTCTCTCTTCCTCCTTCTCTCTCTCATTATTTATAAAAATAATAAAGGTGGGTTTAAAAAAAAAAAAGTATCCCAAGAATGTTGTTTACTGCCACATCCAGCCTTGTTGTTCCCTTTTTCTCAACCCCAGACTGAAAGTTTAAGTCGTCCTTAGCTGTAGTCTGATAACAACCACAAGGTATGTGAAAACTGTAATGGTTTGCCACATCTTATTTCAAAAGTAGAGTGACCAATACACTTGGTCATCACTTACTGGCTGTTTAAGGTTGATGTGGGCATGCTCTGTCTCCACCATGCTGTAGTCGGCCATGTCTGCCATCATTTGGCTACTGTCTCCTTAGAGTGACTGCTGTGCCTACAGTCCATTGGCACCATACAGGGATGCTAAACTACCCGACCAACAGTATTGGTAGAACATAAGGAAGATGATCTTGACAGATAGGCCGGATCTGTTACCATGCAATAAGCAGAAATGCTTGGCTTAAATTCAAAACTAGTAGACAGTCTGTGTAAGGCAGATCCTGTACCTCCCTAATTCACATGTGGGGAGGAGGCCCATCACAATCAGACCTGCAAGATTCTGCAACGATAGCCACTGTCAGTAAAAGCGATCTTAGCTTCCTATAGAGTTGATTCTTAGTTTCATCTGCCTGGTGGGTTTGAGAGTACTGTAAATGGTTTTACTCTGTAGCCTTCGTGACCCTCATAAGGCTGACATTCCAAAAGGGTGAAAAAATATAACAGTCTGTAGTAGCACAACAATGCAGTCTTTTCATTGCATCCAAGGTGTATTGAACCAAGGCCTGCTAAATCGATGCTTCACTATAACCGGTTGCTGTTCAAGCTGCACTGAACCTGCTTGATATATTGGTAGTAGGTGGTGTTGCACTTTCGATAATGAATGACTTATAACTCAAAGCAAACATGAGAAGACAGCTTGGCAGTTGTTTACGGTAACAGTTTGAGAGTTTGTGGTCTCCCCTGTCATCATAATGGATGATTTGAAGTTGGAGTTGCTTAACGTAAATGGTTTAAAGACAGTGATGAAAACACATAGAAAAAAGATATGGGGATTTTTGTTGTTGCTGTTGTTCGTGGAATGAGAGGTGGGAATTAACAGCCATCATTAAGAAATTGTTCATAGTACAATGACTGCATACCGCATGGTATGTGGTATTGAACAGGGGTCTCCAACCTTGGCAACTTTAAGAATTGTGGACTTCAACTCCCAGCTTTGCTGGCTGAGGAATTCTGGGAGTTGAAGTTCACAACTCTTAAAGTTGCCAAGGTTGGAGACCCCTGGTATAAAGGACCTGAAATACCTGGTCCTTTCTTCTTCTCCCACCCCTTTCCCTGCTTTTGTAGAGTGGGGCTTGAGGAATACTTCTGGAGAAGTCAGGAATCTATACTTTTTTATGCTATTGGCTTGTCCTAACAAAGATACAGGCAGTTCTTGTTTAGCAACTGCCTTGTTTAGTGACTGTTCGCAATTGTAGTAGTGATAAAAAAGAAATCTTGGCGACCGGTCCTTGTGTTTATGAATTTTGCAGGTCTGAAAAGCAAAGGAAAGCTAGTAAGATTGTAACATTATGATATTTCACCTAACAATTGCTTTGCTTAATGACCAAGTTGCTAGTCCCAGTTGTGTTCACTAAACAAGAACTACCTGTTCAGGAATACTCAGTTCTGGATATTGATTTTTTTTTCCTTTTGCTTTTTTTAGTAACATACCCTGTTCTCTCTGATTTTTTTTTTTAAAGCATGTTTGCAGGCAGGCAGACCTGATTTTTGGAATATTTATTTATCACTAGTTTAGCAGTATTTTTAATTTATTTGTCAGCAAAATCAAATGACTCATGGCAGTACCACCAGATTGCAAAATAAATCCAGGTGGCGCATAGCTTAGAGTCACTGCAGAACAGCACAGTTGCAAATAAAACCTTATAACAAGATAAAAATATTTTCTTAAAGACCCATTAATCTTCCAGGAAAGAAATTTATTTATTTAGCGTATGGCTGGTCACACACAGTATTAAAGGAAAGAAAGTCCTCCTATGATTGCCCTGTTCATGTAGATGACACTACCATCCCACAAAACACCTTATGATAAAGTGCTGTTTTTACCGATTTTCTGGAGGACATTAGGTGGGACCTATGACAATAGGCAAGAAAGTCTGCCCCTGCCACCCTTAACTTCATAGAGAAGAGAAACCTGAAGCTTCCTTTCCAATACTGTGCATATAGGGACTAGCATCTTCAGCTTGAAGAAGTCTTGGTAATATTTAGGAGCCAGGCCATATAGAGTTTTACAGATTAATTATCAGCATCCTCAAACCTATTGGAAGCCAATGCAGCATCCACAAAACATGGATTGTATCAATTCTCTGATACAGTAGACGGGCCATCCCATAGTGCAGCAGTTACAGGTTATGAGAAGTTTTCAAAGGCAGCCCCAGACCAACTACATTGCTCTAGTCCAACCTCAAGGTGATCGTGGCCCCCTCAATCATGTCCTACGTAGCAGGCAAGCCAAGAAGCGAAAATTACACAAATATGAGGAAGACACGTCAGACTTAAAGATTAAATAGACTCTCCATCTTGAATCCCCCTTTCCATCCCAAAACCTTGCAAAGCAAACTGAAATATTGGCTTTCAGTTATACACAGTGGCAGATTATTATTTTAATTTTAAGATACTTTCTATATTAAAGAAGACATTAACCGCCCTCTGTTCTCCATCACCCTTTTTAAATGCCAAGTAAGGTGCTAATTATATTTCATTACTTAATATAGTTTCAGTTGAAATTGGGTATTGAAAGCAATACTGTATGCTAAAATGCATTGTTCCATTTAAATCAGTTAAATTACTGAGGCTGTGAATTCCTTTGTATTCAACTGGTACAGCCTATCATTTTCACAGATGAGAACTTGTAAGACTGTTTAGTGTATCCAGAAAAAGAAAGTTTTTAATAAGTTTTCATTCCATCTTGCATGAAATTTCCCAAACTGACATGTTAATATTTTGTATAGCCCCAATTCACATTGCATTCACTTTTAGATTGATTACGTGCCATCAAGTCAGTTTTGAATGTTAGTAACCATGTATATATTTGACATGATTAAATTGATTAAGCTTTATTAATTTATAAATTGTAAGCCAGCTTTTGTCTAGGTAAATACTAGAGTAGAGTAGGGTAGGGTAGGGTAGGGTAGGGTAGGGCAGGGCAGGGCAGAGCAGAGCAGAGCAGAGCAGAGCAGAGCAGAGCAGAGCAGAGCAGAGTAGAGTAGAGTAGAGTTGGAAGGGACCTTGGAGATCTTCAAGTCCAATCCCCTGCTCAGACAGGAAACCCTATACCATTTCAGACAAATGTCCAATCTCTTATTAAAAATGTCCAGTGTTGGAGCATTCACAACTTCTGGAGGCAAGTTGTTCCCCTGATTAATTGTTCTAACTGTCAGGAAATTTCTTCTTCGTTCTAGGTTGCTTCTCTCCTTGATTTGTTTCCATCCATTGCTTCTTGTCCTGCCTTCAGGTGCTTTGATTACTAAGTTTCTTCTATTACCTAACCAAAAGTCTAGATCAGAAACTTCAAGCTAAAGTCAGGATTTTGCAAAGATTCTAGTAAGAGGAGTAACGTTGATCAGATTTTCTCAGTTGATCCATCAAAACAGTTCTAGATTAGTTAAAATGTAATCACTTACGTATCTCAGATTTTATTCACTGAGTTGCAGTCTAAAGCAACTGAACTCCAAGTAGACTTGATCTCAGCACACCCAGAGAGACCTCATGCCATACATCGGCCTTGGATTGAAGACTTGATCTCCCTTGTTTGAGGTATTCTAGGCAGACTGTTACCATATCTATGTCTACTCGGTCAAGTGCAAGGAGCCAGAACAAGACTGTGAACTGATCAGAATAACCTCTTTATTATTACTTGCCTATTTATCTTGCCAGCCTGTTTCTCTTGGAAACAGTCAGGTAAAAGTTTCAAGGATTTGGGGGGCGGGGGGGGGGGTATTTCAGATTTCAGTCTCTTTCTTCCCTACAACCACTCCAAGCTTGTCAGATTCATAAATCTACTCCCCACTCTAGCTGAAGATTCCACTACAACTTTCACATATTACTTAATGTTTTATCTAATAGTATGTTAGCTATTTAAATCTTATAATAACTATTAAGTCTCTGTATTAGTCTTAATACACTTCTATATAAAAATACAGGAGTGTATCTAATGAAGAGTTAAGTACAGTGTCCATATACTTTAGATCCATATTTGTCTATGTGTCCATCAATCTCCCACCCATCCACCCCTTTTTCGTTTATGCAATCTGCATAACTACTTTCCCTTTTTTTTCTGCGTACCCTGTCTTTCTGTCAAGGAACTGTATGTCAGTTTGGTCACTAACTGCAAAAAAAAAAAAAAAAAAAAAGCGCATTAGCAATCTATCTCAGTGACATCCTCACATTTGCAACCAAATACATTTGGAATCAGAAATGTGAGAATTAATGGTACAAGAGACAAATACCAAAATGGTACAAGAGATAAATACAAAGAGATTAATTAGAGTGGGCATATTGGTACTACAGAAACCATCACTTTCCCTTTTGTGCTAAAATAGATACTGAGGAATATTTATCTTTGCAATAGTGGCGAATATTTATCTTATATATTGTTAGTCATTTCTCCTGCCTTGTGCAGTTGAGAGAAAAAGCAGTGGACACAGCACTACTGGGATCAGAAGCTAAGCAAGGTTGGAACTAGGGATAGGAAACTGTCAGGGAATAATACGTTTATAGAGATTTGATGAGGAAGTAATAAAAGGCCTGGAGGACATAAGAAATTGATGACGCACAATTCTGTACTTCTATGCATAAATACTTTGGCCAACTAATGAGAAGGAAGGACTCACTGGAGAAGAGCCTAATGCTGGGAAAGATTGAGGGCAAAAGAAGAAAGGGACGACAGAGAATGAGGTGGCTGGATGGAGTCACTGAAGCAGTAGGCGTGAGCTTAATTGGGCTCCAGAGGATGGTAGAGGACAGGAAGGCCTGGAAGACCGTTGTCCATGGGGTCATGATGGGTCGGACACAACTTCGCAACTGACAACAACAACAATGCATAAAACTGCATAGATGTATACATATCAGGAGCTGACCTGAGAGAGACCCTTTTTTGATCAGTACATTCACAGCACTAGAAACATCAAATGAAGTTTTCCATAGGCTGTCTAAATGTTTATTGTACAGCAAGACTAGGCACATTAGTGCCTTCTGGAGAATTTGAATGTCCGTTATGACTAGCTGGCATGTTCGGTGGTATAGGATTGTGGGAGCTACAGTCTAAAATCTCTGGAAATCTCTCTGTCATAGTCCATGGACTATTATTTCCTTGACATGCAGAAGAGTTCCTGTTAAGACAGGTAAACACAAAAGGCATCGCCTGTGTGTAGAGAGAGAGGGATGGATAATTATAGTTTATCAAGACATATGAACCTAGCTCAAGTGTACATTTTGGCTTGAGAAAAAAAAATCTGTAAAAGCCAGTGTGGTTAGAAGATTGGATTCAAACTTGGCAAACATACCAAAAAGATTTTATTATTATTAACATTTCTATGCCGCCCACTCTCCGAGGACTCTGGGCGGCTTACACCAAAGACAGTATACTAAATAGCATATTGCCCCCAACAATCTGGGTCCTCATTTTATCCACCTCAGAAGGATGGAAGGCTGAGTCAACCTTGAGCCGGTGAGATTTGATCCGCTGATCTGCTGAACTAGCAGTCAGCTGAAGTAGCTGCAGTACTACACTCTAACCACTGCGCCACCTCGGCTTAACTGTGATGTTAAGGGAGATTGATCTGCTCTTCCTTCCACTAGTATCACCCTGTTACATTTAAATGTATTTAAGACCATGAGTTCAAAAATCAGTAAAGTATCAGTGCAATGAGTGTTTTGAAAGGCTTATCAAATAATTACAAATGCCTAATCATATACTACCAAAATTACGGTAACGAAGAGGCAAAAGCAAACATTGACCTCACACAGAAATATTTCAATTGTAATCTCAATTTGTTTAAGCAAAGCACTTGTGGGAAACCCAAATAATTGCCTTTCAAGAGGGAAGGCTGTGTACATTTGCCAAATGTGTAAGAATAAAGGCAGGTACTGTTGAAAGTGGAGAGGAATCATCAAGGGAAAACGGGAAAAGGCTACTAACCCCCCTTCCTCTTCTCACTTTCCAATGTATGTTTGTGTAGCGGGAAGCCTCTCTGTCCATGGAGGCTCTCCCCACAAATGAAGAGTGCATGGAGAATCTCCATGAATAGAGAAGACTACCATACATTCTGCTATATCTGAATTGCAAACTCCAAACACCCACGAGAGGGCAGCAAAGAGATACAAAAAAATGAACTTTGCTGCCAACTGGTGGCTCTCTAATTTTTGTAGGTGAGATATTGTACTGCTTGTGATGGAGGCCCTTTACAGGTGAAAGGTAACGAGGAGAAGGGAACTAGCATTCAGACTGAGTTGAGATTAGAAATCCTAAGTATTTCCCAGATACTGTAATTTGCACAGCTGAACTCTCAGCACACAGTAATCAGGCCTAGATTTCTGTTTGCCTTCCAGGCTTGCACAAATCCCCAATTATTTTCCTTTTTGAAGACAGAAAGAGACACAGTTTTAAAGTTCTCCAGTTTTTCATTATAGCCCCATAGAACAAGGTGGCTTACACAGAGCCATCTACAGCATAGCAGGTGCCTCTGCCCACTAACCTGGGGCTGAGAATCATGGACCAAAGAGAATCTTCCTATAGAGCAGGGCTGTCAAACTCCCAGTACATGTGCTGGATGTGTCACATGCTGGCCACACCCATGCCCGTTTTAGCAAAGGGGGAAAAAGTCCCAATATGTCACGTGATGCTGCCGGGTTGCCACGAGTTTGACACCCCTGCTGTAAAGTAAGCCTGCAAAAGTTTATACTTAGAGTCCTGCAAACAGATGCATGAAAGAGAGGACTGTATTTGTATATGCGGGCTGGAGATAATTAACTTTACAAATTAGTTTCCCTATTTTGCAGGCAATTTTTAATCAGTAGTTATTAATTGAATTAACATATTTTGCTTTCTTGGGGTGGCTTTTTGTAGGTAGGTAGTAGATAGAGGCACACAGAAATATATATACAAATGCATTTATGCACAGGTGTGTCACATGTGCATGTAGAGGGGATCTTTTATTTTTTTGGAGAATTGTTTAAATACATAAGTTTACCTTCCTATGGGTTAATGTGGACATAGTCTAGGCCAGTGATGGCTAACCTTTTTCTTGTCGTGTGCCAAAAGTGCGCACACATGCACGCGCAATAGCGCATGTGTGTGCCAGCACCCATAATGCAATGCACTCCCCTGCACATGCACGCATGGTCCCCCCGCTAACCCCAACCCCCCCCCTGCATATGCATCTGCGACCCCTCCGCACTTCACTTTTGGCCTAGCAGGCCTCCCTGCAGCCTCCTGGGCCCAAAAAGGCGCCGGGGGACACACCGCACCCCCCATGCTCCCCATGATCCCCGCGCATGCAAACGCTCCCTCTGCTCCCACACATGCATGCATGACCCCCCTAAGCATGTGCACGTGTCTCCCACATGTGCCCCACCCCGTGCGCATCCCAAAAATCAGCTGACTGGCAGGAGGCACGTGGGCGCATGCGCAGTGGAGCTGAGCTGGGCAATGGCTCGCGTGCCCAGAAAGAGGGCTCTACGTGCCAGCTCTGGCATGCGTGCCATAGGTTCGCCATCACGGGTCTAGGCAGTTGTTTTGCATACCACATGTAGATTTAAATGTAACAGCTAATCATTATACACACACACACACACACACACACACACACACACACACATATACATACATATATATAACTATCCTAAATACACACACACACAATATTGTGTGAATAGCAGCAGGCGTATCTTAGTGGCGCCAGAAAAGAAGGCTGTTTTAAACCTTTTTTTTCCCATGGCTTTCCCTGGTCAGAAAGGAAATTGTGACTTTTCCCCCTGATATATATCTACCACAGTGGTGGGTTGCCCCCGGTTCGCACTGGTTCTATAGAACTGGTAGTAAAACTGGCGGGAGGCTCCACCCACCGACCCCGAAGTCACCAAAATGCTTCTGCTTCTGCACAGAAGCTTTTGTGCTTGTGCAGAAGAGCATGCACCAGCAAAGCGAGCGCGTGCACGTGGCCCCATTGCAAACCAGTAGTAAAGGTAAGTAGAACCCACCCCTGGTCTACAAGACTAGATTGTGGGAGGAGAGCTGTAAACCTGACTGGGATGACCAACAGTCAAGCACAGGGGAATCAAAGACAAAGTGGAGGCAGACAAATTATTGTAGTCAACTAGTATATAATTTGAAAGTGAATCTGCATTTCAGAGACTTTAGAGGTTCACTATTCCCAATATAACAAGCTTTCTTGTTTCCATGCTGGCTGGAGAATTCTGGAAGTTGGAAGTCCACAAGTCTTAAAGTTGCCAAGTTTGGAGACCCCTGTAGTAAACCATAATTCAGCTAAGGCTTTCTCCACTCAGTTTTTTCCAGGTATATTTCAGTCCCAAGGTATCTACAGAATCTTCTGATTGGGGACAGGTAGGCTTGGCATAATAAGGATACGTCTAAATAAATTTTAGCACCTTTGGCTTTTTGTCCCCTACTTATGTCAAGGAAAGAAGAACACAATTTTGGGGTTTGCTCACAGTTCATCACAGTTTCCTACCTTGTCTGGACAAGCTGAGCCATGTTGGACTTAGTTTAAACTGGGATGAGAGATTCCAGGGCTATAGACTTGATGGAATAGTCAGAAAAGATTCCGGAAGACGGTTGTGACAAAATGCTTCCATGCTGTGGCCTTGAAATTTGGATGGACATGTCTGGTTATCAAGAGTCAGACTTGACTCAGGGGGCAACTTCAACTTTACCTTAAATGTAAGTTGTTATAAAACTCTCTAAGAAACACCTGGCTACAATTTATTTCAAAAATCAATTCCTAAACACCCTGGACAGCATAATCCTGCCCAATCATTCCTAGTTATTTATCTGATTGATAGTGATCCTTTTTATTGGTGCTGAATACTTAAGACAAGTCACAACAGGCAAAATGTAGATGCAAAATAAAAAATTAAATGCAATGATGAAAGTAGTGACAATTAACCATAAAACCTTGATGGAAGAAATAGAAAAGTGGATGGGGATGTGTTGTGGTCTGCCAGCAGCCTGCGGAGCTGGCAGCGGAGTCAGACAGTGAGGAGGCTGGGGAGGAACATGGGCCAGTCCTGGAGTCTGGGGAAGGCTCAGATGAGGGCTCTGCATCAGAGGCAGAGATGGGGCCAGGGCCATCTGGGAGTTATGCCCGGACTCCAGAGCCTCCAGAGTCAGACATCAGAGAGGTAGAGGAATAGGAGGAGCCTGTTTCTAGTGTGCGCTTGTGCAGAGCTGCCAGAAGCCAAGAACAGTTAAAAAAAAGGGATGACTCAGGAGCAGGGATGAAATCTAAAAGAATTTGCTACCGGTTCTGTGGGCGTAGCTTAATTAGTGGGCGTGGCTTGGTGGTCAGGTGGGCATGGCCAAGTCAATGTCACTTCTTTGCCCTTTTTTAACCTACAAAACACAACACAACACAACACAACTGGCTCACCCACAATATAAAAGCAGCTGTGCTAGACCCAAAATAGCCCCTGCAACAAGCAGAAACCTCACACAGCCACAAAATGCCCAAAAAACCAACTTTCACACTTTACATACACACAACACAACACAACACAACACAACACAACACAACACAACACAACTGGCTCACCCACAATGTAAAAGCAGCTGTGCTAGACCCAAAATGGCCCCTGCAACAAGCAGGACTACCTCACACAGCCACAAAAAGCCCAAAAAACCAACTTTCACACTTTACACACACAAAATTCCACATACAGCTTTGTGAGATTTTTTGTGATTGTGTAGTTAGAGTGAAACACTACAGAAACACACTAAATCTCAGAAAGCTGCACAAATATTATTTTATTTTTATTTATTTTTATTTTTATATAAAAGCAGCTAAATTTAAAACTTCCTAAACTTTAAATGGCTAGGTATAAAAAAAGAACAACTAAAAAAAAACCCAATTAACTATTTTTTTAAAGCTCTCAAAGGGGGAAAAAACTTAGCCAATTGAACAGGGGTCTCCAACCTTGGCAACTTTAAGACTTGTAGACTTCAACTCCCAGAATTCCTCAGCCAGCTTTGCTTTGCTGGCTGAGGAATTCTGGGAGTTGAAGTCTACAACTCCCTGCCTGCTTGATTGCAGGGAGATTTAGTTGCTTGCTGATGCAGGGATTACAGCAAGGCGTTGCAACCAGCAGCAAGCTGAGGAGGGGAGGGGAAGGGATTTTTGCTACCGATTAGCAGGCAGAGCCATTTAAAAGGAAAAAAGTTTTTTTCTTTTACATGGCTCTGGCGATCCAAGCTGAGTTGCCTGATTAGCAGGCAACTCAGCTGGGATCTCAGAGCTTGGCTGGTCAGAGCCATTTAAAAGAAAAAAAAGGCTCTGATGATCGCGTGGCTCAGCTGGGCATGGGGGGTGGGGGCAGGGATTTTTGCTACCGGTTCTCCGAATTGCCCGCTACCATCGCTACCTACTTGCCCGAGCCGGTCCGAACCGGGAGCCTTTCACCCCTGCTTGGGAGTAAGGCCTGGAGATGATTGGCCCCTCCCATAAGGCTTAAAAGAAGAGCAAAGGCACGTCGGCCCTTTGCAGGAAAGCAACATTGTTAATTCTGTTCCCATTCGGCATCTCTGTTTGATTCTGGACTCCGTGTGACTTTGCCAAGTAGGTCTTTGGCAGCGTGTCAAGGGAGATAAAGGTTGGTGATTATCCCGAAGGACTTCTCCGGAAGGACTTTTTGCAACTAATTGGGACTCAGCTGTGAATGAACGTAATTCACAGCTGTTGCAATAAAAGAGGTTTGTGGGACTACTCGTGTGTTTTAATGACTCAGGAAGCCTGGGTCACAACAGGATGCAACCCTATGAAGAACACATGCTATAGTTTGAGAGCCATGCAGTAGACCCTTTCTGATACGCCCAATAAACAGACCCTGATTGAAGGTTCTTCTTAACATCTGAATACTTTTATCTATTTATTTAATATATCTCATATTTACATTTTACAGTTCAAGGCAGCATACATAATGCTTCCTTTCCTGTCTTCCCCCCACAACAATCCTTTGAGGTGAGTTGGGCTGAGAGACAGTAACTGGCTCATAATCACCCAGATAGTATTTTTGCCTGAGGGATGTCTATGGAGATTCTCAGTCATCCAGATCATGGTTGTCCCAAAGGTACTTTTTCAGGAGGCAACTGGATTTTCTGGACGTTTCATTTCTCATCTAAGAAGCTTTTTCAGCCCAGAAGTTGAGAAAGCTTCTTAGATGAGAAGTGAAACATCTTCAAAGAAAGACCAGAAAGTCCAGTTGTCTCCTGAAAAAGCACCTTTGGGTTTGCCTGAGGGAGTTTCCCACTTTCTAATCCAGCACCTTTGTCACTACATCACATTGTCTCAGTATCACAAGAACTGGACTTTCAGATAGATAGGTCCTATCCCAGGTACGG
Organism: Pituophis catenifer annectens; assembly: GCF_029215685.1. Lineage (NCBI taxonomy): Eukaryota > Metazoa > Chordata > Lepidosauria > Squamata > Colubridae > Pituophis > Pituophis catenifer. The sequence continues at coordinate 147,187,357 of NW_027256882.1, forward strand.
TTTAAAAAGTAAATGCTAGCAAGTTAAAATGTGTCTGAGAAATCACTGTTTTAGAACCATCTGTGTTCTTTCCATTAAGTCTCTTTGCTCCAAGTGGGACCTGCTTAACCAATATGTGGTTAGCTCAAGAAGGCATGCTATTTATTTTTTTTATTTTTTATTTATTTATTTTATTTTTATTGAATTTGTATACCGCCCTACTCCCGAAGGACTCAGGGCGGTGAACAGCCATAGAATAAAACATATAAATACAAAATTTAAAATGGAATAAAACGAATTAAATAATTTGGCTGAACAAATTTAAAACCCCAATAATTTAAAACCAAATTTAAAATTTCCATTAAAAAGGGGAAAAAACTTAGGTCAGGCCAGCTTGATGAAATAAGAACGTCTTGAGTGCGCGACGGAAGGTACGCAGATCTGGGATCCTCCGTATCTCCGGGGGGAGCTCGTTCCAGATAGTAGGTGCCCCCACAGAGAAGGCTCTCCCCCTGGGGGCAGCCAGTCAACATTGTTTGGCCGATGGCACCTGGAGGAGCCCCTCTCTATGGGAGCGTACTGGTCGGTGGGAGGCTATTGGTGCTAGCAGGCGGTCCCGTAAATAACCAGGTCCTAAGCCATGGAGCGCTCTAAAGGTGATAACCAAAACCTTGAAGCGCACTCGGAAGACCACCGGGAGCCAGTGCAGCTCGCGCAGGAGAGGCGTTACATGGGAGCGCCACGTTGCTCCCATCACCACCCGCGCGGCCACACTCTGCGCCAGTTGGAGCCTCCGAGTGCTCCTCAAGGGGAGCCCCATGTAGAGAGTGTTACAATAGTCCAGACAGGAGGTGATGAGGGCATGAGTGACTGTGCGTAAGGAGTCCCGATCTAGAAAGGGACGCAACTGGCGGATCAGGCGAGCCTGATAAAAAATCCTCCCAGTCACGGCCGTCAAGTGCTCTTCTAAAGACAGCCGTGAACCCAGGAGGACACCCAAGTTGCGAGCCCTTTCCGTGGGGGCCAATTATTCGCCCCCAATAGTCAACGATGGCACCAGCTGACTATATCGGGACGTCGGAAACCACAGCCGCTCGGTCTTGGATGGGTTGGGCCTGAGCCTGTTTCTCCCCATCCAGATCTGTACGGCCTCCAGGCACCAGGACATCACTTCAAGGGCATCGTTGGGGTGGTCTGGGGTGGAGATGTACAGCTGGGTGTTGTCAGCGTACTGGTGGTACTCCACCCCGAAACCACGGATGATCTCGCCCAGCGGCTATCAAGTCCTACCCACACCTCTGTCCCAAGGAAGTAAGGAAGCCTGGTGGATGATCTTGGCAATGTTGGTGCCTCACTGAAGAGTAATGGGCTTGTAGGTCTGGATGGCCCTTAACCTGTTCTGATTTTAAAAAGCAGCAAATCCCATGCTTTTCTGCAAGGCTTTCAAAGGGCTGAGCACCATATAAGGCAGTCAGCATTTTACTGGGAAGTTTTTGGCCCTGCCAATACATACAGTATGATGGACTGGTTTTGATAATTTTATTCTTTTAGAATTGTAAGTTACCTAGAATTAATTGTGTGGGAGGCACATTCTTGCTCTCTCTCTTTTTTTCTTCAGTTCTTTATGACTTTTATTAGTTTTCTTCATTGCTTTTGATGGTTTACAACTTGGTTTAATATCTCTAAATTAAACCAGAATCTTGTTGATGGTCTCTATCCAGTGTGGTTTTAGCCAGTTTCCTTTTCTAGCACCTCCATTCTTAGCATAGTTAATATAAGGAATTTGAATAAATGCTTTGAGCAAAATAAAAGAGCCTGAGCTTGGTAAACATAGTTTCCAATGGTATTTATTTCTTGATGCTATTCTCTCCCTCTTCTTCTCCCTTTTCCCCCCCCATCTCTCGTCCCCCTCCCCTCTTTGTCTCTCTCTCTCTCCCCCTTTGTGTCTAAACTCTGCACAGTAGCAATCTCCATATCCATAATTTGAAGGAATTTAATTTCCATCTGTGTTTTTATTATCCAGTTTTCACAACTAGGTAGTTACAGAAAAAAAAATAGCATTTATTATTCTGCACTTGGTATTAAGACTGATATCTTTACTTTTCCAGATCTCCATATGCTGGTCACCGCAGTGCACTCAAGCGATACAGTATTCTGAAAAATCATCTAAATCAGTTTAAATGAATAAATGAAGTCTTTTTTTTTAATGTGGACACCAGCAGTGCAGAAGGGATCATATCTTCACTGTTGCATTTTACACTAAATAGCACTTCTGGATACCTCTCAAGATTATACTCGCATAACAGCATCTGACAATAAAGGCAATCATGATTGCTTTCCCCCCAACCAAAATACTTTTTATGTTTGGAAAACACATTGCTACTTTATCTTAACTTAGTGAATGCATGAAGAATGTTCCCCATGCACATTAGCCCTGCCCCCATGTTTTCTGTGCATCCAGTTAGTAAGCATGTCCCAATTCGTTGGCTACCTCAATTTTTCACATTGTCTGGCAAAATTCCCTGTTCTGGGGTTTGGGCATATTTGAACTGAACCTTATTCATCTTATTCATCTTCTGTTTAAGCTAACCACAATCTAATTTCTGTAGGGTTTGCTACCTATCTCTTTATCATCGTCCCTGCTCTTTGCTGGATCCTTACCAGCATATGAGAAGGATTTATACTGACGTCAGCATGCAAGCAGACTGCATTTTTTCCCATGTTAGGAGTATCATCCCTCATTCAGCCACCACTCAATAATAAGAAAACAACTTTAGAATTGGGAGAGCAAAGTAAACCTTAAAAGTTTTTGGGGTGCAATGCAAAGCTAACATTTTGGATTGTTAATCAGAAAAATGCTACCAGGCTGTACTTTTGTTGTTGTTCATTATTCAGGGTTTATACAGCACCTAAACATTATGTAGTGTAGGAACACTGGTGTGATTATTTAGATGAAGACAAAGGGTTGAGTTTCTAAAATGTACAGCTCAGGGGTGATATTCACTTACCTTCGCTACTGGTTCGCAAATGTGAGTGAGCGTGCCTCCTCCACGCATGTGCAGAGCCTTCTGCGCATGTGCAGAGGGTAAAAAATGGGATGTGATGACATCCAGGCGGGTGGGCATAGCTTCCCGCCGCTACCGGATCGCGGGATCCAGATAGAGCCGGCTGAATTTCACCGCTGGTAGAACTCATATTTGAAAAATAATCAGAACATTTTCATTTTCACCATGGTGGCGCAGTGGTTAAAGTGCAGTACTGCAAGCTACTTCTGCTGATCAAGGTTGACTCATCCTTCCATCCTTCCAAGGTTGGAAAAATGAGGATCCAAATTGTTGGGGCAATAGGCTGACTCTGTAAACTGCTTAGAGAGGCCTGTAAAGCACTGTAAAGCGGTATATAAGTCAGTGCTATTGCTATTGCTATTTTAATAGGATACTTATTTTGGTCCTTTACTCATTTATAATACATTATTGATGCCTGAAATATATATTTGTTATAATAAGTAACTGGCTTATTAAAAAAAGGGTTAAGTAGGGGAGGAGATCACCTGCCCTCTGGAACAAATTGCCCCCTCCTGATGTGAGGTTGGCCCCATCTCTCTTATCTGTTCATAAGGGCCTAAAGACCTGGCTCTACCAGTAAGTTTGGCCAATAAATTTTATAAATAAATTTAAACAAATAAATAAATCATGGGAAACCCCAGGTGTAGGCTAGGAAAAAGGGCTAGGAGAAGGCAGTGGCCAAATCACTTGTATCTTGCTGCCAGGAAACCTATAAAACTGCATTTCAAACTATATTTACTGAATGGCAACGCTGGGAAAAATAATCCTGTTTTATGGCTGTTTAAAATTAAGCTTCGAAGATACATTTTGAGCAGTTGCCACTGTGGAAAAAAACATGGCTTCTACATATGGACAACAATTTCCCAATTTATAACTGCAACACGTCCCGTTGGGAAGACACATCTTCTTGTGGCGCTACTGTCCAAGTTCTAAATGTGCAAATGAGAAACATGGGAAATTTGAGGCTTCCGTTTTGTAATGTTTAGTAAGAAATAGTTGTTTGTTTGTTTGTTTGTTTGTTTGTTTAATTCATTTGCCACCCATCTTCTTTCAAACAACTGTGGGCATAAAATATATATCTGTGCCACCACCAAGAGCTGTACAATGCAGTATGGCTCTTGGTGCAACAATCAGTGATGGGTTGCTACCGGTTCACCCCTGACTGAGCGAACCGGTAGCGGCGGCGGCGGGAGGCTTCTCCGCATGCGCGCACACACCCACAAGCGAACTGGTAGCGATGGGTTTTGGAACCCATCCCTGGCAACAATACAGTATTGCATGCTAACTTACTGCCCACTGCCAGCACTTCAATCCTCACTAGCTCAAGCTTGACTCAGCCTTCCATCCTTCTGAGGTCAATAAGGACCCAGATTGCTGGGGCCCATATGCTGACTCTGTAAACCACTTACAGGGGGCTGTACAGCACTATGAAGCTGTATATAAGTCTATTGCAATCTGTCTTTAGCCTTAATACAACTTTATGTCATCTACTAATTATTATTCATTAGGGAAATTAACAGGGTGGATTGTATTTGTGATTCAAGTTTTTGTTTCTCTTGTAGCAAACTTCCAAGCTGGGCAAGAGCTGTTGTCCCCAAAATATTTTACGTCACAGAGAAGGCATGGAACTACTACCCATATACAATTACAGGTATGTTTTAAGGGAGTTGTGATGGTAAAGAAAATAGATGTTTTCAGTTGTTTCATGATTCTGTTATTCTATCTTGGATTAAAAATGTTATTACCATTTAATATTTTAGAGGCTAAATGCTCCATCCAATGCATATTAATTTTCAGTTGGGTATACATATATTATTAGTTCGGGTTTAGAATTGCGAGCAGTGAAATCAGTGGGAAATGACATACAAAGTCTACACAGAGTGACAATTAGATTGGAGGTTGGTGTTAAGCAAAATAATCACCGTTACTTTTTATAATGGCAGTGACAGTTGATATACAACACAGCTGAATTAATTAACCTCTGCAGTGAAATGGGAAATTGTGGATTCTATTTAGACAAATTAATAGAATGGAACTTTAGCTGAAGTCTTCCCTCGGAATTCCTTTGTTCACGAATGACCAGAGGAAGGATAGTAGCAGGCCGGTGGAATCCTGGCTGACTCCAGATGACTCTGAAGATTGAATTTCTAATATCTGATTTGCATCACTTGATTCTTTTCCATGTCCTGTGCAAATATAAAAAGATATGCAAATGTAAAAGAGGGGCATTTTTTAGAGTGGGGGTTGTAGATTATGGATGCGAATAGATTTTTTTTGCCCTCCCCAAAACTACCTGCTCTCATTTCAGTTCTTAACTTCTCTCCATCCCCCCTCCGAATATAGAAACTGCATTTGGGCCCATCATTGGACAGCCTCCTGGGTAGCTGAATTTTGAACTTCACTCCTGTTTTGGTTCAAGAAACTGGAGCCGTGGGCCCTTTAAATAGCAAATGGGTAGCCTCCTGTGCCCAATAGTAATTACCTGAACCAGAGGCGGGGTTTCAGTAGGTTCTGACCAGTACTGGAGAACCGATAGCGGAAATTTTGAGTAGTTCAGAGAACCGGTAGTAAAAAATTCTGACTGGCCCCACCCCCATCTATTCTCTTCCTCCCAAGTCCCAGCTGATCGGGAAGAAATGGGGATTTTGCAGTAACCTTCCCCTGGAGTAGGGTGGGAATGGAGATTTTACAGTATCTTTCCCCTGCCATGCCCACCAAGCCACGCCCACCAAGCCATGCCACACCCACCAAGCCATGCCACGCCCACCAAGCCACACCCACAGAACCGGTAGTAAAAAAATTTGAAACCCACCACTGACCTGATCCCTGAGAGCCAATACAAATAAAGAAGATTTGAGATTTTTTTTTTTTTGAGATGCCCAGATAAGGAGGGATTACCTCAGACAAGACTGAGTTGTTTTATTATAGACTACAGGTAGTCTTTGATTTAAAACCATTCAGTTACTGTGGCACTCAAAAAAGTGACTTACAATCATTCCTCGCACGTATAACCATCATAGCATCCCCACAATCATGTGATCAAAATATCAGCGCTTGGCAACCAGCCTGTATTTATGACAGTTGCAGCATCCTGGAGCCATGTCATTTACGACTTTCCCAGATGGCTTCTGGCAAATAATTAATAGGGGAAGCCAGATTTGCTTAATGACCACATGAGTCACTAAACTGCAGTGATTTGCTTTATGACCATGGCAAAAAAGGTCATAAAATTGGACATGACTCAGTTCATAACTGCCTTGCTTAGCAGCTGAAATTCTGGTCTCAATTGTAGTTGTAACTCAAGGACTACCTAAGTTTGTCTCTGTCTCTGTCTCTGTCTCTGTCTCTCTCTCTGTCTCTCTCTCTCTCTCTCTCTCTCTCTTTCTCTCTTACTATATGTTCAGTGTGAACAATCTTATCTTCCCTCGCTTGTCATAAAATTATTTCTTTAAAAAAAAAATTCTGGAGTTGACAGGCTGCCTTCTAACTCCCATTTCAGCTGCAGATTTTTCAGTGCCTTTGTGACTTTGAACAGTGTCTTAACAAATGGTTGTAAATGGAGGATTACCTGTCGTTGAAGAAGGCTGGCTTATTCTCTAATACATTTCACAGCCTTAAAAGTGCCACACAAAACTGTTATTTTCATAACACAAATTCACAGATAGTCCTCTAGTCATTTTTGTTGTTTATTTCCCCTTAACTTTCATAAGTGAAAGTTTTATAAATTACAGATTAGAAAACTCCCTAATCCAGTGGTGAAATCCAAATTTTTTTGCTACCGGTTCTGTGGGCATGGCTTGGTGGGCGTGGTGTGGCTTGGTGGGCGTGGCAGGGGAAGGATACTGCAAAATCTCCATTCTCACCCCACTCTGGGACCAGTCAGAGGTGGTATTTGCCGGTTCCCCGAACTATTCAAAATTTCCGCTGGATTCTAGAACCTGCTGGATTTCACCTCTGTCCTAATCCCTATAAAAATAATGACTGCACATATTTTTGTTTCTTGCTCTAGTCTTTGCTAGATACGCATTCCACAACTCTTTTCACTGCTGCTTAAATGTTGCACTACATAAAATTGTAAAGTAGGTTTGATAATTCACCTGGTTGCTATAGCTGATTTCTCTCACAGTTAACCTAATACCTATATTGCACCAGGGATATTATTTAGTAGGGGTTACAAGGATCAGGCACTGCTTCATTCAGTTCATCCAAGGACAAGTTGCCATTCTTCATAATTAGAACTTTTGCTAACTGGAGAGGCAAGCTGAACACGAATTAGTCATACGGCTACAAATTATTGTTTATGGTACCAGGGCTCAGTTTGCTCTCTCCACATGCCTATCTGAAAATTGCTTTACATGTCCAGGGCATACCCAGTGTTCTTGTAAAAAATAAAAACAAAAACCCTGCTCTCACTTCTGCCATCTGAGGTAAAATGTCAAGGGCATATTTCTCCTGGCACCCAGAGTTTCTTTGGCACCAGAGGAGGAGAGCAAACGTGCTCTAACTTTGAGCTAACAGGGAATTGGAGAATTGTGCTGCCTGAAGGGAAGCCAGAGTAGTGAGATGTATACATTCTCAAAAAGCCACAATGAAGCCCTGACTACTCTCCCAGGACAGAAATGATCTCCTTGGGTTCTGTTGTTCCCATCGACTACTCCCTTTAGATTATTGTGTGGAACTATCCTTGGGATCTGCCTCATAAGAATTTCCAACTGCACCAGCACCATCTCCAAGAGTCCAATGGAAAAAGGGAAGGTAGCCTAGTGGTAAAGCACACATTGATTTCTCCAGTTTACAAATTAAAAATGGAGGAGGTATCATGGAAGTCTTCTGCCTAAGATGGAGCCTTGGAGAGTAGTTGTCAGTCAGAAGGAACAATACTGCAAAGGGAACAAAAAAAAAAAATCTTTGGACAGGTGAATCTTGAGGGACTTTTGCTGTATCCCATGAATTTAGTTGTCTTATATGGTGCCATTTTAGCTTTCATGTCCAGTTCTTTACCCCAAACTGTCATATCTACTTTCCTAAAAGAAGGCAACTATTCTCGCAGATGAAACAGGATTAACAAAATATAACCTTTTCTAACAAGTATTTTGTAGTTGTTTGAGGCAAACTTGTTATGTTCTCCATGCTGATGGGAAGCTTAATCTTTCCCTTCCTCTCCAAAGTGAATGCTGTAAAAAAAATATATCATGAATTGGTAAGACATTTTGGAGCAATATTTTTAAATTTGGTTTCCTCCATTGTATTTGTTGTGGGAGACTGCAGGGTTAAGGTTTCTCTTACATATACACACGCAGAGTTTTTATGCTTCCCTTGGTGTTGTACAGTTAGTATGTTGATATAACCCATAAACTTCCATCACAAAGAAGTGCACACATATTTGTAGACAAATATCATTATTGTCAACAATTTTAATTTATACAAAACTGAATAATTTATTAGGCAAAAACGGTAATAATTTAAATTAAATTAATTAAATGGTGACATGGAGTGGTGGTTTCAATCTTCTAAGGCAAGGGTGTCAAACTTGCGGCCCATGGGCCAGATGCATCACACACTGGCCATGCCCACCCCCATTTTAGCAAAGGCGGAAAAAGTTCCGATACTTCACATGATGATGTGATGATGCGAGTTTGACACCCCTGCTTTAAGGACTATGCCTGACTCACATTTGCCATTATTAAGATAGCATTTGACACAAATTCACAATGCTTTGATACTCTAGCATTTGACTCTAACTTGAATTATTATGCAGTTTGCCGATTGGAACCCTGGGCGTATTCTTGATATATTAATTCAATTGATTTTCCAGTAAAATTTAGAATAACATACGCATTTAAGATAAAATAAAAACCGTCTAATTTGTTTGGTGTATATGGGCATACATGAACACACATATATACAATACACACATTTAAACAATTCTGTAACTTTAACATTTCATTAAGAGCAGGGAAGCTGAAAAGCAAAATTATGCAAGAATGACACCCATCAAGTTCAGTTCACAACTTCCAATAATTTCTCTGCCCATTCATTATTTAACAATTACAAATAGTGCCCCTTTGAATTATGTTATATGATTCTTAAGGCTTTGTATCATGCATCAAAATTAGCAGTGTCTTTTGCATTTTATTGAAGCAATGTGAACAATGAAATAATTTTATGCCATTATTTTTCCTTTTCTTTTATTCCCATCGGCCGAATGTGGATCAGAATACACGGTAAGTTCTGATTCTTCTTTGTCATGTTAAATAGTATTTAAAAGCTATGATTAGAACAAAACAATAGATTCTTGGCTTTTTAGAAGAATAAAAATACTGATATTCAACAGCAGATTGCTGCTTCTTTTATGTAGCTGAAGAAGAATAGTGCTTCTAATATTATCAGTTATGTCACTGATATAAAAAATGTAATAATTTCAAAGCTTGATATATTTTGTTACCCAGTAGCTGTAATAATAATAAAAAAAACCTTTCTCTTTTTATATATAAAAAAAGAGATATACAGGTTTAATATGCTGGTTATTGCTAGTAATAGAGAGACAGTTTTTCATTTTATCTTTCATTAACTTATAAAACAACCATCTGTCTTGATACAGTACCTGGAAATGCTGCAATCTCCAGACAGAATTAAACAATTCTGGGCTTGGTGCCCAGAAAACATAAGAACTGAACTAGGCAGTATAAGACAGAAGAGACACAGAGCATACTTAAAAATACTGTACCCTGCTCTGAGCAAAATCAACTTTGTCCCCTATGAAACAAATCTTGTAGAAATAAATATCTGTAGCAAGCACCCTTCCCTATAACAGTTTGATCAACATTCTAAAAAAAAAAAATGATTCCATAGCTAGTTTAAGTAAAAAGATGGGAAGATTGGCCTTCACAAACTCAAAAGGTAAAGATGTCCTTAAGTCAAGCTTCTCATGTTGACTACTTGCATCTGTTTATTATTGCCAAGCGCAGTTAGGAATAATTCAGAAGTCCTGTGTGGAACCAAATATGTATGAAACATCTGTCAGCTGCTCATTAAAATGAGCCTGAAAAGGTCTCTGTCAGCCGTAACAAATTCACTCCTTAATGTTAATGCAGCTCTTCAAGCAACACCTTTTTCTCCAACTTATGCAGAGTAGAAGCACTTCTTCTGAACTATTTTGAAGCATACGTAGTCCTAAGGCCCATGTAGATTTCTTGGTAGCAGTATGGCAGTTGTTTATTAATACTATCTTCTGGGATTTTATTGTTTACATCCCAGTCTTGCCTATGGGCTTTGGAAGCCTTCCACCCAAGTAGTAGCAACCCCAATGGTAAGCTTTGTGCCTAGACAAGGTTGGGTCAGGTGCTTCCACATGTTTGGAAGTTTGATAATTAACATAGCTAAACATGAGGTTTTAACAAAATGTCATCCAAAAATTAGTCCAGTCACTGTAGGGTTAGAGATGTGTGGTACAAAGAACTTAAAGACCACTACACTGTACAGAAAACTATATCTCTTTGCTCTCAAATTGTCCAAATTTACTGATCTCGGATCTGGTAAATCCTGGGAGTCCTAGAATAGCCTAGAATAGGGGTATAACATTTGTTTATGCTTAGAGTCTCCAAGAGAGCTTACATGAGAGTTTAATCTCATCTTTGTTATATTTTAGTTTATTAATTATTCCCTTGATGCATTCCCAGGACAACTAATGCTATTTTCTCTCCTTTTGGATGTTTCCTCTTCTGGACATGATCTGTAATATTTGTTTTGAACAATAGTGGCTTAAAGCATTTTATTTTTGAGATAATTACAAAGTATATTATTGTGAGAACCATCAAGGCTTTCACTATTGAAGACAGGAGGCTGTATGTGTTTAAAATATTCTTCAATGGGAAGGAAGGCAGGAAGAAACAGGTAGATATAAAGTCCCAATGCATGAAAAATATCAGTAAAACTTGATTTTGTCCATTAAAAATAGCCATTATCTCTCTATGGACAGAGGGAACTGCACTGTCAACAGGTACTTTCCCATTCCTCTTGCAAACAGCTAAACTCTCAGTGTATGTGGTCCTCTGAAGTATAGCTATCCTGAGCAAATGCATTGTAGTAGAAAAGTGGATTCATGTGCAAGAGCTGTAACTAAGACAGCTATATCCATACTTGTGTTATGTAAAAAGCAGAAATTCTACTGCATTCATTTTCTCATGCCTAGTGAACATAACTGCAGTTTGAATGGAAAATGCTGCATGGACCAAATGGCTACCAATGTAAAACCTACTTTCTTGAAAAACCAACTATAATGCTGATGTGTAGTCCTGGATTTTCAGCTGCAGCCTCATTGTTTTCATTCATCTCAGCTAGAATACAGATTGTGTCTGTTTTTAGTAAAGTTGGATCTACTGTAGTTATTGTATTATAGTGTATCACATTAAGGCTTTTTAATTGGGTCTGCTGTTGAGGAATGTTTGGTATGCCAGTGAAGATGGCTGCTGCAAGACTTTTGACCAGAGCTACCTATCAGAAATTCTGACTCTTTTGTAAATCTGCCCTCTGCTCTTAAGAACATTTCTCATGTGGATCCACAAAATCTATTTTATTCCTGCTTTTGTTTAGGGTGTCTGTATAAAGCTGGGGGGCAAGCACATGTACAAATATGGAACTGAATAATCAGTGAAGTAGTTACTTTAAAGGTTGCTTAAACTAGGCTATTAGTTGAGAACATAGAAGCTAATAAAAAGTAAGACATCAAACACACATTGAACAAGTTATCCCAGACCAAGTATTCCAAAGGCACCTTGAAGGCTGCCTTAATCTTAACAGTTGTTCTCCTGAACCATCACTAAGATCAGCTGAGACAATCTGTTTAAGAGCATCCACTATATAACATTACATACCCAATTTCAAATGTATCACAAAGGCTTACAGAGGAAAACTGTGGTCTGGAATATCTTATCATGAGATCAGATACAGTTAATAGCCTATGCATTCAGCAGAATTATTTGCTGCTTGTAGCTAAGCGGCGGTTGATAGCAAAGTTTTCTGTTTACTGTTAAATAACAAAAACTAAAGTTAGTATTTAAAGATATGTCTGGTGCATAATTTAATGCTAATTGGAAACCATTCTGGAATTGCAATTTTATATGTGGAATTTGCCATATCCAAAATTTGGGTTTAGAATCCATATTCTAATTTGATATATAATTTATATTATTGGTGGAATGCATTATTCATTAGTATAGTTTTCTTTCAGTGATGTGAACAATATGAATCAAGCATTTTTTAGCTTAAAAGCTAATGGGCTTATGGATTTTGACTAGAAAAATGGATATAAAATATACTTCTATAAATGTCTAATGATGTATTAAAATATATTAACTTGATGATACTTAACATTTGTTGTTTATCTACCCATTTCTCAATGGTTAGATAATATTTCTCAATCTGTAGCTCATTTTCTTATTTGTACTACCTATTTCTTGTATTTTTTCAAAATATATACAGGTAGTCCTCGACTTACAGTTGGAATCAGAACTTTTGTTCTATTCTGAACTAAGCAAGACGGTTATTAAATGAGCCATGCCCAATGTTATGACCTTTTTGCCAGAATTGTTAAGAAGAACCACTGGGGTCATTAAATGACTCACCCAGATGTTAAGCAACTCCAGCTTCCCCCATTGACTTTGCTTATTGGAAGTCGGCTGGGAAAGTCACAAATGGAAATGTTGCAACCATCATAAATACATGCTGGTTGCCAAACTCCCAAATTTTGGTCGTGTAACATGAGGATGCTACAATGGTTATAAGTGTGAGGACTGGCCATAAGTCATTTGTTCAGCACTGTCATAACTTAGAATGGTTAATAAACAAAAGGTCATTAATCGTGGACTTCTATAACAAGGAAATGGGAAGAGAAATATCTTTTGAAAAATAAAATAAAAAATGTCCGGAAGTCCTACGAACATATGAACTTACCTTACTCTGAGTCAGACTCTCAACCTATCTCGATCCAACTAATAATATGTTATACAACCAAAGCTATTAACTGAAAATACCAAAAAATTATGCAAATTATGTCTCCTTTTGCCTCAGCAACTTTTTCTAACTCTTATTTGGTTTTGATCCTTTTCTGTTTAATATATTTGTTCTTCCTATTATTCTGAAAGAAGTGGGAGGTTGAATCATGCTGCCTGTTTAGATGTTTCAATTTCATATTGAGGGAGACTGATCTGTTACTGTATCTTTCGCATTTATATTAAACATTACTCAAGGACGCTTGGAAGTTAGAATATATCATATGCACAATATGTAGCTTTCAATCACCATGAATAATTATTGTGGTAATGAAAGAATTTAATCAGCTACTTTAGAACTGTAATTTGACAATTTCAGTTGAACTGTAAACCTGCATTGATTACACTTACTAGCTAATATTATTGATGGCTTCTTGCATTTAAATTGGTGCATAAAGTAATTGACGAGAAAATTGATAAGTTGCTTTGGAATGTCAGACAAAATGCTTGCACTTTTTATTATAATCTAGCTGGGTTCAAAATCACAGTGTTTCAGAACTTTCACACTTGAAATGTGAAATATTTGTGAAATATTGTGTCTCTGAAGTAAGATTTGGTCTAAAATATAGAGATTTATGGCCTGAAGTTTAGGTTTCCAAACTAAGTCTGAAATATGTTTATTACTTTTTAAAGAGTTGGGAGAAAACAGAGATATATACAAGGACAGACCACACAGCTTCTCTGTTTCTCCCCCCATCCCCTCCTCTTAGGAAATCATATGCATTTATTTGCTGTCCTGAGGGGTAAGGCTTACTCATTTCCTGCTCCTGTGTTTAAAAAAACCCTCAGTTATCCCATTACTTTTCTTAGAAATAATATAATAATAAACCATTTTTATGTCGCAATGGGCGAGTTAAAATGCTAAAACATCAGCATTTTAATGATTTGTGTACATATTCTTTACTGCCAGAAATAATGAAAATAATAAGAGCATTACCACTGTTGTCCCCAATTCGGGTCTGAACTTGGTGCCGCGGCCAATGAAGGACCCCAGACACGAGGTGCAGGTTTTTTTATTGCTTTTTATTGGAGTATTCCAAGGAAAAGGGCTCCTGACCAAAATGCTAGGAACCAAGTACAAAGGATTAAGAAAGCTTTATACATTTTCACGAAAGAAGAAAGCAGGACAAGGCGGGATAATAAGAAATATCATCTAATAAACATTTTAGTAATAATTCTACAATTTGTTCTATTGGTCTCTAGCTGTCCCTATTCCTAAACCTTGGCTAATGAATGCCCCAGGAGTTATTTAATACACATTTTATTTGCTGCAGGCCAACTCTATTCCTAACTTTTAGCTGAGGTCTGGAGGTTGGCTAACTCTTTGTTACTTTTATCAGTTTTCTAACTACCCAGAATTGTTACAAGCTTTACACATGCTTATTTCTTGTAAATAAGCAGTCTTTGTTCTTGTCAGACAGACTCCACAATTACAGGCTTCCTGATTTACTTTTTACTTTACTTTACTTTTATTTGATTTGTATACCGCCCTACTCCCGAAGGACTCAGGGCGGTGAACAGCCAACAATAAAATACATACATACAAAATTTAAAAAGCAGAAATAAAATTGAATTAAATAGTTTGGCCCAGACAGTTTAAAACCCCAATCAATTTAAAACAAATTTAAACTTTGAGGATTAAAAATATTAAAATATTAAAATTGTTTAAAAAGAGGGAGAAAGTTAGGCCAGGCCCGCCTGGTGAAATAAAAAGGTCTTTAGAGCGCGGCGGAAGATGTGCAGATCCGGGATCCTCCATATCTCCGGGGGGAGCTCGCTCCAGATAGTAGGTGCCCCCACAGAGAAGGCTCTCTCCCTGGGGGCTGCCAGTCGACATTGTTTGGCCAACGGCACCCGGAGGAGCCCCTCTCTATGAGAGCGTACCGGCCGGTGGGAGGCTATTGGTGGTAGTAGGCAGTCCCGCAAGGTCCACACTTTCAAGTGTGTGCATGATCTTGCTTTATTTTAGCAGATTAATTACAAAAAAAGTTAAAGAAGAAAAAGAAAACATAAAAAGAGTGAGAAAACACACACACACACACACACACACACACACACACACACACACACACACACACATATTGTAAGTTACATGTAGAAAATATTTCATCATAATCTAAAACATTTGTTTAACTCCTAACCAGACAAAACAATATTGATCAATCTTTCCACTATATTGATAGTGAGAACCAACTCATATGCAGAAAGCAAATTCTCTCTTAATCCAGGATCTGTAAATCTAGGCTAACACTTTCTTCTAATCTTGAAGAGTAATATTTTTGCTGTTCCTCACCGCCTTGATTGACCCATAATACTACATTGAAAGTTTTGGATATATAATTCAAAAGTATTTTATGAATGCTATATTATGAATATTTAAGCAAAACAATGCAATAGTGGGAGGAACTTATATGAATAAGTGCCCCCTCACTAATGTAGTTTTATATAAATAAATAAATAAATATCTATATTTACAGCAAACAAGATAGCAATACACTAACATCATGAGATAAATCACAGATCATACAGAGCACGCATAAGAAAAAGGCAGAGAAAAAGGGAACACCCCCTTTACACCCAAGCTACCAATCATAGATTGCCTCATGCAGGAGCCTGCTCTCTCCAACCAATCAACTACAGCTATGTGTTCTGGCCCATTATACACTTTACTGTTCCAGCTACTAAATTTAAATATCCTAACAAAAACATTGTCTAGGGTGTCTAGTGAATGTTGAATTAGACTTTTCTTGAAATAATAAGAAACATATTTTATACTCCATAAAACCCCTAGCCCTTGATTTGGATTTCTAGGGTAGAAATTACAACCTGAAGATGGATCCATTTAAAGTTTAGCCTGCAGCAGAATCAAGAGCTGCTGAACGAACTCGCTCAAACCATGGTTATACCTTTCAAAAGGACGTTGGATTTGCATACTTCCTTTTCTAATCACTAAAATTGCTTGTTAACTACTTTTCATCTATTAGGACCCTATGGGCTGACACATTTTATAGCCCTGGATGAGTTTCCTTCAATCCTTAGAAAAAGAAGTTAAATTCCAAGTTTAATTTGTTTTTCTCTTTTGGAATAAACAGCAAAAGAGTGATTAGAACTTGGATTTTAGAAAGCTACAAATGGACTAAGGGTCCATAGAGATTTAAAACAAGATTTTGGAATTAATTATAACAATCCTTCCCATGGGAAAAATGTTTTTGTTTTGAATTTT
This sequence comes from Pituophis catenifer annectens, assembly GCF_029215685.1. Taxonomy (NCBI): domain Eukaryota; kingdom Metazoa; phylum Chordata; class Lepidosauria; order Squamata; family Colubridae; genus Pituophis; species Pituophis catenifer. The sequence continues at coordinate 147,203,673 of NW_027256882.1, forward strand.
CTTTAAAAAAAGACATGTTAGGATGAGACTAAGGAGCTAAGGATAACAATTAAAAGAGAAGACTTCTTAAATTTGACTTAATAATACAGAATGGAGCAAAATATCTTAACATTGGATGTATTAAGGGATATTTTTGAACAATTGACCCAGAAGTTAATTTTAAGAATGTTTGTACTAACTTAGATTGTTAATTTTAAACAAGATAGTCTGAAAGTTGTTATGAAAGAGGAACAAGTTTTACTGAACAAGACTCAGACTGATCTGAACATGGATTTAAAAATAACATGCTACAAGAATGACATGGAAGAAGATGCTACACTGGATATACAAATAATTAAGTTGATGTCTTATTCATTAAAAGAAACATACGAATGACAAACCAAAAATAAATAAATAAGAAATTGAAATGAGAAATAGATGTAAATAGAAAATTGGGGCTGCTTGAATACCATTCTAGATTGAATTGAAAAAGGAAACAACAAGAGAGAGGGAAAGGAGTAGAGAGAGAGGAAGGGAGAAGAGAGGAGAGGAAAGGGTAAGATAGAAAAAAGGGAAAAGGAGAGGAAGAAAAAGAGGAGTAAGAGAGAGGGTCAGAAAGGGGGGAAGAAGAGAGGAGTGGGGGAAGGGAAGGGGAAGTAGGAAAGAGAAGGAGAGGAAGAACGAAGAAAGTAGGAAGAGATAGAGGAAGGAAGAAAAAGGGAGGAGAAGAAGAAAAGGTGGCCAAATAAAGAAGAGTAAATGGTAAAAGAGCAGCCCCGAACAACTAAAAATGAAAGTTAAAAGATAAGATGAATGGAAAATGATGGATAAAAGATTGTACATTTAAATGTGTTTATGAGAAATAAAAATAAAAACTTTTTGAAAAAAACAAAACAAAAGTAACCTGGATAACTTTCATATAATGGAAGCATAGCGTAGCATAGCATAGCATAGAATAGCATAAAATTCTTTATTGGCCAAGTGTGATTGGACATACAAGGAATTTGTTTCCGGTGCATAAGCTCTTGGTGTACATGCAAGCAACAAGTGATAATTCAGGATCATAGTCATCATAAGATATGTTCATCAGAAATCATAATATACACCACTTAGTGATAATCATAGGATACTAAATAAGCAATCAACATAAATCATACTGGGATAAAACAATTAATATGAATCATAAGATACAAGCAACAAAGTTATAGTCATAAAAAGATAAGGAAATAGGTAATAGGACAGATGAGAAGAATAATAGTAGTGCAGCCCTGCTGGGCAGTTTGATGGTGGTGTTGGAATTAGTTGTTTAGCAGAGTGATGGCATAGGGGGAAGAATCCATCCTTGTGTCTAGAAAGTTAAAATTTTGTAAGAAAGAACAAGGAAAAAATGAAAAGAGATCAAGTTCTAGAACGGGTGTCAAACTCACGTCGTCACATTGTCATCACGTGATGTAGGGTGACTTTTCCCCCCTCTGCTAAACTGGGGATGGGGGTGGCCAGCATGTGACACATCCAACTCATGGGCCGTGAGTTTGACACCCCTGTTCTAGAACGTTATTTGACGGGATGAAAAATAAATATTATTAAAAGTAACGTGAAGGAATATAAAGTTGGTTTTTTTCATCAAGATTAAAATAGATATGTTATCTCTGGTAACCCTTAATGGGCTTTTCCTGGTCAAGACTGAACAAGGAGGCTTAAGGATTTGATAAGAGATAGGGTATGGGAAGACAACATCCCTTGTTGAAATATTAAGGTTTTTTAAAGAGATATCACTAGTCCCTGATAGTAATGCAGATAATGCAGTTGAAGGACATAATTAGTATATGAATATTCCATGTGTTGCCTTGAGATGGGCAGTCATGTAAATATGACAAATACATTTTTACTCCTATTATTTGATAGGAGTAATAATTTCCAGTGATTCAGAATTAATGCTTCTAAAGAGCAGAATAATGAGGAATGACTTAAGAATCAGTTCAGCTGTTCTGTAAACATCCCATCAGATATTACCATACAAAACAGGTTCCTCAAATGAAAGAGTGGAGAAATGTTAGCTGTCTTCTTTTTCAATATTTCTATTTCAGAATATTGTAATCTCATTATCATTTCAAGTGTGGTTGGTATGGAAAGGTTATAATTATAGCAGTCACCACTGACTGATAAAAAGATGTCATGTGTTTTCTGTTTGGTATCTTTAATTCTTTGGCACTTGTCCCTAGCTTGCGCAAATTATACCATGTTCGTGCTGTTGCTTCTTATTGCCATGGCAACGTTAATCAATCATCATCCTAAAAATAGCCTTAATTCTTTTTTTTCCCCTTTTTTAATAGAAGGCATCTGTAGTGAATTTAAAACTTGACTATCACTATGTGTTTTCCATGGCTGTTTTCTCTTCTTCCTCTGTCTAGTAGGGAATACTCACAAAGCAATTAATTAAGTCAGAGTTTAATCTGCTCCTTCTCCACTGTGGTATGCTGAAAGCTATTCTCTACCGGTTTGTATATTAAAATATGTGAAGATAAACAGTTCTGGACACATAATAGGTGGAAACAAGCACCGCCCTTTGTAATCATGGCCATAGAGTCAGTATGCATTTCCCCATTGCTATTAGAAATCTGAGAGAGGGCTTTGAGAACTTGTCTGCAATGTCTATGGAGATTCAGTTCTGATGAGAAGCTAAATGTTTTCAAGGAAAAAAAAAGAAAGCCCAGTTGTCTTTTGAAAAGCACTTTTGGGACAACTTAGCTGCAATTTTATGCAGATTGCAGAAGTATACATTTTTAAATAAATATCACTAATATTTTCCCCAAAGGCAAAATGAAGGCAAACTAATAGTATTTTATCAGGGTAATTCAGTAATAAAGATTACTACTAGTTAATACTTTAGAAGACAGGAATGATTTACAAAAATGGGTGGATCATATCAGTATAAAATTCATCAGAGAAAAATGCATTGTTTTTCTTCTAGGAATAAAAACAAATGATGCCAAGCTATGAGTCAGCAAGTTTTCGATTCCATCAAGAAAAAAAATAGGTTTTCAAACCAAAGAGCTGCTTTCTGTTCCGCAATGGGAAAACCACACATTTTGGGCTTTGCACATTCAGACAGATTGGAAAGAGAATGAGATTCTCTCTGTTGCCTGCTTCAGATTGTGGCAAAGTATTGTGGGCTTTCTAAATCTCTTAAATATTATTTTGATTATTATTTGTCTGTAGAGCAGCACCTGGCCACTTCTAGAAATGTTAAATAGGAAATTGGAGAATATGCTCTGTGTATTTTTTTATATGCCATGTGTGCTAACAAAAATGCCAGGTTAGTAGTTGTGAAGTGTATGCCCATGGGAAGTGAAAGAAGAAGGAATCATGTTTTAAATTTCAATATGCTTGCAACATTAATTTTCTGCATTTGTTTCTGATTTCTTATATGAATTAATATGTTGCCACTAAGATACCATTTTGTGTGTTGCATTTACTACCTTTGCTAAAGTACAATGGATGCATAGGATGAATCCCAAAATACTTGCATTGTAAGGTAAAGGTAAAATTACTTGCATTGCAATCTTAGCTAATTCTAACAATCTTAGCATAAGCTCTTTGGAGGGAGCATTAAACACTTGCCCAAAAATAGTCCAGCTAACAGGTGAGAAGGATGAAGGGAGACTTAAGAAAAGCACCTGGGTCACTCCCTATCACTTCACCCAGCATCTCTCCTCTGCACCATAGCAACCCCAAATGTTTTTGTAGGTGCCCAAGAGATGAAAAAACTAGGCCCTGGCCTCCAAGAGCAGGCTCTTTCAACAGACAGCTTTATGTTATTCTGGTAAATTGTTTTCCACAGACATATATGGGTGGAATACTGCAATTATTTACATTAACCGGAATATGTCCATGCAATTGAATGTACCTACTTATTCTGAGGTTTGCTGCGAGTAGCCATGGCTGCCTCAGTAAAAACCACTGTCATGTCAAACCCCTTGCCAGCCAAAGCTGCAGAATACCCTCACTGGGTACAGAACAAGCAGAACCCAGATATGTTTTCTGGCATCAGTCAAACTCCTGTGCAGCCCAAGACTTGAACAATCTTTAAACCCTTGTTCAAAAAACATATCTAGCATATCTGAAGAGATTTCAGGACCCATGATTATAAAGAGACTTCAGGTAGGCCTTGATTTACGAATTGAGCCCAAAATTTCCATGGCTAAGTAAGACAGTGGTTAAATGAATCTTGCCTCATTTTATGACCTTTTTACCATAGTTGTTAAGCGGATCACTGCAGTTGTGAATCATGTGGTCATTAAGCAAATCTGGCTTTCCCCATTGACTTTGCTTGTCAAAAGCTGGCTGGGAGGGTTGCCAATGGTGATCACATGACCGCAGGACAATGCAACTGTCATAATTACATGCCAGTTGCCATGTTCCTGAATTTTGATCACACGACCATGGGGATGCTGGCAGTGGTCATAAGTATGAAAAATGGCCATAAGTCACTTTTTTTCAGTGCTGTTGTAATTTTGAATGGTTACTAAATGAATGGTTGTAAGTCGAGGACTACCTGTGTATATGATCTGACAAATGCTAAGAAAAGTGCTATTTGGAACTCACATGAATAGATTCCAGTATGGAAGGTGATGGCTGGTCATTTCTGCAGCTCAAGCCAACATTGCTATGAAGTCCAGTGCCCAGTAACTAGAGAAGTCTTTCCCATAGGAGATGTGTGGATTGCAGCCTCAAGCACATGTCAGTTGTGTCCTAGATTGTGGCCGTGATCAAAATTCTGTCTGGTGGAGGAAAGACTCCTTTTTAGGTTTCTTCCTCTGTGGACTTCAGATGAGACAATGGCAATGTCACAAAGACATGTCATTTAAAGTCCATTTGTGGGGCTTCTTTATGCAGAGGGACATGTAGATACAGTGTTTCCCCGAAAATAAGACCCTGTCTTATATTTTTTTGAACCCTGAAATAAGAGCTTGGCCTTATTGCCATGCACTCAAAAGTCTGATTGGGCTTATTATCAGGGGATGTCTTATTTTGGGGGAAACAGGGTAGTAGATTGACATCTTACAGCAGGAGTGGGAAACTATGGCCCCTTTATGACTTATGAACTTCAATTCCCAGAATTCATCAGCCAGTCATGTTGGGGAATTCTGGGAGTTGAAGTCCACAAGTCTTGAAGATGCCAAGTTTGGAGAGCCCTGTCTTACAGGGATGATGATGATGATGATGATGATGATGATGATGATGATGATCATAATGATGATGATTTCCTTCTATTCATTCATTCCATCCAGATTTATTTGCCATAAATCTGGAAGTTGTTACATCAATGAAAAGGATCTCCAAGTATTCAATTCTATGGCAGGAAAAATAATTTGGATAATTGGGCAATTGAAATATGATGGGTGGCAAAAAGATTCAGCTTCCTTCAGTTCATACTGTATGCCTATTACATCCGCTCTTCTGCCTTTCCTCTCAAAGTTTGTTTTCTCTAGAAATTGGTTTGCTTTTATTACTTACCCTTTGCAAGTGCAAAGTAACTATCTTCACATAAAACAAATGCTTCAGTTCTGAGGAAAGTGTAACTTGCCAGCAAAATTTAGGAAACTATCCATGAGCTGAAATATTCATGGAGAATGTTGAGACTGTTGAACTTGTGAAGTATTTTCCCCTCCTCTGTCCTTATAGAGATTTTGCACTTATAAACGTCAGGCTAATTCTCCCAAATATGAGGCAGATAGAAATGATAGCCAGGATACTGTAATGGAGAAAGGACATCATGAAACTGTTAATGGGTATAATTGTTGCATTATATGTTATATGTTTTCTTTACAGTGCTCATTTTTGCCCAAGTTCTCCATTCACATAGAGACCAAATATGAGGACAACAAAGGAAGCAATGATAATGTAAGTATTCTTTCCTTTCAATAATTGAATGTAAAGTACATTTAAATAGTGGCTCAGGTAGCCCGGAAGGAGTCAAGGTGTTAGGCGCAAAAAAACAGGTCAACATGTGAAGGTTCTAAATTATTGATTTATTGCTAAAGCCTATGCACAGAAATATTCTCAGACTAACAGCTTTCACCTGGACTAGATAAGGCTCAACTGTGTTCAAGAGGGTTTTTTTGTGGCTATCTAATGATTCTAAACTGATACCTCATTTAACTCTTCCCTTTGGCTCTGTCAGTATCTTTACACAAGGGGAGATTGTGCATGGCAGCACCATGTTAGGATACCACTTATATGTAATTTAAATAAGAACTATCCAAAGTTTACATTAAAAACCTTTTAAGCTTGAATGTCCCTGTTTCATAGATAGTTTATACTTTTTATGAAGGTAACACTTTCTGGGGATAATTACTTTCATTTTTTTAAATAGCAAAACTGTATGTATCAAACTGCCAGTATGTTAGTCCAGGTATGATATGTGGGTAACTAATACTGGTATATCCCCCCAACCCAATCCTTGGTAATTGTATTCATAGGCTGTTTTTATAGGTCATAGGTTGGACTTCTTATTGTTCCTATTGAATAATACCTGTCAGGTATTATTCCTGTCAGGAATTTTTCTCCTACTCCCAAATGCCATCAACCAAAGGAAGACAGAACCTAGTCAAAATTGCCAAATGGTAGGCAAAGAAGCATATTCCGGGGTTTCAGGTGCTATAAAAGAGTTGATCGTGAGCAAAATACTTGAGTGGAATTATAGTTTTTAAGATGTTTGGATCTCTGCATGGGTGTTTCCTTACAGTTCAGCCAGTTTCTGCAACCAGTTCTTAATATTTTCCCTCATATCTGAAGGGCAGCAATATGGCATTGGATCAGGGATGGGTTCTACTTACCTTTACTACCGGTTCACAGCGGGGCCTCATGCGCAGAAGCGTTTTGATGACGTCGGGGTCGGTGGGCAGAGCCTCCCAACAGTTTTACTACCAGTTCTATAGAACCGGTGCGAACCGGGGGCAACCCACCACTGCATTGGATGGCATGCAAGTAGAATCCAGGTGGGAAGAAATAAAATATACTTACATTACTTAAACTTTGCACTAAACTGGTGAGGGCTACAGGCCTTATATCAACGTTTAATCAACGTATTGTTGATTAAACAGTCATAATGCCTTGGGCAAACTCAAAGGATCTCCAGTTTTTTAAAGAGCAAGAGCAGAATGGTGGCAGATGACCAATTATCACCCCTCTGATCACACCCACTGCTGGTCACCTGATTTTGCTTCTGGGGTAATAAGGGTGAACCATAACAGATTTCATTAATCTTGAGGCTACATATAAATGTTCTCAGTTTAAGGGGGACATACTCCTTTAACATCAATATAGCTAAAGACAACTGTTGCAAGAAAGAGGACATGTCTATGTTTATACCTGAAACCTGCAATAACTCTACTCTAGGGGGTAGAATAGACAGAGATAAGGTAGCTTTAGACCCTCGTAATTCGTTAGGATACGAATTACTGTCTTCCACTCTCTTACCACAGCAGTCATTTAATTCTCATGTAAACAGGAGCGATTTAATGAAATCATGAGTTTGCAAACTTTGTAAAATTTTTCTCATACTTTCTGTTATTTCTCCAATAACTTTCTGTCAAGAAATAATTCATTAATTGTGCTTCCTGTTATATATTAGAAAGCAAATAAGATAGCAAACATTAATCAGTGAATTAATTAAAGCTCCAGATGATTAATCAAGAGTACCATGCTAATTTTAACATGGAGACAATTTTAAGGCTGTTTTGTGATATGCTATGGTAATAGAGAATGAAAAATAAATATTAACTTAGATTAACAGATCAGAGATCTGCCATGGTCTAAAGTTTATTTATGCATGTGAGAGTAAATATATGAATGCATTACCCAAACAAGAACAAAAGATTTATGGCACATTTAAAATGCATAGATTTATTTAGTTTCTTATAAAATAACATTTATTGTCACAAAACTTTTTGTGGATTCTAAACATTAATATTCAAGGCATCAGAAGAAGCACTCTTAATTTTCTTGATTTATATGGTATACTATGTAGATATTGTACTACAATGTATGTACATGCTGCCAGAAAAACTCAGAAGTATGTCTTTCTCATCCATCAAACTAAAGAATATTCTTAAAACGATCTCTTTTAAAAATAATTAGTTAAAGCTGTTTCTGTCTTTAAAGGGAATGTATTTGTTTCAACCCCCCTCAGAGAGAGCTCACAACTTGGGCGTCCTTCTGGATTCACGGCTGTCTTTAGACGATCATATGACGGCCGTGACCAGGGGGGCTTTTTATCAGGTTCGTCCCTTTCCCAGTTGCGTCCCTTTCTGGATCGGGACGCCTTGCGCACAGTCACTCACGCCCTCATCATTTCCCGTCTGGACTATTGTAGTGTTCTCTACATGGGGCTCCCCTTGAGGAGCACCCGGAGGCTCCAACTGGTCCAGAATGCGGCCGCACGAGTGATAATGGGGGCGACTCGCTGCTCCCATGTAACACCCCTCTTGCACAAGCTGCACTGGCTCCCAGTGGTCTTCCGGGTGCACTTCAAGGTGTTGGTTACCACCTTTAAAGCGCTCCATGGCTTAGGACCTGGTTACTTACTGCCACCGTTTTCCTCCCACCGACTGACACGCTCCCACAGAGAGGGCCTCCTCAGGGTGCCGTCGGCCAAACAATGTCGACTGGTGACCCCCAGGGGGAGAGCCTTCTCTGTGGGGGCTCCTGCCCTATGGAATGAATTGATCCCCGACCTCCGCACTTTCCGTCGTGCTCTGAAGATCCTATTATTTCAGCAAGCTGGTCTGATGGGATAAATGATTTTAAATTGGGTTTTTAAAATGGTTTAAAATGGTTTTAATTGAAAGTTTTAATTTTGGCCAAAGATTGAATTGTTTTAATATGTTTTTTAAATTTTGTCTTGTTTGTTGTTTTATCATGGCTGTTCACCGCTCTGAGTCCTTCGGGAGAAGGGCGGTATACAAATATAATAAAAACTGAAAAAAAACAAACCCTAAACCTGGAGTGGAACAGACTTCTGTTTCTTAGTTATCAAAATGTTGACTCTTTAAAAATCAGATATATAAAGATACTCTTATAGGTAATAAGAGTAACATATGGCAATGCAATATTTGGACATATCATGGAAATTTTATAAAATGTCCATTTCAGAACAGAATATTTATCAAACAGACATAGAGAATTAGTTTTTCAATATATCTCCTTGATATATATCCATATACTTATTATTTTATAAATAAATATAGTTTTATATATATATATATATATTATATATATTAAATATATAGCACATATCAATATATATCAGGGAGATATATTGAATTTTTTAAAAAAAAAGAATACACACACACATCTCTTGATGTAGACAAAGAACAGCAATAGCATTTGACGAAAATCAGAGAATATTTAAACCAGCTTTATAGTAGTAAATGTTTCTTGTTATGATCTATTAAGCTGTATCCTTTGCTTACTTCCTGCTTCTGCTTGCTTTATACATGTCATCACATATTTATTTAGATGTTCAAGGAGGTATTCCCTATTCTTCAGATAGAATTAGTTTCTAAAGAGAACATTTTCCCGCTGGTTTTGTTTATTCTGCCAGGTTTCAACCATACCTGCTATGTCCATCTTCCTATAAAACTAAAGCACTTTAGCACCACCATCCCCAATTGGGCTTAGACCTTTATAAGAAACATTTTCCTGTGGCATCCTCAGCGTGTTGGTAGCATTTGACTTTCCTGTTTGTCTTCCTCCTCCTCCTCTTGGAAGGAAACATTTCCTTTAGGTAGATCAGCATCTTTCTCTATTTAACTCTAAAATGAAATTTGATTAATTTGCAGCATGCTAGGTCTTTGCCTTGGAAATGCTGACACAGTGTTGATGACAGGAGTTTCTATATTAAGTTGAATACGATGCTCTAGGCCTGGGTTAACGCTGGTCCACAGAGATAGAATTGCACACTGAAGTTTATTGACCTCTAGCCATATCTTTCCAAGTTCTTATTTCGTGGGCAGAGGTTACCAGAAAGGGGAAAATGTTATTACTTGTATTCCGCTCACTAAGCTACTCTCAATATATGAATGTACACAGTATATACGCTAATACAAGACAATATCAAGGCATATCACTTCCCATAGCCTTAATTCTAGTCTGATAAAATGTGTAAACATGATTGCTTTTCTTGCCTCTGCTCCAGATTAAGGGGTGAGTTACTCAATTGCAAGGCTTTGTCAGAGTCTAGAAGTGCATGCAGTTTAGCAGGTTAAGAATAGTTCTAACATAAAGCTGCAAGCAAATAACTGGTAATTCATCAAGATTTATAACCTATTCTACATACTTTTACTTGATAACAACTGAGTTTGTTTGGACCTGCTAGTAAATACTTAGAATTGCTAAAAGCAAAAATGCACCGTCTTATAAAGTGTACTTTTAGAAAATTATATATAATGTTTCTGCTTCAAAGAGTTTAGATCTATAATATATAGAATACAAGTTATTATATTACTCCTAAGGGAGATACTTAATTGGACAAAAATTATTTTATAATTTGTTAGATAATATTAGCATATGATTAAGTAGAAAAACTATTTGTTCCTATGTTGGAATTGCTTGTAAACTCAATTTGTCATGATTATTTGTTTCTTATTTATCAAATTGGGTGTGATGCTGTTCTTATTCTATTTCATTTTTAGTTATATGGAATGTAGTATATCTATGATAATTCAGTGCTGACACATAATGACTTTAACAAGTCATTAGTACAGGAAGTTTGCATCCTTCAAATGTATCTTTTTCCATATTAAAGTCCCCTTTGAACCAATGCTGAATCCCGGTGACTGCAAGGACATGCAGTCCTTTTCTATATTTTGAACAATTATAAATGATTTTCTATTGCTTTCTTCCAACATGATTTTTCATCTGCCCGTCCATCCATCCATCTCAATTTATGTGGCTGCTCATCTCACCATGATGACACTTGGCAACTAACAATGGTTAAATTCCAATGTAATATATACCACAAAAATAAATACATATTTGTCAGCCATGATAAAACCATAAACACACATCAACATACCTTCTCATGGGCTCTGCCCCACAATTTGATCCCTGTGCCTGATGACACAGCCATGTCTTCAGTGCTGATAAGGTCAGGATCAATCTAATCTCCACATGGATGATGTTATAAAAAGTGAATGCCGTGACTGAAAAGTTCTCTTCTGGGTCCCATTAGATGGCACTCTTTAATAAATTTAATAAATGGGACCCATAGCATCTAATCTAATATCAATTCATTCTTAATAAATCTGAAGAAGCTATTAATAAACAATGATATAGTATAATAAACAATACAGGATTTTTCATTTAGCTATATTGTGGCCAAGAAGAACTACTATTTCCTTCACTTCTAAAATGAAATACTTTCATTTTTTACTAATTCCTCAATTCATCTGTGAGTGAATGTATAAACAACTAATAAAACTAATAGGAATTTTCTTGATTGAAAGGAACTTCTACACAGGACTTAAAATTTATGAAAGAGCTAATTAGTTGAATCAGATTTTTCTGAGTTGACAAATATGTACTAAGATCTGATAAAAACAGAAATATTGGAAAATTGGATGGAGTTTTTATAACATTTCTTGGAAGATGAGTTTCGTGTAAAATATCCTTGTCCAAGACAAGAGGACTTTCTGTGTTGCCATAATTTGCATGGCCATAATCAAGTTTATTAATATGATCAAATATGACACAGTAGATAAAAATGTTAGTAGTGTACAGATAAAATAAATATAATTGTAAGAAGTTATGTCAGCCAGTCTTGTAAATGAATTTTTAGAGCGATTCAACCATTTCATAACAGAGATTTCACAAGTGGCTATTAAGTGACTTTGAATTAATTAAATTAATGATAGCATTTAAGCTAAACCCACAATTCATTATATTTTTAATTACATTAAGATTATTTATTGATTGAAGCAAGATTTAAGTTAATGTAAAATTAGTGTGCTAATAATAAAGGTATTTCCCGAAATCTGTGTTGATCAACATGGCGTTATCCAAATATAAATGGCACATGCTATTTTTCCATCTTCAATAAATATTCTAACCAGGTAGACACAGTCATCTATTAGGGATGTTTTTCCCATTGACTTGCTCTTGTTCCTTCCATTTTTTTCCTATCAAAAACAGTTACTTTGACTTTGTGATACATTAATGTTCAGATCCATAATCCTTGTAGCACTACACATGTGCTCTTAAATCCTTTGGGTATTCAGCCAACAACATGGCACCCTCTGCATACCAAAGCACAGCAATACCACTAACATCCCCACATGCATTATTACATTCATGTCCATAAATGCATTTAACAACCAAAGAGACATTCCATATGAATGAAGGCAAATATACGTGTCCCAGGATATTGTTGCAGGATCCAATTTGGGTTGGTCACCAGGACTAGAGATTTAGTCTTCCAAGCTTTCGGATGCCCCTCCTCAGGGAACTTCTCTGTAGACGATGGGCTCCAGTACGAGTCCGAAAGCCCAGAAGACTTAAACCTCTGATCCCGGTGACCTACCCACATAGGATCCTGCAGACATTCCACATCTTTGATACTCCCTGCTCAGTGTTGGACCATTTGCTAAGCACTGCTTCTTAATAATGTTTTATTTCCATCATATGCCATTCTTAGAACATACAAGAAAGCAACTTTGAAGTCCACATGTATGCAAAGCTTTCCATGACACGGACCAATCCATTTTATCATGTTTTCTCTGGATCAACAAAACACACAATAAACTCTTTGACATTCAAACATTTTCCCCTCTGACATTGAAGTGCAAATTCAGGTCTGCAAAACCTCTGCCTGGCATAAAGCCACAGTATTCTTTCCAGCGTTGGCTCATTGTCACATCTCATACCCTTCTGTGTCAGATTTCTGCCAAATACCTTCCTTTCACCTAATCCCTTAAATATTTTGACGTGTATTTTTCTAATTCAAGGTTTTAATGTTTTACTTAATGCAAATTGGTTAGGGTCTTCAGCAGGGGTGAAATGCTCCCGGTTCGGACCGGATCACCCGATCCGGTAGAGATGGAGGCGGGTGGTTCGGAGAACTGGTAGCAAAAATCCTGCCCCCCTCCCAATGCCCAGCTGAGCCACACAATCATCAGAGGCTTTTTTTTTTTAACTTTTAAAAGCATTTTTTCTACAACCTCTTTAGCCGAAAAAATGCTTTTAAAAGTAAAAAAAAAAGCCTCTGATGATCGCGCGGCTCAGTTGGGATCTTCAAAGGCTTTTAAAAGAAAAAACCCCTTTTTTTCTTTTAAATGCCTCTGACAATCCAAGCTGAGTTCCCTGATCGTCAGAACCTTTTGAAAGCATTTTTTAAAAACCTCTTCACTGAAGAGGTTGTAGAAAAAATGGTTTTAAAAGTAAAAAAAAAAAAAATTGGCCATTCCCACCCAGACACATAAATAATAAAAATAAATCTTTATGGAACCCAAACTAGGTCTATTAACATGATGGGTTTGCATTAGCACAGAATGTTGAATATCTTTTGTGATGAGGGTGACTTAATATTGAGGACTGATACTGTGAAATACAGGTAGTCCTTGACTTACAACCATTGAGCCAAAATTTCTGTTGCTGAGCAAGACAGTTGTTAAGTAAGTTTTACTCCATTTTATGACCTTTCTTGCTACAGGAATTAAGTGAATCGCAACAGTTGTTAAGTTAGTAACATAGTTGTTAAGTGAATCTGAGTCCCCCACTGACTTTGCTTGTCAGAAGGACACAAAAGGTGATCACATGACCCCGGGACACTGCAATGATCATAAATATGAGCTAGTTGCCAAGAGTCTGAATTTTGATCACATGACCATGGGGATACTTACAACAGTCATAAATGTGAAGAACAGTCATAAGTCACTTTTTTCAGTGACTTCAAACCGTCATTAAATGAATGATTATAAGTCTACCTTTAACATGTCCTGTATAAGAAAAATTCTCCATAATATTTGGAACTCCAGTTTATTACAGCTCATTTTTGACGTATAAAACAATATCAATATTTTTGATTTGTACTCTTATCATCTAAGAGAGCTTCCCAGCAAGGTCATGGTTTCTTTATAAGCTCACCATCTTAAGTGCTTCATGCTGTATATTGAATTATTTCAGGGAATACATAACATTGTCAAGAGGGCCACAGCAAGTTCCCAGCAGTCTGAATGAATTGCTCTGAGCAATTAGTGCTAGTTGGCTGGCAAGCCAATCTTAGACCTTTGTGTTGAATATTAGTTTTCTTTTATATAAACTAAACAGTTCAGTGAGCTGTCCCTGTTCAATTAGAAGAGCACAAACAGTTATCTGTAAATGATGTTTTTCAAATCAAGACATTGATGACAAGCTCTGAGTAGAAGGCTGGAATTTCAAGAGCTTAAGCCTCAATTCATACATTACTCATCCTTTAAATGGTGGATGAAAGTCATTATGTATCTCTTATGCAGACTGGAGCTCTAAGCAGCTTGCCTTAATTTACTTCTACCATACAAAAAAAAATCACAGGAAAATGTTCATTAAAATTGTGTCTCACTGACTGGATTTTTATGTTTTATTTATTTATATTCTGCCTTTATAATATTTTACATATAACTCAAGGCAGAGAACATATCCAACACATCTTCCCCCTACTATTTTCCCCACAACAACAACACTTTGAGGTGAGTGAGTGAGTGAGTGAGTGAGTGAGTGAGTGAGAGAGAGAGAGAGAGAGAGAGAAAGAAAGAGAAAGAAAGAAAGAAAGAAAGAAAGAAAGAAAGAAAGAAAGAAAGAAAGAAAGAAAGAAAGAAAGAAAGAAAAGACCCAAAGTCACCCAGCCAGTTTTCAGGCCTAAGACCTAACTAGAGTTCACAGTCTCCTACTTTCTAGTCTGATAGTTTAACCACCATGACATCACATAATATTTTAAAATAAGTTAACACAAATGATGTGATTAGTAACCCATTGTGGCTTATTATAGTAACTATATAGTGAATAATTATATAGTAAATAATAGTGCCATGGTTTGCTTAACCATGATTTGTTCAGTAAATTACTACTTGGCTGGACTCACCCAACTTTCTAGTCTATAAATCATGATTTTTAAACCAGAATAGCCTGATTCATACAATGTATTAAACAATTAAACTAATCAAAACCATATAACAACATCATGGCTTAGTTGTGTGAATTTAATGAGTGAATTCACTCACCAATGTGATTCACATATTGTGCTTTAACCACAAGCTATTTATTAAGTAACAATTGGAAGGATTAATGTCATAAGCTTAACACTAAAGAAATTACAATATGCTCAGTAAACCCAGCCATGTTATCTATAAGGAGAGGGGAATCAGCTATTGTGTGCTAGTGTATAAAGGGCTCAGAGACCTTATGAATTGAAATGCAATACTCTTGTGTTATTTTTCCTTGACTGAAAGTAGAAATCTTAATTAAATGGTTGCTCAAGCAGCAAATGAACAACTTTCTAGGCAAAACAAGCTCAGATTAAGTCCTACCAGGACAGATTTGCTTGGTAGATCATAATCTTGGTAGATTATGGTGATCTTGTAACATCTGGTCCCATTACTCTAGGGGCTTTGGTAAGCCCAACAGAAGTTGGTTTGTGGCTTGGTTCTTCTGTTCCTGTGGTCCCTTTTTAAACATCAAGTGAAAGTCGTGACCTGCAAAGACTTTGTCAAGCTTTAGGTAGAATACTGGTTGCGACTCTACCTGAATCAAGATGCCCTGGTGATAATAACCATAACCTGGATGGATCGCTGCTATCCGTGAAGTGGTTTTCAGAGACAACTCAAAAGCTATACCCAAAAGCTATACTTGGTATAAAATGTAAGTAGCTTAAACTCCTGATAGCTTCATCAAATGAGATAACACCCATTCTGAAGTTCATTCCATCAGTTGCCAGTCGCTTCCAGTTCAAAATGCTGATTATTCCCTTTAAA
This sequence comes from Pituophis catenifer annectens, assembly GCF_029215685.1. Classification (NCBI taxonomy): domain Eukaryota; kingdom Metazoa; phylum Chordata; class Lepidosauria; order Squamata; family Colubridae; genus Pituophis; species Pituophis catenifer. Next base: position 147,219,659 of record NW_027256882.1, read on the forward strand.
GGGCATGTCCTCTTTACAGTTTAGCATTGGGGATCACTAGATAAGACTTTGCCAAAATCAAATCTGCCCAACCAGTCCAGACAGAGGGGGCCACTTGTATGACTCCCCACTCATGAGTTTTATTATTATTATTATTTATTTATTATTATTTATTTGATTTGTATGCCGCCCTATCTTCATAGGACTCAGGGCGGCTCACAACAATTAAAATCAAACCAGATAAAACATGTTAAAATACATATTAAACACATGTTAAACATATTAAAATAATCCAAACCCCATCAGTCCAGGCTGGTCAATTTGAACAGCCATGTTTTTAATTCGCGGCAGAAGGTGCGAAGGTCAGGGGCCAACCGGAGCCCCAGGGGGAGTTGATTCCAAAGGGTGGGAGCCCCCACAGAGAAAGCTGTACTTCTGGGAGTTGCCAGCCGACATTGTCTAGCCGATGGCACCCTGAGTAGGCCCTCCCTGTGAGAACGCACCGGGCGATGGGGAGCTGTTGCTGGTTGCAGATGGTCCGAGAGATATCCTGGGCCTAAGCCATGATATTCCATAAATCATTGATGAGTCAACACCTTCTCAATGGTGGCTCCCATTTCATTGAACCCCTTCTGCTAAGGCAAGGTAGAGTTTTTGGGCCCTTTGGATGGGGGTCCTCATTGATTAAAGTTTTCAGGCACTGGGCCCCCTCTAAATTTAGGACAGACTGGAGGAAGCAGGAAGAAGGGTTTGCTCCACTAGTTCAAGCTCTGCAAGAATCTCCCCTATTCTTCTACCACGGCTCACTAAAACTCCTGAGGCTGGGAATGAAATAGGAGTATCTCAAAATCTCAGGAATAAGCAGATGGATATTTCAGGATTGAGGAAGCTCCTTTTTTTCTGGAGAAAAGCTATTCAAATAGCTCTCAGAAATCCCACCTTAATGAATTCTCTACTGAACGAATGCTAGAGTTCAGGTGTATTCAGTTTCCAAGATTCCCTACATTAGCCGTATATTTTTTTTACTCTTAACCGTAAGTCTACCTAATGAGACTTATGAAATCCAGTCAATGAATCCATCTAATGTGAACCTTATTTTCTGGACTGTGTGATACGGCTTAATAGCATGCCTTCCCCAACTAAGGAGAGGAAATATTGCAAATTGGCAGAAGTACTGCTGCTGCCTGAAATTATGACTAATGCAGGAGCAGCAGTGGAAGAGATGGCATAACAACAGGGGTGGTAACTATCTCTCCCCCACTCGTGCCTTCTGCAACCCTCCTCCTCTACAACTCCCATTAGGATCCTGAACAACTAGGTGTAAGGTTTGAGGAAGGTGAGACAGGAATCGGCAGTTTCCAGTCCAGGACCTGGGAGAAATTCAATACCTGTGCAGTTTTACAGCCACAAAGCATCAAGTATCCTTTAGTTCTGAAGATATGAGGAGGAAGAAGGCATGATTCTGAACCATCAAGGATAGGGGAGGGCAAGGAGAAAAGCAACCAAGAGTTGGAACTAGCAATATCCAGCCAGATGCATGCGGCTTTGCACATTGCACAATATGCACATTGCATATTGCAATGTGAAAATGCTCCTCTAACCAAACCGTGCCCAGCAATCTTATGTAAGGAGATGGATCAAGCCAGAATATGTGTGATTTACCACTGAGTCCAGGTTTGCCATCCCATATGTTGAGGATGTGAGTTTAAAGGGGAGCCTGAGGACCCCTGTGTCTGTTGGCTTTGTCTGTTTTTCTACCACATAAGGCCTTAAGGCATATGCGGAATGCAGAGGCTGCCTTAGAATGAAGCCGCTATTCCAGCAAAACATTTTGCTTTGCAATGTGCCAGCTTCTCTGCTTTTTGAAGTTAAAGAATCTAATTTGGTTTTTCGGTTGTTGGGTTTTTTTTGGTTTTTTGTTTTTTTTTAAAGAATCAGGCAAAGCAGACAGTTTGACAGGTGCCTAGGGAAGTGGCTGCAAGAAATGAAACAGCTCATGTGCAACCCCAGGGCACCCAGATCTAGAATAATGGCAAATACAGATAAGACATGTAGCTCAAACTATGCAACCTCTCGGCTTTGTTTTTTTTGTTTTTTTTTTGTATACAGCATATACAGTATACAGCATACACTGAAAACTGGTGAGAGAAGCCCTAGCAATTAATTTCATGTCATTGTTATGTGTAAAGTAGTAACAACAAGGAGACAATTGTTGCAGGACTGGCCAGAACACTGACCAGATGTTATTTTTAAAACTCATCTACTGGTCATTTGTAAGGGAAGAGTCCGAACAGTGATTGACTGATGGTGCTCTCTGTGCGTTCTTTGTGTTTCAAAATGGGCAGACAAGAAAGATGATGATAGATTGTTTCCTAATTACTTTGGGATTGGAAATGCTGGCGGTGTGGAAATGCTCTTAAACAAAGGCCTTTTTAAAAAGTCTAAAGTCCATTAGAAACAATTGTTATATTTAATCAAGCATGCATGTTTCTTTTGTTAAGTTTAATTTTAATTAGTAAGTATGGAATTTGCTAGAGAGATGATGTAGTGTAGTCATTAAGATGCATTTATTTATATTTATTTAGTTAGTTAGTTTGTCAAACATGTACAAGAAAACAGGTATAAGTATAAACATGGACATGAATACAGGAAATGAGTATGAATAAATGGGAACAATAGGACAGGGACGGTAGGCACGCTGGTGCGCTTATGCACGCCCCCTTACAGTCCTCTTAGGAATGGGGTGAGGTCCACGGTAGACAGTTTAAGGGTTTGAGGATGTAACAACAGAGTCAGGTAGTGCATTCCAGGCATTGACCACTCTGTTGCTGAAATCGTATTTTCTGCAATCGAGCTTGGAACTGTTTACCTTGAGTTTGTATCTATTGTTTGCTCATGTATTATTGCGGTTGAAGCTGAAGTAGTCATTGACAGGTAGGACGTTGTAGCAGACAATTTGGTGTACTATGCTTAGGTCAGGCCATAGGTGTCGTAGTTCTAGGTTGTCCAAGCCCAAAATTTCAAGCCTGGTGGCATAAGGGATCCTATTGTGAGCAGAGGAGTGGAATAGGCATGAGGAAACCTGGATTCTAGTCTTCTTTTAGGCACAGAAGCCAGCTGAACAATCTTGAGCTGTCAGTTGTCATTTGTTGTCGTTCAGTCGTTAAGTCATGTCCAACTCTTTGCAATCACATGGACTTCACATGCCAGACCTCTCCTGTCCTCCACTGTTTCCCGGAGTTTATCCAAATTCATGTTCATTGTGTCGACGACGCTATCCAATCATCCCATCCTCTTCCGTCCTTTTCTCCCTTTGCCTTCAATCTTTCCCAATATCAGGGTCTTTTTCCAATAAGTCATTTGCTTCTCATCAGGTGGCCACAGTATTTGAGCTTCAGTATCTGCCCTTCCAAAGAATCATTTGTCACAGCCCTAATCAATGTCAGTCTCTACAACTAACCTAATACCTTCCCCTCCTCCTCTTATGCATTGATCGATTAGCAGTAAAGGCTAAGTGAGCACAGAGCAAAAGTAAGCAGGATCTGCAACCTTGAAAGCTAAATGGTAAGAACACAATCATACATACTATACGTTTCTAATCTTGTTACATCTTATTAATACAATACATTATAGATAATGGGAAAAGAGGACAACGTTCTCTAAACTACAGAAATAGCCTTTCAAAGCTTTGATCCTCTGTTTATTTATTGTCCCTTGGGACGACCAGAAGGTTATATTACTGTTCTACATGTGGTCATACAGTATTTGGGGAGTAGCTGGCAGTATATGCAAATATGAAAATTACTCTCTAGAAAACTTAGGCAAACTGTGTATTAATCTAGGATTCGGGGGGGAACCTCTCAGTCTGGATTATTATTTTTATTTCATTTGGAGTCTGTTGATGAACGTTAGCAGTTAAGATTTAAAATATTCATTAGCTCAGAGAATCTTTTCTCTCATTAATGCAATTTTTAATATATTGTAAAAGGTGGATCCTAATCATAATGAACTGATTTAGGAACACCGAGAATGCAACCTGAAGACTTTATGTGTGTGACTTGAATTAAAATAACAGCCTTTCCAGGATTCTGCTAACATATTTTTAATGGCAGCACTTTATTTTATATTCTACTAATATAACAGAGTTCTTGCCAAATTCTATAGTTCCTCAGTCAGCAATGTTCAGGGATCACAGCTAAATTTCATTTGGAATTTTTAAAAATTGGATTGTAGTCAACTAGGGGTCACATGATAGCAGTGTTCCAATATCTCAGAGGCTGCCACAAAGAAGAGGGAATCAAGCTATTCTCCAAAGCACCAGAAGGCAGGACAAGAAGCAATGGATGGAAACTAATCAAGGAGAGAAGCAACCTAGAACTAAGGAGAAAGTTCCTGACAGTTAGAACAATTAATCCGTTGAAAAACTTGCCTCCAGAAGTTGTGAATGCTCCAACAGTGGAAGGGATTGGACAACCATTTGTTTGAAATGGTACTATAGGGTTTCCTGCCTGAACAGGGGGTTGGACTAGAAGACCTCCAAGGTCCCTTCCACCTCTGTTATTCTGTTATTCCTATATTTCTGTCTGTACAGTATTTGATCTGTTGGTCCAAATTCTGTCTTGACTGTGCAATAAAAAATAGATTCAGACTACCTTGACCACTTCTGCTAAAGAACAGGGCAATTTAAGTCAATTCCCCTATGCTTCCTAAAAATCTGCTCTGGAAAAGATGAGGAATGTTCCAGAACATAAGAGAATGGAGAAGAAAGAATGTGCAAAAATTGCTTTCTTCTTTTTCTTCTAGTGTGAGCCTCCACTGGATTTCATTACCATTGAGAATAGGCCAATAGCTTTGTAAATACAATAATAAAAAAAGAAATGGCTGACATTTTTAGAAAGGTTATAATTTATAATTCACTTTTGGTTCTTGAGAATTCTTGATTTGGTTTAGTCATAGGTGTTTTATATTGCTATATTACATTACTTTAGAAAAACAAGCCTCTCTAATTTCTCTTTCATATCATAATATTTATGAGTCTGTTCTACAATCCTGACATTGTTAAGAACACAGAATGTTCTTGCCATTTGCTTTCTGCTCTTTGCCAGCACAAAAAAAGCCGATTGGAAAGCCTTCTGCTTTTCCCCATGAACTTTAATCTTCCTTTTTAAAAAAACTTTTAAATATCCCCAGCTCAACTGCATAATTAATGAAATTATCCCCTCTACAGGCTCTTAAATATTTCAGAGAATATTTGGCTAGAAGCAATAATTATCTACATTGATTTAGTATATAAATAGCTCCATTTCTTACTTCTGATGTAGCTATTTATTTACTTTAATAAATTTCACAATATCAAAGCAAAAAGTACCCTCTAAAATCATTTAAAATACAATAAAATATTAGATAAACTAATCAAAGCAAAAATGCACAGGCCATGTTGTCACAGCAGAGAGTGTTTCAAGCTAAGAGATTAAACCTCCACCTGAATACAAGAGTAAATTATACATGAATAAAAACTTCAGACATCCCAGGAGTGAAATCTATTAGATTTAGGATCCACTTAAAATTGATCGGGAAGATGAAAGTAATATCTTATGGATAGCAGAGTTCTTTGCCATACAGCTGTTAGGCAGATGATCTGTAACTCAAATCTCTCATCAGACATTCATATTCAGCTGATGAACCTTAGTCAAGCTACTGCCTCCCTACAAGACAAGGCTATCACACTAGCCCGCTTTACAAAGTGGTGATGAGTTTGGTCATCCATACTTATCCAATGCGTGCACAGTCCTTTGAATGTTTGCAAATGGGTATGTTGAAAAGCCAATATAGTTTTAACTTTTTTGTTGTTGTTGTTGTTAACCAGCAGGAGGAAGGAATAGAAAAAAGAAAAATAAATCATTTGTTTCAATGAAAGGCGTTTGGTTTAATTTAGTTTCATTGTTATTTGTGTGCTAGCTCAGCTGACAATTCTGGGTGATTTTATCATCTGATGAAGCCATAAAAGTTGCAATAAAATTACAAAATAGTAAATAGGTTCCATTCCAAAGTTTTTATAGAAGAACTGCCTTAAGTTAACAGCCTTCCTAAGAGTTCTAACCAGGTATGGCCTATTCTAGAGCAAGGAGGTTATAATTGAAAAGGCCTTCATCTGGGTTCCTGTTCCCTTAATATTCAGGGAATGGTAAGCATCCACTATCAGGCAGCCACAGTACATGTTTGACCCACCGATTCTCCCTGGAGCACGTAGTCCTGAAGGTACTAAGGACCTGAACAATGAACATTTGTATGGGTAATAACCACTACCTAGAATAGAATCTTACAATATTTGGGATTATTCTGTTCATTTGCTGTCACCAATCTTGCCATTTGTACCTTCCAAATCAACTTGAAGGGCAGCCCCATGGAAAGCAATTTACAAGAAGATTCCCTTGAGAAAAGTGTTTAGAGGCCTTTGCCCTATTTATGTATAACATTTACATAGCCAGGAAGAGAGGGCAGAAAGGCAGTTCTGAATGCCAGGAATATTTGATTTGCTTTCCATGGATAATGGGGTATCTTGATACCAGAGCCTGTCGCTCAGAGGGACTGGCTGATTAGGGCTAATGGTTAGCCTTCCACTTGGATGTGGAATGAGTGACACATCAGAGGTTAGGAAAGATGAGGCAGCTTTATAAGAAATAAATTGTTGTGGCCCACCAGCAGCCAGCAGAACTGGCAGCAGATTCGTACAGTGAGGAGGTTGGGGAGGAACATGGACCAGTCCTGGAGTCTGAGGAAGTCTCTAATGAGGGCTCTGCGTTGAAGGCAGAGAGGGGGCCAGGGCTGGATGCCAGTTATCAGCTGCCTTCTGAGTCAGACATCAGTGAGGCAGACGAATAGCTGGAGCCTGTTCCCAGTATGCGCATGCGCAGAGTTGCCAGACGAAGGGAATAGCTAAAGAACAAGGGTCGACTTGGGAGTAAGGCCACAGGTGGACAATGAATGGCCCCTCCCAGAGGGAATAAAAGAGGAGCTAAATGGGAGTGGAGTTTGCAGGAGACAATTAGTTCGCTTAATTGGTTCAGTTCATGACTCTCCGTGACTCCTTACCAACTTTTGAAGATATCGGCCTGGCAGCTCCCCAAGCCAGATAAGGTCTGTGACTGTAAATTCACCCTTGAAAGACTTTGCTGGATGTGAATGAGAAGAATTCACAGTAACTTAATAAAAGGGGTTTTTTGTCGGGACAAGGAGTCTGTTTCGTGGTTTGGGGAAGCCTAGGTTAGAACATAAATGAAGCAAATTCTGTAAATTTTCAGTGCCCTCTGCTCCCCCAAATCCATTCCAATTGGACATTCTTTTTAGCCCAGAAGTTGTGGATTGTACGATATGTATTTATTCATTCAAAAATAGCATTAATGTTTTATAAGCATATATCATGGTCATAGAAATGGAGACTAACAATAGGTTTACTCTGAAAGGGGGTGCGGTGGCTCAGCGGCTAGCTTGTCAGCTGGAAAGCTGACAGGCCAGGTTTGAGACTCAAGTGCCACATAATAGGGTGAGTTCCTGTTACTTGCCCCAGCTTTTGCCCACCTAGCATTTCGAAAACATGCAAATGCGAGTAGATAAATAGGTACCCCTTCATTTGGAAGGTAACAGTGTTCTGTGCGCCTTTGGCATAGAGTCATGCTGGTCATATGACCACGGAAAATGTCTTTTGGACAATGTCTGGTTCCCTTGGCCAAAAAATTGAGTTGAGCACTGTGCGCTAGAGACAGACACGACTGGACAGGGAAACCTTTACCTTTATTCTGAAAAGGCTGGCAAAGGGCTGCTTGCCTCTTGAGTTTTTTCCCATCTTAGGTCTTAAATCACGTTTTCATTCTGTCACTTATGAGAATAACATGGAAAACTGGTCAGAGGCATGAAGTAAATTTGGGCTTGTGCATTGAAGTTATTGCCTGCAACCTGCATAATTTGTGTACAGCTAACCTATAATTAGGAATCAAGACCAAGAACATATCCTGCCACTTTTGAAATTGTAGTTTTGTTCCTTGAAACAAGTTGTGCCAGTACACAACGTCCACAGAGTTTAGCTTCAAAATATATGTGTCTATTAAAACATTTAAGTGTTTTTGTTTTAAATCTTGCAGATATTTGATAATGAAGCCAAAGATCTTGACCGAGAAGTCTGCTTCATTGATATTGCCTGTGATGAAATTCCTGAGCGCTATTATAAGGAATCGGAGGTAAATAAAGGACACAATGCTTTTGACTTATATTGTGCAAGTAACTCAGGGAAACACCCAAGCTACCTTGGGGAGAACGTTCCCATTCTGGAGTAGTTCGGCTGCCAGGAGCGGGGGGGGAAGGGGGGGCTGGTTGCACGCGCATGCGCAGGGTGGATCTGGAGCAAGGTGAGAAAGAAAAATGGGCCTGCCCCACCACCCCCAGGCCCTCCGGAGGCAGGAAACAGCCTGTTTCCCTACTTCTGGTGGGCCCAGAAGGCCCGAAAATCAGCTGGCCGGCGCACACATATACGCCAGACCTTAGCTGGTGTGCCCACTGATATGGCTACGCATGCCACCTGCCATAGGTTCGCCATCACAGGTATAGGGTCTCCTGCTTGAGCAGGGGGTTGAATGAGAAGACCTCCAAGGTCCCTTCCTACTTTGATATTCAAGATTCCACAATATGGGTGCCACATTAGAAAAGGCTGACTGCCTAGAGCCCTGCCAAATGTAGCTTCTTAGCTGATGGAACCTGTAACATATCCTCTCTCTGCTGGTGGGATGGGCAGATGAAATCAAGAAAAGCCCATCTCTCAATAATCTGGCCCCATAACCTGAAGGGCTTTAATGGTTAATACACGCACCTTGAATGTTTTTAACTTCAGCCTTTGAAAACCCTTTAACAAACCTTAAATAGAGAGAGATCATTTGTATGCAATGAATTTTCATAATTCACTGCACTGTGTGTAAGTCCTAAAAACTCATCTCTTGTCAACCTTGGTAGTACAGGGGTTTAAGGCACCCTGTTATTAAGCTGGTTATTAAGACCAGCTGCCTGCAATTACTGCAGGGTTCGTATCTCGCCAAGGCTCAAGGTTGACTCAGCCTTCCATCCTTTCTAAGGTAGGTGAAATGAGGACCCAGTTTGTGGGGGCAATAAGCTGACTTTGTATAAATATACAAAAGGATGAAGGCTATTGCTGAGCACATTGTAAGCCGCCCTGAGTCTTCGGAGAAGGGCGGCATATAAATCAAATTAAAAAAAAAAAAAACAACCTAATGGCATCAGCTCCTCGGATCATGTTCTGGAAAATTTCGGTTCAAGAGGCATGGCTTCTGCAGCGAAGACTGACACAAGGATTATCCATACAGCCACATTTATGAGTGTTCCTCCATCCTTGATACAGGAAAGAAAGTTTGTCAACATAAAAATCATGTCCTCCCCATCTGCTTTTATCACTCTTCAGCAACAAGGCCAATAGTGTTACTCTCCTCAAATAATGTCATGCTGAATACTTTCAGAGCAGCAAGTGATAGATTACTTCTCTTCTCACACAATGTCACTTATCAACAGGAAAGCTAACAACCAATTGCTTTCCTGAATGTGTGGTGGGCAGAATTCAGAATTTCAATTTCCACCTTCACTAGGTAGACTCCTTATGTTAGCAAGAAGGCAGAGCATTGTGGGAGTGGACTGCTTTTTCTCTTAGGGGAACTCAAAATCACATTTTAAAAAAAGATGTAACTATTGGAATTTGATATTTCACTCAAGATCAGTATTCCTATGGCTAGAACTTTTTTTTAAAAAAATCTCCTATGATGTCCACATGACTTCTGATATTTTTCATTCTATCCTATAAATTTACAGATAGATGCCAAGTGTGTGCATCTGGGACAGCATGCTATGTTCCTGCAATAGATCTGGCGGGCAAGGGAGATGAACCCCCTTCCAAACTATAGGACCCATTCATTTGCTGGCTGGCTCATGTTGCAACTTCTATTAAAATGTCTTAAAGCCCTGATATAAGTACCAGGGCTAAGCAAGCTAGCTCTCTTAAAAGAAAGAATACATTACAGGTAATTCTCACTTAACAATGGTAAGTCAGAACAGAATTCCCATTAGTAAGCAATGCAGTCATAATGTACAATGTTATATGACTACATCACTTAGCCACGGCAATCCAGGCAGTCCCCAAGGCATAATAAGTTGTTAAGCAAGGACCTCCTTGCAACTTCCTGACAGCTTCCAGCAGGTAAAATCAGTGGAGAAGCTGCAGGAAGTTGCAAGTCCTGCGAGGAAGCCAGTAGTTGGCAGCTAAGTGCCTGCTATAGCGTATGCATGGTGGGGCCGGAGGTGGCTGCTGCCAGTTGCATGAAGGGGCATTGGCAGCCACTGCGGGACTGTGCCATTGTGGCCAGGCATGTATGAACTATGTGTCAGGGTTCCAAGTAACACCCCAACAAAAGAAGGCTAGAAGTTCCTCAAAGTTCCATTTTATTAGAGGTGTCATATTGGCACATCTGAGAAAACCCAGCTCTGAAAGGTTCCAGGTTTTCCCCAACCAAAAGAAAGTCCAAGTCCCTTCCCCTGCACCCACATGTCCACCACATGGTCCAATCAATGCACCGTCCCATCTGGAGATGCCTCCCAGTCATGCCACTCCAGATGCAGGGCAGAATGTCCTTGACTCTCAGAGAAAAGAATGTTATTATGGCTAGATATCATCCCAGCTCCATACAATCCCCACTCCCAGTTTCCCACAGCACTAAATGTGGCAGCCCTGAAGATCCAAAGAAAAGATGGCCTCCGGGGCTGACACTATGAATTGTGGGCAGGAGATGCTATGGATGTGCACCACGGAGCTATTCTGTAGTTGGAGTCCTTGGGAGAAAGCAGTGAAAATGGGAGCAACTTAAAGGAGCAATTTGCAATCTTCTCTGCCGGTTTCTCCATTGACTTTGCTTGTAGGAAGTCAGCAGGGAAAGTCACAAGCGGCAATCATAAGACTGCAGAAAACTACAACAGTCATACATCAGAGCCACTTGCCAAGAATCCCGATTGTGATTATGTGAAGGGGGTGGAGTGGGTCTGGAACAGCCAGAACTTTGAGGACTATTGTTCAGTGCCTTCGAATGGTTGCTTAACAAGTCATTAACCAAGGATTACCTGCACAGCAGTAGGAACACAGTCAGTCCTTTTACTATTAAAACAGCTTTATGGCTCTCTCCTGGTTAGAAAAAAAGAAACATCTGAGTCCTGTACTGCCTCATGAACACAGAGGAAGGAGAGAAGACATTCTAGAGATAGGTCAGCAAATTTTTACTGAACTCATAGTTGCTGAAAACCCAGAAATTGTCAAATGTGACCAATCAATCTTTCCTTCCTCCCTTCCTCTTAAATGCCACTCCAAACATTGGAATCTGAATGGCATGTTGTCCAGCCTCACATAGTTGGCAAACCAAAGAAACAAAGAAATCACTCGGATTTCAGAAAGGCCTCTTGGATGCAAGTCTAACTAGATATTAATCTTGAAAACTGAGAGAGTACATGTCCAGCCAGACTTACTGTGAGTTCACTAAAGTGGATTCTTTTTGAAGCGCTTTCTTTCCAGAGCTTTCACAACTGGCTTGTGTTGCCTCATCTCGTATGTACTAAATCTCCTGCTCCTTGGTTTCCTTCACACAGTCTCACACACCTGAACTCCCAATATAATATTTGGATTAAAAGAGTAAACATGACATAGATACTGCTGCTAGCAATCAGTCACAAAGAACATTCCTTCCTACTTTCCAAAACTTGAGAGGATACAGAAGTTCAGCTTTTCTAACAATAGTACTGAGCTACTGTACGGATGGCAGTAGCCTTATGAGAAAGCCACTAACAAATGCATGTTCTTCATTTGCAAAAACCAGCACCTCTTCACTTTTCGTTTTTTTCCCCCCCACAATTTGCTTTAAGGAACCAAAAAGTTAAGAGCTGTTAAGTTTATGCAAATAAAGATTATGTTCCTGCTTTCCTTGTGTTTGCGCTGTTTTATGTTGCTCCTCCCATGAGGAGACTGTGTAACACACATTAACTACATTCCTGTTCACTAGAAATGTTATTTAATTGTTTCTACAAAATTTATTGCTGGCGCATATACACTCCTATGTTTTCCTTTAACCACAAGGAACCACATGAAAATTCCATTTGAAAAGATAAAAGCTTTCAGGAAGCCGAATGTTGCATCCAGTATTACGTTCAGCCATAGTTATCCATTTGCATAGCACCACTGTATTAAAATAAAACAGATAAAAATATAATCCTAGGAAAAGAGGCACTAATTTCTATGGGCAACTCAAGAAGATAAGGGACCTGATTTTACCATGAAAACGAAGCGAGGCTGGAATGGCCTGTTCTGATTATTTATAATATTTTTTTCTAACATTCAGTTGTGTCTGATTCTTGGGGAACTGCCTGGCCAAGTCGCTGCAACTTTCTTGGCAATGATTTTCAGAAGTAGTTTTCCACTGCCTCCTTCCTAAGGCTGAGAGAAAGTGACTGGCCCAAGGTCACCCAGCTGGCTTTGTGCCCAAGGCAGGACTAGAACTCACAGTCTCCCGGTTTCTAACCTGATGCCTTAACCACTACACCAAACTGGCTCTCTAAATATGTGTGTACTTTTGCCTCAGTGTTGAGTCCTTGGTCCTTGCCTGGATAGGTCCTTGCAGTTTTCTTGTCAAGGCTTTTCAAGAAGTGGATTTATTTATTTACTCATTTATATCCCGCCTTCATTATTATTATAAATAAATGGAAGGTGGCAAACATACTTAACACTCTATGGAGATTCTGTCATCCAAGTCATGGTTGTCCCAAAGGTACTTTTCAACAGGTGCTTTTTCAGAACTGAAGAAGCTTCTTGGATGAGAAGTGAAACATCTTCAAAGAAAAGCAAGAAAGGTCCAGTTGCATCTTGAAAAAGCACCTTTGGGATACCTAACACTCTTTACTCCTTCTATTTTTCCTACAATAGCAACCCTGGGAAGTGAATTGGGCTGAGAAGGAGTGATTGGCCCAGTGGTGAAATCCACATTTTTTTACTACCGGTTCTGTGGGCATGGCTTGGTGGGTGTGGTGTGGCTTGGTGGGCATTGCTTAGTGGGTGTGGCAGGGGAAGGATACTGCAAAATCTCCATTCCCACCCCACTCCAGGGTAAGGATACTGCAAAATCTCCATTCCCTCCCCACTCTGGGGCCAACCAGAGGTGGCATTTGCCAGTTCTCTGAACTACTTAAAATTTCCGCTACTGGTTCTCCAGAACCTGTCAGAACCTGCTGGATTTCACCCCTGGATTGCCCCAAAATCCCCTACCTGGCTTTCATGGCTAAGGCAGGAAAAACTCAATAGTTCCCAGTTTCTAGCCTGGTGCCTTCACGAAAGGGGCTCTCTATATTTATAATCACCACGAATATACAGTAAGTGTATTTACTTCCTTGCACATTTACAGTACAGGACTTGCAGAATCAGCAGACAATTAGAGCTTACTCTTCTTGTCCGTTTTGTATCAAAATACAAATCTTTTGTATTTTTGCAAAAAAAGTAAAAAAAGTTTTTTTTTTTTTTTTTTTAAAAAGGTGCATATCAGGCCTGATTTCCTGGTATGGTATGGATCAAGGTTATAGAATATTTAATAGGGTTCATACGTTGTTCCAATCCAGAGAGATTCTAAGGGGCTTACATTTCCTTCCTTCCTTACAGTAAGAAGATCAAATAAAACAATACAGGCCATCCTCAATTTACAACCATTCATTTAGTGACTGTTTGAAGTGATTTATGACCGCTTTTCACACTTTGGATCATTGCAGCATCCTTGTGGTCACATGATCAAAATTTGCACACTTGGCAACTGGCTCGTATTTATCATGGGCACCATGTCCCATGGTCATGCAATCAGTTTTTTGCAGCCTTCTGTCAAGCAAAGTCAATGGAGAAGCCAGATTCAACTGTATTCCTAACTTAATTGCACTGATTCACTTAACAACTGTGGCAAGAAAGATGGGGCAAAACTCAACAAATATCTTACTTAGCAGCAGAAATCTAACAATAGCCAAAAAAAAAAAAAAAACCTAACCAAAAAATCCAACAACCACCAAATCCAATAACAAAAAAAGATATCATAACAATGTTGCAACAATAGCTTGATGAAGTCAACTGAGATCTCCCAATTGGAATCTTGATTTCGGCACCCTTCATTGACTAAACTATAAACAAGAAATGTGTGCAATAAGAAATATCAGAGGTGTGTGTCTCCTCCAGGCTAGATTCTAGCTGAATACGCTTAGCAGATGCATACAGATAGATGCTAGTTTACTAATAAAGGGAAGAAATCCTGCAGTAAAATTCTACTTTATAAATGTAATACAGGTAGCCCTCCACTTACGATGACCATTGAGCGCAACAGTAGTTGATCAGTTAACAAACACGGTTGTTAAATGAATCTGGTTTCCCCATTGACTTTCCTTGTCAGAAGCTTGCAAAAGTTGATCATGTGATCCTGGGACATTGCAACCAGCATAAATATGAGTCAGTTGCCAAGCATCTGAATTTTAATCACGTGATCCTAGGGATGCTGCAATGGTCGTACGTGTGAAAAAGGATCATAAGACACTTTTTTTCAATGCCGTTGTAACTTTGAATGGTCACTAACTGAACTGTTGTAAGTTGAGGACTACCTGTATTTCATTATTATTTTTGTCTAGATTAGTAGATTCTATATCACAGATCTGCAAGATTTTCCAAAGCAATTTGTCAGGTGCCTTAGTGTGTATGTGGATGTATGTGTGTGTGTACAGACACCCATATACACACATACATACATTCCCTTAAGCATACAGAGTTTCTCTTATAATATCAGTGGTACCATTTATATTCCTAAGCCTTCAAGAGCAGTGAAATTCTTTTGCCATGTTAAAGTTTTCTCATGCACACATTTTTCACTGTGTTCTTTCCCTATTGTCATAAAGTACCTGTGAAAAGCAAAATAAGCCACTTATGTTTAACTTAAGATTCACTTTATAATTGTTCTGCAAGTGCTATGTTAAAAACCTTTTCCAATCACTTGTGTTAGAATTCTCCTTTGCTCCCTTCTGGACTTCAGTCAAACATAATTTATGTGGCAAACTCATTTTGATGGAATAATTTTCCTTCCAAATAGCACAAATTGCTCCATGTTTTCAGTACATTGTGATGCCAAGCACAGGATGTTTTAAAATAGCACTTTCAAGCCTTGAGCGCTCCCAAGGCAGATGCACTGCTTTATCTGCGCTTTATTTGCTTTGGAATCAAAGGGAGGGGAAAAAAAGAAGCTGCCAAATGTAATTATTTTTGGTGTGGGAGCGGAGGAAAGGAGTGTGCCAAATATATTTTGGAAAACGTATTTCCAAATACATTGAAGAAGCTCTTTTAGATTGTCAGGATTATGAATGAGATGAGCACTTGGAGAATGGAAAGCAGAGAATTATCTGGTATCAAAACTACCTGAACTAGTTGCAAATCTACCCGAAAGATCAAAATTAAAATGTGCAATACATTATCCATTAACCCAAAGGGTATTTAAGCAGGTTAAACGTTTCAAAAAGATCTCACCTATTAGTAAATCTTACTCTGCCCCAAACAAACAAATACATTTACAACAGAAATAATATTTGCTGGAAGTTTATTAGAATGTGTTCATTTTTAGCCTATATTTATAATTTTGAACTGGAATGTCAACACCCAATCAGCATCCTACCTCTGCCCTGATCCTTGTACAGCTTAACGTAACTATACTATGTATACTAAACATTGCAAAGCTATTTTTATTTTATACCCAAGAAGATACAGGTAGTAGTCCTTGACGTATGACCACAGTGGAACCTGGAATTTTGATCGTAAAACATTTTGATCATAAGTCAAGGCATCATTTGACCAGACTTGATTTTACAACCATTTTTACAGAAAGTCATTAAGCAAATCACGTGGTTGTTAAGCAAATGTCAGGCCCTATCCCAAGACATAGGGAGCTCCAGTTGGATTCATGCATCAGGTACAAGAAGTTAGGAACTAGGACAGAATCAAAAGAAATACAGGTTTATTCCATGCTACCTATAAACAAGAACCTGAACTAGTAATGGTCAAGGCAAATTGGTGCGAGATATGAGTCAATAGACTTCAAGGCTAGAAATAGGTCTCTTACATTGGTTTGTCTCCAAACCAGTGGTGGAATTCACATTTTTTTACTGCTGGTTCTGTGGGTGTGGCTTGGTGGGCCTGGAGTGATATGGCTTGGTGGGCGTGGCAGGGGAAGGATACTACAAAATCTCCATTCCCATCCCACTCTGGGACCAGCCAGAGGTGGTATTTGCCGGTTCTCCAAAATACTCAAAATTTCCGCTACCGGTTCTCCAGAACCTGTCAGAACCTGCTGAATTTCACTCCAGCTCCAAACTGATTCATGTACTTGACTCCTGCTCTCAGGCTCAGCCTGGTCATCTCTTACATCATGTCAGGCACATCCACCCGTGAAGATTTATTGATTTATTACTGTAGCCTGTGCTGCAAGAATCTTCTCACCTGACAATCAACACCTTCTCCCACAGTTCAGTTCTTTATTTGCTTATACCTCCTTTATTTTATTTCATTTCATTTCATCTATGCGGCTGCCAAACTCACAAATGTAATTTAGAGAGAATGTTAAATGGGGCTAAGAAAAATGCTTTAAGTATGATTTAAGAATAAGGATTGGGATTAATACAGTTGTTTTGCTAAAATCTCCAGTCTGCTTTTCCAAGCAACCAGTTTCCAGCCATAATATTAATAAATATAGAAAAGAAACACAAAGTGAACATTGTTCCTGACATAAATAGAAATAAGATTGTGAAGTTCCAGTCTTACTAGTACAAGAAGTCCTTGGCTTACAACAGTTCATTCAGTGACCATTCGAAGTTACAACGGCACTGAAAAAAGTGACGTATGACCGTTTTTCATTTATGACCATTGCGTTATCCCATGGTCATGTGATTAAAATTCAGACACTTGGCATTTGACTCATATTTATGACAGTTGCAGTGTCCTGGGGTCACGTGATCACTTTCTGTGACCTGACAAGCAAAGTCAATGAAGAAACCAGATTCACTTAACAACCATGTTACTAACTGAACTGCAGTGATTCACTTAACAAATGTGGCAAAGGAGATTGTAAAATGAGGTAAAATTCTCACTTAACAAATGTCTCACTTAACAATAAAAAAATTGGGCTGAATTGTGGTTGTAAGTCGAGGACTACCTGTAACAAGAAATGGTTCTATTTTTTCAAAGGTAGATTTCTTAACCAGGTTGCTCACTCAGTCTTCTTGTTCTCAATAGGATCCTAAATGCTTCAAATCAGAGAAGACTGGGAGAGGTCTATTAAAAGAAGGTTGGAGAGAAACACAAGACCCTATTATGTGCTCCTACAAACTTGTATCTGTGAAATTTGAAGTATGGGGACTTCAGACTCGAGTTGAGCAGTTTGTTCATAAGGTGAGTAAAGGGCAGTGTCCACATCCCCCCCCGCCCCCGGCCTATCCTGTACAGCTTTTATGTGCAGAAAAAATTGGCAAGTTGAACAATCAGCAATGAGCATTATTCAAAAAGTTGATGTGATTATATTTACAAATGTTTACAATTACTTACTCTGGCTTTTAGTCACTTTCCACTTACTTTGGCATCAGACTACCTTGCCAACTCTAATGTTCCCTTGTGATCCTGTGATGTAGGCCTCATATCAGCTCATGATTTAAACAATCCTGTTGGTCTTTTGTGCATCACAAATAAAGCAAATAGTTTTTCCTGTTTAATCCACTACAGAGCTATGGCATATACACTTCATCCTGATTTTTCATAGCTTCAAGGGAAGTGAACTACTAGTGACTAGTTTTGCTCAGTCATTGATTAATTCCTAAGGGAAGTATCAGGATTTGAGGAGAGAGAGAGACAGGAAATTCATGCCAATCATCCTCAAAATAGTTGCTCTAACACAATAAGGAGAATACAGTTTGTTAGCCAGCTAGGAAACAGAAAGACGCAGAGTACATATTGCTATCTTGCCAAGATATTATAAAACTACAGAAAGGATTGAGGTTTCCTGGGAAGGAAAGTCTCTCTGATTATATGTTTTCTCAGGGTCCTAATGTATAAAACACCACCGAAACTGAAACAGTTTGCATGACATCAGGATCACAATAAATTGATTCAAGGATTAAACACAACCACAAAGGATATCTACTAAACAATGCAAAAAACAAACCAGGAAATAGTGTGTACATTTATTCCAAAATATAACATTCTTTAACCATAATGAGAATGATTTCCATGAAAATCTACATGCTTTACCATGATGTTGCAAATTTCGGCCTGGTTGAGATCCACCATGATAATTTATATATGAAAATCCATTTATAAATCCATTGAGCTTTCACTAAGTGGTGTATAAGGGAAAGAAAAAGAGAAAGAAGAATTAAGGATGGCAGAATTAAAAGCAACCAGAGGGCAAGGAATGAGTGACTCAGAAAAAGAAACAATGGAACTATGAAACAGTGCCAACAAAAAGAAGTTAGGGCAGGAGCTGAAAGGGAAAAGTTAAAACTGAGATGAATTATGTCCTCCTGAAAGCTCATAACAAGAGAAGCAATTAGCGGTATCTGGTAGACTTGGTTTTCCAGAATTCAGAATTGCATGTCATTCTGAAGATACAGAATCAAAATAATTAAGATTTCTTTTAAGAAGAAAAGAAGAAAGATGTCTTCTCAAATGTCAAGGCAAATCATGACTCCTGTCCTGGAGATCACCTACAGCCTTTGTCTTCTCCATGAATTTACCTAATCCTAATTTTTAAAACTGCCAAGTTTGTGGGCACCACCAACCCAGCGAATAGAGAATTGCCAAGTTAAGCTGGCCACATTTGAGTCCATCTCCTTGTAATTAGAAAAAAATAATAAATTATTTCTGTCCACTTTCTCTATACAACACACATTTTCATTGAATATTATTTCCTTTTACGTATTTCTTAAAAACAATTAAGTTGTACAATTGAAGTATTTATGTTCAAGGAAGTTGTGCCAGTTTCTTGGCTCTAATCCCATCAGATTAGCTTTATCCTATTGACAGAATACAAAGCTTTCTTAGAGGCCCTGTCATTATTTCAATTTACCAACCCTAATTTTCTTCCAAAATTGAATGATTAACACTTTCTCAGATAGTTTCTGCTGACAAGCACCATGGCTGCTGACCCATTGCAGCACTGTTTTTTACTCTGTTTTGACAGAAACCTGCATGAAGGTTTAAATGAACACATGAAAATGAAACTAACCAACATTTCTCTTCCCTTTGATGCCTTTGATGTGCATGAAAGAAAGAGATAAATCCTTAGCTAATACTTGCTAATGTAATCTGCTTGTAATTTATGTCCTCAAATTCTGCACATTTTTGGCTTATCTTAGATTGAAGGTCTGAAAGAGACAAAGAAGAACAAAATGGAAAAGGAATTTCTGAAGAATATAAGAGGATATGGATGTTATTTTCAAGGAATGCAGGACTATTTCTGATGATTATTTGCATCTAACTGATTATACATGGAGTCCAGATAAATCTACCCTGATGATAAACAGCTGTTCCATGTTTCAAAGATAGTGAAATTCATTTTCTATGAATTATGTCCAAATTCTTGACTTGCTTTTTGGAGAGGAGGTTGCCTGGAGTCGAAATACCCCATTTTAATACCCTCCCCCAGGATTCAGAAGCAAAACTAAATACCGTATATCAGGGGTCATGTTGCTTTGTTTTAAACAGAAATATTTAACACTAAGTCAAACATAGTACCCCATCTACTAAAAGATTGTATCTTAGTATATAGGTACAAGTAGTCCTCGACTTACAACGACAATTGAGCACAAAATTTCCATTGCTAAGCAAGGCATTTCTTAAGTGAATTTAGTCTCATTTTGCAACCTTTCTTGCCACTGTTGTTAAATTAATCATTGAGCTTTTAAGTCAGTTAAATGCATCTGGCTTCCCCATTGACTTTTGTCAGAAGATCACAAAAAATGATTACATGACCTCAGGACAGGACAGCCATCGTCAATACATGCCAGTTGCCAAGCATCTGAATTTTGATCACGTGACCATGGAGAAGCTGTGACAGTCATAAGTTACTTTTTTCAGTGCCATTGTAACGTCAAATTGTCAGTAAGCAAATGGTTGTAAATCGAGGACTACTTGTATATACTGCTTTATGTCTTGGGATTCAGTAGAAAATGCAATGCATGCTGTTATTTTATGAGCCATCCCTCAAAAGTTGCCTGCTGCCATGACTCTAGTTCTCTTCTACTCAATTGTACAAGGCAGGAACATGTTTTTCCAACTAGCTACTCAAAAATAATGTGCACTTCTTACTGCACAAACCTTGCTCACCTTACTATTACTTGCTATTTTTTTCCCTACTTCTCTTCCTCACTTCTCTTCCCCCTCTTCCTCCCCACTGTTCTCCTATTTTCTTTTATATTTTGTATCTTATTTTATCTTATAACTCGATAAAAATGTTAAGCCAAAAAAATTATCATTCACCCTATGTGATAGTTGGGAAAGTAAGCTAATAGTAAGTCTGTTAAGGGGTGTTTAGTTCTAGCCACAAAGTCACTCACCAACTTCACCATAAGAGGAAATCAGTCCCTATGAATTCCCGTATCTTTTTGATACCTTCCTAATTTCTCATGAGGGCAAACAGTTGAATAGCAGAGACATAATTGTCACTCCCCACCCCACCCCCAAAATACCAATAGAGTAGAGCTCTTAAGCCTCTGACAGTTTGAAAGTGCCAGTTTTACAGAACTTCTCAAAACCTAAATAATGCAAAGGGTAAAATTGGGTGCTGCCCTCTAATGGCTTCAGCTTGTTACCACCTTGTCTTCTGTGGCTCTTGAAGGTAAAGAAAAAAAAAACAATTGAAAAAGTGTGATCTAGGCTTCAAACAGCTTGTCACTTTGGTTCTAGTTGTGAGAATTCTCTTAGGCTGCCTACAATCTTCAGGAACCTGGGAGAGGAATGTTTTCATGTTGGCCTTATTCAAGTAGAGCTGTTGTTGCTGCTGTTGTTCCTTCCCAGGATGGTACCCTACAGAAAGGATAAAATATTTGTCAGAAGATTTGAGAGTTTTTGGGGGGGACACATCAAAGGCAAGCACAAAGACCAACCTTCTCCACCTGACTTGCTCACTGTAGTGTAAACAATGTGGGAAATTGCTGGGAAGTCAAAGTCACTTGGCCGCAAAGGAGAAATTGAAAATGGGATTCCCAGAAGCAGAGATAGAATTGTGCAATGAACAGACTCTGGGGTAAAACCACATTGGGACAGACAGGCAAGACACTGTATACTCAAAAGGAACCCTCTGCTCCAACTTAAGTATATTGAAATAACATTACAGGGAGTCCTCGACTTGCGACCACAGTTGAGCCCAAAATGTATGTTACTAAGTGAGAAATTTGAGTTTTGTTCCATTTTATCGCTTCTCTCTTTTTTTTTTTGCCACTTTTTTGTTAAGTGAATCACTGCAATTGTTAAATCAGTAATACCTTTGTTAAGTGACTCCGGCTTCCCCATTGATTTTGCTGGTCACAAAAGGGGATCACATGACCCCAGGACACTGCAACCATTATAAATGTGAACCAGTTGTTAAGTAGCCGAGTGTAAATCACATGACTACGTGCAGGGATGCTGCAATGGTCATAAATGTGAAAAATGATCATCAGTCGCTTTTTTCAGTGCCGTTGTAATATTGAACGGTCACTAAACAAACTGTTGTAAATCAAGTACTACCTGTACTCTACTCTCTAGCCCTGGATTTCATGGTTTTCTCTGATTAGAAAACCAAATTAACAGTTCCTGAAGGTCTCCGAAGACCATCCCTAAGGCTTTCACAGACCTTTAAGTGATCCTGATACTCCATGTTTTTTACCTCTACCACAAACTATTGTTTGTGGCTCTTTGTCCTCTCAGTCTTTAAATCTTTCTTAATTCTCCTAGGTGGTCAAAGACATATTGCTAATTGGTCACCGACAAGCATTTGCGTGGGTGGATGAGTGGTATGGTAAGTCATTTTTTTTTTAAAGAGAACTATTTAGAAGCACAAGAACTATTTCAGACATGTACTGAGTGACCTGCTTATTTTTATTCAAGTTGTTTTTATTAGAATAGTTAACATGGAGGAGAGGGTGTTTTAGCCTTCAGACAAAATGCTAAGAATTTTAGAATGTTTATACTTGCTTGCAGCTCTGGGTACAACCCTGCTGCAATGTGGCTTTGTAATTTTATCAAATGTGTACTTTAGTATCTGTAACTCCAAGTAGCAACTTTAATTTGAATTACCGGTAAATTCTAAATCTATCTGGTTCAAATCTAACATACCTGTTTTAAAGACCAGTACTAAAACCCAAATTGTGATATTAAAAATATAGTTTGAATATTAACACCAGCACCATGATGTAATGGCTAAAATGTCCTAGGAATAGTTTCCAGTCTATCCCCAGTCATGGAAATTCAACACATGGATGAGTTTCAGCCAATCAGTCTCTCAACTAATCTATATAAGGCTAGGGAATTTTTGTGGGGATAAAATGAAGGGAGACAGTAATATGGGTGGCCTTGAGTGCGTAGAGTAAAGGAGAAATAGAAATCATTAATTGTGTTAGGGATATCCTTGCCAAGCAACAATTCTGCAGAAGTTTCCACTTCTCCAAACTTGAGACAGACAAACATTCAAGTTTATGGCTTTCTTCCAAGCTCCAAACCATAATTCTGTATTGTTTCTGTCCTGGTTCATAATGTTCACTTCTATGCTGAATAAGGGCATTCATGGATCAGAAAAATTGAAAACCTATCTTTTTCAGCAAGCCGGGTTGGCTTAAGAAGAAATTTTTAAAATTTTTAAATCCTTTTAATTAGTCTGCGATTTTTAATTTTTTGGGCCAAATTTTATATATATTTTTAAATGTTTTAATATTTGTATTCTATGTTTCTTATCTTGGCTGTACACCGCCCTGAGTCCTCAGGGAGAAGGGCGGTATATAAATTCGAAATTAAATTAAATTAAATTAAATTAAGATTATGAAATGGGTTGAAAGACCTCATTCAATTGATGCAATTTAAATCTACTGATTTGTTGCAGTGAATGATAAATATAAATATAAAAGGTAAAGGTTCCCCTCACACATATGTGCTAGTCGTTCCCGACTCTAGGGGGCGGTGCTCATCTCCATTTCAACGCCAAAGAGCCAGCGCTGTCCGAAGACGTCTCCGTGGTCATGTGGCCGGCATGACTAAACGCCAAAGGTGCACGGAACGCTGTTACCTTCCCACCAAAGGTGGTCCCTATTTTTCTACTTGCATTTTTTACTTGCATTTCGAACTGCTAGGTTGGCAGAAGCTGGGACAAGTAACGGGAGCTCACCCCATTACACGGCACTAGGTATTTGAACCGCTGAACTGCCGACCTTTTGATCGACAAGCTCAGCATCTTAGCCACTGAGCCACCACGTCCCTTCAAAATATAAATATACATTGGTATAAATGCAATAAACCAATTAAATAACTAAGCTTTTAAATGTATATTGTAAAGAGATATCAACTATAAAAATTAGCATAATGAATAAATTGTAAACTTCAGTAAAATTAATATTTTATATTAGATAAGTTTATTTTTTCTTTAATAAAATAAAAATGTTATTCACTGTAATAAATATTTGAAATCAATCAAGTCCCTTTTTGTCTAAGTTAGAAAACATGGAATAGGGAAAGGATAGTGAAATGAATCTAGTCATAAGGAAAGTTGACATTTTATTCCATTAAATGCACTGTAATCAATACTTATTCAGATTTATAACTGAACCTCCCAGTCAGCCTTTATTATCCAGGCCTGAACCACTTTTCAAAGATTAAAATTTCATTTAGGTATAAAAGGATAAATCTTTAAAAGGAAACATCACTGGAGTTTGTTTCTCTCATGAGAATAGCTTTCCACTGTTTTATCATTTGACATAAATGTCTTGTTGCAAAAGTCCTTTTTTTTTAGCTTTTAAGAAAAATAGCAGGCTCCCCATTTCTTGTAACTGAGTTCCCTGTGATGATTGTGCTAATAACTTTTTGGCAGGCCCCAAATAATTACTGTAAATACATGAGAATCATGAGCACTTACATTTTCCTGTCCACTGTATTTGGATTATTATTGTTGAATAACAGTAGATGAATGTATAGAATTAGAATTTCTTAGAGGTATCAAATGAAGTCCCTGGACTAATATAGAACTGCTCAGGATCTAAATTATTTTGAAATGCATTTTTTGTTGACGCAAGTGCTTCATCTTCTAATTGCAGACTAATCCTCAATCCTAAACTTGTTTACAAAGACCTGTTGCCATGATTTTAGTGTGACTTACTATCCTGTAGACATGTGTAAGATTGTTGACTAATACACCGTTAGCTTTGCCATAAGACAGCCTTCTTGCATTAACTTCAAAGTTGCTAATGAAGAGCATGAATACTGCTTGGCAGAAATGCTTCTGATCATGCCGGTCCCATTGCTTATAAGCTTCTTTGATCAGTGCCTTTTAATGCTCCTTAATTTTAAGTGAGGGGAAAAAGGAAAACGTGATATGTGAATCATATAAATACTAATGGAATGTATTATGAGAGTTGAATTACTAGAATGTGCTAAAACAGGAAAGTGCTAAAAGAAAATAATTCAATGGCATCTACTGCAATATAAGAACACTTTTTCCTCCAGAGGAGAAAACAAAATTCAATATGTGCATGCTCCTGTAGATATTTTTAATATTGCCCACATATTCATGTTATCACTATTGTGGGAGAACTGGACTGTATATAATTCTACTGGACAGTCTTACGATAAAAAAATGAAGAGATACTGACGGTAGCTTGACTATCAAAGCATTTAAAATGTTCAGTTAATCTATTACTCACCAGTACTCTGCTATTAATCTACATCAGGGGTGTCAAAGTCACATCGTCACGGCGTCGTCACATGACGTATTGGGACTTTGTTCCCCTTCACTAAACCGGGCGGGGCCAGCGTGTGACGCATCTGGCCCATGGCCCAGGAGTTTGACAGCCCTGATCTACATGGTTCCATATCCCTTAGAGTCAGGTAGTGTGAAAACAATTTCATATATTGATAGGGAGCATAATGTTATTAAAGTAGTACTCTATAATTGTGTTGCAAAGTTCCTGACAAGGTAAGTAGATTTTTCAGCTGTTCTTTAACCCTTCCTCTTTTTTCCACCAGGAAATCTTCTAAATTTATTTTAGAAGATGTCTGCCTTTGGCAAAGCCTGCACCCTGCACTTTTCTTGCCTAGCTCATTTCACAGAAATAACCACTTTCCAAATTCCTATACTGTGTGATTCCTTTTAACTGATCCTTCTTATAACACCTTCCTTGGCTGGTTTATCTAGCTGTTTGCCTACTGATGCCCGAATTGGCTTCCTGCTTTGTGGCTTTTGCTAGGAAGGATTCCCCACCCCACCCTAGAATTCTTCCTTTGATTAAAAATTGAGCTTGAAATTAATGGAAGGTCCCATCGTCTTGAACTTTTTTCAGATATGACTTTCGGGGATGTTCGAGAGTTTGAGAAAAATATGCATGAAAAAACGAACATTAAAGTGTGCAATCAACATTCATCTCCTGTGGATGAAATAGAGAGCCATGCCAAAGGAAGTGTATGTAGTGCCTTTAAAAATATTGCCCACCATCTCCTAATGCAAACAAGGAACAGAACATGCTGAGCTTTAGGAGATTGCTATGGGAATAGTAGGCCTGGTCACTGCCACTGTCTGCTTCTCGTATGCCATTTTCCCCATCAAGTTTTGGAAGGATCAACACAAGGTTGAAAAGGGTTTTGCAAGCTTATATATTTTGGTGGGTTGACTGAGAGTAGAAGCTTATATATGTGTGTGTGTATGTGTATGTATATATGTATATGTATATGTATACACATACACACACACACACACACACACGTTTCCATGTATAATTGCTGCTTAAAAATTGAATTCTCAGAATTTTCTCATCCGGCTGAACAGAGGCACCGATGTCTCATTTCCCTGTGATGCCTTCAAAACATTTCTTTTCTCTTTTGTCAAAAGAATCTCTCGTTGTCTTTTTAACAATGGGATTTTTTAAAAAATTAAGGGGCTTTAAGGTGTATGTTTGAAATAAAGCAAGAAACCAGTGCTCATTTTTGAAAGAACGTTCTGCTACATTTAAAAAAAAATAGACATGGCAAAGTGAATGGCATTTGAGTTGATGATTACATCTATCCTTGAATTATGAATCAAAAATAAACCCGAGGGATGATGCACTGCATGTCCGTACGCATCTTTAGCTGCAGTGAGTTATCTCCAAGGAAAATGAAATCGTCAGGTTAGGCTTAACTGAATGTACCATGTGGCAGTTTTGTCTCTGTTCGCTCTGCCTATTGATGGAACAATCCTTTCTGTCACTGGCTGTGATCTATTAGATCAGATTCAGGCAATTAATATCCCAATGCTACTGTTTTCTTCAGAAATAGATAATATCCTGGTTCAGATGGCTGAGCTAGGACTTCTTTAAATTTTGGTTTATTTAACAAGCTAGAATGGTCCAGTTTGTTGGCATGTAATATTCAGACATAATGGATGGGTTCATTCTTCATGCCATGCTGGAAAAAAATTTAGTAATAATACATAATGTTTTGTTATGTACAAATCAGGCTGGTATTTTATGCAAGAGGGTATTATCACTTTCTTATTCCATTAAAATTACTAAATTTCAGTCAAGGACCAAGTAATCAAAAAGGAAAAAGAAATGGAAGTGGCACTTTTATCTCCAAGGAAAAAAACATTAATTTGGGAAAAGTCAACTCTCCTTCAGTCAAGCTCAGCTCTGGATGACTTCATAGATAAGATTTTTGGCAACAGTACAGAAACGTTTTGCCATTGCCTTCTTCACAATTATTTTTAAACCATCCATTATACTTTCCTGGTTTTTCTTATACTCCCCCATCCAAAGACTAACCAGGTTTAGTTTTTGGAAATCTAATAAGTTTAACTACTGGTAGATGGTACCACCTAGCTGGATATTGGAATAGACAAAGAACAATTGTTTAATGGCAATGGGAATTCTTGCAAAAAAAAAAAAAAACAATTTTTCATAAGAATGTACCTTGTATGCTCTCTTTTTTCATATAGATGGTCCTCAACTTATGACCACAATTGAGCCCAAAATTTCTGTTGTTAAGTGAGACATTGGTTAAGTGAGTTTTGCCTGATTTTACAACCTACCTTGCCACAGTTGTTAAGTGAATCACTGCAGTTGATAAATTAGAAAACAGGTTGTTAAGTGAATTGGACTTCCCCATTGACTTCACTTGTCAAAAGGTTGCAAAACCTTAGGACACAGCAATGGTCATAAGTATGAGCCAGTTGCCAAGCATCTGAATTTTGATCACATGATCATGGGGATGCTACAAAGGTGGTAACTGCGAAAAACGGTCATAAGTCACTTTTTTCAGTGCTGTTGTAACTTTGAATGGTCACTAAATGAAATGTAACTCGAGGACTACCTGTATTAAGATCTCACACAGTCAAAAGTAAATAATCCTAAATTAGGCTGTTATCAAAAATAGAAACAGATGGAAAGGGTATCTCCTTCCCTGCTAGCCCTTGACATAGAGTGGGCGGGGGGAACAGGGACAAGAAATCTCTATGTTTGTTTTGGCATAAATGTTCAATAAACAGGAGGCACTGAAAATCTTTCATAATTATCTCCACAGTTTTGATGCAATAGATCCATATGTCTGAACTTTGTTTTCCTGGAATAAATAAATAGTTTTATCTTGTCAGCGAAGATTATAGGTAGCCCTCAACCTACAACAATTCATTTATGACCCTTTTTCACACTTATGACCGTTGCAGCATCTCTAGGATCACGTGATCAAAATTCAGATGCTTGGCAACTGGTTGCATTGTTCACCTTTTGCGACCTTCTGACAAGCAATGTGGAAACCAAATTCACTTAGCCACCACGTTATTAACTTAACAACTGTAGTGATTCACATAACTGTGGCAAGAAAGGTCGTAAAATGGGCAGTGGTGGGATTCAAATAATTTAACAACCGGTTCTCTGCCCTAATGATTTCTTCCAACAACCAGTTCACCAAACTGCTCAGAAAGTTAACAACCGGTTCTCCCGAAGTGGTGTGAAGTGGCTGAATCCCACTACTGAAAATGGGGCTACATTCACTTAACAAATGTCTCCCTTAGCAACAGAAATTTTGGGCTCAATTATGTTCGCAAGTCGAGGAATACCTGTCAAGAAATAATAAAGCCAGTCTTGTGGTAGGCTTCCGTTTCCATGCTTCTCTCTTGCTTTTGTCGTGACTTCAGCCATTAATCCAAGTTATTGAGAAGCCACATAATATTGATATCAGTAACAACTGCTCTTTTCTAAGTCTTTCGCACTATTCATCTCCCAGAAGTGATGAGTGGTAATTTAAAACTTTACTAATTAGATTTTCCGTGAGTATACGGTTTCAAACAGCTCCTAACAACCATATGTTTGTTATTTGTGTTTGAACTTCTCTTAGTTACCTTCCTTAGGAATCCATGCTCACTGCAGGAAAGTTGAAACTCAAAGGAAGCTGGAATTTCTTGTGATTAAAGAAACTCTTCCCCAATATTCAAAACATGAACCTGGCTGGCTTGAAGTGCAGAAACCTCAAATGACCTTTTCCTGAACCCATGTTGAATTTTGAACTGTTAGAAGGAAAAAAAACCAGAGATATTTACTGTATGAAATTTGTAATGTATGTTTGAAAGAAACACATATTACAACAAAGTAACTCTGCCCTCTGGTGGAATTATTCAAGATGTAATATTTTATGTATCTGAATAAAAATCCAAGATCTTTCAATTAGGTAAAGAATCTGATCTGGCTACATTGAGTTTTTGTTATAGATATAATTAGGCATGCAGTTATTTCAGGTGTACTACATATAACAATTCTAACAATTCATGGTTGTTAGAAAAAAAGCCACTATATATTTTTCAATCAATTTTAACTTGCAGGGGGCACTGTTCATTTGTTGCCTTCACTTGAGTTCTTTCTCATGTTAGGAATGAAATGTGTGTTGGCTTTTTTCAACTGTATATAATTTTTTAATAATACTTTTGTTGAGTTTTAAAACACTGGAGCTTCATTTATTATTTATTTATTTTTTCAATTTGTATGCCGCCCCTCTCCGAAGACTCAGGGAGGCTCACAATGCATTTAAAATCATTATAAAAAACATTTAAAAATTAAAAACATTAAAAACATTAAAACTCATTCACACCATTCATGGCCGGTCTCAACTATTTTTAGTACAACATTAATATGCTTTTCTATAGGCATATGATACATATGTGTGCCCAGAAAATTTCACACTGTATCTGGAAGATAACAGAATTAAAATTATTCTCCTTATCTAAACTTTAATATGATCCATCTTATCTCCGATAGTTTTTTTCAGCTTTCATTTTATGACTTTCATCCTTGTTTTGAATGAAACCAGATTAAAATATACTGGTAATCCTCGATTTACATCCATTCATTTAATGACCATTTGAAATTACAACAGCACTGAAAAAAAAGTGACTTATGACTGTTACAGCATTCCCATGGTAATGTGAACAAAATTCAGGTGCAGTGATTCACTTAACAACTATGGCAAAAAAAGGTGGTAAAATGAGGCACAATTCACTTAACAACTGCCTTGCTTAGCAACAAAAATTTGGGGTTCAGTTGTGGTCGTAAGTCGAGGACTACTGTTATTCTGGAAATAAACAAATGTTGCTATCTTATGTTCTTCGCTCATCATGAAAAAAATAGCTTTGTTTTGCAGTCCCAGAGTCTCCTTTCAGTAGTCAGCAACTCTTAACAGTGAGATGAATGCTGTTCAGATGTGGCTCCTGAGATTTCAGCATCACTTCTGAACTAGTGGCCTTATCTCCTCTTAAGTAAATATACACACTGACGGGCATGACTCCTTAAAGACACATCACCCGAATAAAGCTTTGTGCTGATGCCAACTTGCACAATTGTCCTAACCCATTCTTTTTTTCCTTCTCCTTGAAGACATGACTATGGATGAAGTCCGAGAATTTGAACGAGCAACTCAGGAAGCCACCAACAAGAAAATTGGAATCTTCCCTCCTGCGATATCCATCTCGAATATCTCCCTTCCCTCTCTGATCCGCAGTGCTCCTTCTAGTGCTCCGTCTACACCTCTGTCCACAGATGCACCGGAATTCCTAATGGTTCCCAAAGATCGTCAGCGGAAAAAGTCCGCCCCAGAAACTCTCACGCTGCCAGATCCAGATAAAAATGCTCTCTAAACCCAGCATGGCTTTTTTTCCTTATGACAAGCTATGACTGACAGAATATCATTTGCAAAGTTCATGGTAGTTGTTTTGATTTAAACAAATATTGATCTGGAATCATGCGTTTCCCATTTCCCCGTTCCCTTAGGCTTCCCCTGAAACTAGTTAGCTAAATGCATGCAAGGTCATAGTTCATGTGCTCTGATTCCCAAACTAAAGCTCTAAGCCATATGACAAATGTTGCTATCAACCCAGAATGAAGTAGCTTGTAAAAAAAAAAAAAAAAAAAGCAAAAGCAGTCTCTTGTAGTAATGGCTGCAAGCAGAAGATCTAAAATTGCAGTGTTGATGACTGGAGAGGGATTACAGGGATTTCATGAAGCTGGCGAGGACATCCCAAGAGAATGAGGTTCTCCTTAGCTACATTTCTCATTTCAAGCCATTATATCTCCATTTCTGAAATCCTTTTTTACTCTCGGGCCGAATGCACCTTAAAGTAAACCTTGGAACTGCTGATTCACTGATCAACACTTGAATACTAATAGATTCAGATTCCTTTTTACAGATTACAACTCAGGATTTGGGTGTAGCTAATGCACACTTTAAGCTCTTCAAAAATTAAAGAACCAACGTGCTCTAGCTTTGTCTTAAATTATAATCATTTCGAGAGACCCTGGAACTATTTGTATCTTGCACAAAAATTTGTAACTCCTTTTTATTCTGTGCTGTTGTGAAACTTTTCTGTGTTGGTTTTGGAGAACTGGGACCTATTGCAGGAAGAAAAATGGAAACACAAACAAATAAAATAGGCTCCAAAGTCGAAATGGGACAAATATATCCCAAGAAACAATGCTATTATTAATTCAAAATTCAGTTCAGGTCTTCTGAGTTCCTATGAAATTAATGACAGTCGAGATTGAAAACCCCATTAAATAGTCAGCCCATTTTTTTGCAACGTTGTGAGCTGTCATTCATCTATTCAACAACTTGAAGTTTTGCTGAGGGTGTTCATGCTGGCCTGTTAAAACAAAAGCAACAGATTGTAGCATAAAATATGTTAGGTTTACTGTGCGGATTCTTTCTCTCATTTTAAAAATTGTGTGTGTGTGCACGCACACGCACACACGTACAGGATTTTAAGAATGAAACGTACACACAAGATTTTTAGAATCTTGCATATGCATATATAAATAGTGAATACATTGTAAGGCCGAGCCATGAATAAAATTAAGAAAGAAAACTTGGGGAGCTCCAAACAATTTTTTTAAAAGGTGTGTCTACCAGTAAGTCTAGTATATCATGCTCAAGAGAGTGAGAATCAGTGCTGTGTCCAAAAGAGGTACTTTTTTTCAATTATGCTCATTATTATTACTTCCTTTGAATACAGGTAGTCTTTGACTTCCAACCAGTTTCTTAGTGACTGTTCAGAGTTAGGACGGATCACCTTGGGGAACTTACAACCTGATTCCAAAGTTCCAACAGCTGCCCCACTCCCCATTAACACCACTGTGGTCACATGACAGCATTTCAGCCACTCAGCAACCAACCTGCATTTATGGCTGTTTGTAGCATTCCACGTCCCAGGACCATGTTTTATTACATTTTTTGCGAAAAAGTGGTATTTGCTTGTTTTTTGGCAAAACCTACTCATAGGAAACAACTGGTTTGCTTAACAACCACTGCAGAAAAGATCATAAAATCAGGTCAATCATGTGGATGACCACTGTACGACTGTCATAATTTACGACCCTAATGGGCAGCTCCATTACAGTAGTAAGTCAAAGACTACCTGTGCCGGCACCTGAATTCAAAATGAAAAGGAAAACATGGTGCACTGCTACAGTTGACAACTCATTAAGAAGCCTCCGTCTAGTCCTTGTTTAAGAGAAAAACAGTTAATGTGGGAATCTTCTGACATAAACAAAACAACCTACCATCTTCCTGAGCTCTTTCAATTGTATTATTTTCCAACAATGAAAATAGAAGTGTTTTTCTTTTAGCTTTTGGTACCTCAGAAAGCGATATTAGTTGCATCCAGCTACATAGTTTGGAGAGACAAAATATTGGCCTGCTAATTCCATCACCCTTCAGTCTCAGGAATTAAAGATACTTCCCCATGTTAAATTTAGGACACTTGGCATCTGTTCCTTTCCTTACAATTCATTCAGAATCTAATTTAGTAAATTAAGTCAGTAGTTAACCACTAAACTAGAATAAACTAAACTAGAATCATTGTGAAAGTGTCATAAACATATAGCATTAGTATAAGGGGAATATAGAAATATATATCCAGACCTCAGGGGGGGATAAAGATAACTTTGAATAATAAAAAATTTCTAGTAAACACGGCAGCATGAATTTTCATATGAAAAAGTGTAGCAGACTTAAATCTCCAATTAACTCTCAAGTGACTTCTTACTTAAATTGTACATACCAAGAGAACTGTTATTTAGGTTTTAGTCATAGAAAGGTAGAGTGGGAGCATAGAATGCACTATGTGCATTTGAAAACTCAAAATATGTAGTAGCTCTAATTCTGTATTTAATTTCCCCCATCATTTAGCTTCATGCCTTTTCTCAGTTATTACTCAAAATATCTTTTTCTGTCTTGCTCAGCATTCTGAAGTTCTGTGTGACACTTGTTAATACGTTTCATTATTATTATTATTATTACATTTCTATACATAAATACACCCTGAGTTTGCAGCTTTAAGTTAGCAGAAAATTATGATAATTTCTGTAATTTTAAGCCAAATGTTGCTCTCCCTGTATCTGCTGTTAGAATCTTGCACAGATCGATAAGCCAAGACATCAAATCATTGTGTTGATTTATATTAACTATTTCACTTCTTCCTCAATACTTTGGCTTGGGAATAAGATCAGGTGTTTTTCAGTTATAAAGAATATGCTTGTTAAAAGGCTGCATAAAAGTACAAAAATGAAAGGTAATAGCATGCTATGGAAAAATAATGGACTTTTCTATGATACTTTCTGCTCTCAATGCTGCAGCAAGAATTATTTGTTCAACTTGATGTGCTATCCAAATTGGGTGCTTAATGAATAGACAAAATTTGATTCTTCTGCATGTCTAAATGATGGTTGACACAATCCATGTGTCAATCTGCCTACTCTTTGCTTTTCCTATATTTCCAGGAATTAGCAAAAATAAAATGGATGTTTCTTCAGCATATACACTCTCAGGCACCTATGCTCTTCACAAATTATTTTACACTCTTTTGTCACATTCTGTTTTCCTTCCATAGGTTTTGCCACTAAAGTAATCAATTATCCAATTTACTTTTCTTTCTTGATTTTTGTCATCTGCTTTAAAAAAAAACATATTTCTGACACAAGAAGAATAACTAAATTAAATTTCTAGCATATTTTTGGTTGCACTAATGTGTCTTTTCCATGGGAAAAAAGTTTGGCTGAGTTGTATTGTTGACTTGTCTGATTTAATTTGTACAGAATCTGCTGTATATTTTTAGCTGTATGTTTTTTGTGAGGATCAGACCTGTGGATGTTTATCTATTTGTTTTGTGAAACAAAGTGGCACTTTCAATAAAGTCTGGTGCAGCAAAGCAAACTGAAGCCTGACTAGGCTTTTGAGCCTTAGGCCTCTTCCCTCTTTTTTCAATGAGAACATTTGATCATTGCTAAGAAGAGGAAGGGGGGGGTCCTGAAATTTCAAGACCCATCATGGACCTCCTGAGCAAAAGAAAAAAAAGCTTTTTTTAAGTTTATTCATGAAAGTCTCAAGAAAGTTGCTCAAACTTTATTGTTGAAAACTCTGGTGTATTTTCATCAGTTATGTTTTCCATGTACACGGAACTTTAAAAGTCCATGTACATGTGCTAGAAATCTTCATGGGGTTATATTTGCTAAGAAAGTTTGCAACAAAAGTTGTTAAATTGCCATAAAATACATTTGAGCCCAGCTGTTTTTCACTTATCAGTGTACATACCTCAATTGGTGTACGTTTAGATCAATTATTTCATATTGAGTGACTAGAAACAGTCTAATCAATTTTCAGGTAGAGACTTCACAAGGTTATTGTTCTGGGGAAAATAGGAGAAGGTATGTTTTAGGTAGATATTAGGTATGTTTGCCACCTTGAATTATTCATAAAAGGTGGGATAATAAATAAATCAGGTTACTACTAAAGAGCCCAGCTGGAATGGTATCATCTAGAATAGAAATGCTCTGGGCAACTTTTCTTACTGCAGATTTCTATTTCATTGGCAATGTTTCATTTTAATGAAACTTTTTAAAACTTTGTTAATAGAAATGAAAATTGCTCTGCTGTTTTTATGTGAACGATAATAAGAGAGATGTGTGTCTTTAATCACATATAGGGTTGGGTCCTGAGGTTCCTCTCTATGAGCAGAAAAAGTCAAAACAGGCTGACCAAACACATCAGTTAGCCTTCCCATGCTTAGCTGAGGGCCTATAGTTAAGCAAAATTCCTCTCATGCAACTTTGGGTTGGGATTTGCTGCACTGGAACTTTAGAACATGACTGTTGTTTAAAAGACATCCAATGTATGCACTTCATGGTAGTTAAATCATAAGATGGGAAGGGTTCATGAACTTGTCATTAGGAATTCATTAATTACCATCCTTCAGTCTTCTGTTTTCATAAAGGCTTGAAGCTAAACTAATCGTGGGGAAGGGTCTTCTTGTTTGGACGGCATCGTCTTAAAATTACAATTGTCTATGGTTTTTTTTTAATGTTCCTTCTAGAAATAAGTTTTTTGTTTTATTTCTGTGACAACCTTTGTGACTTTGAGTGTTATGTATAATAGTAAGGTTTTCTGAGGGTTTTTTTTGTTTGTTTGTTTGTTTGTTTGTTATTTTTTGGTGACAAGGTTAGTGTAATGAAGGAAGGACCAAATGCTCCAAGTTACACAATACAAGACATGAATAGAAGAGTCAGTCTCATGGTTTCCATACGTACATAATTGTTGCTTTTTCAGTTATTTATTATTGTTTGTAAAACTGCCTTTTCTTACATTCTGTTGTAAATAAACTACAAGCAATCTTCTTTCCAAGACTGCCTTGCTTCATTTCTGAATTCATGTAATGGCAAAATGCTCATCTTGCTATATTTAAGGCATTACCTCTTCAGCTTTAATCCATGGGGTCAAAATATCTAGGATAATACCAAAGGAACCCAACACTAGAACGTTCTCTGGTGGAAAAAGGGTGAATCTTTGAATGATGGATAAGTAGAATAAGTAGATGGTAGAATTTCCAGTGGAAGACATGGTGGACTTTTGATGCCAAATCAATGAATTGTTTTTGAATACCTCAAAAGACCAACAAATGTTTACTCAAATGAGTGCTATATCAATCATAAATAAATAGCTTCATCAGATGTATGATGAAATGAATTTGGATCAGTTCAAGTCAGTTTTTAAGATACAAGATGTTTTTTGTTTGTGTAAACAAAAGATTCATGTAATGGAAGTATTTGAGTAGACTTAGAGACAGCCAGGCTGAAGTTCATTCTCAACTATGGAAGCTCCCTGAGAGAATTTGGTCAGTCACTCTCAACCCAATTTACTCATAACATTGTTGGTTGTGGTGAAAATATGGGGAGGGAAATGCCATGTATGAGTTTCTTTCTTTCTTTCTTTCTTTCTTTCTTTCTTTCTTTCTTTCTTTCTTTCTTTCTTTCTTTCTCTCTTTCTCTTTCTCTCTCTCTCTCTCCTTCCTTCCTTCCTTTTTCTTTTTTTCTTTTTGAAAAATATAATATTTATTTATTTATTTATTAGTTCAATTTATATGCCGCCTTTCTCCGGAGACTCAGGGCGGCATTTATACATTTGTAAAATAAAATAAAATAAAGTAATTCCCATGTCATTAGAGTTATATAATAAATAGCAGTTGCCAAATAGTTGTGACATTCTGAATGTAAGATCTAGGCAATTGGGAAGCTTCCTATAATGTTCTGTATGTATAATATGTCTAATTAATGGATTCAGAGATGAAGACGTGGGATTAATTCTGCAGTCAGTTAAGGCTAAAGTCATAAAGGATGACTGTAGGGTGACTTATTTCAGTTTCATTCATAATGTAAATCAAATGACTGAGAATGATAATTTTAGATATGTTGAGTGTATAAGCAATGATCATATGCTAAGTAAGACCTTTGATCCCTCTGTTATTGAGTAGTCCAGAAATAAGGACCTTTTCACTGCAAGCTTTTTAGTGTATTTTTAATTTAAAATGAAAAAGCCTGAACTTGGAATTTTCTGCATAGAAGGAATGTGCTGGGTCACTGCACTCTGCTGTTTATGTCAGGAAATCCTTTTTTGTGGTTTATAATTTACAGCTTCTTTCCAACACTTAGGGGTTTTTTTTGCATAAAACACACTGTTTACATAAAGGTTTGTGCTACCCTGTTGAAGCTAACTGAAGCTGATGATATGAAGGCCGTTTATTATCATCAATGCCCAGGGGTGAAATCCAGCAGGTTCTGACAGATTCTGGAGAACCGGTAGCGGAAATTTTGAGTAGTTCAGAGAATTGGCAAATGCCACCTCTGGCTGGCCCCAAAGTGGGGTGGGAATGGAGATTTTGCAATACCCTTCCCCCAGGAGTGGGAGGGAATGGGGATTTTGCAGTATCCTTCCCCTGGAATGGGGTAGGAATGAAGATTTTGCAGTATCCTTCCCCTGCCATGCCCACCAAGCCACACCATGCCCACAGAACCAATAGTAAAAAAAATTGAATTCCACCACTGTCAATGCCTATGTAGCTTTGCTACTGTAGTAATGTTAATATATTACTTTGGGACCATGGTTCATACTAATTAAAACCACAGCTCATTAAAAAAACAAACAGTTTTTAAAAAATAGCTAGTCAATTTAAAATAGCAGTAACAGGCAGCAGCAATATGGAAGAAGTACAGAGGAAACCACTCATCAAAATCTAACAAGATTATCATTTTAAAAAACTCTTTTTATGGTTAAAAAAATAAAGGAGCCATCCAGACTTCTGGATGTCATCAGCAAGGAGGTCCTGTTCCAAGTCCTACAACTTTACATCTAGAACCTTCAGAGAGAATGGAGCTTCATCCAGAACAGGCTGGATCTGTTTCTAGATCAGTGTTCCTGTACACCTCTGTTTAAACCTGGGCAAAACTAGAATGATAAAACTAGACATTTACTTCCCCGTTCCAAATAAACAAAGAAGACTGTGTAACTTTTACACTGAGAGTTGATTCTATATGACAGGGACTGCATTCTCTCCTCTGCCCTCATTTCCTTTGTGTCATCTGTTCAGACTTCTTTGAACCATCTAAGTTCAAATAACAAAAGTCAACAAATGGAAACAAAAGATGCTGACATAAATTGGAAAATAATCCACAGAAGTACTGAAGATGTTTCATATTATCTGTAAAGCAGACTATTTCTGAAATGTGTAGATTTGTTTGAAATCAAAGGAAATTTAAGTGCCAACTAAAATCAGCAATGGTGGATGTGCATTCTGATAAATTATATAATATAGCCCTTAGCAATAGCACTTAGACTTATATACTCACTTCACAGTGCTTTACAGTCCTAAGCAGTGTACAGAGTCAGTGTATTGCCCCTAATAACGAAAGCCAGCTGGGTGACCCTGGACCAGTCACACTCTTTCTCAGCCCAACTCACCACATGGTTATAGTTGGGAGGAAAATAGAAGGAGCAGGAGTATTAGGCATGTTAGCTGCCTTGAGTTATTTATAAAAATAATAAAGACAGGATATAAATAAATAAAATAAATAAAAGCATGCATATTGTCTAAAATGAAAATATTTCTTTCACTACTACTTCATCCTGACTTCAGACTAAGAGCTTTTGAAATATGTTCTTCCTTTCATTACATTTTGAAAATGATTAACTTATTTACATTTCCTGTCCAGCCTCTCTGTTACTATTGCTGCCAAGTGATCTGCACAACAGTATCCAGTCTTGACAATGAATAACAATAATCCATGAAATAGCCTTATTAAAAAATAACCCTAGCAGGCAAAAACAGTCTCAGTTGCAATTTAAATGACAATCATCATATTAATTACCTAAACCTGGGTTCACTTGCAAGGCTCAGCAAGTATTATATGCAACATGATATGATGTAATAAAGTTGAACCTTTGCACACATGAGTGGGAATTTCTTTTCCTGTCAAGGAACTATAACTATATTACTACTGTCCCTTGATTAAGAATAATGCCAAAGTCTAAAGGATGCTATTTTTGAATCTTCTAATAATCTGGAATCCGGAAAGACAGTGTGTATGTACGCCAAGCATATAAAATGACTATATTAACGGCTGAAATCTTACATATTTGTTTGCAACCTGGGGAAATAAAACCAAGAACAATCAGGGGTAATATCCAGCAGTTTCTGACAGGTTCTGGAGAACCGGTAGCAGAAATTTTGAGTAGTTCGGAACACTGGCAAATACCACTTCTGGCTGGTCCCAGAGTGGGGAGGGAATGGGGATTTTGCAATATCCTTTCCCTGGAGTGGGGTGGAAATGGAGATTTTGCAGTATCCTTCCCCTTCCATGCCCAAGCCACGCCCCACCAAGCCACACCCACAGAACCCATAGTAAAAAAATTTGAATTTCACCACTGGGAACAATGGAATAGTAGCCGGAGCCTCTACTGTTTGGGGCACTTTCACACACAGCAGGATTCTGTGTCAATTCAAAAGCAGCTTAAGAGATGAGTCCATTTATTTTTGGCTTTCAGGTATACGATGTATCTGAAAGTGCATTAAAAGCATTTTAAACAAGCCGGTGGCTCTATGGAGTTTACAGACTGTCAGTTTCCCTGCTTATAGGAAATCATGCTTTCAAGCCTGGAGCTTTCAAGGATAAGAATGGCTTGATGTATTTGCAATTCTTCACCGTGGAAACTACTGTAATTTTTTTGTATACAACCAGGCAAAAACACACAAGTTGAAATAAAGTCGGGGATGAATGTGTAGGTGTAGGGTTAAGGTTCTGGCCTAGAAACCAGGAGACTCTGAATTCTAATCCTGATTTAGGCATGAAAGTCAACTGGGGGACTGGGCCAGTCACCTTCTCTG
This sequence comes from Pituophis catenifer annectens, assembly GCF_029215685.1. Taxonomy (NCBI): domain Eukaryota; kingdom Metazoa; phylum Chordata; class Lepidosauria; order Squamata; family Colubridae; genus Pituophis; species Pituophis catenifer. The sequence continues at coordinate 147,259,177 of NW_027256882.1, forward strand.
AGCCCAGCCCACTTCACAGGGTTGTTGTTGTAGGGAAAACAGGAGGAAGCAGTATTAAGTATATCATGGCCTTTAGTCGCTTATCAATTAATAAAGGCAGGATAAAAATATGTGTGCATACAAGCAATTTCCCCATTTTTGGTTTCCCATGTAGTGGGATGAGAGGAATTTTTTTTACTGCAGTATTTGCAGCAACTCAAAGCAAGCCAATGATCCTGGATTTTGGCATTTCAAGGGTGGCAGATATGAAGACAGATGGGAATAATCTTAATTGGCTTTGCAGGAATTGGAGTGGAAACAATGGTAGCTTAGAAACCCTCTTTGTGGCTGCTTTTATTTCCAAATCAGGAATTAACTGTCGGTTAACAAAAACAGGCAGCATTCTGTCCGAATCATAATTTAATCTATGGTCTGCTAAATTTGCTAAACCTAACCTCACTGTGGCTAATGTGCCATGTGAAATACACCAGAGTCAAATTCAGTTCACTTCATGAATTGCACAAAACAGTTAAACTGATATGGGATTTAAACTGGAATGATGCAGAGAGAAAAGATCAGCTAGTAATGCAGATGCAGGTTACATGTGAGACAAATGACAAATTTGTTAAGTGTAATGTGTTTTTAAAAATCCATGTTGAGACATTTTGGGAAACTTGTTGATGTATTTAGCATGTCTTGCTCAATTGTGGAAGTATTGGTAAAGTTTCTTTTTTCAGAAAATGGCTATTTTGTGATGGAATATCCTAGGGGGTTTAAACTGTTTACATACCACTTTGTCCTTGATTTGAAACCTAATATCAAATTGTGTGTGTTTTCCAAACTGTGTTGATTCCTGGTGACTGCCTGAACTATTCCCTGCAGTTATATTGGTAGGATTACAGAAGCCCTTGCTTCTTTCCTAGGGCTGAGAGAGAATGACTGACCCAACATCACCCAGCTGGCTTTTTGTGCCCAAAATGGGATTAGAACTCCCAGTCTTCTGGTTTCTAGCTAGGTGTCTTTAACCACTGCCACTTGTGGACTTTGATTCCCAGAATTTCCCAGTCAGAAATTCAGCATGGCTGGCTGGGGAATTCTGGGAGTTGAAGTGCACAAGTCTTAAAATTGTCCAACCTTGACAATTTTAAGTCTGTGGATTTCAACTCCCAGAATTCCCCAGCCAACCATGCCAAATTGCTGACTGGGAAATTCTGGGAATCGAAGTCCACAAGTCTTGAAGTTTCCAAAGATGGACACTCCTACTGACTAAACCAAACTGGCTCTCTTGATAGAAAACTAGTGTCCATTAATTCTTTTGCACCAAGTTTACTGTTTGTCTTACATAGAATCCAGCAGGGCATTGTTGGCAAATGATATGTGCCACATAAGACGATGCCTCTCTGAATTCTATGTAGGACAATGTGGCCCTTTCTATGCCTTTATTTATTCAATTTGTTGCATTTACAAATGAAAACTGGTACTAATCTTGGTGATTGTCCCTATTTGTATTGTTTCTATCATGTTTTCCCAAAAATAAGACCTTCTCTTATTTTTTTTTAACCCCAAAATAAGCACTTGGCCTTATTTTCGGAGAGGTCTTATTATTTTGGGGTGAATGGAGCAAGATGGGGCTCCTCTTGTCATTTTACTTGATTTCCAGTTCTGCGTTTAAATATTTTTGGGGAGGGCTTATTTTCAGGGGGAGGCTTATTTTAGCGCATGTACTCAAAAGCTCAATTGGTCTTATTATCAGGAGATGTCTTATTTTCGGGAAAACAGGGTATATTAATATTATTGCTTTGTGTCTACTTTTTACTTATCATTTTTCTTATTTTAGACCTACAACCATTTATTTAGTGACCATTTGAGGTTTACAATGGAATGGAAAGAAGTGTCTTATGACCGTTTTCACACTTGCATCCGTTGCCGCATCCCAGTGTCACGTGATCAAAATTCAAAATGGCAATCGGCATATATTTATTATGGTTGCAGTGTCCAAGGGTCATGTAACGCACAGTTACTCATGCGCTAGTCACCTCCAGTATTGACTACTGCAATGCTCTCTACTTGGGGCTGCCCTTGAAGACCACTCGGAGGCTTCAGCTGGTGCAGAATGCGGCCGTGCAGGTTGTGATGGGAGGATCCCGATATGCCCATGTTACACCTCTCCTGCACGACTTGCATTGGCTGCCCTCCGGGTGAGATTCAGCTTTCTCTGTGGGCGCACCCACCCTTTGGAACCAACTCCCCCGGGGGCTCCGGTTGGCCCCTGACCTTCGCATTTTCCACCGCAAACTAAAGACATGGCTGTTTAAATTGCCCAGCCTGGACTGATGGGGTTTTGATTTTTAATGTATTTTAATATGCGTTTAATATGTATTTTAACATGTTTCTTATTTGGATTGAGATTGTATATCTTAATTGTTGTGAGCCACCCTGAGTTCTATGGAGATAGGGCGGCATATAAATCTAATTAAAATAAATAAAATAAAATAAATAAATTACCTTTTGCGACCTTCTAACAAGCAAATCAATGGGGAAGCTAGATTCACTTAACCGTGTTACTAACTTAACTGCAGTGATTCACTGAACATCTGTGGCAAGAAAAGTCGTAGAATGGGGCAAAAGTCACAAACTGTCTTGTCTAGCAACAGAAATTGTGGTCATAATTCAGAGGTCTTCAAACTTGGCAGCTTTAAGACTTGTGGACTTCAACTTCCAGAATTCTCCAGCCAGCATAGTTTATGCTATGCTGGCTCCAGCATAGGTGGCTGGAGAATTCTAGGAGTTGAAGTCCACAAGTCTTAAAGCTGCCAAGTTTGAAGACCTCTGTCGTAATTCAAGGGCTACCTGTATGCCTATCTAGTGTTTTTTGTCCTAAAGGCTGTAATGAAGGTTCTGTCTGTTAATACAACGCAGCTCAAATCTTATTAAATTGATTCACACTGGCATCATGACTGTCAGTGTTTATTTATTTTATCTACGTTGTACATAGCATCATAGCAAAAAAAAAAAAAGTTAGCAATAAGAATACATAAAATACTGAAAACACACAATAGCTACCATACACTACAGTAAACCAGGATCACAAATTTCCATCGCCAGCTTCAGACAATGAGTAGATTCTTTAAAGACTGCACCACACACACATTGGGTTTGCACACCACACAACGATCAGTGGCTAGTTTACTGTTGCGTAAAACCAACCTGTATGTCTAGTTTACGGTTCAGTTTTTCGGGGAAAACCGGGTTATAGGAATAGGCAGGTCAATACATCTTTCTCCGAAAGAAATAAAGCAATCCCAGGCACTAACCTTCATCCAACGTTAAAGCTCCCTAGACCTATCTGGCCCATGTCATACTCTAACGCTTGCGTCGCGTTCGCTTTCCAACAGGGAGCGCTGCAGGTTTTCCTGAACCGCAGAAGGCACAACCGCGCTTGCGTACCGCTGGGAGTACGGCGCATTGGAGAGGAGGGGGGGGGAGAGAGAGAGAGGGCAGGGGGGGGGGGAGAATCGTAACGCAGGCGCATTGCGGTCTTCCCTCTCGCGATGCTTGACCTCCAAGTTCTCGCGCGCTTTGCAAGATGGCGGCTTTCCGAGAATGGTTCACGTTGTGCAGCTTGCCCGGGACTCTCCCTCAGGCGCCGCTGGGACTGGAGCCGCCGGACGAGGACCGGGTGCTGGTCACGGATCGAGGTCGGACGGTGACGCTGTATAAGGTAAAGGCAAGACCACTGGAGCTAGGCGAGAGGGCCGATGCCCGCGGTCCTGGGGCTCTGCGGCGAGGTAAGGACGGGGTCGCACAAGGGCTGCTGAAAAGGGCGAGCGGGGCGCGAAAATCCACAGGCTGCAGCAGCAGCAGCAGCAGCAACAGAGAGAGAGGATTTTCGGTGTCTCTTTGCGGCCCGGATGCGGCGTCTGCGCCCCTTTTAACGCGGCTAAGGGAGCCCGGGTTCTTAGTGCGCAGCCTCGTGCTTGGGAAGCAGAGTCCCAGTGATGTGACGACCCTGGCAGGGGCGATGCGGGTTTGGTGTCCATGGAACCGAATCTGTGGCGACCCTTTGAAATCTGTACTTATCACCTCACCACGTAGAGGGTATTTCTCCTCTCTGCTTTGAAGATTTCTCCGGGTGCCTCTTTAACCCACGTGAAATGACAACTTGCAGCCACTTCTGTTGGACTGGGGGATTCTGGGCACCGAAGTCCTGGCCTTGTGGAAGGCGCAGGTTGGGGGGGTCTATGACAATTCGCCACGGCCAACTCACCATGGCTAACTCGCCACAGTCAACTTGCCATGGGCAACTCGCTGCAAGACAACTGGCCATGGCCATCTTGCCTCAGGACAACTCGGTGCGGGACAAGAGTTCCACTAATATCAAAGAAATGGTGGAATAGAATCATTAAAGAAAGGATGCAAAAGGAAGGACAGAATGAAATGTGAATGAGAAACATTAAAATAATTTTTAATATATAAATATAATGTAAATATTTATATTTATAATATAAATTTTATATATTATTTATATATTAAAATAATTTTAATATATAAATATAATGTAAATATTTATATAATATAAATATTATTTTAATATATAATATATATTATAAATTATAAATATAATATATATTATTTTTAATATATAAATTTATATAAAATTATTTTAAATCATTAAATAGAATTGTTAAATTGTCCCACAGCCAGTTGTCCCACGGGCGAGTTGGCTGTGGTGAGTTGACCATGGCGAGTTGGCCATGGTGAATTGCCTGTGGCAAGTTGTCCCATTCCCACTACAGGTAGTCCTCAATTTACAACAGTTCATTTAGTGGCCATTCAAAGTTACCACAGCACTGACAAAAGTGACTTATGACCATTGCAGCATCCCCGTAGTCACGTGATTTACATTTGGATGCTTCATAACTGGTTCATATTTATGACGGTTGCCATGTCATGTGATCCTCTTTTGCGATCTTCTGACAAGCAAAGTCAATGCGAAAGCCAGATTCACTTCACAACCGTGTTACTGATTTAACAACGGCAGTGATTCACTTAACAAGGAAAAGGAAAGTTGTAAAATGGGGCAAAACTCACTTAACAAGTTTCTCACTTAGCAACATAAATCTGGGCTCAATTGTGATCGTAAGTTGAGAACTACTTGTATCCTGCATACAGGCACACACATGCATACCATTTATTCTAATTTTTAAAAGTTTTAAAGGACATTTTAGCATTGTTTTTGACTAATATTATAAGGCTTTGCAGCTTCAAATGATCAAAATTTGGACACTTGGCACCTGGCAATGTATTTATGATGGTTGCAGTGTCCCAGGGTGATCATCATTTGCGACTTCCTGACAAGCAAAGTCAACGGGGAAGCCAGATTTGCTTAACAACTGGTTTACTAATTTAACAACTGCCATGATTCACTTAACAGTTGTGATGAGAAAAATTGTAAAATGGGGCAAAATTCACTTAATTGTCTTTCTTAGAAATTGAAATTTGGGGCTCAATTGTGGTTGTAAATTGAGGAGTACCTGTATGGCCTTTGCTTTCTTTAATCTTTAATCTGCTTCTTGAAACATTGTTTTCTTCAATTAGACCAGAGATTCATGCAATGGGCCCTTTTTAAGAGTAGTGTCCCTTGTCAGAAAAATGTACTGAAATATATAAAATAAAATACACAGGCAAAGACTGTAATGTAAAGAAAACCACTTATCAAATATAATTCAAATAATTTTAGATAGTGGGATTTACCGAGGTTCATATTTTGGGACTTACATTGCCTATATTCATGCAAACTAAAGTTGTCAATGTATGCGACTGGACATGTACTAACCAAACAGTCTAGCCTGGATACTAGAAGTCTCCAAGATACCTGCAAATTGATATCCTTAAAGAGATACAGCTCTTAAATAGATTAACAATTAAATTGTATAAGGAATTAAAAAGTAAAATGAAAGTTAGTATTATGTATCTGAATTGAATAATTTTGAAATACCAATTTTGAACACAGTTGGGTCCAGATATTATGTAAAATAATATATCTTATGATTTAAAAATTAATCCATATTTCATGTTTATTAAATGTTTCAAAGAATGCTTAAAGGATTTTTTTTTTTCCTAGTGGCATCAAATCATGTATTTGAACTCAGAATCGTGATATTTTATTCTGATTTCCTTAATTACTGATTAATTACTGAGCAGCCCATTTTATTTGGAACTTTCTTTTTTCCAAGGTATCTGATCAAAAACCACTGGGTTCCTGGTCAGTCAAACAAGGGCAAACAATTTCATGTCCAGCCATATGGAACAGTCAAACAGAAGAATTCATTCTTGTTCATGATGACAAGGTATGATATCTAATCCATATGATTACGGGCGTGTACCAATTTTCTCAGTGTTTTATTGAACCTTATTAGAAATTAATGCTAGGTTTTAGTTAAAGTTTGTTTCCATTTTCTCTTTCTAGGGAAGGAGGAAAGGGAACTGCCTATGTAAATAAATATGTTGTGACATTGCATACTGTAGGAATGCTAAATGTGTTGTCTATGTTTCCATTAAGTTGATCTTTTATTCCTTAGTAAAGTGAAGTTGAAATCCTAGATAAGAAACAAAACGTTAATAGGAATAAGTTCTCTTGCCAGGAAGTCAGTACAAGAAGGAAAAGCAAAACTGCATCCTTATCTCTTTGCCTGTCTTTCATGCATCTAATTGATGTATGTATTGGATGCTGCTCCAGAATATATAGGCAGCGTGGTGGCTCAGTGGTTAAAGACACTGGACTTGTCGGCTGTAAAACCAGGAGCCCAGGTTTGAGACCCAAGCACCATGCAATGGGGTGAGCTTCCATCCTCATCCCAGCTCCTGCTGACCTAGCAGTTAGAAAGCATGCAAATGTGAGTAGATAAATAGGTACCCCTTTGGTGGGAAGGTAACAGTGCTTCGTGATGTCATTCTGGCCATGTGACTGCAGAAATGACTGCAGGCAACTCTGGCTCAATGGCCTTGAAACGGAAATGAGCACCGCCCTCTATAGTTGGCAATAACTGGCAGGGTAAAATCCACAGGGACTCCTTTATTTTTACCAGAGTATATGCAGATATATTTCAGTACTTCAGCCAAGTACTTTTGTGTGCCATTAAAACCAAATACTGTAAGATTGATCATCTTAAATATATCTCAAAAGTATTTGATTTTCTCCAAGCTTCAAGAGGAATAGTTAGCAAACACTTTATTGTGATCTTTCTAAAATGGTAATTCTGTAAATTTTAAAAGGTTTTACAGATCTGGAAAGAAGATGATACTGACTTGGATCAAGTTTTTAAAGCCACAGTAAGTACTGATAATATATTTTAAAGTAATTATTTCGTGCAGCTGAACCCTGAATTCAACAAAAGATTCTCTTGAAGGAAGTTGTGGATTTTATGCTTGCAATGATTATTATTTAGTTATATTTTTCCTTCAGTTCAAAACCTGCTGTGGAGAAAGGCTGCTCAGATTATGCAGAATGGTGTAGAGAATTGCAGAGTTATCAGGAATCAGTAAAAATGTCAATTTTTCTTCTCTTCCTCCCTATGCTGGTCCATGACCATAAGACTCTACTCTTTTACACATCACAGTGGGATGTCCTTGAGCAAAACAGGGACCAAAAGACCAGATTATCTCCAGAAATAAAGAAGTGGATCAGCTCAATTGAGTAGTATAGTATAGTTTATTGAATAGCCCGAAGGCCTTTTCAAACAAAACAGAAAAGAAAAAGGGAAAAAGATAAAACAGTTACAAAAATAGCAATCTAAAAATATATGATAGATGACATTAAAATTTTACAATATCAAATTTCAATAGCTAAATTGCCAACACTAGATAACCCAAATAGGATAGCTCCTCTCTAACTGAGCTCATCTTCCTTACAATCGATAAAATGTTTTTTGATATAACTGGCTCGTATTGCCGTCATTCTTTTAAGGTATTGAGTGATCGCTCTTACCAGGGGAGGAGAGTCAGCCCTCAACAGAAATGCTAATTTTTGGCTTATATTCCAGTGGGGAAATTTATTTATAATTGGGGACAGATATTGTTTTCTTACTTCTTGATAGAGACTACATTCGAATATTATATGCGCCGTGTCCTCCACGACGTTTACCCCACATATGCATATTCTTTTGTCATACGGGATTTTTCGATAGCGGCCGAATCTAACGTTGGTATCTAGAAGTTCGAATCTAAACTTAACAAATAACTGTCTCTCCACTGATGGCATTTCTAAATGTAAATACTTTTCCAGAGTGAAAGTTGTTTTAACTGCTGTCAGCAGTTTAAGGGAATGATTAGTTGAAAGGGTTGCCATGTCCATTTGCCCATGTATATCTTTAATCCGTTGTTTAACTTGGTTCAGTGTGTCACACAACGGGAACCCTACGCCATATCGGTTCAATATTTCTGACAGGAATACCTTTGAGGATTTGAAATCTGCTGTTCCTCTAGACATATTTTAGGGAGTCGGCTGGCATCCATCTGGGTCATTTTTAGCCAGTAGGCTACCGCCCTAGTGATTGTATAGGTGTACAGTGAGAAATGTCCCAATTCAGCTCTGACGGCTGCAGCTGAAGTGGAATTGTTTACCCCAAGCATCCTCCTTAACAAATTATTTTGAGTTCTCTCTAATATGGGGGCCTCAATTGAGTAAAATCCTTTTGCCAGTGAAGATTCTTTCTTTCAAATCATAATCAGATTTGTTTTGCTGAAACAAGAAAATATTTCCATTTTGGAGAAGTGAATGAATAGCCAGTGACATGAATCTTGTGTAGGTTCACTTATCTAGAGAATTGGAATGAAACTTATTCCCCTGCTTATTAGGAACATAAGGTTATTGAAGCTGGAGGAATAAAAATTATCATTTAGAATAAATATTTATTTTGACAAATATTTCATTTGTTGCCATATGTATATATGAGTATATGTCTCATTTCATTTTTTAAAATTATCTTGCAGCTGTCATCAGATGTATATCGGATACATTCATTACCACACACTGAGCCCTTAGTCCTGTTCAAGGGTGGAGCTGTTAAAAATTTGGATGCTTTGCTAGCTGATCCAAAACAAGAAGTTGAAAACATTATTTCCAACGAAGTTATTAGGTGAGTGCCATTCCCTGTAGTAGTTTTAAAATTCAAAATTTAAATTGTGATCTTGGTATTTCATCATTTTGAATCCCTCAAATGAAAGAACTGAGATTCTTTCCTCACTTGAACTAATCACAGAAGATTCCCTCTTCTTTCTGCTACATCTCCATGATATTACCTTATCTTTACCCCAATCCATAACACACAATGCTAGGTAGCTGCAATAATGTCCGATATTTTATTTGATTGCATTTTCCCCTATAGCAATAACCATGTATTTTATTTTTAGGTGGAGCAATGCTTTAATTGGAGTTGAAAAGAGTGTTCTTATATTTATTACTGAGCAGGTGAGTGTTATATTTTAGGTAGTTGTAAAGTAGCCAAATGGTAGATACTTTCTGAATGTGGCAAGGCTGCTGTTTCTGGTAAGATAATAGCTATATGTTCCATTCTTATTTATTTATTTATTTATTTATTTATTTATTTATTTATTTATTTGTCGCCTTTTTATGCTGCCCAACTCCCGAGGGACTCTTGATGTATTGTTGATGTATCTTTGCACTGTTTTATTGTTGATGTGTCTTTCATTTATATCAGTGCAGTAAGTGTTGTGACAGAGTTCCCATCCTTGGATATTGGTATAAAAATGTTCAGCTCTATTTCTCAGTATCGATAGATACTGACTTTCTGAAGGCTGAATAGTATTAATTAGCACTTTAAACACCAGAGACTTATTTGAGAACTTTGTTTTATTTCTTTATTTTTATTGCATTTATATCCTACTGCAGTCATATGACTCTTGGCAGTTTTATGAGGACTAAAGATTTGATCAAATGTTCAGATGATCTATAAAAATCAAGTGTTTCTCTTTATTTTTAAAAAATTTAATGTCAGTGTTATGGATCTGATCAACTGATCTCTGAAAATATTTGTGTGCACTAGATAATTAATAGAATATTTTTAAACAATATAGTGAAGCAGTCTTCAAATGTAGAAAAGCTATTTTAATTTCAGTAATTGAGCATCATAATTTACCAAATTGAATTTTTAAGAAATTCTTCTGCTAAAATACCATATTTATGAACCAGGCCTTGCATTGGGTGGAAGAGTTTTTCTGTTTGGTTCATCTTCCTGATTCTTACAGATACAAAGATAAAAGAAACTCTGCAGCCAGTGCTTGACTTATGTCCATTTGTTTGGCAATCATTCAGAATTATGATGATACTGAAAAAAAGTGACTTACAACCAGTTGGTCATTTAACAACCATTGCAGTTATCTGCAGTCACATGATCACTATTTGTAAACTCCCCAGCTGGCTTCCGACAAACAAAGTCGATGGGGGGAGCCAGATTTGGTCACATGGTTGCTTAACTACCATGGTGATTCCCTTAACAACTGTGGCAAAAAAAGATAATAGGATCAGGCATGACTTATTTAACAATTACTTTGCTAGCAGTGGAAGTTCCAATCCCAATTATAGTCATTAGTCAAGGACTACCTATACATTGTTTAGACTGCCTTCCTTTGACACTGCTTTTTTCACAATGACTATATTGGCATGTGTTTCATATTGGATTGTCATTTAATTAGGGTTTCAGTTACTTTGAGTAACTGAACTGAACTGGTAACTGTGATGTAAACTATTATTATCTTGCTTTTGTGATATTTTATTAAGATAGATGTGGATATTTTAAAAAGCCTTTATTTTTCAGGATGGGGATTACTTCATATATGTGCAGCATTGCAATCCATACACCCTTCGGAAATTTAAATTTGAACAAGGAGTTGGGTCATCTACTCCACTGAGTTTTGCGGCATATTTGAAAAATAAAGTTATCACACTCTTTTGTTTATGTAAGTATAACTGTATTTTCCAATTCTATTTAATTTTAAAGCAGAGCCCCAGTTTAATATACCATAGACAATGTTACTTTAGATACCGAAAAAAAAAACCCTGAGTGTGTGCTTTGTAAATAGTATGCTTTCTGTTTCATTAGTCAGTAGTTACAAATGGTCTTATTTTCTTTTACAGTCACATAAGCATATAAAATGCATTTAGTTCTGGACACTATGATTATATTTACACATGATGCTAAACATTGTTTTAGTAGTCTTGGGCCTTTGGAGAAGTCATAATGGTCTGGTTCACACATAACATTAAACATAAACTATGGTTTACATATTACACCAACAAAATTCCCATATGTCAAGCAAGAATGAACTAAAAGCACATCATAGTTCATGGCAAGGAAATAAATTTTCTTCAGTTCATGGAAGTAATCTGGCAAGTGGCATACTTACATTATTTTTAATTATTTTATTATAATTTCTTAGTTTAGGCTTGTGTTTGTGTGGGTACATGAACTACATACTGTAGGTTACTCATAGCAGAGGGAAGAAAAGGGATGGCTATATCAGTGGACGAAGTTCATTGATCTGTATTAACTGTCAATTCTAGTTTTCATATTATTGTAAATCAAGATGTGACTTGATTTTGTACACAGATTCCAATGGCTGTGTGTATAAGATTCTGGTGCCGCTACAAGAGAGTAAAACAGCAGAAACACAGATTTTACCAAAATCGGTTCTACTCAGACTCAATGTGGGTGGAAATATTCTTAAAGGAACTTCAATTGTGATTCTTGATAAAGACCATATTGCTGTAACAGGATGCCTGGATTCCTCAGAAAGTAATGTCAAAGGTAAACCATTGAGCAATTGGACTAAAATAACTTAGTTTAACAATTGGATCAAAACAAAAGGAAAACATCAAAGAGACATTTGGAAAAGCATTAACAGGAAGGACCTCAAGTTACTATACATTGTTTGCAACACAAAATGTAGAATTAAAAAATAATGGAAACTGATTGGAACTTACTGATAATCATCAACAATGAGGGAAGTCAGGAAAGATTCTATAAACTGATAGAAAAAGAGACACAGATTATTTTGATCTGATAACTCATGTTTAATGAGACACTGATTTCAGAAAACATTATTTTGATATTGTTTTATTTCCGATGCTCTAGTGTAGACCTGGGCGTTTTACAGCCCATGGGTCACATCTGGCCTGTGGACAGTCCGAGTTGCCCACACCGGGGAGGGGGCATAGTGGCAGCAGCAGCAGGGATGGTAATGCAGCATCAGTGGTGGGGGGACGGCATCAGCCATCCACACCAGTCTCAGTTTCTCATGTGGCCTCTTGGGAAATTGATTGCCCGCTTCTGCCCTATTGAAATGGGACACTTGATTATTAATACCATTCAACAAAAATGATCTGATGTGTTAATTACTTTGGGGACACAGTTTATTGCCAGAATACTTGTAATTAGTTTCCAAGTGATATTTTATAAATGAGAACTATGCATATATAAATCACACACAGTTTGATAAATTTTGTCCTTCCTCTTGGTAGACTGCTTTTCAATATGGAATACTAAGTTTCAAACTCTGGAAGCATCAAAAGATTTGCCACAAGGAACAACAGGACAAGTAAGCTGAGACCAGTTACTTGATTTTAATATATCTATAGCAATTCAGTCATAATAGAAATTCATACTTGTCTAAGAAGAAATGGTTTCAGTCAGGGCTTTAAAATTTTTCCCTTTTGTTGATGAATATATTAAGCCATTAGCATAAGTGAATCTCAAGCCTAGGTGTTCCCTTTTCTTATCTTGCTAATAGAGAATAGAACAGCATAGCATACTTTATTGGCTAAGTATGGTTAGGCACAGAAAGAATTTAACTCCAGCGCAGAAGCTCTCAGTGTACAACAAAGTAATAATAATAAAAATGATACCAATAAGAGAAGATAGTAGAAAAGATGAGAAGGATAATAGTAATACAGCCATATTGCATGGGTAAATATACATAAGACAGTACTGTGGGAATTAGGTGTTCAGTAGAGTGATGCCATAAGGGGAAAAAAAACTCTCTCTGTATCTAGTTGTTTTGGCATGCAATGCCCTGTAGTAGTGAAGTAGTGTTTCACGGGGAGGAATTGAAACAGTTTACATCCGTATATTTGGAAGCACTTATTTCTGCATTCTATTTTCTTTGTCATTTGGATTCAGAATTGTTATTAAGTTTTGACTTCGAATGCACTGGTTTATAAAACATTTAAATTTGGCTCACTTAGAAAAAATTTGTATCCATTTGCTGCACTAAATCAGATGTTATATATATAAAACTCAAAGTGTGTTAATCCATAACAATGCTTCTAAAGTCATCCAGTCACCCAGAAGAGAGAGGGAAATGCATTATACATTAGTTTTGCCAAGGGTTGTACTGTCAGAAACTTCATGTTTCATGTGGGTCACAAAATCATAGCTGTGACCTTTCAAATGTTTTAGCAAAATACAATTTTTAATTTGATTGATGAGGGAAATAGTTTAATACATGGGGAATTAGCACATTAAATATATTTAATTCAGTAACAATTAATTGAAAATAAATCAGCTTTCACTTTGCTCTGGCTTCATCTTTTTTTAGAGAGTGCTACCATCAGCATTCCATTCAAAATCAAATACAGCTTGATAAAGGTTGTGTATCCCATGTGAATATAGCTGTTACGTAATGAAACAAAGCAGTGAATTTCACTATTTTATAAAGTGAAATTTGACAGGGGTTAGACCAAGCCTCAGAGAAGGTGGCGTGCTGAGCGAATTATTCTTCTCCCAACTCAGCTTTTCAGATTATTTTTGCTGGTTTTCTTTGACTAATATCCAACTAATTGGCAAAATGAGCAATAAATCTATGAAGGGTAATTCCCTGAACAGACAAAGAATTAAGCCTTGGATGTGTCAAGGATGGCTGAGACACTTGCCATTGAAGAAAGACATGGGTGGCGGAGGAAAACATTAAAAAAATAATTAAAAATAAATTAAAATTAATATAAGGACAATGTGAACGGAAAAGCAAGGAGCTGGGTTTCGTTCAGCATAATTTAATGCTCTTAAATTAGATCTGTTAAACTATTCACATACAATCTATGTGTGTTGGGGATTAAGATGGAGAAGGGAACTCAACCAGCGGTCTTTACAGGAATCATATACCTCAGATAAGATTTTGAACAGATTATTTTTGGTAGGAGGGCCTAACAAGTCAAAAGGGGTAACCATTTTATTTAAAACCAATACAGATTTTATAGTAGAAAAATATTCAAGAAGATAGGACTTATTTTAATTAAAGGAAAGTTTGATAATAAAAAAGTGTAACATTGCCCTCCCCCTCCCCCGGTCTAATATATAAAAAACAGATGAGACTCAGTCAGGATTTACATAAAAATTTAGCTAGCAGAATTTTGTTCTAGAAGTCAGTTGAAATATTTTTTACACTTCTGACTGTGCAGCAGCCACATGGTCACGTGATTTACATTCGGATGCTTGACATCTGACTCACATTTATGACAGTTGCAGTGTCCCGGAGTCATGTGATCCTCCTTTGCAAATTTCTGACAAGCAGAGTCAATGGGGAAGTCAGATTCACTTAACCACCGTGTTACTCATTTAAGAATTGCAGTTACTCACTTAACAAATGTGAGAAAAGTCGTAAAATGGGGCAAAACTCACTTTTCTCGCTTAGCCATATAAATTCTGGGCTCAATTGTGGCCATTCTAACTTCGAATCATCATTAAACAAACAGTTTATAAATTAAGGACTATCTGTATAGTTTATTGATATTTGGAGTATTATGCATCAAGTAACAAAAAGCCTATTTTATTTACTTGCTTCAATAATTTTGGGCTTTAATTTGAATGTCAAAATCCAATTTATTTAATTCTAATTTGCTATATAATTGCAAATAAAATGTTTTGCTCCAGAATGTGGGCAATTCCCCCCCCCCAAAAATGGCAGCTTTATTATTGTTGACCATAAAATGGGGCACCATGAAGGCAATAATAAGATGAATGTTTTTAAGTCAAGTAAGCAGAGTTTATCAGAAATCTACAATGATGAATGTATTGCATTCCAAAATTATTTGTGGATAGGTTATAATAAAGCCTACTTTATTAGTATCTACAGATATTTTGGAAAGTGATAAGAACAGCTACTATATAATATTAGCCAAAAGGTTTTGTAGAATAAAATCCCAGAACAGCAGAACACCAATATTGGAAGGAGCTGGCCTAACTAATGTGTTCCATAGATGTTTCTGGTACAGGAACAGTAATGTCAGGTACAAGCAACCAGAGCCGCCCATAAAGAACTATAATAAGTAATGTTATTGTTCTCTATCTAAATTACAAGAATTTCCCCTGGGAAGGACCAAATAAGGCTTCATGGATCTTATGGGAGATCAAACTTATGCCATTTGCAACTGTGCAAAGATTCCAAGCTGGGTCCCTGCTTGACTCCTCCATCCAGTTTTGCTGGCAGTTTTCCAACACAAAACAGGATAAAAACCTAAAAGGGTAGATTATAAGATAAAGATTGATAAAAGTATGCAACTCTATAAGGAAAATAGTAAGTCCAAAAATATCACCATTAGCTTCTCACCTAAATGCTTTTCATGTTGGAAATAATTACAGTAAGAAAAGTGTAAATTGCATATCCAAATATGGTCCACTCAGACTCTATGAATAAATCAAAGACACAGTAAAAATTACTCGCCAAAGGCTGGAATGTACCATGGCTGACATATCTGCAAATTGTTGGAAGAATGAAATCTGGCATCAAAAAGGAAAATATTTTTGTTCAGTACTAAAAAAATTAAAAGGAGCATATCTAACCCTCAGAAACAAGGAAAATGGGCATCTTCCTCCTAAGCCTTTTATTGTTACTGTATATCCAGGATCCTGTCATTAGGACAATTGAAGCCTTAAATCCCAGTTTCAATAGAGTAAGATACTTCTACATTAATAAGAGACCAGGTAATAATGAAGAGATTGAATTGCAGATAGCGTTCCCTCTCTCCTGGCTAACATAGCTCCATCCATGTATGATGGCATGCATTAAACAAACAAACATAGCTCCAATGTAAATCCTTTCTGAATAGAACCCTTTTAAAATAAAATTAAGTTAACGCATTTAGATGATACACAAAAAACATTTTTTATTTGCTCCTCTATCCACAGTAGAGATTAAACAAATAATGTTAAAATTGGCAAGTGGCAAAACACCAGGGCTAGATGGGTTCCTTTTCTAGTGTATAAAATATAAAGGAGGTAGCATCTTGTTATTTAATTTCTTCTGAAAAATTAATCATTAATTACTCTTTCCAGCCCAAAAGCACCATTTGAATTATAATAAAAAAGATAAAAGTTGAAAGTGTGTATGTTCACTAACTATTTCTGCCTAATATATTCTAACCTAATATATAAAAACTACGTGTATTTGTTTATTTCAGTGTTGGGCTTACAATGATAAACTATTCATAATACACGGCAGAGAATTAGAAGTAATCCTATACAAGTGTGAAACATCCTCTTTGGCTGCTGCAGTTGGAAAAAGCAAGGATACATATATTTCTGGTAGGAACTTGACTGCAATGTTTTTCAATTATAGTAATAGCAGTAGCACTTATGTATAGCACCCTCTGAGTAATTTGCAGAGTCAGCATTATTCTATATTAAATATATTATAAATATATTAGAGTGCTTTTGGAAAATTACATGTTAAAAACAGTTAAAATCAAAAGAATTTATATTATGCTTTGTTTATTAGTAGAACGCATAGTTGAGTAGTGTGGTGGCCTAGAGGTGAAGACCTCTACTCCCCCACTCAGAAGGTTTGAGAGTTTAATCCTAGATAGCAACAAATGTTCCTTTGGGTACAACAAAAAAATATTTGAAAAAATATCTGCTGCAAATCCTTATAGGCCCGTAAACCTCAGCTCCATTTAGTCTCCCTGACTTCACCCCGATAAAAGGGATTACAGGGTCATAAAGATATGGGGAATTAGAAGGCATAGTTCTCAAGCTTTTTAGTACAAAAGCTGTAATGACTTCCTCCAAGTTCTAAGAATGCAATTAATAAAGCTGGTGACAATTCTCTTCCTGCTTATTTCTTAAGTATAACCAACTGTAATATTTATTAGTCAATTAATTGAAAGTTCTGAATTGATTTTAAAATGCCCCAATAAAACAGTTTCTTAATGATTGAAGTTCATCTGTGTTTATGATTCTTTAAATGATAAGGAAAGGGAGCTACTGACCAGCTTACAACTTAAAGGGGAGGAGAAATTTGCACTGTGGAAGAAGAGTACAGGCAAATATGAGGAAGTTCATGCAGGACTTTGATTTATGTGGGAGGCCAACATTAAAAAAAAAAACAACCAAAGGACTGGGCAAGTTTTTAAAATGTTTAAGAAGAGGTATTCTAGAATATGTGGGAGTGCAGCACCTTTTTAAAAGCACCCACATCTTTTTTTAAAGGACACACAGAAGCCTGAAGAAAATTGCATATTTAGTTTTTAGGACCAAGGTCTACTTCTTATTATTATAGTATTATTTCTATTAAGAAATCAAGGGAAAGAATCCAATGAAATAATCCAGGTAATGTTCTATAAAGTGAAAGAATATCTAATTAGATGTTTTCTGAATGACAAAATGCAGGCTCTTTAGACCTGGATGAAAGAAATTTTGTCATCACAGGATCCTAAATAAAATCTTTTTGAAACATATGATCAAAATGTACATTTTTTAATACATTTTTTAGTCAGAAGATGAAAAAATTGTCAGGAACTTGGGGGGTGGGGGGGAACATAACAAGAAATATTTTGCATCCTTTAAAATAAAATTATACTTTTCCAGAAATGAAATCTATGCTTGTTGATTGGAATAGGCTTCAGGAAGATGGCATAATCTGTGCCGAACCTGATAAAGCTGCTAAAGATGAACCTAAGAGGCCGGTATGTTTATTTTGATGTGATTATTTTAAATTTCCTTTCCTATGTGTATAATATAATTTCTGATATAAAACATATTCAGCACGGTATAGATTATTAATATCCTGATTGTTCTGAGTAATAGCAAGGGTCTCATGAAGTTGTGTGACCCCTAAATTGAATGGTTGAATTAATACTAAAGAAATATGGCAATATGAAATTGCTTTTCTTCAACTATTTTGGTTTCTGAAAGGTTTTTCTTCAGATGACTTGAAACAAAATTAATCATCTATGCTCCCTAAACTTGATGTGAAAATTTATGACCAGGCAAATCTTAATTGATTTCCATGCAGGCTAAACCAGATAATTAACTTCTTGGTACAGTAGAACCTCTGGTCACGACCATAATTTGTTTCATAACTTTGATCACAACCAGATTTGGTCATGACCCAAACCTAATTTTGGAAATTTGGCGTTTACAAAAAACATGGCCCGGAAGGGGAAATCAGCTGCAAAAAAAAAAATATTGTGAATTTTTTGGTCGGAACCCGATTTGGTCGTGGTCAGAAGCATTCATGATCAGAGGTTCTATTGTATAATGTAGATACTCATTAACTCTATATTTTCAGGCCAAAATACTTTATAGTACTACCTTAATACTATTTTATTAATCACTGGATTGTAGTTGATACTGCATAGTGGAATCCACAATTAGTAGCCATATGTTTAACCCTAAAAATTCTCAACTGTTTTTGTTAATTGTCCAGATTTGTATGAACAGTGCTGGATGATGTGATTGTGTTTTCCCCAAAGGGCCAGTGTGTCACCTTGTGGATGGACAGGAAAGCATAAATGTTAATGGAATTAAGTGAGCTAGCATATTTCCATCTGTGTGTTTTTATCAATATTAAGGAACATGAGCGTTCAGGCATGGCTAACTGTTGCTTGGGGTGGTGATTATGGAGAATTAGCTTGAAAATGGAAGAAAAGAAAAATCTTGAGTTGGGTTTTTCTTCCCTGTGGTATTCTGAGATACAAAACTGATGAGAGCAGAGCACTCTCTTTCTCTTACCTAAATGCAACTTCTTTCTCTAGAAATGTGCCCTTGATCTTATATTGCATATGTTGAGTATACTAGCATGTAAAAGATTCAAAATTTGTGCATGTATATATCATTTGCCTTTATATTAACATGTATTTCAACATTTTAAAAATATATACAGTAGAAAATGGAATGCAATTAACCAGTGAATTATATCTCATAGCATTGTTTCTGAGGCTATTTATTTCCAACCTAGAGCATGAGTGTGTGTTATATGTGTGTTTGTATTGTTATAGGAGAGGCATGTGACAACTACCAGGTAAACTAAGGAACATATGACATTGTTATGGTTGGTTGCATAATTAGCTAGCTGTTTAAATTGGAGCTCATCTATTGAGTCCTCCCTAAGGATCTGGGATGGGCAGATGTTGTTGGGTTGATGTTAAAAGTTTCATTGCATTGATGTAAGCTGTTCCAAGTAAACTATCTTTTGCAATTTACTGATGGTGATTTTGTCAAAGCTGATCTTGTGCAAGTGGTGCTCCAGATGTTTGGAATTGCACCCGAGGCAAACCCACTATAAGTATTATCTTCATTTTCTTTTGCCGTAGTCTGTTTGCAAGTTTTGTATTTTGTGATTCTCTAGTTTTTTCTCTTCTGCTGTGCTGTCACTTCCACTATCTAGACTTTTTTGTCTTTCTTACCAACAGTTGTTAAGTCTGAGGTGTTACGCAGCAGGTGCCAGTCTGTTTGAATTCTAAGGTCTCAGGGCACTTTAGCCTCTTCATTTTCTATTACTTTCTCTATTTTGTGGTCCCACCAATTCTTGCTTGCAAGCCAATTATATTTCTTGAAGATATTCCAACGCACTGTTTTATTATTGTTGTTATGTGATAAGGCTTTTGGCTCATCTAAGTATTTCTTGAGCCTTTTCTTGCCTTTTTTTCAACCTCCATTCATCATATGATTCTGACAGTGGGGGGAGGGCACCTATTTCAGAAGCTGCAGAGAAAAATTCATGTTGCCAGCATGTTTGTATTTAAAGGACTATTAGTCACCCAACTTTCAAAGTGTCCCCAGCACGTTTTTTAGGAAAAGCCTTCCATAAACTTTGATGGAAGTTTATTTTCCCCTTCTTTAATGCCAGTTAAAGGTGTCATTTTGGAACCGATCAGCAGATGGCAGTTCTAAAATGGGGTCACTAGGGGGCTCCCATCAGTAGAAAGAAATAACTGGATCATCTTTGAACAAGTGGAAACGCTGTTCTCTCTGAATGCACCTCTCAAGCAGTTGCCATCAGCTCTCACACAAGTCTCTAATGTGGCTGCTAACCCAGGCTTTCTAGCCTTGATTCTCAGAGCACCATTTCTTTTTTCAAAACATAAAATGTATTAACTGAGTTGAGATATTCACATAAGATTCATAATCTTATAATATAATTTTAATATGGTTCGTCATACCGTCAGCCAGATGGTCAGACTAGATTTGGCATTTTTGTCTGCCTAGTGCAGGGGTCAGCAACCTGCGGCTCTGGAGCCACATGTGGCTCTTTCATCCCTCTGTTGTGGCTCCCTGTTACTCAGAATATGAGTCACAACCGCCAATGTGCAACACCCGCCGGCATGCGATTTATTGAGCTTTTCAACCCCCGGTAGACCAACCATGGATAAATCCAAGAAAAGTTAAGTTTCAGAAGAAAACAGAACATTTAATTCAACTACATATGCTAGTTTTGTGGCTGCTCAAGAAATAGTCAGGCACGGGAAGGGTTTTGTGGCTCCCGGTGTTTTCTTTTCTGTGGGAAACGGGTCCAGATGGCTCTTTGAGTGTTTAAGGTTGCAGAACCCTGGTCTAGTGAGTCCTTCCCAAGGATCTGGGATAACCAGGTGTGGATGTTTGATGATGTTACGGATACATCACTGCAGGATGTAAGCTGTTCCGAGTAAAGCTGCCTGTGGCAATTGACGGATGGTGAATTTGCCAGTGCCAATGGTGTTCTTTTGGGATTGCACCCAAGGCACCTATTACTACTGCTTTTGCCACAGTTATTCTATTTCTATAATATTTATAATATTATTTAGTTCATCGCAGTCAGCCAGATGTTCATATTGAATTTGGTATTTTTATCCACCTATCAAGTCCTTCCCAAGGACCTGGGATAGGCAGATGTTGATTGATTGATTGATTGATTGATTGATTGATTATAGTATAATAATACATAATATTCACATAATGTTGAAGTTTTCTTCAGATTCTAACTCGCCTCCCCCAAACAATCCAGTAAGCAACATTTACTGGTCTAATCCTAACTAGGAAGTTGTGAGGGGAGGGATGTTTTGGTTTTTTGTGATTTTGACTCATTTTATAGTTCATGTACATTATTTTCTTAGCATGATTTTTGGAAGTGGTTTGCTATGGCTGTCTCCCTAGGGCTGAGAGAGAGAGACTATCTCTAAGTCACCTAGGTAGCTTTATTCCTAAGGCAGCACTTAAACTCATATAGGTAGTCCCCAAATTATGACCAATTGTCAGCAACTGTTTAGAGTTATGACAGTACTTAACGAGGGATTTATGATTGGTCCTCAAAGTTCCCGCTGTTGCAGGGCCTCCACAGTTACATAACTGCCAACCAGCTCTCATTTAAGTGTTCTGTTATCATAAAATTGCCATTTGCAATCTTTCCGGCCAGTTTCCCACTAGCCAAGTCATTTGGGAAGCCGGAGGGTGAGGTTATATGTCACTCAGGTAAATTTCCCCCTCCCCAGTCTGTCTTTGTACACATAACACCCTCCTTTCCTCCTTCGCTCACATACACAGAGCACCCTCCTTTCCCCTTCATTCACACACACAAACAAACAAACACATCCTTTCTAAGCCTCTCTGCTTTCTCATGCACTCGCACCCTCTTTCCCTGGCCTTCCTGCATTGGCACCACACCCCAGCACCTCACTTCCTTAACTCGTGCATGACTTGCTCTGCACTTCTCAGGGCCTAATTTTGGTTTGATGAAACAGGCATCCAAACCACACCCCGTTCTATTAACAATTTCAGCATAATCTAACATATTTCTTCCTATTACACAGTTTGTTTTGGATCCATTCTGGAGCGTGAGTTTTTGTGGTATAGAAAAGACACTTTTAAATGTATTTGTTACATTTGTAGTGGGTAAAATCACTGCTGACATATGTGTTAAGAATGCCTGTATCAACCCTGAAGTGAGCCTGGCTGAAGCCATCTTGGAGGCTTCAGGGTTGCCACACAACGGTGGGAGGGAAAGAAATAGTTACATGGGATTTTTTAGCCAAAACAATAAAGTTTTCCTGTGGGAACTAAGGACATTCTCACAGGTGGCTGGCCAGAGGAGGAGCAAGTAACCAAGCAACCGGCCAGCACTTGGATTGACAGCTGACCAGTGACTTGGGAAGAAAGGGGAAACTTTTACTTTTAATCAGGTGAAAACCGTGGAAAATGTCAGAGTCGGCTTTCACCAGTTGTGCCAATATGATGTAGCCAATAAACTGTTCTTTGAGGAGCTCATTTGCCTTGGAGTTCTGTTTTCTTTGGATGCATTACTTGGAAGGCTGACAGCCTGGGTCACATGATTTTTTTCATCTGATGATGTCTTTCTTACCCAGATGGTACCTTCATAATAAATGAATAAATGAAATGTTAGAATGGAGATCTCATTGAAGACATAATCTTGATTCCTAGTTTTGAAGGAATATTATCTACTTGTTTCAGAGAATCTTAATTTTTTTGTCAAATATTGCAGTTGAGATCAAGAAAGAATGCTCAAGAAGGGACCCTGACAGTGGAACAGCTTCTTAACATTATTAAGGTAATTATGAACACTCCCTATTGAAAACAAAGGGTGATGTGGCAATCTTGAGTGGCATTTTCTCTATGTACGAATGCGTAGTGAAATACTGTATGTACCTAAATGAGTAGTTAATTTGCAATTCTCTTTTAAGTATCAGCAAAGCAAATTAAAGATGAATATCATGATTATATTAATTAGCATTTTTAAGTGTAATTAATAAATCTGGTCAGTGTGATTCTTTTTAAAAAAAGGTGTTCTGTAAACTGCAAAAATAGAGCCAGAGATAAAATATTTCTTAATCTATGATACATGTAAATATTTAAAAACGTTTCTCTTTGCAGATTTGGTCTCATGAAGAATTAATGGACCAAACTTTTAACAATAACCATGGTGGGCAACTAGTCCAGTAATTAATAATTTTAATTAGCAAAGAAGAAAATAATTAAGTTGGAACCAATAAGTAAAATATTTCTTTTTTTAGGGTGCTTCTCAGAATACTGTAGAAGAAAAACTACTGACATTTTTGTCTAGCACTCCGGTGACAGTCTTTCAAGCATCAATCGGATATATAGTATCTGCTCTAGTGAACAGATGTAAAGCAGAATCTTCATTCTATCCTCGCAGATGCTTGGTACAACTGATTCAAACACAAGGCCTCTCTTATAGGTAATAAATATTTAATCTTTTCTAACAAACAGCCTACTTCACATTTTTATAGCAATAGCTCTTGGGAATTGGTTATGTTATAAACCAGAAACTTTTAAAAGGTGTATGGAAATATGTACAGAAAAAATAATAAAACACTAACACAGTAGAGTGCTATTTTGGTGTTGTGGGTAAGATGCTGGCTTAAAAACCAGGAGATTGAGTTCTAGGCCTCCAGCTGGGTAACTTTGGACCTGTCGCTATCTCTCAACCCCAACCCACCTCACAGGGTTATTATTGTGAGGGAAATAGGAAGCCAGAAGTATTAAATATGTATGTCATCTTGAGTTTTATAGATAAACAAGGGCAGGATAAAATAATAGTAATAATGGGGACTCAGTGGGTGACACAAATGCCAAATCCAGTCTAAACATGTGGCTGACTGTGCAATCAATCATAATAATGTTAAATATATTGAGAACTTCACTATTTTATCTTCCAGCATGTGTCCAGAACTGATGGCAATTGCAGTGGAGAAAACAGATATACATCTCTTGCAACTCTGTCTGCAACAATTTCCTGATATCCCTGAAGCAGTTATTTGTACTTGCCTGAAGATTTTTCTGAGGTAAATATACATACTTCTGTTTATATTTAAATTTATTAATAGTTCTTGCAAAAGTTTGTTTTGAAATAGTGGGGTTTTCCCCAGTTTAATTTGTGTTTATAAAAAGGCTTTGAAAAGATGACACTAGTCTTAGATCTGCATGTGGACAATCTGAAGAAATGACAGCTACTATAAATCATCTCTTTTTCTTTGGATAACTCTTCATTTTACAAGCTTATTTATTCAGGTCTGCTTAATACTGCACAAACCTAAATAATTCCCCTTTTAGGTCGGGGGGCAGAGGTCGACCTCGAGGCCTCTCATCTGTGGAGTGCTGCAGGGATCGGTCCTCTCGCCCCTTCTGTTCAACATTTATGTGAAGCCGCTGGGCGAGATCATCCGTGGCTTCGGGGTGAGATACCATCAGTACGCTGATGACACCCAGCTGTACATCTCCACCCCAGGCCACCCCAACGATGCCCTTGAAGTGATGTCCCAGTGCCTGGAGGCTGTGCGGATCTGGATGGGGAGGAACAGGCTCAAGCTCAACCCTTCCAAAACAGAGTGGCTGTGGCTCCCGGCATCCCGATATAGTCAGTTGACTCCATCACTGACTATTGGGGGCGAGTCTTTGGCCCCCACTGAAAGGGCTCGCAATCTGGGAGTCCTCCTGGATATGCAGCTGTCCTTGGAGGAACATCTGACAGCTGTAACCAGGGGGACCTTTTGTCAGGTTCGCTTGATTCGCCAGTTGCGGCCCTTTCTTGATCGGGATTCCTTGTGCACAGTCATTCATGCCCTCGTCACCTCTCGCTTTGACTACTGCAACGCTCTCTACATGGGGCTCCCCTTGAAGATCACCGGAGGCTCCAGCTGGTCCAGAATGCAGCAGCGCGGGTAGTGATGGGAGCAACATGGCGCTTCCATGTAACACCGCTCCTGCGCGAGTTGCACTGGCTCCCGGTGGTCTTCCGGGTGCGCTTCAAGGTGTTGGTTATCACCTTTAAAGCACTCCATGGCATAGGGCCTAGCTATCTGCGAGACCTCCTGCTGCTACCGACGACCTCCCATCGACCCGTGCGCTCCCACAGAGAGGGCCTCCTCAGGGTGCCATCAGCCAAACAATGTAGGCTGGTGGCCCCCAGGGGGAGGGCCTTTTCTGTGGGGGCACCTACCCTCTGGAATCAGTTGCCCCCAGAGATAAGGAGAATCCATGACCTCAGTGCCTTCCGTTGTGCCCTTAAAACCCATTTTTTCCAGCAAGCCGGGCTGGCTTGAGAAGAAATTTTTTAAATTGTTTTAATCGGTTTGTGATTTCTTAACTTCTGGGCCAAATTTATATATATTTTAACTGTTTTTTAATATTTGTATTTTATGTTCTTATTCTGGCTGTACACCGCCCTGAGTCCTCAGGGAGAAGGGCGGTATATAAATTGGAAATAAATTAAATAAATTAAATTTTATAAAATCCAGATTGTGGATTCTTTTTTCTTTTAACTGATTCAGATTGGGAAAAATTCAACTTCAAGCAATTAACCAATAATGGCTTTTAGCATCCTTGATGTACTATTATCCCTATCAATTTTGCCTGCCAAAAACAATTTTTCCCCTATATTCTTCTATTTTAACAGCAAACAGTCTGTCTTAGATTTATTATGGTTTCAACTTCAATATTAGTTTTAAATAACATTTTAAACAAATTTGAGTATCTCTGAACATTTTGTTTCTTTGTAGCATTGGTGATGACCATCTTGAAAAAATGAATATAAATTCAGATTTTGTACCAGATCATGTTCATACTGTTGAAAACAATAAAGTGGATGAACTGTCTAAAGTTGTACAGAATGGCTGCACTTTTGAACTTATAGAGGAAGATAGCTGTGATATGCAGACAATACAGAAATCCCAAGACATAGAACTAAGTGAAACATGTCCAGTTGGGCCACACAAAGCAACATTACTGTATCCTTTGGAATATATTTTTGATGTGAATGATTAAAAGAAACTATTATTATTCCTCCTATTCAGAATAATCTGAATTGAAAATGATAACCCTCAGATACAGTCTTTGGCCTCTGAATTGATTGTGGTATACAATGGGGATGTTAAAAAAAAGTATTAATTGGAAGCAAAATGTAGCAATGCACCAAAAAGCAGTGAACAGATTCTAGCAACTTCTTTCACTCTCTGCTCCAAAATTTACATAAAAGTATACATTTGGGAAACCACTGCATAAAATAACAGTTGTTGGAATAGCTATGTCTAAAAAATATATTAAGATTTTTTTTTAAGTCTGAATGAAACATTGAAACACCGATCAATGTAGATTGTTTTTAATCGAACTAATTGATTGACCTAAATAATATGTGAGAGTAGACTTTGATATGGATTGTATTTAGATTGTTTATCATATCCTTAACAAATTTTACCAGTATTGTTACAAAATATGTATGCAGCTGAAGCAAAGTTGCGTATGAGATTTATTTACTAAAGTCTGAAAATGTCTTAATGGCTAACCTCATTTGTCTTGTGGCTATTTTTCAAGAAAGTGCCATAAGATTAGACTTTTTGCTAGCACACCACACTAGAATATTAACAATTTCGCTTGAGCCACACCTTAGGCAATGTGACTACTCAGGAATGATATGTTTTGGAAATTACCTGTAGAGTCACAAGTATCCCACTATTGTCCTAGAATCAATTGGATACAGTGAGAAGTAAATCTTATAATTCCTTTGAAAAGTAAAGGATTACATGTATTGTTCTCTGCTGCACTACTACAATATCTGATTGCAAAGATAAAGACCAAACAAGTCTTTGCATTCCTTAATTGCATTCCTTCTTTGAGAAGCCACTGCTCAATATATGTTTATTTTTAACTCATGATCCTCAGTCCCAACTTTATCTCTCTACATTAAACTGCCTGCAGAAAGGAATTATTATCTCTTGAATCAAGAAGTAGCAATACTGCTATTTGGTTCTGCTAAATCTTCATTGAAAAATTGATGTTGGTGTTCATGATGTATGCATAGAAATATCAACATGCATAATCACTGTTAACCCTTTCTAATCTATGTAGGTAAACTACTGGTCACATTTTTTTCTCTTTCTGGTAGATTGAAAGACTTAGTAGAATTGTTGCTACGACCAGCAGCCTTAATTTGCAAAGTGCCCAGGTTTTGATTCTTGTTGTTCTGTAATTTGGATCACTCAGTTCTTTGTTTGACAAACAAAGGCTGCTTTAACTTGTTAATTTTTTAAAAAATATTTTAGTTTTAAAAGTACTGCTTTTAAAAAAATGGGGGGATAAAATAAGACACAAATTTGAATAAAAGTAGATCCTTGACTCAGGTATCTCTACCTTATGCAGAAATACAATTATTTGTTCAGCTTACAGTGAAACATTTCTTTTACCTCATTTGAAAGACCTCTCTGCAAAGGAAGTCATAGTAAGTATTGGTTTGTGCCTTCAGAATTCAGTAACTGTGTCAAATTAATTTTACACTTTATTATGACATCACTGAAGTTGTCCCTTTTATATCCGATAGTTTAATGTTAAAATACAAAATATATTAAGATACACAATTGTAAGTGTAAAAAATGGTCACTAAATGAACTATTGTAAGATGAGAACTATCTGTATTCTCTTCTTGCAGAAGAGATGCCTCTTACTTATGAATGTCTGTTAAATTTCAATTGTGTCAATATAAATGATGCGCAAACTATCCCCCGCCCCCCCCTCCACTCATCCCCCTGGGCCGGACTGCAAAGCTGGAAAGGTTGGGGAACTCTGCTGTAGGTCTTTGTTTGGAAAATATTTATTTTGCTTATTGATATATGGGGTGTCTCAGTTACACGACCAAATAAAACAAGTCATTCTTTTTTATAGGACTGAAGGGTTCTTTGCATATACAGTTGTATTCAGTGACATCTAATTTTATTGTTTTCTTTTTAGTTATTCCTCCAGTATCTTCAGTACTTATATGTGCAATGTAGTAAAGAGTCTTCCACACACTTCCCTGGAATATTTCACCTGACCATACAACAGGTATAGAGAATTTTTCAAGTTATTCTTAAATATGCCCAAAGAAATCTTTTTAGAGCAGCATACTCAGATTTAATGTCTCTGGAAAAATGAGTTAATTCTTCCAGCTCTCACTGGAATAATAGACTATAAGAAAATGATTAATTGAATCTGTTTGCCACCTATTACAAAATTCAAGACAGGTAAATTCAGATTTGGCCTGTTTATTCTAATGGATCTAATACGGGATGGCTAAATTTGGTTCCAATGTATTGTTAAGTGAAAAAGTGAAGAAACCATTAATACAGAAAATCTAGTCTTGCTTGTTAGCTCACGAGTGGCAATATAAGCACATTGATGACTGTAGTGATTGCATTAGAACTTCATCTATAATGCTTTTGTTTGTTTTTATTTTATTTACCACATGTGCTGGGAACATCCTGTAATGTGATGTCCCTTTAAACTAGTTTTCAGTAGCCCAAATTGTACTTCCTATATTAAAAACTAATGCATAACAAAAATTTTCTAGTTAAGTGTGTGGCAATGAACTGATCAGCTAGCTGTGATTATGAGTGACATTGCATTGATGGGAAGCCTGTAATGTTTCTATATTTCATGGGGGAAAAGGCATTGGAAATTGTGGTAGAAATGTATTCGTGCTGATGGGAATGAAGGTCACTCTTGCCTGGGATTAAAATTATAGAAACATCTAATTTGGTAAATTCTTCACAGATGTACCATGATTGCAAACAAATAAAAGTAATAATTATGCTGCCTTCTTCAAAATGTTTAGTTTCAATACTGAAATTAAAAGGCTGAACTGTAAGTAGGTACGCAACAAAATTCTGTATAGGTAGCGGGCTGGCTTGCATTTTAATGGCTAAATACTAAAATGTTCATTCATGGTGATTGTGTTTGTGTATTTTGACTTTATTTTCAGATTATGGACTGGTTGTGCCTCCTACTAGATGCTCACTTCACAGTTGTTGTTATGCTGCCAGAAGCAAGAGGGTTGCTTTCAAAGCTACACAAGTTTGTTAGAGCCCAAGTAAGTTTTCCTCCATGTTAATATCATAATCACAAGCAGAAATTGATCATAGTTATTGTAGACAATAGTGATACTAGATATCTTCCCACTCCTACAAAAAACATAAATCTCTGCTGTTTTACTCATTCTACGTACACAGTTATTACATGCTTCTCATAGCCCTACTCACACGGGAGGACACACTCTGGACCTGGTTTTTGTCTCTGGTCAGTGGTTGAATGGCCAGGATATAGGGGATATAGCTATTGAGCCCCTGTCGTGGTCTGATCATTCTCTCCTGAGGCTGGACTTTCTGACCGCTGAACCCCATCGCAGGGAGGTGGAACCGATTAGGTGGTTCCGCCTCAGGCGCCTGATGGATCTGGAGAGATTCCAGGGGGAGCTTGGGCCATTTCCTGAGGCTTTGGCTCATGACTTGACTGAAGATCTGGTGGCTGCCTGGGATAGGATGGCTGCCGGGGCTTTGGATCATGTCGTGCCTTTGCGGCCTCTGACCCAGCGTCGCACCTGCCCAGCTCCTTGGTTCACCAAGGAGCTGAGGGGGATGAAATGCCGGAAAAGACGCCTAGAGAGTGGTTGGAGGGCCAGTCGCTCCAAATCCGATCAAACACTAATTAAGTCTCATATTAAGACTTATTTAGTGGCGATAAAAGCGGCAAAGTGTGATTACTTTTCCGCTCTTATTGCATCGGCAGATAATCGCCCAGCTGCCTTGTTTAGAATGACCCGCTCCCTCCTACATCAGGGAGCGCGGGAGGACCCCTTGCAAGGGCAGGCTGAGGATTTTGCACAGTATCTGCACGATAAAATCACTCAGATTCGGGAAGGCTTGGATTCTGACTGGGTAGATTCCGGCGGCGTGGCTGAGACGGGTCTTGAGAATGTTATCTGGGATGAGTTCGATCCTGTGACTCCTGAGGACGTGGACAGGATTCTGGGGAGGTTAAATGCAACCACATGTTTATTGGACCCGTGTCCCTCCTGGCTGGTACTGGCTACCCGGGAGGTTACGCGAGGCTGGCTCCAGAGGATTATAAATGCTTCTTTGGGGGACGGTTTCCTGCCGCCTGCTTTGAAAGAGGCGGTGGTGAGGCCCCTCCTTAAGAAGCCTTCTCTGGATCCGGCTGTTATGGCTAACTACCGTCCTGTCTCCAACCTTCGCTTTATTGCGAAGGTTGTTGAGAGTGTGGTTGCGCAACAGCTCCTGCAGTACCTGGATGAAACCATCTATCTAGACCCGTGCCAGTCCGGCTTCAGGCCTGGGTACAGCACGGAAACGGCATTGGTCGCGTTGGTTGATGATCTCTGTAGGGCTCGGGACAGGGGTTGCTCCTCTGTTCTGGTCCTCAGCGGCTTTTGATACCATCGACCATGGTATCATGCTGCACCGGCTGAAGGGATTGGGGGTGGGAGGCACCATGTTGCGGTGGTTCTCCTATCTCTCCGACCGGTCGCAGTCTGTGTTGACAGGGGGGCAGAAGTCATCCTCCAGGCGCCTTGTTTGTGGGGTGCCACAGGGGTCGGTCCTCTCGCCACTCCTGTTCAACATTTATCTGAAGCCGCTGGGTGAGATCATCCGTGAATTTGGGGTGCGATGCCATCTGTACGCTGATGACACTCAGCTGTACATCTCCACCCCAAACCACCCCAACGATGCCCTTGAAGTGATGTCCCAGTGTCTGGAGGCCGTGCAGGTCTGGATGGGGAGGAACAGGCTTCGTCTCAACTCTTCCAAGACCGAGTGGCTGTGGATGCCGGCATCCCGATATAGCCAGCTGGCGCCATCACTGGCTATTGGGGGCGAGTCATTGACCCCCACAGAGGGGGCTCGCAACTTGGGCGTCCTCCTGGACACACGGCTGTCTTTAGAAGAGCATATGACGGCCGTGGCCAGGGGGGCTTTTTATCAGGTTCGCCTGATACGTCAGTTGCGCCCCTTTCTGAGTCGGGATTCCTTATGCACAGTCACTCATGCTCTTGTCACTTCTCACCTGGACTACACTAACGCTCTCTACATGGGGCTCCCCTTGAGGAGCACCCGGAGGCTCCAGCTGGTCCAGAATGCGGCCGCACGGGTGATCACGGGAACGACATGGCGCTCCCATATAACACCTCTCCTACGCGAGCTGCTCTGGCTCCCGGTGGTCTTCCGGGTGCGCTTCAAGGTGTTGGTTCTCACCTTTAAAGTGCTCCATGGTTTAGGGCCAGGGTATCTACGAGACCGCCTTCTGCTACCGATAACCTCCCACCGGCCAATATGCTCTCACAGAGAGGGCCTCCTCAGGGTGCCGTCGGTCAAGCAATGTTGGCTGGCGGCCCCCAGGGGGAGAGCCTTCTCTGTGGGAGCACCTGCCCTCTGGAACGAGCTTCCTCCTGGAATACGGCTGATTCCGGATCTCCGCACTTTCCGTAAGGCTCTGAAGACGTTTTTATTTCAACAAGCCGGCCTGGCCTGATTAGGTTTTATGGGTTAGTTTTTTAATTGTATTGCTAGGGGTTTTAAATTGGGGCGGCCGTTTAATTTAATTTATTTTTAATTATTTTAACTTTTATATTGTATGTTATTTTAATTCTTGGCTGTTCACCGCCCTGAGTCCCTTCGGGGAGAAGGGCGGGATATAAATTTAATAAATAAATAAAATAAATAAATGAAGAATAATACGTTAAAATGCAGGTTTACTTGTTGACTAAATCTTTACTTTTACTTTTTAGGTACGTTTTTACTCAGAATTGAACAAGATTGAAGGAAGTCTAAAACATTTACAGAGAATAAACCACCCAGAAGACAAGGGTTTATATTCCATAGAAGTTATAAAGCTTACTTGAAATTTGCACAATTTCATTAAATTATTATTATGAATCACTTGTAAAGTGCCTTTTATTCTATTTCAGAGAAATACTTGTGCATTTCTCACTGATGAACATTTATCCTGTCCCTATTAAGTCATATTAATCATCTTATCTGAAGACTACAGATATAAATGTAATTTGGTCTTTCTTAAACTAAATATACCTAAATATACCAAAGGTTACAGGGGAAATATACTGTCTCTAGAAAGATGTTCTACAACTTACATTTATAGTTTCCCATGGCATAAATTTGAGCAGTTTATAAACAAAACTACTTCACAATTCTACAGCAGTATAATGAAACTAATTAAATTGATACTAACTAACAGGAATGTGCTAGGCTTTGGATCCCAAACCAAAAAGGGATTTATGAGCAGATATGGAATGCACAGTTGGTACTTCCATAAATCAGATGCATATTTTCCTGGATCATGGGCTGGCAAGCAACTCCAGGATAAGATGAAGTTTCTTAAGGAGAGTCTCGTGAATATGGAGTGTGCACCTGGGCCTGCTCTAAGACAACCTTTTAGCTTTATATCTGAAATGCACTAAGAACTTGTGGCAGGAGTTCAAAGTTCTACAGTTATCCTCATCTTTAAAGCCTTTAAAATTCTACAAAAATCTAAAAAAGATGGCTTTTATAAACTAACTTGCACCTAAGCTGGACCTGGAAAGAAGCAGCATAATAACTCAAGCTTAATTATGTAAATTGCTCTCCTGACATCTTGAGGAACATAAGAGACATAAAAGAAGAACCCTCAGAGCAAGTCAAAAGAAGTCATAATTTAATTTGACAAGATAGAGACTGGAATGCTTTACCTCCAACTGATAGTTGGGGAAGTCTAAAGGGAAATAATGTATTACCAAGATCAAAACAGTCTTTTGTCTATTAGTGGGCAGTCATTATTAGACTGGTTTGGGTGGCATAGCCTCCCCTAAGTTTCAGAGAAAAATGTGACAAATAGTTCTAAAGATATAACTGCTTTTCCCAATAGACAAAAGGAACAGATTTAGTCATTCATTCAATAAACTAATTGGTTTCAAGATGGGCGATCATATTCACAAATCTCATCAAAACTACAATTTGTCCAAATCCAACCCAAAATCCAGAACAGAGACTCTCAAAGGTGCTTCTTCAAGAGGCAACTGGACTTTTTTTTTTTTTTTGAAGATGTTTAGCTTCTCATCCAAGAAGCTTCTTCAGTTCTTCAGAGGCTTCTTGGATAAGAAGCGAAACGTCTTCAAAGAAAAAAAGTCCAGCTGTCTCTTGAAAAAGTACCTTTGGGGCAACCATGACCTGGGTGACTGAGAATCTCCATTAACAGAATGACTCAATATTAATTTCGGTGGAAACTAGATGACCCTCATAGCGCCTTCAGTTTTTCTATCTGATAAAGCCTGAAAAAATTTCTGCCATTGAAGAGTCTGAAATTTACCCAGAATTATTTATCTCCTATTATTATTTAAATTTACATGCTGCCTGACTTCCAGTGATTATTAGAATAACAAGTGGTGCTGTTCTAGAGGCCTAGGAAGGTTCATAAATAATTGCACAAGTTTGCAGATGGGACTGGCATGGAGTGCTATTTTATCTATGCAAGAGCTCTTTCTCCAGTACTGTATTAGGGACTCCAGTAAGTAAAGTAAGTAACCAGGAGTAAGATCCCATGGTATGAACGTTCTACTCTGCAATTTCCTCAAATTGGAAAATGAATTGGATCATTTTCCAATTTGGAAAATGATCGGTGTCAACATTAAGTTGGTAATGGCTGAACTAGTAGGATTGCTTGAATTAAAACTTGAGAGCCACTTTTGTCTAATGGTTAAGGCGCTACCTAGAAACCAGGAGACTGAGTGTTCCAGTCCAACTTTAGATACAAAAGCCAGCCAAGTGACTTTGGACCAAATTCTCAGCCCAACTTGTCTCACAGGGTTCTTGTTGGGAAAATAGGAAGAAGGAGTATTAGGTATGTTTGCTGCCTTGAAATTTATAAAAACAATATAGATGGGATATACATGTAAATAAATATAGTAAGGCTCTTGCACATTTCCCAAGAAGAAATGAAGAAAAAGATTCTAGATTTTTTTAACCACTCAAATGACTGGAAATCTTAGTTTTTCAATTTATAAAGCAAAAACAATTCTGTGTATAGCCTTTTTGTCTTTATGACAATGTTCTACAAAACCAAGTGTAACTAGTCAAAACTTTAATGTTGACCACCCAAACTTTTGAAATTTTATTAGTCAAGTTTTTCAAAATTCCAATCACACTTTTCTTGAAATGGATGTGATTTTTCTGAAATATAGATATATTCTCTTGAATTACCATTCTTCTGACTCTATTCATCAAATAACTAAACTATCCATAAAAAAACTCTTTAGTAAATTACCAAACTTTAATTTTAATTAAATAATTGTAATATTTTTCACAGAAGTCCTGACCATTTGAGGGGAAACCATTCCAATGCCACCAGACCATTCCAATACCACCAGACACCAGTTATAGGAAAAAATCCAGTCTGGAGAGTCGACCTGGAAGTATTTTTAAAAAAATCAATTAGTCTCTTCATAAGTTGTTTATAAAAAGTCGCTTTATCTTCATTTGGGGCATAAACTTCCCAGCCAGAGGTTTAATTTAATAAAGTGTTACCTCTGTTTAATTTTTGTCAATTAAAACAAGTTCTGGGTTAGTTGAGGATTAATATAGAAAAAAACTATTTCTGTACCTAATATCTCCTGAGTATCTCATCCAAAGTTTTATAAATCAAATGTTTCACATCTTTTTTCCTAATTGATTTGCTTATAGGCAAACAACATATTGTTTTTGAGAACACTTTGTTTTAGCCTTAAGAATTATATAAAATGATGTATCATTAGTATTTGTCACTAGAGAAATTGCCTAGAATATATAAAGGTACTTTGAATCATGGCTGAGTGAACACGAAGGAGCATTTTACCATAATTGTTAAGCACACAAAAAAGTTAAAATATGGACTTCCGGTGGCTCCGCCAGCGCCGAAAGACACTCCTTTGTGAGTGCCAGCCCTGGGATTCCGTTAGAGCCGCTAGAACAGCGAAAATCAGCTGTCTAGCGGCTTGAAAACTTTGCCCCTGGGAGAAGGGGGGAAAGAGAGCCGACGGGTGTGGGTAGAGCTCCCCAAGAGCCCCAGGTTTCTTTTTAAATCTGGGGCTTAAAGGGTGAGAGCTCCCCGGAAAGCCCGTCATTGCTCCGGACCCGGGATGTTTCTGCTTCAAGCAAAACTAGAAGCCGCAACCACCCCAGCAACTCAATTTTAAAAAAGATTTTGGACTTGAAAGCTGGCAGAGCAAATACAGGAGAAACTAAAATTGCAAGTACTAAACTTTTAACTCCGAAAAGTCTATCACTTCTCTCTGAATTTCTATGGGAGAAAGGGAAAGATGGCATTTGACTTAAATGGGGCGTGAAGAAGTGAAAGTTAGATACAAAGTATTATGTTGTGTTGAAAGCCCCTGTTTAAAAGAAGAGGATTTTATCTTAAAAGGAGAAGGATTTAAAAATTATTTCTAAAAAAAAAGACTTGTACCACTTAAGGATTGGAATAATTGATTTAGTTGCTGGAAAAGTATAAAGTGAAAGTTTTATTGGGAAGAAAAAAAATGGCTGGCTTTTTTGAAAGTGATGAAGGCTTACCATTATATACATCAGTAAATACACAAATACTGACTGTGGATCTCTTTAAAGAAACTTTAGAATCATTTACTTCCGCGTTAGTGGAAAGAATGGAAGGGTTTTTCAAGAAGGATTTTACTCAAGTTTGCAACAAAGATACAAGTGAAGATACTGTATCGGTATTTCAGCTGCCAAATAATAGTGAGCTGCTGAATGAAGAGGTGGGAGAAACAATCCAGTTTAATGTGCCTTTGGAAAATGGAATGGGTGTTTTTCAAATTAAGAACGAAAGGCTAAGAGAGGTTTGAAGGAGCGTAACCAGGAAATACTGAGAGAGATTTTTCCAGAGGCTTTGATACAGTAAACTGGAAAATTGTCAGGAGGCGTTGGGATTTCTAATATAAGAAGGAGGATTCAAAGTGGAACTTTACAACTTTTTTACAAAAATGGACTTTCAATTGCAGTTAAAGAGGTGTGTTTAATGAAAGGAACTACTTTGCGAAGAGAACAAGATTGTAAGGTACAGCAACTTCAGTTGAAAATTCAAGAATTTATAAAAATAAAAAAAGGCGGAGGAATAAGACTGAAGAAGGTTTGCAAAAAAGTCAGGAAAAAATGGAGATGGAAAAATTACAATCCTCTTTGTTGGGGGAGGATAGTAATAGTGAAAATGAATGACTACACCTGTATTTAGGGATATGATTTGTTTTGAAAAGTTATATTATAGTGAAAATGAATGATTTACTTATATTTAGGGTTATGATTTGTTCTGAAAAGTTATATTAAGTAATGTTATGAATTGTTACGGGCCACTGACTAAACTTTCACTTTTGTCTTGAAGTATATTAACATGAGGGAAGGTTTTTACAATATTTTTTATAGATATTAAATAGTGAAGATGGTATTTGATTATACGTAGTGGATTTGTAGAGAACAAGATGAATAAGTTTATGCAAAGTTATTAAGTAAGGAATGTTTCCAGGAAGAATCAATATAAGTTTATGGGGTAAAAAGTAAAAATAAGGTTTTTACAATATATTTTATTTGAGATTGGTTAAAATATTTTATTAATGTGTTAATATATGTAAGGGATGGAGATGTGATGGTTAATTGTAACTGGGCTCTGATTGTCTAATATTGGAAGAAAGAAGACTTGCATATTATTGAAGAATTGACAAGAACGAAGTTGGATTGATTACTTTCAAGCAATAATTGGTTTAAATAGTTATATTTAGATATGAACAAGGGGAGTTAAAGTGCAAGAGGAAGATAAATCTATAGATAGTTAGCGTATGGTTTTTTTTATGTTTGTTAAATGCTACACCCTGTATTTGCTCTGGGAAGTCCGGGGGTGGGGGGAGGGTTGGGGAAAATATGTGTAAATTTTTTTAAAACTTTTCAATAAAAAAAAAAAGTTAAAATATGTTGGATATACATATAACCATATATCCAGGAGATTTTAAAGGTTGAAGTACAGTTGAAATCAGAGACTTGTCTTTGGGATTAATGGATAGAAAACTAAAAGTCACAGAATGTGCTTTTAATATATGATAATCACAGTGAGACTATTATATGCTCAAAAGTGGAAAGGTTTAACATTACCCATAACTAAGGAATGGCTGGTGATGATGGTGGAACTGGCAAAGGTAGCTAAATTAGCATCTTTGATAATAGGAAAAAAACCAATATTTATGACTGACTGGAATACCTTAAAGACTATTTGCATGAAACAGAAAGCATGAATTTATGTTGTGGTTTGGATGATTAGAAAAAATTGGGTAATAGAAAAAAGGGAGCTTTTTTATAATCATGGAATAAGACAATATTGTAATTGTGTTTATATTTACTGAAGGAGAAATTGAACACTTTCTGTTCCTTTTGGTTTTGTTTTTTTTCCTTCCTTCCTTTGCTTTTTTATTGTTTAATAATTTGTGTCAGTTTTTATTTTCTTTGTAAAATCCTTAATTTTAAAAATTCTCAAAATTGGTTCTATCCAGTGTGCAAGTATAGAAAGACAAGCTAAGTAACTATACTATACAACAAATAGTTTGATAGCTACAGGAAGTAGCTACCAGGATGAAGGTTGGTCTTCTAAATTTGGAATATGTAAAACATTTCAGAGTGCATTATCACTTTGTTTGAGGTTTGGACTTTTCTACTTCATCTCATCCCTTTCTTCTTGTATTCTTTCCTTCCCTTCTTTTTTCCCTTTCTCTTCTTCCTCCTCCCCATGACAAAAGTAATGGGCCAGGAAGGCATAGCATAGTTTTATCATTGCATTTCCATGCCACTTCTTTTGAAACCAGCCTGACGCTTTCTCGTACCTCCTACAAACTTTCCTTCGCGTGCACATAACACAACCTTGCTCGAAGAAACCAATCCATCACTCAGAATAGAGCGGGAAGGGACCTTGGAGGTCTTCTAGCCCAACCGCCTGCTCAAGCAGGAGACCCTGGCCTATACCATTTCTGACAAATGGCTGTCCAGCCTCTTCTTAAAAACCTCCAGGGATGAAGCACCCAAAACTTCTGAAGGCAAAGCTGTTCCACTTGTAATCGGAACTGCTCTGAATTTGAAACATTTTCAGGAAGTAAATACGGAGCAACCGGGGCTTGAAAAACCTCTTCGGCGTTATCAGAAACGACGGTGCCCGCTGAGGGCGTGAGCGACATACGGGCGGGGGGGGGGGAAGAAAGGGCCTCTCCCTTACGGAGGGCTAACAGGTGTCTGGGGTGATTTGTGAGGCGGGATGATTCCTGAGAGGATGGAAGCGAAGCTGCAACCGGTGCTCGCTCCGCATCGAAAATGGCTGGGAAGCCGAGCGAGGGTAGCCGCCGCCGTCGTCGTAGATAGCTCTCGGGCGCCCCTCGGCGGCGAAGGCCGGCCTAGAAAGCCGGTCACGTGAGGCGCTCTGGGCCTGCCGCCGCCGCCGCTTCCCCCAGTCAGAGCGGAGCGATCCGAGGCAGAGACGAAGAAACAAGATGGCGGCCGGTGACGATCCGGAGCGGGACGCCGGCGATTCGAATTGAGCCTTCGGCCCTCGCAAGTCGGTGGCGCCCCCTCCCTCCCCCCCAGAGCTCCGACCGCGGGGAGGAGGCTCCCGGCAGCCTCCCGCCGGACCCGAGTGCCCTCGCCCCCTCGCTTCTTCTCCCCCCCCTCCCCTCGGCTAGCGCCCAGCGATGCGGGGCCGGCGAGGCAGGCCGCCCAAACATCAGCAACCTCCGGCGGCCCCCGCTCGGGTGAGCACCCCGGCTCCTCCCGCCCCGCCGGGCCCCATTGGAGGTCTGAGGTCCCGATTGCGGGGCAGCAGCCGGGGCAGGTGGGCGGCTTCGGCCCAGGCGGCTGGGGCTGCGGGGCCCAGGTCGAGGGGGTCCGGAGCTGGCCAGGCCTCCGCCGCCGCCGCCTCCTCCTCCTCCTCCTCCAGGGGGGGCGGCAGGAGGAAGGGAGGCGGCGGCAGCAGCAGCACCCCTGGTGGGGGAGGCAGTAGCGGTAGGGGCCGGGGTAGGGCTGGAGCGGCGGCGGCGGCGGCGGCGGGGGGAGGAGGAGGCGGAGGCAGCCGGAGCAGCAGCAGCAGCCAAAGCAGGGCGGCCGCCTCGTCCAGGAGGAGCGGCGGTGGCGGCGGCGGCGGCAAAGTAGTGTACGACGATCATGAGAGTGACGAGGAGGAGGAAGAGGAGAGCGTGGGGTCCGACGAGGAGGAGGAGGAAGACGGCGAGGCGGAGGAGAAGCCAGACTCCGAGGAAGAGGAGGCGGTCATGGACGACGACGACGATTCCGATTACCCCGAAGAGATGGAGGACGAGGATGATGCCAGCTATTGCACTGAGAGCAGCTTCAGGAGCCACAGCACCTACAGCAGTACCCCAGGTAGAGAGAGAGGGGGGGGGTCGGCAAGGGAGGGCGGGTGTTGGGGGGGGTCGGTCCTTTGCGGGGGAGAGGGGCGTCGCTCCGCTGGTCCGGCACCGGGCTTGGGGCGAGGGGCTGGTTGGGGCGCCCGAAGTGAGTGAGCGCGGCGGGGGTAAAAGGGGGGCGACTGCATGCAGACCAACAAGAGACGGCGGAGAAAGAGAGACTCGGAAGGGACTTTTTCGAGGAGGGGAAAAAAAAAAAAAAGAACAGGGCGGCGGATGCCTGAAATGCAACAATGCCAGAGCTGCAAAGGAAACAGAGGAAAGGGGTGGGGGAGCTCATCCTGTTGTACTTGGGGAAAGGTGGCGTTTGTAAGTAAATATTGGCGTAGGAGGATTTCTCTACGTTGGTTTGGAAAGGGACGAAGGGGCTCTGCTTTCGGCAGACAGTCCAGGTGAGTTGTAGAGTCTCCTACAACAAGGCAGATGCGTTGTATCCTGAATGTTAATTGGGCGGGGAGTGTGTGATGTAAATGTAGTGTGCAAGCCTGTTTCTGTGCTTCAAATTAAAATGGGCATCTTCTTTTTGGATGTCAGCTACTATTTTTAATTTTAATGGCTTTGTGCTGTAAAACTGGTTAAGGGCACTGAAACTGTTGCTTGTTTGGCCTTTTCTGTGGTTTTGCTAAACTGATAATTGTTAGAGCTCACTTTCCGCTCTTAATATAACCATATTATATGCTTACATAATTTAAATTATAATATTGGTTATATTTTATTTCCAATAAGTATTAATAGAGTGCGCATTATATAAAGCATTGTTTGACACAGTGCTACACTTTAAGTGTGTCTTAAATTAAGTTCCATTGAACTTAAACTTCTGAGTAAATATTGTGTTCAAGCAAAATGTTATTAGGTGAGATTGCATGGACTTAATTTGTTCGGTAATTTTTGTTTCTGCTTCTAAATTAACATAACTAGATAAATTGAAAGTAAAAACTTTTAGTTCAAGGGAAGCAATATGTGATTTGCCAAAATACAGTTTATTGGGGTTGTGATTAAATGGACATTTATACCATATCATGTCAAGGATTTTTTAATAGTTCTAGGTATTAATGTATAGGTACAATGATAAGGTACAGTAGATACATTTGGGGTCTTCTGAATGACTAAAAGACTAAACGAGTCTTTTCCAGCCTAACATCCTTCATTTAGATTAGATTACAATTCTTATAAATCACAAGTAGAATTTTGCTGATTGGGGAGTAAGTGAATTATGTACATTTGAAGAGTACCATATTGCCCTCCCTCCAAATAAATTAAGCTAATTTTTCCAATTTTTATAAAGCAAACTTTCTTCGCTTCACAGGTCAGAATAGATTGCATAGAAAAGTATAAAGCTTTGTTTATCCATATAATGTTTTTACCAGCTCAGTGTTTATTGATCTCTCTTTGTTTTGATTCCTCGGTGCCACAGGAAATATTTTATACAATTCAGTGTTTAACTAGGATGTTTGAATTAAATTTGTCCAAGGAGACATTGATAATTATGCTTCTCCAGGAAAGCAAATAACAAAGCTGTTTACCCATGCTCACAACATGGAATGCATTTTTAATTATATGCACTTATGATTTTGAATGAACTTTAGCATGTATAACACTAATTTTGTGACTATAGACATTATTGTATGTAAGATTATTTTTAAAGATTAAAAAGTAAAGATTCTTGTCAATATAATAATGTATCAAGCTTGTATACTGGCTGATTCTCAGTGACTAATATCAGATAGAGTAGCCAATTTTATTTTATAGATATATTTTACCATGTTTTCTTATTGTTTTACTTAACTATCAGTGATAATAAAGTTTGGTACTTTATAATGAATGTGCCTGACCAAAGTCTCATTGACCACAGCAGTGTGCTAGTTTGCAAATTTTATTTCTACCTGTTGTCCTGTATTGTTCACATTTATGCAGTATTACTGTAGCTTTATATGCAGTTTTTTTTTAAAGTTTTCTTAAAATGCTAAAGAACAAAATATTTCTAGAAAATACTTTTATTTTGAGCCGTATATTTTTTTTACTTAATATATTTTTGTTCTGCCTTTGTTTTTGGTCAAATCTAGTTAATGTATAATTTAGCATAGAAATGTGCAATTTTTTGCAATCCAGACATAGAACATCATGGCCATCATATCTCACAACTTCTAGTTCAAGGAATTTACTTCCCGATATAGTCCCGAAACTGGCATATTTCACACAGCAGAGATTTAGCATTGTCTGGATAGGGTTCAAAATTCTCAAGAGTACTCTGGAATGTTTGCTTCCTGAATTGCTGAATTTTGCATATCCCTAATTTAAAGCAATAAGCATATGATAATTATTCATATCTCTTCCTCAGTTTCCTAATTGTGCCATATCTTGTGGGTCAGTATTTTTCTTTCAATTATCATTTGTACAAAAGTGTCCTTCCCACTGCTCTTTGGAAGTAAATGTAAAGCATGAATGGTGAAATCCCATGCCTTGGTTCCATCAGCAGTAGCCATTTTCACTGATGGAATAGGGGTAGGGAGCTTCCCTTCTCTTCATCTAGATGTTGATGTACAGCCTAACAATCCACTGTGAAGGAGTGTAAAAAGCTTAATAAAGGCTTAGCAGATTTCTAAGGAAAGGAGTTTGATAATTTGAAGCCATTGATGTAGAAAATTAATAAAAGATGTCATTTTTGGGATGGTGCACAAGAAGCAACAATTCCCTATCAGTTTTATTGAAAAGTCATCTTTGGACCAAACTAATTTTAATAATCACAGATTTGTATCCTTTATTTCGTATTTAGAGAAGTAATACTGTAATTCCAGAGGACCTTTTAGAAGAAACAAGTATTATGGCCCATATTTTGGTTTCTCTTCAGATCATACCAATCTTTCGTCTTAAAAGTATTATAACCCATATGTGATATGGAGTAGCTCTTGAGTGTCCTAATAAACTTTATCTTTTACCAAGAGAGACATATCTATGGTTGTGGTAGTACTCTCAATTCAATGACTTTTGATATCATTGACCATAGTATTCTTCGTTAGCATTTGAGATAGTTGTGGATTAGAGGTGCTGTTCTGCTCTTGGTCATGATCATAAAGAAACATCTCAAACCTTTTAGGAATTTTAGGTTGTGAAAGAGGAAAAAAGAAAACTCAGAAGACTATTTAATATGAATCATATTAAAAATAGCACAGAGCAAAAGTGTAGGATAGATTAAGTGCCTGCTCTGTGACCATCTAGAAAAGGATGTGTTGACTACTAAAAACCATCATACACTCAATAGCTCCTCTTACACTTCCCTTTTTATATACTGGATGTTTGGTGTTTTAATCACAGGAGATCTAATCTAGACTTTGTTTAGTCTTCAGCATGCCTTGATTTTACCCATTGCCTCTAATTTTGTGTGGATTCCCAAACAGGAGCAATAAAAATAAGAATTGTGACCTTCTATGTACATCAGAGGTTAGCCTGCCATATAAAACCATCAGCCCAGAGTCCCTAAAAGAATGTGGGCCACAGTTGTCCTAAAAAAGTTCGTAAGTAGAAACAGGACCCTCTCAGAATTTAGTTTGCTTGGATTAAGACATTAGTGAGATCAGTTTTGACAGGATTTGGTTATCGAGGGGAGGAATAGGTGAAGGCAAGGGTGGGCCACTATGGCCCTTTTACAATCTGTGGACTTGGCTCACAAATTCTGGGAGTTGAAGTCCACAGGTCATAAAGGGCCATAGTTGCTCACCCCTGAGTTAAGTAATCTCTTTGATATGAAACTAATTGCTGGTGTTATAAGTTTTGTTAGGAAGGAAGTCATACAGTCATTTTAGGGAGTCAAGGTATCACAGAATTTTGAGAATCTCTTAATTAAACCTAATCTGTAAATTGTGCTTGAGAAAGGCCAGGAAGACATGGCTTTTTACTCTGACACTGAGGCAGAGTGAGGGTATTTTGGGTTGGGGAAACCCAAGGGGATGACTGAGGTACCAGGTGTTGGTTAGTTATGGGTTTTTATCGTGAGTCGCCCACACTTGTATTTTACAAAGGGGAACTATAAAAAATGTTTAAATAAAAATAATGGGAAAGATGTGAAAGTCTTCAGGAAAGCATTGAATAAAGCTTATGATATCCTTGAGGCATATGGTAAAATAGAGGCTGAATAATATTACTTTGTATGGTATATCAAGGAAGTTTATTTCTAGAGGAAGTTTTAGTTGTGGTAAACTGAAAGGTGAAGAACCACTTATTTGCAGCACTAACATGTTTGCAAGGGCTCAAGATAATACAGAAGCTTCTGCTTACTCTAAATATAGAAGCTTCCCACCCCAACTCCTGATGGGGTTCTCCTTGTATTTTTCGGAGTATAAGACTCACCGGAGTATAAGACTCACCGGAGTATAAGATGCAGCTTAGTTTTTGGGGAGGAAAATGGGGGAGGGGGAAATACCAGGTATTCATCTGGCTAGTGTCCTTAGTCTGGTCAGCTTCCGCACATTAGTCTGCTGGGTTTTTAT
Source organism: Pituophis catenifer annectens (assembly GCF_029215685.1). Classification (NCBI taxonomy): domain Eukaryota; kingdom Metazoa; phylum Chordata; class Lepidosauria; order Squamata; family Colubridae; genus Pituophis; species Pituophis catenifer. Next base: position 147,303,189 of record NW_027256882.1, read on the forward strand.
CCCCTGCTTGGGGATAAAAAACAGCTTCTAAAGCACAACTGATCTTTGGAGAGAGAAGCAATGAGAAAAGCAGGCAAACCAGATCGCTTCGCTTTACTCACTAGTGCCTTGTTAGGGCTGAAAAAAAGCTACAAAAAAGCTACAAAAAAAATACATTCTGGGTATAAGATGCACCCAAATTTTCACCCTCTTTTAAGAGGGAAAAAAGTGTGTCTTATAGTCTGAAAAATATGGTACTTTAGATTTGTTGATTTTTAAAAAATTTCTAACTTTGACCTCCTTTTTGCTAGAGATAGCTAATATTCTTTTCTATACTTCCAGTAGCTCTCATATCCAGACTTAATATTTTTTTAGTCTTTAGTCCATTTAGGCTTTATAATACATCTAATTTCCAGAATATAAGAAACAGTCTTTTCTCCATATGTACATGTCTCAAAGTTAATGAGCGAATAAAAGAAGTTTTCTCATCTCTTCCTTTTCTTAGCACCACCAGTTAAAAAAATAGTTTTGCATTTTAAAAAAATTCTAAAGGTTACAATTCTAGTCTATCTCAAAGTAATTAACATAAGTAACTGTTTTTTGCTATTTATTATTTAGGTTACTTATTCTATTTTTACATTGTACATCTACACTTGTACCCATTATGCTGTTTTCTACTGAGGTGAGCAGCATTATGTGGCCAGTAGAAAAGGAGTAAGAAATAATTGCTCAAAGAAATTAAAGGCATGAGATCAGGCAAAGAAAAGAAAACAGCTAAAACTAATTTACGCCTCCATATCTTTCTATTCTTACAAACCATCCTTGCTTCCTCTGCGCCTAACAACTGCTTCATAGGTTGCCTTTTGTTCTTCAGAGTTCTTGCCTCTTTCATTTGGTGATTTTCAGCTCCATCTCTTTGCAGCTTTCTGTGTCTTCACCTTCCTCTTGATTCTTTCATTTAATATATTTACAGTATTTTGCAATTTGAGCCTTTTTCTCTCTATATGACCAAATCACTTTAAATAAACTTTTTTCATACCAGTCACATTTTTAACATCCAGTTTGCATCCATTCACATGTCATCTCCTTGAAAAAGTGAGCAACAATCACTTCTTAAGTACCCAAAATATCCCATTTAGACTGTAGTTAATTTTGGTTTCTCCTAATATACCCAGCTCTCACTTAGCCGAAGTACAGTCTTATATATAGCCGTTTTCTTTCTTTGGACAGACAGCTATTCCTTGTGCATTTATCCGTAGTTACCATAAATAATCAAGTGGACACCACACTGCCTTGTCTTACTTATAGTTTAACATTGAACTATTTACTAAGCAATGTATTGTTTTCGCACATACATGGCGTTCTATGAGAGATCATAATTAAAGTTTGTTCTTTTGTTTGTACACCTTGCAGTGCTAATGCTTGCAGTTGTGAGGATTTTTATATACTGTTTCTTAAGTGCTGGCATGCTGCTTTGCTGTTAAGTGCCATTGTAAAACAAGGATTGCGTAACTTAAAAGTGAATTGTATTGTGTTTGTAGGGTTTTTTTTTGTGTGTGTGTGTGTGTTTTTGTTTTTTTGCCGTTTTTATGTAGGCGTTCCTGAGACCTGAAAATTATGTCAAGGGTTCCTCCAGGATAAAAAGATTGAGAAACATCAATGCATTCTCTAAATCAATATGTTTAACATAATCTTTCTCAATGCATGCACATATTTTTAAATCACCTGCTGAAGAGCAAAAACTTGGTACATAACCTCTTGTTCTGCAGAAAACTACCTTGTACAGCTCAATTTTTTTTCAGTCTCATATTTCATACCTTTTCATTCAACATTTTGACACCTTCCGAAACTAAACCACCTTAATATTTATTTTTACTCTTGCTACCTTTTGTTTTATATCAGGTATTTTCCAATTGTCAAGCAACTGCCACTCTAAGCAAACTACATATGCATTTAATCATTTCTTCACTTATAGTCTACACTTGCAGCCATGCAGTTTGTTGATATTCTCACAGCATTTATGACTATTTACCCACTTTCCATTTATTACTTTTTATCTAACATCCACTTAAAACTAAATTAATTAGGAGATTAATTTATGTCCCAGTATCTTTTCATATAGGATTGTACTTTTTCTTTCTGCAGTTATTCTGTTTTCATTCTCATTTCTTTAACATTTTTCTTTCCATGTCAGTTTTTCCCAAGAGCACCCCTTGACACTACCAAAAATTGGCCTGTTCAACATTCAAAACCTGTCATCACATTTTAGTCTTTCATATTTCTCTTTGTCTTTCAACATAATCAAATGGGTCATGGTTTTAGACTTGAGTTCCATTGGATATACAGGAAGTCCTTGCTTAACAACAAATTTGTTCAACAACTCACAGTTAAGACTGTGCTGAATGAATGGTATTTACGCTCAGTCGTCAAAGTTATGACTGTTGCAGCACACACACACACCCCAGTCGCATGATCAAAATTTGGGCACTTGGCAGCCTACCCATATTTGCAACCACAGGGACACTTCAGCTTCCCCCAACCACCTTCCTCCTCCTACCTTTGCCTTTCTAGCCACCCTGCAAGCCAGCATTCGTCAGTAGTAGTGGCAACACAGGGGCTGAAGTAGAGGCCTCAAGGATAGTAGACCCCAGACGGTCTACTTCAGCTCCAGCACTGCCACTGAAGAGTGCCATTGTACGGGGCAGCCAGAAGTACAGAGATTGGGGGGGGGGGGCAGGTTGAAGAGGAAGCCATCCCTTATTGAGGCTCAGGCTGGGAGCAACCAAGTTAGGAATGGTTTGGGTCAGCATGGGCCTTTGCCTAACAATTCGGCTAACAACGGTAATGAGGATTGACTATGCTAAAAGTGATGTGGTTGCACTTTACAACTGCATCATTGACAGAAATTCCAGTCCCAATTATTGTCTTGTCTTGAGGACTATCCATATGTACATACATACATATGAGTAGACTTGAACTTAAACCTTGCAAATGAAACATAATTTTTTTTAAGAGCTATATCACTAGTCTCATCCGTTCTTATTCCTTGAATGGTCCTGTCATTTATTTATTTTTTGTACTCATTTGTCTTGTTCCCACCAATTCATTCATGTTACCTAGAAAAATACATTTTTCTTCTGGATTGTATTCATTCAGAACGTTGCATAATTTTTCTCCAAACTCACCTCTGGTTCAGATCAACATTTACTGGAGCATAATATGTAGTTATCACGAGCCTGTGGATTCTCCCTTTAATGCGCACTTACAACAGCCTAGATGACAACCATAAATATATTTAGACGTGCAGTTTAGCCGTTGCATTCATTATGAAACCCACACTCCCTTTCCTAAAGGCTTCCAAGCACTATTATGGTGTTCTATGTTAGGATTTTTTACGGGGGGTGGTGGGGAGAGAATGTGATTGCAGTAAATATCTTTATTGGGGATGGAGATTTGAGTGCAAATTGCAGTAATCCCAACAGATTAATTTTCTTATTTGTCAAGCAATTTAGAAAGGGTTAACTGTGCTATTAATGTTTTGCTGTGAAGAGTAGCAAAATAAATAATGTAGCCAGTTTTCTTATTTAGAAGAGTAGGCTCCCTCATCCTGAATCATGATTTGTTTAACCATTATTGGTTGAATTGGCTAACGTTGAACTAGAAAATTTATTCAACCTTAGATAGTGATTTACCAACTACAACAATCATCTCCAGAGTTGGAATGAGCGCACCGTTCAGGTGAGACAAAGGGAAGTAGCAATCTTTGTCCATTTTCCCTTTGTTATGCAACTATTTAGGTTTCCCAAACTTGGCCACTTCTAGGTCTGTGGACTTCAACTCCTCAGAGTCCACAAACTAAGGTTTAATATAGAATTCGACATTCCACTGGGATTTGAAACCTCTACGCCTGTAAATTGTCACGGTTGTGAAACAACAGTAGACCAGCAAAAAGTTCCTCCATTCTCCAATCTCACATGAAAGAGAAGAAGTGGCAAGTACCTTCGTCCCCAAATCCAACAGGCAATTACTGGTAAAAGAGCAGGCAGCAGCTTGAGGCTGTCCTCTGCCGAACCATTGTTTATTTCACCCTTTCTCCCTTCATTTGAACTACTGTGCAACCTTAAGAGAAGGATCTGCAAAAAATAAAAACAGTCTAGCTCAGTCCTACCTTTATTTGTATGTGGGGATCACTTATACAGGATTGTATATCTGTTCATATGCTTTGGGAATAGAATGAAGATTGAGATGTCTAAATCTCATTAGTCTTAACTAGCATTTTTGAACACGGAGATTACATTTTTTTTCTTCTCTGAAGGAGCCTTCAAAAGGGAGAACGAATGTTGCATGACAATTCTCTGATTTTGAATGAGAATCCCTAAATCCAGCTGTGGATCAGTAATTTGCAAATTATAGGGCAAACTTCCTTGTATATAGTGCATAGGTAAATGTCTATGGAGATTCTCAATCATTCAGGTCATGGTTGTCCCAAAGGTGCTTTTTCAAAAGGAAACTGGACGTTGTTTTTCCTGGAAGAGGTTTTGCTTCTCATCCAAGAAGTTTCTTTACTTCTGAAAAAGATCAAATTAGCAAGAGCAGAGGTATCAATAAAAATACTGTTTGCATGCTTTTATTAATATATTTGATTTTACATAGTAAGCTTTGTCTAGTCTGAAGATGTTCCCCTTAGAATATGAACATTTCATATTTGTCTGGTTCCTGAATTAATTAATTGATTAATTGAATTGCATTATTTTCCAGATAGGTTTTTTTAGAATTCTAGAATGAAGCAGCTATTTCTTAACTAATTATATCATGAAACTTTTTTGCAGAGAGTAAACCACCAAAAGCAGAAATGTTTTGCCTGCTCATAAAGTTTGATTAAATAGCTGTTGATTTAGATACAGGTAGTCCGCGACCTACGACCATAATTGAGCTCAAAATTTCTGTTGTAAAGTGAGGCGTTTATTAAATGATTTTTGCCCCATTTTACGACCTTCCTTGCCACAGTGGTTAAGTGAATCACTGCAGTTGATAAATTAGTAACCTGGTTGTTAACTGAATCTAGCTTCTCTGCTTGTCAGAAGGTTGCAAAAGGGGATCGCATGACCTTGGAACACGAACCAGTTGCTAAGCATCTGAAGCTTGATCACATGGGGATGCTTCAAAGGTCGTAACTGTGAAAAACAGTTGTGAGTCACTTTTTTCAGCACTGTTGTAACTTTGAACAGTCACTAAATGAACTGCTGTAAGTCGAAGTCGAAGTGCTATTGCTACAGATACCATTGTAACAAGTGAAAATTCAGTCAGGATTGTCACTGGCGATATTTCTGCTTTTGCTCACTATTCTCACGTTCTTACTTCTTTACTGTTCATTTATAGGTAGAAGGCGACAGAGAGTACATCGACCCCGTTCTCCAATCCTGGAAGAAAAAGACATCCCTTCTCTTGACTTGCCCAAATCCTCAGAGGACTTAATGGTGCCTAATGAGCATATCATGAATGTTATTGCCATATATGAGGTACTGCGGAACTTTGGCACTGTTTTACGCTTGTCCCCTTTTCGTTTTGAAGACTTCTGTGCTGCTCTCGTAAGCCAAGAACAGTGTACCCTGATGGCTGAGATGCACATAGTGCTTTTAAAAGCAGTTTTACGTGAAGAGGACACTTCCAATACTACCTTTGGACCTGCTGACCTCAAAGATAGCGTTAATTCCACATTATATTTTATAGATGGGATGACTTGGCCAGAGGTTTTGCGGGTATACTGTGAGAGTGACAAGGAGTATCATCATGTTCTTCCTTTTCAAGAGGCAGAGGACTACCCTTACGGACCAGTTAAAAATAAAATTCAAGTTCTGCAATTTTTAGTGGATCAGTTTCTGACAACAAACATTGCACGGGAGGAATTAATGTCAGAAGGTGTGATACAGTATGACGACCATTGTAGAGTTTGTCACAAACTGGGGGACTTGCTTTGCTGTGAAACTTGCTCAGCTGTCTACCACTTAGAGTGTGTGAAACCGCCTCTTGAAGAGGTCCCAGAGGATGAATGGCAGTGTGAAGTTTGTGTAGCGCACAAGGTGCCTGGTGTAACAGACTGTATTGCTGAAATCCAAAAAAACAAACCATACATTCGACATGAACCTATTGGATATGATAGAAACAGGCGGAAATACTGGTTCCTGAATAGGAGGATTGTTGTGTAAGTACATATTATAGCCATATCAATATTATACACCTTTTTAATAAAAGGCATTTGATTGATATATTTTAATTTTTTTAACTTTGGGTCCAGGCTTCATATATTATATGATCTTATAAGATTAAACAAAATCCCCATATTATTTGGGGGGGAGGGGGATTGTGGTAATTGTAGCTGAAAAATGCCAGATGCTTATTTTTCAGTTTTAAAACTTGATATCTGAGCTTAGAAAAATTGGTTGCTTTTTCCTTTTTGTGTTAGTGGTGCTCTTTTTTTTAATTTAAGTTTTTTTTAAATTTAAGAAAGCAATTTATAGTATTATTTATACCCCGTGTCTCTGAAATGGCTATTTTACTTGTTTCTTCAAAGTGGCAGTTTAACGTTTCTCATTTTACTTGCAGTTTTTATATGAAAACGCAGATAACAAATTCATATAATTTAAAATGCAGCAAGCAGTTACAAAATGATAACAAGGATGACAACGATGATGATGAACCTGGAGTTCAGTTTTATTTTTTGTGGAGGTCTGGTAGAAGCTTGAAATGAGGGCTTTGAATAACCACAGACACATCTTTCTATTTGACAGCCAGCATGGTATAGTGGTTGACGTGTTGGAATCAGAACAAGGAGACCCCTCATTCATCCATGGAAACACACTGGATTATTCTGGGCCACCTATTTTCTCTCAGCCCAGTCTACTTCACAGGGCTGTTGTGACAAAAAGAAATAGGTTTTGTGCTGCATTAGGCAGAAGGATGTTCCAGATTAAAAAATAGTAAGATATAATTTGCTTCCAAAGACTCCAAAGAACAGGCCATTGCAGAAGAATCAACTGTTGACATTACAGTGAATCATTGGTCTAATCATACATAATACTATATTATGATTTATTAGACAAACCAAAGTGATCTGCTTTAGACATATTGCAAAGCCGTAATAGGTGATGTTATCATTTTGCTTGTCCAAAAACAAACTACATTATATTTTAGTATTGTCTGCCAACCTTCACAGAAGTCAAACAAAGCACTGATACAAATCTAAAGTAAATCTTGAGAAGATATGGGGATCTTTAACAGCCTGATATACTTAATTATGATTCTGGTGGCTCTGGGTTCTTAACAGAATTGAAATGATCAAGTTCAGTATTAATGTGTTTAATTTCTTTTAATCAGTGATTAATTTCATAACATATTGTCGATATTTTAGTTTCTATTTTTTATTATGTTTTATTTGTAACTAAAATGGTGGTCAAAGGAGTGTATTTAAACCAAATGAACTAATATCAAACATGGTGTTATTTGTGAAGAGAGAAAGCCATATACCTTGGTATTTTTTGTCTGCAATTTACACTTTCATCACTGATTATGTTCATGTAGAATGCTAAACCAAATTGATCGAAATAAGAAAACCCCTATTGAATATATTCTTCTTAAACTGAAGTTTTTTCAACTATTGTCAGTTCTTGCTTCCGAGTGTTCACTAGTTTGGCATGAAGAAGTTAAGTTCCTTAGACTGATCTGATATTCTTGACAAACCATACCTTTAACTGTAACAGAGTTGGAAGGGATCTTGGAAGTCATCTAGTTCAACCCACTGCTCACGCAGGAGACCTGTATTAGGGATTCGAACTGCCGACCTTTCTGAGCAACAAGCTCAGTGTCTGAGCCACTGAGCCACCTAGTCACCTCTTCTTCTTGTGAAAAGTTTTGCTTGGAAAATCTATTAAGCATTAGCAGTTGTGTGATAACAGAGCAGAAAAAGCGTGCAGGCTGTTGGATTAGTTAAGAGGCAGCCTCCTCATAAAAAAACAGGTTTCTTTCTTCACAAATACTGCAGGTATGTCTGCCTGGTCTTCCTTCATCTTCTGGAGAGAAGAGCTTAGCCAGTCTAGCGGTTTCTTAGTCTAATGCAATGTTTCTTAAACTTTTTGCTGCCAGGCCTCTTCTTTTAGAAATTATGCAGGACCCTGAAAGTGGGTGTGTTTGTGTGTGTGCTTCATATATATATCAATATTTAACACATTAATAATTAACATTGATGCATTTTTAGAATATTTAATTTATTGAGTCATGTAACAATAATATTGAACCCCTTAGATATTAACATAAATGAAAAACTATATTTTTTAACAATCAGAAAATGAGAAGAGTGACGCTGTTTTATATTTTTGAAAATATCTTCAATATCGAGCAACTAATTTTGGTTTGGCAAAACCCTCATAGAGTTTGTTAGACCCTCAGGGGACCTCAGAATATACTTTAAGTGCTACCATTTTTGTCTCACTGCTACTTCCTTACCATATTTAGAAGATTGTAGCCAGCACTCCACCTATTTTTGTAGAAATCGTTATCATTGTCAGAAAATTTCTCCTTAGTTCTAGCTGGCTTCTCCCCTTGATTAATTTCCATCCATTGTTTCTTGTCTTACCTTCAGGAGCTTTGGAGAATAGGTTGACTCACTCTCCTTTGTGGCAGCCCCTCAAATATTGGAACATTGCTTTCATGTCACCCTTGTTGGAAGACAATTTAATATATTTTATTATTATTTTATTGTTGGAGTACATTAATTGAATTGGGTGGTTAAATAAAATTTTAAATGAATATTAAAATGGATGTTTCCAAAAGTTTGGTTTGGTACAAAATGTAACTCACAAAAAACAAAGTAAATTGATGTAACTTTAAAATAGTTACATGTGTGCATTTCATGTGATGGTATCATTCATCTTCAGAACTGTAATTTACAGAGCTGGATGCATGCCTAAAATAATATCTGTCTTTATGTGTATGTTCAGTGAAAGCTAATGTGTAAGGTTGACGTGCTGACTTGAAGGCCATACTAGGCTTAAAGGATAAAAATGGATGTTTTACACCATGAAAGACTTAAAGCTATTTTCCTCTTAACAAAGTGTCAACAAAAGAAGGTTGATAAGCTCTATGCATCCCCAAGCCACCTTTTTTGCATCACTATTTTAAGGAGATTTTATAAACTAAACCAACCTTATTCAGTCCCCTTCTAAACTGTTTAAATTGGTGGCTATCACATCTTCTAATAGCATATTCATTGTGTAAACTACATGTTGTGTAAACAACACCCTTTATTCAATCCTGAAAATAACTTAATTCAAATATTATAAAGAGAAAAACCTCTATCGCCTTTTTCCATATTGTGAAGGAAATTTCTCAGTATGCCTTAACTTTAAAAGATACAAACATTAGGCTTAAATATCAGGATCATTTTTTGTTTCCTGTAGAACTTCATTGCAAAAGCAGCAGGTATATTAGTTAAAACTCAATGTCTGCATGTTGATATAAGAATTCACATAATAAAAAGGGATTAAAGGTGGTATAACAGAAAATTGAACAGTATTCAGGTACAGATTAGCATGATACCTATATTAATGGCAGTGACATTAATAATCCTAGATGACAAAAATGAGCCAGCAGTATGCCACAGCGGCCAAAAACACCCAATGCAGTCCTATGCTGCATTAACAGAGGCATAATATCAAGATCATGTGACGTGTTAGTACTACTTTATGCTGTACTGGTAGCACCATACTTGGAATACATGTCCAGTTTTGATCACCACGGTATAAAAAAGATGTTGAGACTCTAGAAAGAGTGAAGAGAAAAGCAACAAAGATGATTAGAGAATTAAACTATACTGGATATACGATATACTGGAGACCATATACTGGAGGCTAAACTATACAATAAACAGTTGTGGGAACTCTGTATGTGTGGTCTAATGAAAAAAAGGACTAAGGATGACATAACAGTTTTTCAATATTTGAGGGGTTGTCACAGAGAGGAGGGGGTCAACCTATTCTCCAAAGCATCTGAGGGCTAGATAAGAGACAACAGATGGAAGCTTAAGAGGGATCCAACCTAGAACCTAAAGAACTTGTTTCCTGTCAGTGAGAACAATTAATCAGTGGAATGAACCCTTGAACTAGGGTTGCCTCCAGAAGTTGTGGGTGCTCCATCACCGGAGGTTTTTAAGAAGAGATTGGACAGTTATTTGTCCAGAATGTTATAGGATCTTCTGCTTGAGCAGGGGGTTGGACTAGAACAGGTATCCTGGACCCGTGGGCTGTGAGGGGTTTGTAACCGGGCCGCAGAAATGGCCATTGAGCACCCATGTGCACACGCATCCTTACTTGCGTGAACAGCGGGCCCACATACGCACACTCTCCATTTAAGTAGGCACACGTGCACATCACTCATACAAATGGAGTTGCGTGCACACTTGCCGGCCACTCACGCAGAACAATCCCCCCCCCGCCCCCCGCTGGTCCACAGAGCTGGAAACATGGGGAACACTAAACTAGAAGTCCTCCCTTTCAACTCTGTTGTTTTTTATTCTGTATAAATATCAACTAATGTGCAATTGCTGTTAAAAAGTAAATTCCATGCTGGGACGTATGTTATGAACTGGAATTAAAACAGCCAAAATAGTTAAAATTTTATATAAATCAATGGTAAGACAAGACTGTTATGGACACCTGTTAAAAACCACCTTGTTCAACAGTTCCAATCAAAGACAATTCATTATCTGTGACCAGTCAGGCTAAATGTCTTGATGCCTGCCTAGTTTGTCCATATGATAGAGTTCTTAGTCTTTCTATTCAAGACTATTCCCTTTAGTTCAGCTCTGTCAAAATAGAAAATAAGATATTTTTTTTTATTTTATTGTTTTATTCAAAACAAAGTTAAAATAAAATTTTATTTCATGTATTTATCAAATTTATATGGCCACCCATCTCACAAAAATTAACTCTGGGCAGTGATACATTGAAAGATACATTGGAGAAAAATACATTAGGCTGTCTGCTCAACAGCCAGGGTGATAGATCGTAAAAACTTTATATTGATCTTGAAATAAGCAAGCTCTTTAACTATATGGTCTTAAATGCAGGCATTGGTTTAGCGAGAAATTCCTTTATAAAATCAACCATTGAAAATGTATAGACACATAATTGAGTTTATTGGGGAAAGGAAAATCGGAGGAAAATAAGAAAACATCATCATTAGGGTACTATGGCACTAAGGAAGCACACTTTTTAACATTTGACACTGAATATTACAGCCCCTCTGTTAAAGAAGTAAAGAGCTGCAACAGATAATATTAAAAAGCATTCCCCTTCCTTCTTTCTGCTATAGCCTACAACTGTCACTATGCTGAACCAAATCTGGTGCAGAGATTTAAGTAAAAGAAGTTGTAGTCCCATTTCAGAGACTCTCTTATTTATTGATAAAAATGAAAATCGAGTAGAGGAAAAGCCTAAAATTGCATGCCACTTTTTTTCTACTGTATTCTCTTTCAATCCTGATGAGCTGTAAGTCACTGAACTAGACTCCCAGAATTCTCAGCTATATGTTTGCTGGATTGCTCTGAGAATTGAAACACATACATCTGGAGGGCACAAAGGTTGGGAAATGTTGTCCTATCCTGTTTTCCCCAAAATAAGACATCCCCTGATAATAAGCCCAATTGGGCTTTTGAGTGCATGACGATAAGGCCAAGCGTTTATTTCAGGGTTAAAAAAATATAAGACAGGGTCTTATTTTCAGGCAAACATGGTAGTATAAGTATTGTGCCTGTATGTATGGAGCTTTATTCACAAGAACCTTGGGCAAAAGTCCCTGGGATAATTTTATCGTATCTGACATATTGTTGCAAAGGGACTGCATACATTTTGCTTTGTTTCTTAAAGTAGAATCCCTGTTAAAATTTCCTTCTCATAAACTACCTAATTTTTCGCACTATAAGACGCACCTAGGAAAACGGGCAATGGCAAAGACAGAAGAGGCAGGGTTCAGCACTGTAAAAGGACCCCGCTGCCATGGCCCATATTTTTTGCTCCATAAGATGCAGATATTTTCACCCACTTTTGGGGCTGGGGGGAGTGCGTTCTTTAGAGCGAAAAATACGGTAAATTGGAAATTTGAGTCTCTGTTAAAAGATCAGATTTGGAGAAAAAAAATTAGTATTTTTTTTTTTAAAAAAAATCACCCATAGTATCATGTCAGATTAATTGTATAGGCCTCTTGCTTAAAAAAAATAACTTCCCTTTGCAGATTATAAAATTAGACTTAATGCATTGTTTATTTTAATGATATGAATTTATACAAATCAGATCTATTGAGAAGAGGGGAAAAGATTTCCTATACAACCAGTATATCACATTTACTTAAGTTTGCACTGCTCATATCTACAAAAAAATCAGAAATAAATAAAGCTAAACAGATTATTCAAACGTATATATTGTGCATACATACGTTGTACATTCTTATAAGAGGAAGTAAAAGGAATTCGGTAATTTTGAAAGCTTCCACATTTCATAGCAGGAGAAAGTCAGTGAAGAAATACTGAAACTCATTTTTTTCCACAAAACTGGGAAGTAAGCAGGACCACAGTTTTACCACCACATTATTTTTAGTTTATCTTGCATTTTTGTGGCTAAACTAATTGATATGACATATATCAAGCCATGTCCTTATTATGTTCATAGTACCTTTCCCAGCACAGATTGAGAGAGTTTCTTATTGTTTCAGAGTGCTTCCAAAGTTAGCATGACATTAGAGATAAGGACCTATCCTTTCCCAAGTTAGAGAAGGGACTGGATCAGTTATTGTGGCCGCCAGCTGGCGGCAGATTTGGACAGTGAAGAGGTTGGGGAGGAAAATGGGCCAGTCCTGGAGTCTGGGGAAGGCTGTGATGAGGGCTCTGCGTTGGAGGCAGAGAGGGGGCCAGGGCCAGATACCAGTTATCAGCTGCATTCAGAGTCAGACATCAGTGAGGCAGATGAACAGCTGGAGCCTATTCCCAGTATGCGCATGCGCAGAGTTGCCAGAAGAAGGAAACAGCTAAAGAAAAAGGGTTGACTTGGGAGTAAGGCCACAGGTGGACGATGAATGGCCCCTCCCAGAGGGAATAAAAGAGGAGCGAAAGGGTAGTGGAGTTTGCAGGAGACAATTAGTTCACCGAATTGGTTTGTGACTCTGAGACTCTGCCAAGTTTTGAAGATATCAGCCTGGCAGCTCTCCAAGCCAGATAAGGTCTGTGACTGTAAATTCTCCCTTGAAAGACTTTGCTGAAGATGAATGAGAGGAATTCACTGTTTGTTTAATAAAAGAGGTTTTGTCAGGACCAGGATTCTGCTTCGTGCTTTTTGGGGAAGCCTAGGTCAGAACAGTTATACTATTTTTCTCCCAATTAAAGTTTGAGTATGCATGGTGTAAGTAATTTTACCACCACTCAACAGAATGAATTTGGTATTTATCTTTATATAAGAGGTCCTTGCCACTAGCTTTGATGATATTACCTAGTTTGGGTAATGAAATGTCCATGGGAAAACAACAAAGCTCAGAGAAAACCAAGAACCCTCATCTCAACCCTGAAATATACAGATATACTCCTTTATTCACATCTATCTATATAAAACCTCAGTTCCGTAACTTTAACTGGGCAAAACAGTGCATCACAGGGCAAAACTTTTTCAATCAAGGTATTTTTAAATGGGCTAACTTACAGAACGCATCCAAAACTGACTCTGATGGAATTGAAATGTGGCAAATTTTATAAAACATTTTAGGGCATAAACATTATCAGAAAACATTTTATGACATATTACTGTGGTTAACTCTTGATATTTGAAACTGTTATACTGTTCAACATGAACTATTTCATGGCAAATACATTTCTGAATATCTCCTTGAATTTTGGGGAACTTTTCCAGTGAAGGAAGTATATGAAGGAAGCTCTGCCATAGTTGAAGGCATTGAGGAATCTGGTAAGGAAATACCTCTGAAACAATAACTCAAGGGATCAGAGGTTGCCTAGTTTTACATAAGAGTGATGGTTCCATTTCATTTGATTCTAAGAATCTTCTTTGCCCTTTTGCTCTTATTCTCTGCACAATGTTATTAGGTATATTTTGAAAATGTCTGTAAAAGAACAGAATACAGATAATCCGTGACTTACAACCACAGTTGAGCTCAGAATTTATGTCGCTAAGTGAGAAATTTGTTAAGTGAGTTATGTCCCATTTTACAACTTTTCTTGCCACATTTGTTAAGTAAATCACTGCAGTTGTTAAATTAGTAACACCGTTGTTAAAGGAATCTGGCTTCCCCATTGACTTTGCTTGTCAGAAGGTCACAAAAGTGGATCACATGACCCAGGACACTGCAACCGTTGTAAATATGAACCAGTTGTCAAGTATCTGAATGTAACTCACGTGACCATGTGGATGCTGCAACTGTCACAAGCATGAAAAATTATTATAAGTCACTTTTTTCAGGGCCATTGTAACTTTGAACGGTCACTAAACAAACTGTTGTAAGTCAAGGAATACTGTATTACACTGTAATTAAAGTGACCTCATCTATACCCAGATACTAATTTGTACATAATGCTGTTTGGAATACCTTTATTATTTTTGTTCATTGCTATGTTGACATGAATAGGGAAACACAATTCTTAGCAATTGGATAATTTTTAATGTTTTCCTTCTCTCTCTCTCTCTCCCTCCCTCCCTCCCTCCCTCTATACATACATACACATACACACACACACACACACACACACACATATATCTGTCTCTGTCTGTGTGTCTGTATTTCATTCATTTCTTCATTCATTCCTCATATCTCATAAACAATTATTCTCATACTGTCACAGAGAAGAAGATTCAGAATGTGAAAAGCATAAGAGAATCTGGTACTATAGCACAAAAGTCCAGCTGGCAGAATTAACTGAATGCCTAGACAAAGATTACTGGGAAGCTGATATCTGCAAAACTCTAGAAGAAATGCATGAAGAAATTCATCGGCACATGGATATAACAGAAGACCTTACTAATAAAGCACGGGGCAGCAACAAGTCTTTTCTCTCAGCAGCAAATGGTAAGAACCAATTAATCTTACCTTTTTAATTACTGATAAACACATTTTGATCGTGTGACTCATATTCCAAAAAAATGGAATTGTGAGAAAGGTATTAATGCAAAAGGGTAGGATAAAAAGGCACAGCCAATTGGAAATATTCGAGAAAGCAGTATTTATTTGCAAAGCCTAATAATTGTTGGATCCCAGAATACTCAAAAAAGTGTGCAAATACACCTAAGATAAGAAACTTGCAGTGAACTAGCTAAAGCAAAGGATTTCATCTGCAGAATGAATTAGACATGCAATAAATGTTGCTTAAGTATTTGGTGACTATTAGTCCATTTGTTTGAGAGAGAAAGAAAAGGGACATTATTTGTTAAAATGAAGGCCAAATTCTGTTTGGTTTATATTTGGAAAAGATAGTTTTCTAATAGCAGCTTTTAATGACAATGGAATCAATTTGAGAAGATTCCATTAAATCTAATTGCCATTGTAGAATTTTTGAGGGACGACAAGAATAGACTTGTATATGATGAAATCACCTGTAGCTCACAAAAGGATTGTTCCTTTAATAGAATGTTCCTTTAATAATCATTCTGTTACCAGAGTCCTGACTTGGGGCTATCATATCTCTCCTTCAAATAGGGATTCATGTTTTCTTGATTCCAAAACCCCCAATTTTTTGAAAACCAAGACAGATAATTAAGATGTAATTCATTGCATCTCTGCTGAATATATATTACAGGTTAATGATTATTTTAAACAATCGGATCCTAATAAGATGTGATACACTAGAAAGGCATTTGTCTGAGTATACTCCTTTTTCTGCTTTTTTTCCCCCTTATACTCTATAGATGAAAAACCAAAAAGCCACAGTTAATCATAGTTTTCCATTATGCACAAACAGGAAATATAGTTAAAACTTTTAAGCAAGCCAGGTCTATTTGCAATTTGTTGAACCGTTGTTTTAGAGATAAAACATAGGAAACTGGTTTATTGTGTCTCTCTAGCTCAGGGGTGTCAAACTGGATTTCTTCGAGGCCCGGATCAGCATTGTAGTTCTCTGCAGACGGGGGGGGGGGGGGGGAGGAGGATGGGACAGATGCCTCCTGCAGCAACATGCGGGGGGCCATGCACAGTCCCCCCGCACCCCATTTTTGGCCTGGACTGCCTCCTCTGCCAGCTTCTCCATTTTGGCCAGCAGAGTGCTGCAGGAGGCCATCCAGGCTGAAAATGGGGCGTGGGGTGGGCACCCCATTTTGGCTGCCAGAGGCACCATGGGCCAGTCCTTTGCTATTTCCAGGCCGGCTCTGCAGGCCATATTTAAGCACCCCTGCTCTTAGCTTATTTCCACATTCATGGAATGAAGTGAACAAAATGACAGCTAATTGCATCTTGCTGAATACAACCAAAGTGAATAGTAATGTTTTGGTTTTGTAAATGCAGAATACTCTGAATGAAAATAGTTGGGAGAAAAAAATCTTCCTGTGGCATAGGCATGATATACAAGTTGGCATTATTATTCAATGGAGAATGTATGCAACCTCATATTAATAATGGCCATTATCTCTCTGGGGAAGCTGGCAGGGAAAGATTGCAGATGGCGATCACATGATTGCAAGGCACTTGGCAACCAGCTGTACATGCAAATAGATTGCCATATGTCCGGATTGCAATCATATGACTGTGGTAATGGAGAGGAAACACTGCAGTGGTCATAACTTCAGGGAATGGTCATAAGTCCATTCAGCATTGTTGTTACTCTGAACAGTCACTGAACGAATGATCATAAGTCGAGGACCACCTATAACTTTTTTAGGTGATCTTGGTGATGGGGTTCTTCAAAGCATCTTTTGGTTGGTCTTCCTTTCGCATTTGGATACTGTGTATTGTAATGTGCCATTTAAAGAATGACTCTGGAGTCATATTTCTAGCCATTGGTTAACTTAGTTTTTCAAACTAATATATTGTTTTATTTTTTAAAATGTTAGTGAGTTAGAATGGTGAACATTTGTATTTCCTACCGTGTTTCCCCGAAAAAAAGACGAATCCCGAAAGTAAGCCCTAAGTTGATTTTTACACATGCACCCAATATAAGCCCTACCCCCCAAAATAAGGGGTAATTAAGACCCCACCCTCTCTGGGGTGCACGGGGTGGGGCAAGGCGCATGGGTAAAAATTAAGCTAGGGTGGGAATGGGGCTGGAGCTGCTGTACTACTTACCTTCAGACAGTTGCAGCCAGGCCTCGGACACACCGACAACCACCTTGCCGGCCCACTTCTTCTGCGGCTGGCAAGGCTTTCCTGAATGCCTCTGCAGCTGATAACAGAGCTCCGGATCGATACGGAGATCTGTTATCAGCTGCAGAGGCTTTCAGGAAAGCCTTGCCAGCCGCAGAAGTTCCTGAAGGCCTCTGACAGCGAAAAGGAGGCCGGGGTGACATGCACAAGTGAAATGAGTCAGTGGAAGACATCACCCCGAAAAGAAGACCTAGTGCCTTTTTTGGTGGCAAAAAAAATTATAAGACCGGCTCTTATTTTCGGGGAAACACAGTAATAATAATTACCTTCGACTGTGTGAAGTCTTATTAGAGTGGATTTTTCTGCAGATTGTTAGGTTACTAGCTGTATATAGCCTAACAACCATAACAGGTATCTGTCTGGGTTCTGCTTTGCAATTACCAATCTATTTCTTTTGACCTGACAGTGTATTTCTTTAATAGATTTGTTTTTATTCATTTGAACCAGATTTTTTTGTAGTTCAGGTGCCCTTATTTAGTTCTGATGTTTTTCAAATATTACAGTGAATAAACACACTGGGAATGGAGTGGATTAAATTAATTATCTTCCCTCTTGGGGAAACTCTTAGCTGAAGGTTCAGTTAACCCAGTGGTTCCCAACCTTTTTTTGGCCATGCCCCACCTGAACATCTCTAAAATCCTGATGTCCCCCCCCCCCCGTGACATATAATTCTTACTATTGAAAAAGTGAACTCACGCAGAGGAAGCCTAAAAGGCCATTAACTGGGTTTAAATAAGGTTTCAAATTGCCCCCATTAAAAATCAAATTGCTTTCCCCCCCTCCCCCCAGTGGGGCATAGGCCCCACGTTGGGAACCATTGATTTAACCCCACCGTCCCATCTAATTTTCAGTTAGGGTAGAGATTTCCTTATATATATTAGAGAGGATACCCAGGTTTTAGGGCCCTATGAAAGGCTAACAAGGTTGGCAGGGTTATGCTGCCAATTGATATTCCAGTTTCTGATTTGTTTATGTTCCTTAAAATCATTTCTATATATAAATTGCATAAGAAATAGCAATTGAACATACTGCACACTTTTTCCAGTCTACAACCAGTTTACAGAATATCTCTACATTCGATACCATCAAAGGCTTTACAGTAGTTGATTAACTACAGATATGCTTCCTTTTAAAATATCCATGTACTATTGAACATTTGCAGTGTGATCTCAAATGCCTCTAAATCACCGGAATCCCTTTTTGCATGATGGGACCCTGTTATATGATTTTCCACAACATTTAATATCAGGACTTTTATGCATTGCTTGGAGCAGGCTCATATGTCACCCATTTTTGGGATTGGGATGAACACTGACATTTTCCAGTCTTTCAGCCATTTACTGATATTCTACTTTTTTGACATAGTTTTGTAGTTGCTGCTGTGGACATGATAATACCAATGCCATCAATTCCAGGCATTTTCATTTTTGACAGACGTTTCAGTGTCTATATTATCCTCATCTTCCAGTACACTGGGCTCTGCTTCAAAGTTCTGTTTGTTAAAGAACATTAGTAGTCATATACAATTCCTCAGTCTGTTCCTTCCATCTATTTTTCATTTGATTCCGATTTTTCACTTCCTTCCCATCTCTGCCTCTTTGTTCCTCTATGTAGAGTGAATAGTGTCTGGATTTTCTTTATTAAGACATAAAGATCTCTGGTATGTCCTTTTTCATTTCTATCGTCCATTTCTATGGAAAGCTCATTCCGGTAATTTTCTTCGGTTTCTTTTTCTAGCTTTATATTAAAATAGTTTATTTAGCTATCTTGCTTTATCTCTTTTACCAATGGTTTTAGCTTTCCTACTCTGTTCGGCAATTTAAATTATTTTCCTCTGAAAACAATTTGCCTTCATGTTGCAGGGGGAGGTTGGATTGGATATGCTCCTGGGGTGTTTCATTGATGAAGTTTTTTTCTTTCTTCCTTCCCATAATCTCTGTAGTGGTTTTTCCACAAAGTTAAGTCAAATTTGTTTCTTACTTCAACCTTAATTGCTTATAGAAATGAAACGAAATCATATTTCCTGAGTGTTCATGTATAGTTTCAAGATGAATTTGAGACCAATTTTGATACAAGTCATCCAAGATTAAAGGCACGGTTTGCAGCAGCCTAAGTTTTATGAGAGAGATTTCTGTTTCTCTCTTTGGCTGCATAAGATGTGATACTTTTGGCTGCAGTATCATCTACTTGGAGGTGTCCATTTTGACTAAATAAACCATATAGTGGTGATCCTCAGCTGGTTTTCTTGACAAAAGTGCATCAAGTGGTCACCTGCCTCATTCTTTCCTCCTAAAATAAATCGGCTGACAGTTTCCACTTCTTCGTCTCCAGTGTTCCAGTTGAAATCTCCCACATTATATTTTTTTTGTATTTGCATTAGTTATTTTTTGAATGTTAGCATACAACTCTTATTTCTTCTTCAGATATTCTGTATCTGTTATTGATGCATAAATATATAAAATTACAGGTATTCCTTGAGTTAGGACCATAATTGGGATCAGAATTTCGCTTGTAAACTATTGCAATTATAAATTTGAGACACCATGTGACTGGAACTGACATTTCTGAAAAAGCCACCCCATTAAAAAAAAAGGTAGAAAAAATTAATGATGTGCACAATGCTGCATAATTACCAACTGTCAGTTGTACTCAGCTCATTTTCATGTATAGATCTGCCATATATATACTTCCCTGTCTTGAAAGGGTGTCATGGTGCATTACAAAACTAGAACATATCGACGGTACTCTTATACTTGAAAAAGTTGGCCTTGATTCATCTTCTACCCCCATGTTTGCTTTAGAAGAAATTATGGAAGCAGTCAGAATCAGAAAAGGGGAACTATTAGAGGACAGAAGCTCAGTTGCTGATGAAGAAAAAGCTACGGTTGAAAATAAAGAGTGCACAGATACTGAGAATGGAAAAGAAGAACTTTCAAACCAACAGATGGAGGTCAACAAGGAAATAGTAGCAGAAGAAAGTTCTGAAAAAGGAGGAAAGGAAGGTAATAGTGATATACCTGCTTAGTCAATGTATTTCTTTCAGTAGAAATGCTGATACATTTTAAACATTTTAAATTTTATAATCGATAAAGCTATTTTTTCACTGAAGAATCAGGTGTAATTTTCCAGTGATGCTATTCAGGACAGGTAATACTAGCAGATTTTTATGAATTTATTTTCAGTTCAAGTTCAATTAACATTGTTCACCACCCTTGACTTATTTAGAAAAATAATAAAAATGGGATATAAATAAAAAAAATGATTGGTAAATCAATATTAAAAATGCTTATGAACTTTTATCATGTGTTTCCTATAGAATCATCAGATGCATGTGATGAAAACAATTCTGGACTATCACTTCCTGGAAGCAGCATCACAAATGTTTCTGCAGAAGAGGCTGATGCTTCTGAAGGGAAGAACACAGTAGGATGTGATTCAGAAATTTCTGATGATAATAAGGCAGACAAAAACATAGCATCAGAAGTTCTTAAGGATATTTCAGGTACATAGATAGTTTTGTTTTTTGTGTCTTTAGTTGAATGAGTAGTTTCCTAAAGTTAAATGCTGTTTGCTTTTCTTTATCACTGTATAGTTACTAAGTTCAGAGTTTATTGGTGGCGCAGTGGTTAGAATGCAGTATTGCAGGCTAATTCTGCCGACTGCCAGCAGTTTGATTCTCACCGGCTCCAGATTGACTCCACCTGCCATCCTTCTGAGGTCGGTAAAATGAGGACCCAGATTGTTGGGGGCAATATGCTGACTCTGTAAACTGCTTAGAGAGAGGTGTAAAGCACTATGGAGCAGTATATAAGTTTAAATGCTGTTGCAATTGTTGGAGTTATGGTTGGTATATGTCTGATTTTTTTTACAGTTTTACTTTCCATAAGATACACAGTTTGATTTAGTGGTTAAAGGAACCAGGTTAGAAAGTTCTAGATCTGCCTTAGGTATTTTGGATCAGTCATTCTCTTTCTGTTCTACGAAGAAAGCAGTGCAGGCCACTTCCAAAAATATTAGCTAAAAACCTATAAGAACCTATCCAGGCAGTTACCAAGAATCAAGACTGACTCAACAGCACAAATTTAGTTTATATAAACGCTGGTGCAAAATTAATAAACATTGGTTAAATATGTTTAATGAACATCTTTCACATTACTATATTTGCTAGTTATACTAATTGATAGCTTAGTGATACTGATTGTTTAATGCTGGTATTTATAATAAAATATAAATGTCATGCTTTGGATTATAAAATCCAAAATCTTGCTATCTTGTGCTAATAAGCATTGTGGATTAAAACTTCATAGTGGGAAAGATTATTAATCACAAAGTGCCCAAATTCCTCCAGTTTCATAACCACCTCTTAGCTATATTTAATATTATGACAGATGGTGGTTTGTCAACATGGTTTCTTGAAATAAACCCTAATTAATATTAAGTACATTATGAGAGGGCAGTTTTCTTCCCTTATAATTTATTCATCCACCCCTCCCCCCCAGTTCCAGTCTAAAATAATATAGATATTTATCTATCACGTATAATTACGAGAATTGTGTAGCTTTCTGATTTCACATGTTAATGTTCTGTATTGGAAGTGTTCTTCAGGTGAATACTATGTACCTAAATTGACTTTTTTTTTTTTTTTTGGTAGATGAAACAACTAAAACAATTCCTAATCTGAACATTGATTTATCTGCTGAAGCACTTTTGTCAGACCCAGAAAACAGCAGTAGCAATGAACCAAATTCTCTGCAGAGTGAATCTGTAAAGAATTCTGATGAAGTGGAAACCACTGAAGGAGGTTCTCAGAACTCAGAGGATCTAGGTACAAATAATGCTTAATAATCACAAGAATGTACTGGGTGCTAATTTTTAGTGTAAACTGGCTATGCTCATTTGCCTTACTTGTATATTCCTATTTAAGCTTTTTTTTCCCCCCTGATAGGCGATAAATCTAATGGTGAGAGAAGTGACTCTCCAAACAGTGGAATAGGCACTCCAGGTTCAACGCGAATGGTCACTAGGTTACGAAATCCAGATAGCAAACTCAGTCAGCTGAAAAGTCAGCAGGTTGCTGCTGCAGCACATGAAGCAAATAAGCTTTTTAAAGAAGGCAAAGAGGTTTGTGTTAGTGTTGAAAAATTAAAAGTGTTCTGATTCATTGAAGTGGCAAAATAAGAGTTACAGACAAAACCAGAAACAAATATGCATGGAAATGCCAGCAATGAAGGCATCAATAGCTATGCACATATGTATATACATGTGTATTATTATTATAATTATTATTATATTTCTATGCTTCTGAATCTCGAATGGTACTTATTTTCCTAAACATGTGCTTTCAGTTTCTTTGTTCTGAAATTCAAAAATTCTGTCCTGCTATCAGAGATCGTGAATCATGCTAATGTTCTTTTGATCAAAAATGTTAATGGAAAGCAAGCCTAGCTTATTATTGAGGTTTGTTCATGTGTTTATTTATTACCGCTATACTTGCATTGTTGAATCCCAGAAAGACTTTTAAGTGTTACAAATAATAGAGAAATAAAAGAAAAAGAAAAACAGAACATCCCTTTCAAAAGAGATAATGGTAAATCTGGCAATAGAGTTAAGTGTATAGAAACTAATTTTTGGTTTAAAAGCAATATCTACCATGGTATGTAGGAGACTTAACTATTATATGAGGCAAACCCTATATAGTCAAATACATGCCATAGTAAACATTATTGCTTATTCTTAACATAGTAGTTTCTAAAGGTTGTAGAATTTTGCTTCTTGTTTAAAATTTTGAGATTTAAGGTTTTTTTTTTAAAAAAAACGTTCTTAAGTTTTGTTGTTTTTGTTTGTTTTGTTTTGACTTCAATAAGGTGCTTGTGGTTAATTCTCAAGGGGAAATTTCCCGAATGAATACCAAGAAGGAAATAGTAATGAAAGCAGGCATCAGCAATTATTTTAAACTGGGTCAAGAAGGGAAGTATCGTGTCTATCATAATCAATATGCTACCAATTCTTTTGCTCTGAATAAACATCAACACCGAGAAGACCATGACAAAAGACGTCACCTTTCTCACAAGTTTTGTCTAAGTCCTGCCGGAGAGTTCAAATGGAATGGTTCTGTCCATGGGTCAAAAGTTCTCACAATATCTACACTGAGATTAACAATAATTCAGCTAGAGAATAACATCCCCTCCTCATTCCTCCATCCCAACTGGGCTTCACACAGGTAAAGACACCTATGATTTTCATCGGTATATTGGGCATAGGAGCATTAAATTATGGGAAAACACCCCAGAATTGAGGAGCTTTCGATTGAACATTCAACACTAGAGAAATAAAAAAAAAACAAAGGAGTAAAAATAAGATAAACATAAAAATAATAGGTAGTTGCTTCTATTGTAAACACGAGAACAGATATAGAAAAGACATTGCAAAGGGGAAGTGGGGGGGACATTAAGAAGGGAATTGAATGAAAATAACATCAGATTTTATATTTTATCATACTATAGATATACGCCAATAGACCCAGGATTGAGGTTGAAGATAGGGTTAAATTATACCATCACTTCAAGGTTGTTGGCTTTTTTTGCATCAGTGTGGCTGTTGCTTTCTATTTTATTGTTTTTGTTTTGCTGTTGAAGATAGCCTAGTGAACACAACCTACTTACTGTGTTTCATATTTTTGTCCAATCACAGATCGAATTGGATCAAAGCTGTCCAGATGTGCAGCAAACCTAGAGAATTTGCATTGGCTCTGGCTATATTGGAATGCGCAATTAAACCAGTTGTTATGCTGCCCATTTGGAGGGAATCCTTGGGTCACACCAGGTAACATATTTGAGTGTGTATAAAAGCAGTTCCGATGATCTCTCCCAGAGTATTTGACAATGCTAGGCTAGCTTCATACCTTAAATGCTCTTATGTGTATCTTACGATTAGGTTACGCAGAATGACAGCGATTGAAAGGGAAGAAAAAGAGAAGGCGAAAAAAAAGGAGAGAAAACAAGAGGAAGAAGAAACCATGCAACAAGCAACTTGGGTGAAATATACCTTTCCCATCAAACACCAGGTATTATTTATACATAACATTATTCTCTCTTTTTTTTTAACTAACTTATTTTAGCAGATTGCTACTTTTTGAGTAAATTTAAAAGGCTGTGAATATTAATGGAATGAGAGTTGAAATAATTGCAATAATACAATAAAAAAAGAAGGGACCTGAATGAATTTGGAGTGCAGCTGTAATCAGATCTCACTCCATTAGGGATGTAATCTTGCTCATTTGATCACCAAACATATTTGATATTGAATGTGGTTAGAGTTAATTAAGGGAAATTCTTAGATGGACCCTTTTTCTTCTCCCCCAGTGAATTCTGAGTGGAGGTCAATTTCTTAAGGAGTCCAGCTGGGAATGGCAAACCTATATCCCCAAAAGAGTGTGTGTGATCTTTTTCTCTCTTACTCTGGTAAGCATGGTACGTAGATGGTTGTTAAATAGTTATCTGAGAAGATCACAGAATTAAAACGCGCTGACTTTTGACTTAGCACGTGGAAATTCTAACAACCAGAATCTGAGCAAGAGGGAAAAGTAAATTATGGAATAAAATTGCTCCCCTTTTACTTTCAAGAACCCTTTTGCAAAGCTTGTGAAAACAGGTACACTCTGAGTTTTGTGGGAATAGGGAAAAACAGGCAGTTCTGACAGACTGTGCATTCATGTGTGATGAAAAGGATCATATCCCAAACCACTGGTATTTGCAAGGTGTGTGACCTGAAAGCTGATTGTTAACCATCGTGGATGACTTTTACATCAAAAGGTAGAACTCTACCGTTGTGACCCCCTAAGGCAGGGGTCCTCAAACTTTTTAAACGGGGCCAATTCAGAGTCCCTCAAACTGTTGGGGGGCTGGATCGGCTGGGAGGGCGTGGCTAGGTGGTCATGTGACTAGGTGGGCCAATTTAACAGTCCATTGAACAATGCACACAAATTAAACTTTAATTTGTTTTGCTCCTGGGGGTGTTTTATTTGCTTTTGTTTGCATGTTGCTCTTTTGGTTGCCTTTTCTTTTTACTAGATCGTTTTTTCAGTTGTTTAGAAGTCTAGTGGTCCACTTCAGGAAACTCAGTTTTGCTGCAATTCCTCTCAGCCCCAAGGAGCTTGAGAAATATGTATATCTTATATGTATATGTGTGTGTGTGTATATGTATATTATATATATATATCTTTTTTTTTTCCCTTTTTCGTAGGCTTTTATGTGCATATTCTTTCTAGCCAGGTTTTACCTATGTAAACTTAGTTGTTCTACAGCCCTAGGTTCTGTGAACTCTCATTCACAAGTTTCTGGGCCTTTTTTCTGCTGACAAACTGCAACTCTGTGTTGCTCTCTGGGAGACTCAGATAGCTATTTCTGCCTCTTAAGGCGTCTTCGGTGAGCCACACCCACTTCTCAAATGAATGAGATTTCACAGAACCTAGGGCTGTAGAACAACTAAGTTTACGTAGGTAAAACCTGGCTAGAAAGAATATGCATATATATGTGTGTGTGTGTGTGTGTGTGTGTGTGTGTGTGTGTGTGTGTGTGTGTATGTATATATATATATATATATATATTATATATATATATATATATCTTTGTCTCTCTCTCTCTTTCCTTCTTTCTCTCCCTCTCTTTTTCTTTTTTCCTCTCTTTTTCTCCTGTCTGTCTCTCTCTTTCTTTGTCTCTCTCCCACTCTCTCCCTTTCTCTCTCTGTCTGTCTCTCTGTCTGTCTCTCTCTCATTCTCTCTCCCTCTCTCTTTCTGTCTCTTTGTCTCTCTCTCCTTCTCTCCCTTTCTCTTTCCCTCTCTCTTTCTGTCTCCCTGTCTGTCTCTTCCTTTCTTTCTCTCTCCCTCTCTCTCTCCCCCCTCTCTTTCTCTCCCCCTCATTTTCTCTTTCATTCTTTCTCTCTCTCTTTCTCGTTCCCTCTCTTTCTTTCTCTTTCCCTATCTCTTTCCTTCTCTCCCTCCCTCCTTCTCTTTCTGTCTCTCTCTCCCTCTCTTTTCTCTCTCTCTCTCTCTCTCTCTCTCTCTCTCTCTCTCTCTCTCTCTCGTGGAGGTGGTGAAGGTGAAAAATGGGCCGTTTTTGCCTGTTTTTTTGCCTTTTCGCACCCCCCCCCCCATCTCCATAAGCATTCTGCAGCCTAAAACCAGGCAAAAATGGCTCATTTTTGCCTGTTTGTTTGCCTCTTCTAAACAGCCCCCCCCCCCCACCTCCACAAGCATTCTGCAGGCTAAAACCAGGCTAAAATGCCTCATTTTTTGGCCAAAAACGGGCCATTTTTGCCTTTTTTTTTGCCTCTTCTAACCCCCCCTCCCCCACACCCACCACCTCCACAAGCATTCCGCAGGCTAAAATTGTTGAGCTTACCTTTTGGTTCCAGCCTGCAGGTCTCCCGAAGGCAAGTCCTGCGCTCTGCTGAAGGGTGGGTGAGGTGATGTGGGCGGGGCAACCTCGTGGTGCTCTGCGGGCTGGATTAATTGGTTCCGTGGGCCACATGCGGCCCGCGGGCCGTAGTTTGAGGACCCATGCCTTAAGGCTTGTCTGAATTTCTGCCTGAGATGTGCAGAATCTCAGATTTGCAACCCTAAATTTTAAAAATTGGAAAATGGGTGCAATGAGTCAGCATACCCAGTTGAAAAGAGAGGGCATAGGTTTCTCAGATCAAAGAAAGGTGACACCACAACAAGAGTTGACAAATGATGCAGCTGTTTATAACGAAGTGAATCAAACAAACAAAAAATAAGGCCCAGTGGACAAAACTGACAACCGAAAACAAATGTGAAGTGACTACCCGAGAGGCAAATGTTGCATCAATAAAATGTTGCATCTATATTCTATTGCCGTTCCCTTGGTTTGTATAATTGTAAACATTCCAAATCATGTGAAGTAATATTTATACCGCATACTCAGACATTTTCCTTAACTATTTTATCTAGTCCTGGAAATCAAACAGTAATAAAAAAATTCAGGTAAACTGAAGCAAATTCAAAGAAGGACAATAAAAATGATCCAAGATAAAGAAAAATCTTGTGAAGAGAGATTGAAGAAATTAGATTTTTTCTTCTTGAGAAAGAAGAAAGGCGATATGATAGTAGCAGATGCCTGAAATAGTTTCTAAAGAACATCAAGATCTGTCCTTCTACAGGTCTGTATATGTAGAAGAATGGATTTCAATGACAGATTCCATTTGAATGTTAAAAAATAGTGTCTAAAGGGTATGGGCAGATTGACAGTAGAGCCTATTACTGAAAAACTGAAAGATAACATAGAGGTAGATAACTAAATCTCCAGACTTTGCTGTATTTTAGCAACACTGTCAATATTGAGGAATACTGGAAATTATAATTCCAGAATAGCCAGAGAGCCACACATTTTCCTACTCCGTATGAGTTCAAAAGAATGAAAATAATGGAAAAAGTACCCAATTCACTATCGTTAACAGGCCTGCTCACAGTTCCTCTTCCAGATCAATGAGTCCGGAACAGGAGTTCCTATCCTAGCAGTATAGTCTACTGATATATACTATATTCTATTGCCATTTCCTTGGTTTGTATAATTGTAAATTTGATTTTTTAAGCCATGTATATGTGTGATTTGTGACTTATTAATTAAGACTTACATTGTTGTGATTAGCCCCTGTAATATACCAGACCCCAACATGGTGGCATGTTTTTCTTAAATCCTCTTTATATATTGGTTATTAATTTTCCCTACCATATATAATGCTGCTTTTAATGGGTTGTTTTTGTTCCAGCTTTTATTTTAGTTTAATTCCAGACCTAGGATTTGTAAACTGCCTCAGATTTCTTTGTAATAAATTATTAGCTGATTTTTTATAACTAATACATAGACTGTATTTATTGCCTTCTTGAATGCAGTTCATATAATACCATAGACACACTTCTCGTTTAGTGTCTCTGTTATGTTCCAGAGACAGACGATTAAGCCGAATCATAACTAACGGGACATGTGATAGAGAGAGGGAGGGAAGGACACAGTCAGATAGACAACAGACAGACTACAAAGACCACTGGTTGCTGCAGTCTCATTCAGATAAAATTCTCTTGTGTGGTATGCCAGTCTTACTCAGGCATGCATTGTTGTCAGGCAGATGAAATTTGGTTATAAATGTGTGCATTGGCTGGAAATGAATTTTTAATTACTATTATATGCTGTCATATTTGCAAATGGTTGCTAACCTAGATAATCAAGCTAAACGAGGGATAGATGTATGGTTACCACTGAAACAGTCTTCAGTGCTAACGATCACAGTAATTTAGAAGAAAATATTCTTGGTCAATCCTTTTAGCAAGGTAATAAGGAGAAGACAAACGTTCAGTTTTAAATATCTTGCCAGTTACCGCTTGAATTAATCAGAGTTGAGAACCTAAGCATTGTTTGAACTTCCAAGGAAACTAGAGAAATCAGAATTCAAGATTACTCGTCTGCTTTTTTCAAGTCAGATGGCTGCTCCTGATATACCAACCTCTGGCAGTGAAGAATGGCTGTTAACTAAGGCACATGTATTCGCACCAGACCTTAGATAAACTTTCAGTTTCAGCATTAGCTGAATTCATAAGAGTAGACATAAGACAGTTTTATTAATTTTTTTCTAAACTAGCTGTTTTTTATGCTCTAAAGAAACCTGAATAATAAGTTATATTGTCACCTTTTTCATTCTGATGAAAAGGATTTCTGTTTTAGGCAGAGGCAGTTTGCTTTGGGGAGCATGTGCACTCCTAACCAATTATTTCTAAAGTGCTATGCGACTTTTCATTGTAAAAAATAAATTGCCAAGCAAAAGGTTGTTTAGAACTTGAATGTATAAAGCGTTAACTTCTAAAAAAAAAAAGAAAAGAAAATTTAAGCTTTATTTTAAAGCAATATTTTATGTGTGGTAAGGCTGCAAATTTATATAAAAATTAAAATGTATTTCAACTTTTTCATAGGTCTGGAAACAAAAAGGAGAAGAATATAGAGTAACAGGATATGGTGGATGGATATGGATTAGTAAAACACATGTTCATAGATTTGTACCCAGATTACCTGGAAATACTAATGTCAGTTATAGAAAGTTACTACTTGGTAAGTGCTGGAAATCATCATTATCATTTTTATTATTTCATTAATTTTATTAGAACTGACCAATCCAACAGACTCTGGGTGTCTTTAAAAATATAGCTACCCTGTTTCCCCCAAAATAAGACATCCCCTGATGATAAGCCCAATCGGGCATTTGAGTGCATAGCAATAAGGCCAAGCGCTTATTTTAGGTAAGACAGGGTCTTATTTTTGGGGAAACAGTATGATTTTGAAATATGAAGTGAGGTTTAAAACATCAAACACCAGTTTTCACTGTATTTTCAAGCAACATTGTACTATTTTAATTTCTTTCTAGTTACAGCAAGCATTTCAGGAGAAAAATATACATCTGTAAAATACTCTGTTTCTATCAATTAAATATGGTTTTGTTGTAAAAAAAAGTTGCTAATTATTCACATGTGTCTTAATTTTCTAAATAATGGAAGAAGCAAACTACTGTAATTTGGGTTCATATCAAATTTCTACAGCTAGTCCATTTAACTATATTAAATTTTGTAATTAAAGAGAAAATATGTGGTTTTAGTAATATATCCTAAACCCCAGTGTAATAAATTCAAAGCTATATAGAGCAGACTCTATATAATCATTTTTATTGATTTCCCCCCCTTTTTGATGTGATCAGAAAATCTGTTCTAGAAGGTTAGGGGGCCTTTTGGTATGGTA
The DNA here is from genome assembly GCF_029215685.1 of Pituophis catenifer annectens. NCBI lineage: Eukaryota > Metazoa > Chordata > Lepidosauria > Squamata > Colubridae > Pituophis > Pituophis catenifer. The sequence continues at coordinate 147,333,359 of NW_027256882.1, forward strand.
GGAAAGAAAGTACTGCAGCAGAAGGAAAAGGGACAAAATCACCTCTGTTTTCCTAGTGCAGGGGTGTCAAAGTCGCTGCCCACAGGCCAGATGCATCCTACGTTAGGCACGTCCACCCCCGTTTTAGCAAAGGGGGAAAATCACGAGACGTCACATGACAACACCGTGATGACGCAAGTTTGACACCCCTGTCCTAGTGAGAGCTTCTACAAGATCAGAATCTTTTTGCAAATAAAATTGTTAAGCTTGTTATAACAATGTCATTTTCTAATTGTTATTATTGATACCGAAATAACTATCTGTTTTTATTATGTGGTAATAGACAATTGCTTTTAATACTTTTGGTGGTTGGGTTTAGTCAATTTCCTCTATTAAGATCTTGTTGGATCTTATGATCCTGTACAATTTCATGGTCAGTAACATTTCTATTGAACAAAATTGCATTTCAGGGGGGAAAAATAGTACACTACTGTAATTGCAGTAGTCCTTTTTCTGAATATAGTACTAGGCTTGGAGTAAGTCTTTTGAAAGTATGTGCCTGTGTGAGAGGCTTATAGTGACAAAGTGACCAAAATCATATGAGTATCTGCATATTTCTTTATCAGCCAAGAACAATGCTGCTATCACAGAACAACAGCACGAATTGGATAAAAGGAAAAATCCAGCAAAAGTAAAAGTAGAGCACTGTTCTTTGAAAGATAGAATAAAGAGCTTCCATGAACCACATAAAAAGGACCAAAAAGAAACTCAACATTCTGAGACCACAAAGAAAAGTCAAACCAAGGAAGAAAATGAACTAAATGAAGAAAAAGCTGAAATTGATGGACATTTTGAAAAATCAGATCAAGCGAAGGAAGGTAATAAGCACTTTTATCCATTTTAATAAACATCTAACCTTTCATGGTTGAGCGAAATGTTTATGTGTGCAACGTTTACTTGAAGACAGTCTAAAAATAATTTATTGTGGTAGAAACAGTGCTTTATTAATTCCATATGCCTGAATATATTGTTGCAAAAGAATATGTAATTAGTCACAATTTAGATTAGCTTTCCTCAGTCTGAATTCATTCCAAATGGGGATTTTGGACTTCCAGGATCTCTACATAGTTCAACTATGAGCCGTGGTGGTGCAGTGGTTAGAATGCAGCACTGCAGGCTGACTGCTGGGTGCCTGCAGTTTGGCAGTTCGATTCTCACCAGGCTCAAGGTTGACTCAGCCTCCCATCCTTTTGAGGTTGGTAAAATGAGGACTTGGATTGTTGGAGGCAATATGCTAACTCTGTAAACTGCTTAGAGAGGGCTTTAAAAGCATTGTGAAGCAATTTATAAGTGCTAAATGCTATTGTTATTGATGCTGTACATCAGGGATGAGGAACAATGGCCCCTTTACGACCTGTGGACTTCGACTCCCAGAATTCCTGAGTCAGCCATAGGTCGTAAAGGGGCCATCGTTCCCCACCCCTGCTTTACATAATGATGGGAGTACGTTGTATAATTGGAAGCTGCCCTGGTTGGGGACTTGGGTTTGTCAGTATATGTGTTAATTAATAAAGTGTCCTACTGATTAAACATTTTTTTATAGATGAAAAAGGAGTCTGTGAAAATGATAAAGACATCAAGGAAGAACCTATGGAAGTAGATGAAGTAAAAATGGATACTTCCCCCAAATGTGAAGAAACTCCCATCAGTGCAGATTTAATAAACGTTAGTGAAGGTTTTCACTTAAGGACATGTTACAAAAGGAAAGTGAAAACATCAAAATTAGATGGACTACTTGAAAGAAGAGTAAAACAGTTTACACTAGAGGAAAAGCAGCGGTTGGAAAGAATTAAGCTTAAAGCTGCTTCCAATTCCTCAGATTGTAAATCTCTGAGTCCACAAAGGAATACAGATGACCTACCATTAACTAAGGCAGAAACAGATGAAAAGAGAGCCCATGATTCAGGTACAAAGCAATCTGAAGATCCTGTTAAAGACTGTTTGTCACCTAACAACCTCCACTTCAATAAAACCAGTGAATCAGTCCAATCCTTGTCTTGCTTGGATAGACTTTTAGATGAAGAATCAGATCTCATTTCGGGTCAGTGCTCAGATTCTCAATGTTTGATAGCAGCAAATGCTCATGGAAGTGCTTCTGAACCAGTGGATACGGAAAAAAATAAAGTGCTGAGTAAGGAGGAGGGTAATTCAACCATGGAACATTCTCAAGCAATAGACAATAAAGAATCAACTAAATGCAGTGTGTTAGGGGACAATGAAAAAAGTTCAGAGGAAATCACGGGGCCTAATTCTGAACATCATATGCAGCCAGAGGGAATTGAACAGAACTGTGAAAAAGAGACTGCATCTTTCATTAAGAAAGGAAATGAAACCTTAAAAACTGAAAAACGGGGCTCTGATTCTGTAGAAGCTTGTAATTTAGAGGATCATCATGCAGCAAATAACACAAATGCGAGTCTACCGAAAAGCAATGAAGATGCATCTGAACCAAAGATTGCATTAAATCCCAAACAAGCCCTGGAAGGCCTAAAATCATTACGTACTGAGCTTATTTCAGAGAAGGCATTTGAAGCGCAGATTCCTAACACGATAGGAGAAAACATCATTGATGAAATTACACACTCTAAAATTGCTGAAACAAATGGTGAAAAGCTAGAGCAGGCAAAGTGTGATCCTCCAACTTCCATAAGTAAATGCATTGATCAGATTAAAAGCATTGCTGATAAAAACAACAACAAAAATGGAGAACACGATGTCCAGATGGATGGAGGAAAGTCGGCAACATATCAGATGAATGGAAAAGATGCTGATTTTAAAGACCTACCAAATGAAGAAAGCTTAAAAAGAGAAGCTGAGAGTAACCTTGACTCTAAAGTCAATAATATTAATAAAAACAATCTGCTAGGTAAATCATTTCCCTCTAATGAATCTGTAAAACCATTTATGAATGGAGATATCGCTGTGGAAGAGGTGGATGAGAGAAGACATTCAGACAATGAGTTTTCTGTACGGAGTTCGGTGGATCCCGACTGTGATCCTAGAGGCGGTGTTTTACCTCAGGAGGATACATCTCGGTCTACTCAAGACAGTGGAAGGAAGCCGTGTTCTTCTGAAAGATCTAGTCCGGTTGATGATGCATCCCTCACAGCTGTCCATTCCTGTAACGAGAACAGTATAAGTAGTGAAACAGAAGGCATGGAAATTGAGTCATCGTGTATTAAGAAGGCTGCCCTCTCGCCTGTAATTTCATGCGAAGAATCTAGTTTGAGTAACGACTTTGCTGATCAGAATGGACTGCAGACACACAGAGTTAAAAACATCAATGGAGAGAGTGCAGTGAAAGCGGTTGTGACAGAAGTGACCACCACGTCTACCATTTCTACAGAATCAAAAACCGTTTATAAAGTGTCAGAGCTTTCAGCAGTCAAGGAGGATAAAGAGCGTGTGGTGTCATCAGCTGAAAATTGTTCCGTATCCACTGTAACCACCACCACCACCACCACCACTGTAACAAAGCTTACCGCTCCCACAACCGATGTTATTTCTGTAAAAGAGCATAGTAAAACCGTGGTTACGACAACAGTGACTGATTCCTTGACAACCCCGAGTGGAACATTGGTGACTTCTATGACAGTCAGCAAGGAATATTCCACAAGGGACAAAGTGAAACTAATGAAATTTTCAAGGCCTAAAAAAACTCGCTCTGGAACAGCATTGCCGTCTTATAGAAAGTTTGTTACTAAAAGCAGCAAAAAGAGCATATTTGTTTTACCCAGCGACGACTTGAAGAAACTGGCAAGAAAAGGAGGGATTAGAGAAGTTCCTTGTTTCAACTATACCGCTAAACCTGCTTTGGACATCTGGCCTTATCCATCCCCAAGACCAACTTTTGGTATCACTTGGAGGTACACTGTTATAACAATGTTAAAAAATTATAAATTATAAAATCTCCCACTGAGTGGGAGAAGATTTTGTTGTGCATGTGTTGTGAATATATTATAATCCAGTACTTTAATTGTCATCACTTAAAAATCTTTAATTGCTTATTATTTTGTCCCTAAGATACTGGACCTGTTCTTAACAGGAGGATAATATTCCTTGTAGGTATATTTAGAAAGAAAGATTTATTAGCTGCTTCTCGATCAGGATATGGAACAGTATTGGGGTAGGGAATCTTGTACCTAATGCAAATATCTGATATGTGGAGTGATGACGAAACAGGAGAATTTGCAGAGGGTATGCACTGTAAAGTTTAAATATGCTGAAAAGTACTCACTGAGACCAAAAACTAGAAAGTAGAAATATCCATGAATCCCATTCTTTTTAACTTGAGCCTCTTAAAATGAATGCAGCCTAAAGAACTGAACACTGCAAAAAATAGTCTTATTTTAAGATTATCCAAAAGGATGGGTGAAAAACTCTGATCTCCAGTTCTGAGCTATGGTACAGAATTATTCCTATTCCTTTCATGATTAGTCCTGTGGCTGGGGTATAGTGGAATGAGACCAGGGAGGGCTACAGAATTGTTATGGTTAGACAAATGCTTTTTGTAATAAGTTTGCTTTATGTTATTAAACGGGGTTTTGCTCGATAAACCTCATTTTAACAGCAACCAAGAGCTTGAGAGCTTTCAAAATAATCACAGTTCTAATACATGCCACTAGTATTATTTAGAGCGTACCAATTTGAAATCATGAGAAAATAATTTTCAAATTGCCATTGCAAAATAATGCTTTTTTCATAACTTACCTTCTTTGGTCAGCTTATCAAAGTCATGACAAAAACATCTAATACCATATTAATTTGGTTCCAGTAAATATTTAAGACCGTAAAGCTATAATTAGTTGATCCGACATTCTAGAAATATTCTGTAACTTGGCATTTAAATGAGCAGAATTCAACATGTGATAGCATAGATCTATATACAGCTAGTCTTCAACTTACAACAACAATTGAGCCCAAAATTTATATTACTAAGTGAGACAATTAAGTGAGTTTCACCCTATTTTACAACCTTTCTTGCCACCGTTGTTAAGGAAATCATTGCAGTTGTTAAGTGAGTAACATGGCTGTAAAATGAATCTGGCTTCCCCATTGACTTTGCTTGTCAAAGGGCACAAAAGGTATCACATGACCCCAGGACGCTGCAGCTATTATAAATATGAGCCAGTTGCTGAGCTTCCAAATTTTGATCATGTGACCATGGGGATGCTGCAACTGTCGTAAAAGTGAAAAATGGTCATACGTCACTTTTTGCAGCGCAAATGTAGCATCAAATGGTCTCTAAAACGAATGGTTGTAAGTCAAAGATTGTCTGTAATCACTGCTAGTACTATATGTGAAAGTACACTCCATTTTTAACTATGATCCATTTTTAACTATGATGGAAAGAAAACATTAATTTTATCTCAGAAGATCTATGGCATTTAAGCTGTTTCTTTTAGTATATTGAAGGTGACCAGCCAATGAATTTCTTTTTGGTTTTTTTCCAGGTACCGACTTCAGACTGTAAAATCTTTGGCAGGGGTAAGCCTCATGTTGAGGTTACTCTGGGCATGCCTAAAGTGGGATGACATGGCTGCCAAACCTCCACCAGGAGGAGGAACTACACGGACAGGTAGAGTTGACTTTCAGAAATCTGGATAATTAAAGAGTTTTTCAAAATGCGTAATATATTATGGGAACTAGAACTCTGAAATCAATTATTATTATTATGAAATTCTGTTTTGGGTTTATTCCCACCCAATATGTCACACTTGGATGTATGTGAATGAAACTGAAACTAATTTCAGTCCATGTAACAGGAAACTGGTCACACTACTAAACACAGACTAAAAAAATTGATATAGCAAGAAAATTGGATATTGTTGTTTAAGTAGGAAGATATTTATTAAAAAGAAGATATCCAGAAATGCCGACCACTGACGCACTCTAGTATTGCATCATACCTGGATTCTGTTGAACAGAAAATTCAAAGCATGCTGACATTGGTTTGAGAGAAAACCATTCCCTGGTATTAGAAACCAAACTCAAGCATAAAAGACAACACAGTTCATTTAACCATGGGTTTTCTGTGATATCTAAATTGGGGGAACTGGTTAAAATACTTCCTATAAACTAAAACTGTAAACTGGTTTGCACTGTTGGTTTGTAGAGAGCTGCATCTTGTCTGTTGAATATTATAATACTGGTTTAACAGATTTAAGAGCGGTCTTTGTTGCTGGGCAAACAGAAGGGAAGAATAGCCAAGTTCTTGATACTCATTTCCATAGAACATTGCTTATTAGGACTTTATATCTGAATATAAATATCTGTAAGTTGACTTTTAGCTGGCCAGGCTCATTTTTATTAAGTCTTTCACTCTTTCAGTATTCCATCAATATTAGGAGTTCAGCATAACATCATTTCCTGGAGATTAGACATGTTATGTCCCTACTGGTTTTCTGTAAGGCCCTAAAGACCTGGTTTTGTGGTGAAGCCTGGGGCCCAGGGTATGTGATTGAGCCAGTATCTTGGAACTGAAGGATAACTTTTTGTTAGAGTCAGAAATACCATAAGCATCTTTGTCGATTTCCAGAGTTTCAGTATACACAACCAATTTTAAACAAATCAGTTTAAAAACCGATTCTCAGAATAACTTTTTAAAAAGAAAACAGTGTAAAAAACAGTGCAAAACTAGTTAAAACTCTATTAGTTTTGGTTTTAGTAGAGTTTTAATAATATTTTATTCTGTATAGTTTTTTAATGTTTTAATAATTTAATTATTTTTTACTTATTTTAACTTGTAAGCTGCCCAAGAGTCACCTTGTAGGGGAGATGGGTGGCATAAAGATTTAATTAATTAAGCGTAACATGTATAGACTGCTTGTAAGAGAATACTGCTTAATGTGGATTCATGTCTAATACATTAGACATTTAATTGGTAAACCTGCACTACTTAACATTTGCAAGAAGATACTGAGGGAGAATATCATGGAGTTGGGATTGAGTCTTGATCATTGTCAGTGAACTTTTCCAGATCAGAATTTATTTGGGCATGACAATATTAAAAGGCTTTTCTCTAGTTCTGTGCAGATGTTTTCTTGCCTCCAAATGCAGCAAGCTACTATAGATTCCTTCTGACGCAAATCTCAACTATTTGCTTTACAAAAGTTTTTTAAAGTTGGTTCAAGGGCCATAGAAGGCAGAGTTCTGAATTAGTCAATGAATTACTCATTTTCTGGCCTGGTAGAAAAGACATTTCTGTTTCTCATTCATTTTAATCTTTGGCAGTTAGAAATTGCAGTAGACTTTTCTTTTTTGTCTGTTCTGTTACTCTTTAATTATTATTTTTAAATAATTACTGTGTTTTCCCGAAAATAAGACCCTCTTATATTTTTTTGAACCCCGAAATAAGCACTTGACCTTATTTTTGGGGAGGTCTTATTATTTTAGGGCGCATGGAGCAAGATGGGGCTCTTCTTGCCGTCTTACCTGATTTCCAGCTCTGGGTTTAAATAGTTTCGGGGAGGGTTTATTTTCAGGGGGAGACTTATTTTAACGCATGCACTCAAAAGCCCTATTGGGCTTATTATCAGGGGAAGTCTTAGTTTTGGGAAAACAGGATAATATTATTAAAATTATAGCTATTCTGCATATTATCTTAAAGATGCTCAAAATATGCAACTATTTTCATCAAATAAATGTAATACTTACAACCACAATTGACCCAAAATTTCTCTTGCTAAGGCATTTGTTAAATGATTTGTGTCTCATTTTATGACCCTTTTGCCACAGTTAAGTGATTCACTGTAATTCATTAACGAGTTAACAAATCATTCGGTCGTTAAGCGAATCTGGTTTCCCCCATTGACTTTGCTTGTTGGAAGCCTGCTGGGAAGGTTGCAAATGGTGATCACATGATCCCAGGACAGTACAACTCTCATAAATACATTGCCAAGGGCCCAAATTTTGATCATGTGATCATGGGGAAGCTGTAACAGTTGTAAGTGTGAAAAACGGTCATAAATCACTTTTTTCAGTGCTGTTGCAACTTTGATCACTAAACGAATGGTTGTAAATTGCGGACTACACGTAAAATCCAGTAATATTAGTCACATTTCTGTACTTCATTTCACTTTCATTACGGGTTCACCTAATCAGTAACTTAAGCTTGAAGTTACAAAATTTTAAAGAGCATCCTGATATACTGCACAATTGATTTAAACTTTTTCAAATCAATAATGGAGGTTAAATATGAAGTACTAGTAGAGGGGTTTTTTTGGAGGGAGGGCAGGGTTCTGCATATATGTTAAAACAAACTATATGTGCAGTTTTTAAACCAAAACTCCAGAATTTCAGCTAACATTTGTGGTAATGTCTTTTTACATGGGTGAATGAATGTTCAAATATATTTCTAGAAACATCAGAAATGGAAATTACAACAACTGAAATAATCAAACGGAGAGATGTTGGACCATATGGGATTCGATCAGAGTACTGCATACGGAAAATTATTTGTCCTATTGGTGTTCCAGAGGCCCCCAAAGGTAAACATGTGAATAAAATACACCAATAACCTAGCTGGACGAACATGACCTATCTTCATATTGATATTTAACTGAGAATTGATTGATGTCTCTTTTTTTGTCAGAAACGCCAACCCCTCAGAGGAAGGGTCTTAGATCGAGTGCTTTGAGGCCCAAAAGGCCAGAAACACCAAAACAAACAGGACCAGTCATCATTGAAACCTGGGTGGCAGAGGAGGAGTTGGAATTATGGGAGATAAAAGCATTTTCTGAAAGGTAAGGTGATAACTGAAACCTGTTCTAGCTATACTGAGGTAAATATTTGAATGCATTTGAATTATGCCAGTTGGTTTAACAAAGTGAAACTTCAGAAAAATCACAGAACTGTAAGTGCAGTTCAGGAAATACAAACAGGAAAAAAGTACACTTCACTTGATAACCATTGTTTCTTCATTTCCATGAATGTAATGTTAAAAAAAATAGCTGTTGAGGCAATAAACTGATTCTAGTTAATAAAAGTCTACAGTCACGTTTGTTTCCTATTTCTTCATTTCTATTCATTCTTTTGCATAGTTAATTTCTTTTGTATATGTTTTCTTTCCCCAGCTTTGTGGTAATTCTACTCGGGTCCAAAATCTTGTTTAGTTTTTCCAGGTTTTCTTTTTTTAAAACTTGATTGTACTCAAGAAAATCAAATTTTGAAAGTGGAAACTTGCCAAATTTCAGTATCCCTACCCTTTCATTTATCTCATCATTAGATCAAAATTTGCCTTATTAATGGAATGGACAGCATTATAAATATAATAAATAAGTAACAATAGCATTTTGTAGCTTTATATCCTGTTACTTTCTTTGCCTTCATTTCCTTGTGCTTCTCTTAGGAGTTGCCGGGCTTATTTTAACATAAGGCAATAAAGTCCTTTCATATTTGTCGTACAATGAGTTACATAAGTCCTACCACAATAACAGTATTATCTGGTGCTAATCAGAATTGATGCATTGGGTTACCTTCCCCGTCTCAGTTTGGGCACCTTTCTTCCGAGCTAGTTTTTAAGCTTTAAACCCTACTTCACTTACTAAAGATATATCATCCATTGTTTCATCTAGGTAAACTTCGTCATCTGGACATTAAGATAGTTCAACCAATGCAGCAGGCAAATCAGATATTGCAGGCAATGTCTTGAATTAGATTCAGAGGTGGTCAACAGTTGGTTATAAAGGATATGAATGGAATTCTCCAATTTTCTTGTCATGGGAATGGCATAGGAAGAGCAACCCGGAGCTACATAAGGAAAATGTAATGAGACATTCCCTTTTTTCTCCCAGCAGGAAATTTTCATTAGATCCAAGTTTCCTCTAGACTTGCAGAGGACCAGGTTTAAGGGCATTCATAAAATATTTCAAAAGGAAGAATAATTTATAAGATAAGATCATGTTGACATTTGAAAATTTCAGAAACTTAAGATGCACTGTACTAATAGCTTGGAAATTAGTTCTCTTGATATAAAAATTGTAATTCCTTGATAATACTCGGTATTTTCTATACTTCTCTTTTGCAGGGTGGAGAAGGAAAAGGCCCAGGCAGTTGAACAACAGGCTAAGGTTAGTGAACAGAAGAAGGCAGAGGAGTTCAAGGCTCAAATGGAGGCTCAACTCAAACAGCAACGATTGGCTGCCCAACAGGTGGGGTAGCCTTTTAGAAGTCCCACCTGTAAAAAGTTTGCATTTATGTACAATTAGCAAATTAGCATGGAAGTGTGTCTTCCTTGAACATTTTCTTATGTTCTTATGAGTAAAACTATATGAAACGCCATAGTGGGAATATAAATTGGTTCTTCAGATTTTTGAGATTTGTTGTACTTGCTTACATTACACTTTATGTGGAAGCTTTTCTGCAGGGTTGTATGCCTCTCCAAATTTTTGTTTCAAAGCTATTAAGGTAGATGTTGACAGAATATCTAATTTGGCAGGGTCTGGTGAATGTAACTTTTGGCGTTCTACCAAGTATGCAATCAGAAACACTTCCATGTTGGAATGGAAATGGGGTTCTTAGATATATTTATATAACCTTTGATACAGAATTAATCTGTGAATGAAACATGCACCCAAGGCTGACATCTGGTAATTAACTCTTGTCATTTTCCTAAATTTCTTTTTAACAGTTGCTTTTCCTCTTACATGTCATTGGTTCTTTGTGTTATGTCCATTTTGCTTTTCCAAGTGAAACGCTCACCCAAATCAGGCTATGTATTAATATAAAATGAAACAGAACACTTGTTGCTGGATTTGGCATTCGTGAACAAAATAAGCAATAATAGCAAAAGCAAAATGGGAGGAAAAAAAAGGATTAATTAGAACACCCTCTTTTCGTATGCTTTATTGGCAAGGACATAAAAAACCAGTTCTTTTAAACACTCTAGGAAAGTGTTCAGTCCTTACTTCTCTAGCAGACATGCTATTTCATACCAATTTTTAGTTAAATATTACAGTATAGCAACGCAAATTAGAACTATATTCGTATTAATAAAAGATTTCAGCTGTCAGAAACCACTCAATAGTATGGGTATCCTTGCATACATATACACACAGAAAAATATATATCAGATTTTCAGAAGCCTTTATTTACAAAATTGATTCATAATCTTCCTATAACTTGTATGCCACTTAATTCCCTTGGAGAAGAGACTTTAGGAGCCTTCTCTTCCAGATCATACTGGATGGACAGGTGGGCAACCTATCTAGGAATCTTTGCAATAATCTAGGTAGATGATGACAAGGGCAGGACTGAATAGGCACTATGCCTCCTTATTCAAGAACGACCAGAGTTGATGCATCAAATACAATTGTGCAAAAGTCCTGGCTATTACCTACTACCGGGGTGGGATCTCGAAAACCCCTCAGACTGCAAGTTAACTCTGTCTGGGGTAGCACAACCTCCATTGAGAACTAATTTCTGTATTGTTAGCTTCCTAATACACAGCCACTACATTTTGCTAGGGTGGAGTCTAAAACCGTTTTTTCCTATCCATATCTACGTAGTCACCAGGTCACGAGCTTTGCTACTTCTCTTGTCCAGTTAGGATCAGGGCTATTGTTTGTTTATTGATGCAACTTCATCCCATACGACAGGGATGAGCTTTGCTGTTTCTGCTCCATATCTGGGCCTGAATCCTGTCTGAAAGAGATTCAGAGAACCATTTCATTTCAGAAGTCACTGCAGCTGTACGCATATTCTCAGAAATGTTCTATAAAGATCAAGTGATGGCTTCTTTAAGTGGAAGCGTACCATGTTTTTCCTACCGAGAAGGGAATGCCTTTCCCTCCTGGAGGTGTTCACCATTTACTAAACTCTCCTTTCTGTAATCTCTGTGGCAGTTTTCTCTAGCCTGATAGTGAAGGGGGTCCAATCCACTAGATTAATAGCACAGAGGATTGTGTTAACTTCTTCCAGATCCATATGTTTATTTAGAAAATTTATATAGCCAACTACTCGCTCACAGCGATTCTAGGCGACTTACAAATAGTTGTTCAAGATAAAGTCTCTGTCATTTAGAATTGCAGCTTTATCCAAAGTGCCTGCAGTATGCTGTAAAATAATATTGCCCAATTAAAATCTTACATAATAACTGCAGGCCCTGTTGTCTTTAAAAAATGTAGTATCAAATAAGAGGATTTTTTAAAGAATTGGACTTGTGTTACTTAAGAAAAACATCCCTGATTGAATACTTAAAAAATTTATTTTCATCGTCATAATAAAAGACTTCACAGAGTGTTCCAAGTACTGCATATTACAATGGGTTGGATCCAAGCTGCCATGTTGTGGAATCTGGTGAATTGGATGTTCTGTGGAGGAATTCTCTCAAGTAAAAAGTGCCAATTGAGCTGGAAGCAGGAATTGTATGAAAAGCTTCTCAAATATTGGCCAGGGACTCCCAACTTGAACAACTCTTGACTGCTGCTGAACATTTGCTTTAAAGGTTTGGGGATCCTTTGACAGAAACCACGACTCTATGATCTCAGGCAGGCCAGAATTAATTAACTTACAGAAATATGTATTGCTTTTCATGAATGCCATCCTAAAGCAGTGCTACAAAAATTAGAGTTTCAAAGTGCCAAGTTACAGAAATGCTACCAATCTAAGGAGGAGCCTAGGGATATTATTTGTATGTCAGTTTCTTAGTTGCTATATTACAATATAGCAGGTTTCATATGCTCAGGACTTTGGTGGATAACAGTTTTTGTATTCCAATAGTAGTTTGAAAATTTGTAATGGCAATGTGTCCATTAAAGCTGGCTTTACTTTATAAAATATTTTTTCTCAAATTAGTGGCATGTCCTGAAGAATGATGTGAGTGAGCTTATCTTTTGCACATTTATTACACAGTTGTATTTGCATATTTACATAATTGTCCAGTTGTTTTTGATAACCTTTATTGTCACTTTTTTTGTGTGAACACACTGGTACACATTAAAAAATGAAATTCTAATGCCTACTCTGGAAAGAAAATAAATATACAGCCATACATGCACGAGCACGCACACACATTTCTCCATAGTGGTGGAGACAGCAGCCAGGCATGGTAGTACTCGTCTGTTCAGATTGGAGGACTGAGTCTGTCAAATTTGTTATCTATCCACATCCACATCCACATCCATGCACACACACATACATACATCACAGTCCATTTTGAAAACATAGCAGAAAAGAGGGTCTTGAGAGTTAACAATGTTGATAATAGTGCTTGGTTCCAAAAAATATAAATGAAATTAAGCCTTAGTTTTCCTGGTCTATATAAGGGATGGGCAACTTCTAGGCCAGATCTCAAATCTACTTTTTCTTATTCTTGGGACTATGTCTGGTATGATTGCCGAAATAGAAAAATACACCCCCTCCCCTCCAAAAAAACAAAACCCACTACATTTTGCCCACATGCATGATATGATCTTGCTTTTTTTTGTCCCTCTTCCCTGTACATCTCTTAATTACAAATGTTATCCACCTTTGTATTTTGGGATAAGAATTATAAAACAGTTGCATGGATGAATGGAAGCTGTTCTTTGTGATATCATGATGTTTAACTCTCTTAGAAGCGTCTGGAACAACAGAAGCAGGTGCCTGTCGTGTGTGGAGCTGCTACAGCTACTACAACTAGCAGTGCTGTGACAACAGTCTCCACTCCTCAGAAAGTTGTAGTAGGCCCATTACCACGCTCCATGCCCAGTGGAGCCAAAGTAGTGCTGGCCACCAAAATGGGATCTCCAGCTACAGTAACATTCCAGCAAAACAAGAATTTCCACCAGACTTTTGCTACCTGGGTTAAACAAGGCCAGCCTTCAACAGGTAAATGATTAGTTAAAATATACTCTCCATGGGTTGTCTTAACTTGGATCTGTAGTAACAAGTTTTTATTTACAATATTGGAGCTTACTTATACCAGGGGTGCCAGCAATGGTTTTTGGAATTACAGGGAGCTACTGAGGGGGCTACACCTAAGAGATAGTTTTACGGAGTTGCTGTTTGCATAACCTGGCATTGCCATCACCTGAACAGTGCAGCTCAGAAAGTTCCTTACGGACAGCTTCTCCTGGAGATGTCAGCTGAAAAGCAGAACCATCACGCTAACTGCCTTGAAGACGATTGTGTGACTGGTGCAGGCTGCGTCCTGGGATTATTAAGCCTAATTAGAGTGTTCTTCCAAAAACAGATTCCGCAATCGTGTATGATGGCAGTGCATTTTGTCAGCATAATATATTTGTATACTGCTTACAAGATATTAGAAATTGCCTTTGTTGGATCAAGCGGAGACTCACTTGTTAAATCAGTCATGTGGTCATTAAGTGAATGTGGCTTCTCCCACTGATTTTGCTTGTCGGAAGCCAACTGGCAAGATTACATGACTCCAGGACAGTGCAATTGTCATAAATGCATGCCAGTTGCCAAGTGCCTGAATTCACGTGGTCACGGGCCTACTGCAACAGTCATAAGTGTAAAAACAGGACATAAGTCACTTTTTTTCAGTGCCGTTGTAACTTTGAATGGCCATTAAATGAATGATTGTTGAGGACTACCTGTACACATTCTTAAAAGGAAGGAGATTCTTAGTAGAATTCTGAACTCAGCAAACGTAACTATGAATGCTATCTGTGTGATGGTTTTAATTCAAGGTAGGGATGCTGAGAGTGTTTGTGATCAGCCTAGTAGTTTCTTCCATTAAATTGGGATATAAACTATGGAAACAAATCCTTGGGATATTGAGGATTTTCCCCCTTCTTTTTTCCAACAAGGAAATATATTCTTTGTGCTGGGCAACAAGCCCCAAGGAATGTTGTGTATGCTGATTCTGTGTTGTAAGCCCCACTGACTTCAGTGGGTCCTGTTACAAGGCATCGGGCATCACATTCTCTCCTTCTTCCAACCTGTGTTAAGGGTGAAAGTCTGTAATGGAGATTCTATAGGGATAGAGAAAGGATAGAGACACCCGCCTTGCAGACTCATCTTCTGCATATGGCAGAGAACAAAAGGATGGTAGGGATGATGCGCGTGTGTCATTCCCTTGAAGTAAGGTGACACTTTCACCTTTTCTCATGCTTTACCTTCCTTTATTACCTCCCTATGTTGCCAAGCTGGCAAACATAGTTAATACTCCTTCCTCCTCCTAAATTCCCCAAATAACCACCCAATTAGATGGGTTGGGTCTGAGAGAGAGAGTGACTGGCCTAAAGTCGCCCAGCCAGCTTTCGTGACTAAACTGGGACTAGAACTCACAGTCTCCTGATTTCTAGGCCAGTACCTTAACCACTACACACATCAAAATGGCTGTCAACAGTTCAGTTATTTTCTCCTCCTGCAATAGTTGCCTGCTTTCAATTATATCATCATCTTTTAACGACCCCATAATCCCTTTGTGGGATGGAGTCTGGGCAACTGAATGGCGCTGAGTGTTTACTGGCCGGATGCCCTTCCTGTCGTCAATGCAGAGTTTTTTTTCAGCAGATATATTCTCAGTGTGCCCGGAGACAGAAATATCTGTCTCTACCCAGGATCGAACTCACAGCCTCCTGATTGTGAGGCAAGAGCTCCAACTCTAAGCCATCATATCACTCCCTGCTTTCAATTATATCTTCCTCTGTTATTGAATTCTGGAAAAATACAGGATGACCCTCCATTCGTGGAGAAAATTATTTGAGGGAAAGCTGTCTTCTTTTGAGTTCGTAAGTGGCAACTAGCTGTTAATTTATATATCAGTTTTGACTTGCCACAAGGTCTTAGAGCAAGGAGCTTGTTCCAATGACTTCCACACCCCGAAGAATTGGTATTTAAATAAACTTAAATGTTGTAATAAATATTGAAAATGTTTTTATGCATTACCATATCCATAGTTTTATAAAACTTAGTCTTGCCCTCCAACTCTAATTAAAAAAAGATTATTTAGCCTTTCTTTAATGAAGGCTGTGTGTTTAAAAGTCCAGGTGAATGCAGAATGATGTCATCTGGGCAGAAGAGTAAAATAGAAATATTGTTGCTATTGATTGATTTATTGATGTGGGTTAAGTGTCAAAAGAAATCTACACATATACATTGGGATTTTTTGTTTGTTTGTTTTTGGCCCCAATTTCTGGTTTATTAGCCACCAGCACGGCTGCTACATCAGCAACCACCATATCTAGCAGTGGTCAGACTTTCCAGATTGCCAGCAGTCCAGTAACCATGGCGGGCAAAGTGATTACAAAGCTGCCTCTTCCTGCAAATAGCAAAATAGTTGCTGTTAATGTGCCAGCTACTCAAGGAGGTAGGAAAATGTCATGAAAAACTAATTTTTTTTTTTAATTGGGGGTTTCCTAGTAAATTATCTATGACCTTCTTTAGAGAAGGTTACTTGGGATTTGTTCATAATCTCTTCTTTAATTTCTCTGACTGGCATTTGTTCACATTGGCATCTATAAATTCCCATGCAGTTGTCTTTCACAGTCTGAAGTGAGAAACATAGTGTTTAAAATCAGTGCCAGTATCCATGATAGACATTAAAGGAAGCCAGTAACAGAATAAAGGCCCAAATTGTAATTTTTTTAATCTGACAAGGGGTTTATTATTACATGTACTACTGGAAAATAATCATGTTCACTATATTTAATTTTTATTATCTTTAAACATGAATGAAATCAAGTTTAACTATTGTCTATTATTTATTTATTTGTTTGTAACATTATTTATTTGTAACATTTATGTCATGTCAAACTGTGCCTCCCCATCACAATTAAAACAGCATCAATAATAAAACAACGTAATACACATATTTCTAATACCATAAAATTTAAAAACCTGGTACTAAAGCAGAACTTCCAAAATACAGTCTCTCGGTTAAATCCTCTCATCCATCTCACCCTGTCCTACCACTTGAGGTTAAGACCAGGTCTTCAATGCTTTTTGGAAAGCTAGGAGGTAGAGGCCTGCTGAACTTCAAGGAGAAGGCAATTCATAGGGCAGGGGTTATGAAAAGGCACACTTCCTGATCCCACAAGATGGCAATGTTTAAGGGAAGAGACTAGGAGTGTGCCCACCCTATCTGAATTGGTAGGATGGGTAGTTGCCCTTAGGAAGAGGGCTCCTGCAGGTAACTGCAGAAGTTGTGGTTGCTCCATCACTGGAGGTTTTTAAGAAGAGATTGGACAGCCACCTGTCTGGAATGGTATAGGGTCACCTGCTTGAGCACAGGGTTGACTAGAAGACCTCCAAGATCCCTTCCAACTCCATTATTATGTTATTTGTTGTAACTTGACCCTGTGCCATTTAGAGCCTTAACATTGAATTGTATCTGGAAGGAAACTGGAAGCCAGTGCAGTTTGCACAACAGAGGTATTAAAAGGATAAACCTAGAGACATCCATCACTGTGCTACCGCTGCATTCTGGACTAGTTGTGTAGTCTTCAAGGGTAGTCAGCTCCATATAAAGGGTGTTTCAGTAATCCAAAGCAGAAAGTGACCAAGACATGAGAGTCAGCTCTCTCAGGAAAATCAGGCAGGAAACACGACTAGGTGAGCTAAATCTACTTTATTGTAAGGCTGCATTAACAGAATCTTGCAAGGAAAAATTCCTACCACCACTTTTAAATGTCTGATCAGTTAAGTCAGGTCCTTCCTGAGTATCTTTTTATGACTGTTAAGTGACTATGGGCTCCTCCCCCATTTGTCTGATTGTTCCCTAGGCAACCTTTCTCCCTCATCCTCATGGTCCATTACAATGAGTGACCTGTCTGTGAGGAAAGGCTCCCAGGCCAGGGAAGGGCACAGTTAGCACAGCAGATGCAAATGACACCACCCCTCCAATGGCTGCCACCTGATCCTCAAGTAGGAGCCATGAGTCTAAGAGATACAAATTGCATAACCAACTCAGTCCGGCGGGCGGGGGGTAGGCCACCTCATATAGAATCAGAGATTAAATGTCATCTGGGCCTAGAGAGCCAAAAACCCAAAAGTCGTTCCGTCTTGCTAGGTTTGAGTCAAAGCTGGTTCCTCCCCATCCAGACTCTTGCAGCCTCCAAGCACTTGATCAGCAGGGATGCTTTGCGAGTTGATACCATTGTAGCATTTCTTGTCCAGCTAGGGGTCGAGATATATAACTGGGTATCATCAGCATACTGATGACACCACACACCACACTGATGACCTCCCTTAGCAGTTTAATATAGATGTTAAAAAAGAGAGATGAGGACCCTGGGGCATCCCACGTTGCAGGGACCTTCAGTCCCGACCTCTCATCTTCTGCAACACAGACTAGAACTGGCCACAGAGGCTGTAACACAGTGCCTCCCACTCCCAAACCTCTAAAGCCTGTCCAGAAGGACACTGTGGTTGATGGCATAAAAAAACAACAACCCAGAAGTATTAAATGTTTGTATTCACTGTATTCAACATTCAACTGTTCAGCCAAAATGTTATTTAATTCACAAGTCTAATCTTTGTCATTTGTGATATGATTGTTTTTAAAGTTGGAATATTTTTTTAAAAAAATCATCAGAGTAACATTTTAAATAATATGTGTGTTATCTTGTGACTTGGCAGCGCTTTTAAATTAATAAATACATTGCTCTCCCAATAGGTGTAGTTCAGGTGCAGCAAAAAGTGTTGGGCATCATTCCATCAACTACTGGAGCAAACCAACAAACATTTACTTCATTCCAGCCAAGGACAGCAACTGTAACTATTAGGCCAAATAATACAGGGACTGTTTGTACAACAAGTGCTTCACAAGTAAGTTTCACTCTTTCTTCTATTAGGATAATACAGGACCTGTTTGAGTGACTTTGGAATGATTTTCAGTTTTTATCTTTTAATTAGTACTGTAATACATTGAAATCCTGTCTTTTTGGTTGCTTCAGTTGACCAGGGGCAATACTGACTGGCAGTTCTGGGTGACATATGATTCAGATGTTACTGTGTCAGGATATCTGGGCTAGATTGCTTTATTCAGATATGAAATGTCTTGAGAATATGTCATTTGCATTTTTTTAATCATAAACTGGCTGTCATTTTGGGAACAGATGCTGCAGTTACTGCTGCTGTTGAATGAAGCTATATGCAAAAAAAACGTGTTGGGGTATTAACAAGAAGAGAGGTTTAAATACAAAAAAAAATGTAATTTGATTTTTAAAAAGCTTTCTTGTGGCTTCTGTGAGGAGTATTTTATTTTCATAGCTTTGTTTTTTAAATCTATATAAGTTACTTTTGGCATATCTGCTGTTCTTTGCAGGATAAGAAAAAGTTGAACAGTTTGTTTGTAACTTGTACAGGTAATGCCTGGGACACCTCTTCGGCCTGGAATGACGGTCATAAGAGCACCTCTTCAGCAGTCAACTCTAGGAAAGACCATCATCCGAACACCTGTAGTAGTACAGCAAGGTGTTATTCCAACCAGTAGGTTATTTTTTTTTAATAATTTCCAGTGTGTGCAGGTTGTGGTTTGTTTCTCCATTTTGAATTTTCTTCTGTATCATTCCCACTTATTCAAACGTGTCCAGGTTGAAGATTTGTATTTAAATAATTGATAACACTTAAGAGCTTTAGATTCAATCACTCTTACCAGAACTAAAAGTTAAATGGCCGCTTGCATTTTGTAATACATAGTTCCTTTTTCCCATTTGAACCAAACGGGATCAAAACTGATGCTTAGGCTCAAGCAAAGAACTCATGCTAGTACAATCTTTGTTCTTTTTTGAATAGTTAACATCAATCACAAAAGGTTATTAAAAGTCTCTACTGTTTCAAAAACATTTGCCTTGCAGCATTGGAAGATCTGTTTGAGATACACAATTCCCAACTCCCCTCAGAGCGTCAGAATAAATTGAACATTTCTGTACATTCTGTACTATAAACAATTGCATTCAGTACATTAAAAAAATCATCAGAATATTATTAACTGTGTGACAATATAAACTATTTTCAGCCCTTTGAAGAAACCAACTCTGATTCTGTTAAACAGTGTACTGTTGATTTTTCTGGTTAATGGATCTTACTATTGAAGAAAAAAATGCTGTTTTTTAAATGATTGGGTGGGTTAATTTTTTAATAAGAGTTACTGGCCAAAGGATTGTAAAATCCTGTGATATGTTAATACAGGCCAAACACAACAAGTGGTCACCCAGATCATCAGAGGTCAGCCTGTGTCAACAGCTGTGTCTAGTCCTACTACAGTTTCTGCCAGCCAAAAGGTGTCAACAACTGCAGGAATACCTTCACAGCACCTGCAGCCACAAGCCACGCCACCACATCCTCCTCGGCCTCAACAGGGACAGGTGAAGCTTACCATGGCGCAGCTCACACAGCTCACACAAGGACAGGTAACCAGCCATGATTTGAGAGAATGGGACTCCTGTAGTGAGCAAAAGATCACAATAAGT
The DNA here is from genome assembly GCF_029215685.1 of Pituophis catenifer annectens. NCBI lineage: Eukaryota > Metazoa > Chordata > Lepidosauria > Squamata > Colubridae > Pituophis > Pituophis catenifer. Next base: position 147,353,761 of record NW_027256882.1, read on the forward strand.
ACATCAAAAAAGATATCTTTATCAGGGAGTGCCTCAGGCAGAGAGAACTCAGCATTCAGTGATAGACCACTGAATTTCAGCAGCATGGTTTCAGAATCTCCGGAAGCTGCAAAATGGGGTTTGGGGAATTGTTGTTGCCCAGCTCTTTAGAATGAACCATGTATTCAGAAAAAAAGACTATAGCTCTTTTCAAGTGGTAAATTTTATTATAAAGTGAAACTACAGAGTGCTTATAAATGTTATCCTCATTTTAGAGATATTTTTCATCATCTTTAGTTTCAGTTCTCTGCTTTTTGAATACTGTATGCATTTCTTCAGTGTATTTGGGTGCTTGAAACGTAAGTTGTGAGATGTCATAAAGAGATTCACATCATGATATCAAAGTTTCTCCTTTCGGTTTTAAATTTTCACGGGTTTATGCTATGACTATTGGTAGGAAATTTTCTTCTTTTAGAAAACATCTATATTGGAGAGTGCAGATTGCAGTGTCCATATTGACTCTTATGGGGTTGCAGTTCAGAACATAAAGCAGCCTTGGCTTTTTTACTGACATTAATAACTTTTATTTTGTCATTTTTTGTCTTATCTTCCTCTTAGGGTGGCAGTCAGGGATTAACTGTAGTAATTCAGGGTCAGGGTCAGACAACTGGGCAATTGCAGTTGATCCCACAAGGTGTGACGGTAATCCCAGGTCCAGGTCAACAACTGATGCAAGCCGCTATGCCAAATGGTACCATTCAGCGCTTTCTGTTCACCCCATTAGCTACAGTAGCTACAGCAGCCAGCACCACTTCCACAACAGTTTCCACTTCAATATCAGGTATACTTTTTATGCATAACACTTACCCCCAAAAAAGGAAAATTCAGCATTTTGATACAAGCTTTAAAATGTTTAGGGATTTTGTTCCCCAAGGTGATGATTGGGAGAAAGTTGGATAACTGTTGGGCAGAAGTATAATTAACTTTTGCTGCTGTTGCTGTTTTTGTTTTGGAAGCACTTGGGTGGACTTTGGGTTGCAGTGCTAGATTGCATTCTGGTTGGGGGAGTGAAGGTTTCAGATATGAGTAGAAGAAGAATGGGACGTTGCCCTGTGGAGGAGTGGGAGAAACGATTTGACCACTTTCTAGTGGAAGCGGAACAGGCCTTTGTGTATGCGATCTTGGCTTCATTCAGTGCAGTTCCCCCTGAGTTCAAGAGGTGAGTCTCAGCTCATAGCAGTAAGTTTTGAGGGCCTACCCAGAAGAGTGTGGCACAACTGAATGGGAGATATTGTGTGACATGAAGGCTTGCAGATGAAGCAGACTGGTCTCTTAACAAGCAGATGGCTTGTGGTGTCATGGTGAGAATTGGAGTGGCAGAAGCTTGGTTGGATTCACCGGATCCTTGCAGTTGACCTGCTAAGTGTGTGAGAACCTGGCCGCCCTGAACCTGCTGAGAAGCAGCAGGGGAGGTGGCTGTGATGAATGATGTCTGAAGGAGGTTGATAGATTGCTAAAGATTTTCTGGGGTCTTTAGAGGACAAAAGATAGAGACTGGGAAGGACAACTGACATAGGGCAGATATTATTACCCAAGAAGTGAGAAGCATAGGGAAATATGTTGAGAAACTAAGACCAGGCTGTATATGGTGCAGGAAGAGTTCGTGGTTTTCTTCCTTTCTCCAGGGCTGGTTCCAGTTGATGTTAATAGCTCTGGAAAAGTCTGACCCAAGGCCCCTGATTTGTGGACTGCCTTAGGATTCAGTGATCTCACCTCTCCTGTTTATTAATATGACAGGAACCTTATGGTTGTTGATCTGGCCACTTGTTTGTTAGATCCATGTCCCTCGTGGCTGGTTAAAGCCTCTTGGGGGTGGGGTGGTAATACATGGATGAATCTATATGGTGCTAATTTATCCTCAGAGACCAGGAGGTTCTGCCTGCTGTCCTTGAAGATCACTTGCAAGCTGTAACTGATCCAGAATGCAGTGGTGCAAGCAGCTATCGGCACACTTTGATACACCCAACTAATACCCATGCAAACTGTGCTAGTTACCAGTAAGCTCCTGGATGCAATTTAAGGTGTTGGTTATTAGCTATAATGTCATTCATAGCCTAGGGTTTGACTATCTGGGAGACTGCCTGCCTTCACCATTTTTGGCTGTCCAAGTTCAACACAGTAGGCATCTTTCATGTCCTCTCTAAGGTTATCTGATGAAATCTAAAAAGGATCCTTTCCCTCTTGTGGTGCCTGTTTAATCTTTAGACACTTGGCTTCTGTCTCTTCTGGGATAGACTGGTGTTGTGCCGTTTGGTGTGTGGTGTCCCTTGGTTTTTGTACATTGTTTCCACTGTGACTTTATGTCATGTTATTTTCTCTGTTTTTAGGGATTTTAATAGTACACAACCCAGAATGTCTGCTAAGTCGGGAGGTTTTTATAAAACTAAATTATAATTTTTAAAAAACCACAAGGTTCAGGCTTCAGATCACTGGGTATTGGGTAATGAATGCTTTTAGGGCAGAGGAGCTGTTCTTTGCAGCTGTGAATATGAGTCTTGCTTTTATCTTCCAGCTGCAGGAGAACAGAAGCAAACATCTCTTGCACAGACTCAAACACAGCCAACGCCAGCGCTTCCACCTGCAGAGCCCAAGCCTGCCCCTACTCCACTCTCAGCTCAGCCTCCAAGCAGTTCAGTTCAGACTGTGACGCCGGCTCAGACCCAGACCGGGCAGGCGCCAGGTCCAGTTGAAACCCACCCCTCCCCTGAAGCTCAGGTTCCACCTTCACTTCCAAGTCCAGCAGTCACCTCTGAAGCACAGCCACCCAGAACACAGTCGACCATAACTCCAGCTGTGGCTCAGCCCCCACCCCAGAGCCTTGCACAAGGGCCGCCTTTAGCTCCAGTACAGAACCAAGCCCAGCCAGTTATGCATCTGCAGACCCCACCCAAAGGACAGACGATCCAGCCAACTCAGGTACAGACTGTGGCCCCACAGCAGGTTCAGATCCAACCACATCCATCCGTACAGATTCAGACCCAGCAATCCCAGGTCCCAACTCTGTCACCTGCTTCGACTGTCAACCAAGTCATGGTACCGCCTCCACGCCCTCAGCTGCAGATTCAGCCCCCCCAGACCAAGGTCATTACTGTGCCGCAGCTTCAGCAGCAAGTCCAAGTGTTTTCCCAGCTCCCGTCCCATATGGTGGCCCAGATTCAAGCTCAGCAGAGTGGCCTGCCTCAGCAGATTAAGCTCCAGTTACCAATTCAGATTCAGCAGGCCAGCGCGGTGCAAACCCACCAGATCCAGAATGTAGTAACTGTTCAAGCCAGCGTCCAAGAGCAACTGCAGAGGGTACAGCAGCTCAGAGAGCAACAGCAGAAGAAAAAACAGCACCATATTGAAATAAAACGGGAACACTCCCTTCAGGCTTCTAATCAGAGCGATATTATCCAAAAACAGGTAAAGTGTTTTAAAGGGAAAGCAAAACTTTATTTCTCAGTTGGCATATCGCTACATTTACTAGAACCAAAGTGAATCCTTCCTTCACCCCTGAAATTAACTTTTAAAAATGGGAGAATTAGCTTTGATTGACTGAGAATGTTATAAAAGAAACGAAGGGGGGGGTTGTTGTTGTGGTTTTTTTGGGGGGGGGTTTGTTATTCTAAATTTAGCTTCATCTTTGGTTTAAGTATGATAAGGAGAAATCATTGAGCTTTTGAGGATTAAATCCTTGGTGACCTTTTATTTTCTCCTTGTCAAAGTAAGAGATGTTCAATCTAAATCTCTTTAACATAACTTTTTCAAAATATTGAATAATAACAGCAACAGAAAGCTCTCCTCAGTTCTAAATTAAACAGCAGAATTGAAAAAAAGCTTCAATTAACCAAGAGTGTTCAGAATTCATCTGTGATTAGCCTTTAGAATTTTGGACTTGCAGATTGCAGTAAGAGTCATCTTTTGTACTTTTTTTTTTTTTGTACTTTTTTTTTGTATTTTTTTGTACTTTTGTACTGTAGAATATTAAGGATATATTTCAAGAAAAAGAATCCTAGGTATGATAAGACTGTTACCAAATATCTAAAATATTTTCGGGTACAAAATATATCACACAAATGATCTAACTTCTCCTACTGTAGAAGGAAGAGTCCTTGCATAGGTTGTTTCCCACCTTTGCTCCAGGAAGCAGGGAACAGTCCATCAAACATCTATGGCAGGGGTGTCCAATGTTGACAACTTTAAGATTTATGGACTTCAATTGCCAGAATTCCCCAGCCAGCATGGAATTCTGGGAATTGAAGTCCATAAGTATTAAAGTTGCCAAAGTTGAATGTCCCAGTCTGTAGTCTTCTGTGGGAGAAATTCTTCTCCCATCTCATCCCATGCTCTAGGTCTAGGACATCAATGTTACCTCACTTCTGAACCCCTTCCTGTTTTTTCTTCATTTTCTTTGGGATATTCTTGAAATTTGAAAAATCTATGTAAGGAAAGGAATATGACAAGTATCTAATAAGGAGCAGAAATTTTAATGATAATTATCTTACAGGGCATGGTCAATTTCTGATTATTATATTGGAAAGTAGAGAAAGGACATTTTGGAGGAAGGTAAATACTGAGAGAGATCTGAAACATTAAACATGATGGTGGACTAGGTCCTAGGTCCAATGTTTCTCCTAAACTCTTAATGCTAGACTGATTTTTTTCCCGACTTTAAGATAGTGTTCCTTATAGAAGTCTTCTCATTTCTGTCTATTTAGATTCCTTTCTTTGATAGGTTTTTTTTTTTAATTGTTTCACTTCCCAAGCAAGGATATGTATATGTGAGGGGTATTATACTCCCAGCTTGGTCCTCCTTTCCCTACGTTTTCTCTGCAGCTGGTATTTCCACCTTTCCTGTTTCTTCCTCCTTTTGGGAACTCTTTAGGTTTGCTTCAGAGAAAGGCAAGTGAATACCTTTTGTCCAAATTGCAATGGCAATTAAGGTGGCAATTAAAGGCCACCTTCAATTTAATCTCTTCAGTGCTTAGATTTTGAGTTACTTGTAGGTGGTAAGAGTTATTTCTTGCTCTCTGAAGTTTTCATCTGTTGACTTTCCCCCCCCCCCCTGTCTTCAAGGTGGTAATGAAACACAATGCTGTGATAGAGCACTTAAAACAGAAAAAGACATTAACTCCTGCTGAGCGTGAAGAGAATCAACGGTAAGGCAAATTGTAATTAATCAGGTATTAATTGTAAAGGTCTTCCAGTGTTTCCTACTGCACTGCAATATGTGATAGTGCAACACCAATTATAATAACTCCCACAATAACTGGAATCCTCATACACTAAATGGAAATGGAAGGGGCTCTTCTGATACGAGCAGAAACATTTCCTAAAAGAAGAACAATGTCGTTATTGTTTGCATTTATTTTTCCCTCCAGCTCTGTATGACTGAAGGACTGACTCTCTCTCACTCAATAACCTTCATATTGCAGACATTCCTCCCTATTATTTGGAGACGTTTTTAGAGTGCAAGCTACTGCCATAGGGAATAGTAACGTTTCCTTCTCATCCTTTTCCATTAAATGTGTCGTCATATAGTTTCAAAGATTGCTTAGCGCATTGTAAGCCGCCCTGAGTCTCCGGAGAAGGGCAGCATATAAATCAAATTTAAAAAAAAAAAAAAAAGATCTAAACCTATATTTTTAAGAGATAAATGAAAAGGAGAAACGTTTTTCTGTGTCTCCCAATGTCAGAATTCTATTCCATAAAGCAGATGTGTTACCCAAAATTAAGCAATACAAATTCTACTTATTACCTGTCATGACTCCCAACCAGCCACATGATTGTGAGATTGCTAATATAAGAATGCACAGATATAGATGCACGTAAGATGTAAAAAGTGGCACAGGAGATACCACATTTGGACTATCTGGATAGGTGTGCGGGTTCATCACTGAGACCCAGCTTGGCAGCTCTGTAAATGAACTAAGTCATATCTAAGGCTCCTTCCTATCAAAGGCTCCTGGGTACCAAGGCTTATGGGACAGGCTAAGAACTGACAGCTCCTTATGTGTTCTGACCTAAGCTTCCTAAGAGCATGAAGCAGACTCCTTGTCCCGACAAAAAACCCTTTTTATTAAGTTACTGTGAATTCCTCTCATTCACATCCAGCAAAGTCTTCCAAGGGAGAATTTACAGTCACAGACCTTATCTGGCTTGGAGAGCTGCCAGGCCGATATCTTCAAAACTTGGCAAGAAGTCTCTGAGAGTCACGAACCAATTAAGTGAACTAATTGTCTCCTGCAAACTCCACTCCCCTTTCGCTCCTCTTATTCCCTCTGGGAAGGGTCATTCACCATCCACCTGTGGCTTTACTCCTGAGTCGGCCCTTGTTCCTTAGCTGTTCCCTTCTCCTGGCAGCTGTGCATGCGCACAGTGGGAACAGGCTCCAGCTGTTCTTCTGCCCCACTGATGTCCAACTCCAAAGGCAGCTGACAACTGTCAGACGGCCCTGGCCCCATCTCTGCTTCTGACACAGAGCACTCAGACTGGCCCATGTTCCTCCCCAATCTCCTCACTGTCTGAGTCTGCCACCGCTCCCCTGGCCGCTGACGGGCCACAACACTATGCTACTTAAGCATTGTTCTTGTGGTGGACCTGCCTACAGCAACTTTCTGTATTCTCACCTGGGATGAGGCAGTCTTGTCTATTTGCAAATTTCCATGATCCATCTCTATGATGGGCAGAGACTGTAACTGCTTCTTCTTGAAAAATAACTAGGTCTTCTGGAATGATATCAGTAGAAAGATTGAAGACCATATCCCAAGGAAGAAGTTTGCCCTTTCCAATTCCAGCTGCCTTTGAACTACATTTCCCAGAATGCCAGATGAGGTTATTACAAAATGGGTGCTTATTGCAATAGTTAAATCACATTTGCGTGTTTGGTGCAGGCTTGGATATTAGGCTTATTTTGTTCCAATCCATGGCTCCTTTGTGTTACATCAGGTGTGTCAAACTGGATTTCTTCAAGGATCAGATCAGCATTGTAGTTCTCTGTGGACTGGCGGAGGGGAGTGCAGGGAGCAGGGGGGGAGACGGGACAGACAACTCCTGCAGACCCTGCCCGCCAAAACGGGGCGCGGTGTGGGGAAGCCATGCATTTTTCCCCTCAATGGCCTCCAGCAGCACTCTGCTGGCCGAAAACAGGTGGCGTGGAGGCTTCCCAAGGCTCCCGCGCAAACCATTTTCGGCCTCCCTGGCCTCCAGCAGCACTTGTGGGGCCTGCACACAGCCCGTTTTTGGCCAGCACAGTGCTGCTGGGGGCTGAAAACAGGCTGCAGAGGTGCCACACGCAGTCTATTTTGGCCGGCAGAGGCACCGCAGGCCGGTCCTTTGATATTTCCAGGCAGGCCCTGCGGGCCGGATTTAAGCACCCCGCAGGCCGGATCCAGCCCGCGAGCCTTGAGTTTGACACCCCTGTGTTACATGGTGAAGTAATAACTGAATTGAATTGCAATTAAATTGCTATTTGCTGAAGTAGGAGGAGCAGGAGCAGCAAAAGTCAGCAACTATACAATATGCAAATATAAAACTAAGAAAGGGAGAATGAGCAGTTATCTAACTGGTAAGGCAACCACTGATAAATCAGGAATAGTACATACGTCTGATGTATCTTTTTCCCATTCTCTGCTTCTCCAAACAAAATGTAATTGGTTTACAAGAACTAGATCAAACTTGCTAGTTGATGCTTCTGACTTGGTCATCCACAGAGTCCGTAATAAAATGTGTGTTATCAGGTGCAACGGATCTAACCATTGACTTGATCCAGCAATAAAAATATTTCTTTACCTTCTTAATATTGTAGGATGTACAGGTTGGCATGTAATGATGTACTGTGGGCAAGCTCAGAAGCACTACCTTTTAGTAAAAAAAGCTACTATTCCCAGTTGAGAATTACTCAGTTTGGGGTATAATTATTATGGTGCATAACATTTAGTTGACAGTTTCCCCCCCCCCCTTATTATTACTATTTAATTATATTCTTTGTATTTCTTCATCAGAATGATCGTGTGCAACCAAGTCATGAAATATATTCTGGATAAAATAGATAAAGAAGAAAAGCAGGCAGCTAAGAAACGAAAACGGGAAGAGAGTGTGGAACAAAAGCGCAGTAAACAGAATGCTTCAAAACTCTCTGCTCTACTCTTCAAACATAAGGAACAGCTGAAAGCTGAAATATTGAAGAAAAGAGCACTTTTGGACAAAGATCTGCAAATTGAAGTGCAGGTAAAATCGTCATTCTTAATCATGCTTGGAGACGTGACACAATATTTTGATTTAATATTTTGCGTCCACAGGCAAAAAGTAAGAGTTAGCCGTTTTCAACTTACGTCCATTTCCACAAAACAGCATATTTAGGCCCTCCCCTCCCCATCCCATACGCCTAAGTGTGTAGTTTACTAAATTTTCCTGGGCTTCAATTTGAAGGTGACTGGTGAGACAGATGGTTTACCTGATTTTGATGGTTATTGGTCATCTTTGAAGTTATTTTTATTCTAGGTTGCTAATGGGTTGTTAATATTAAACTGTGCAGTGTTTTGGATTCAAAGGGGAGGGGTGGGCTTCAGAATGCCTAGGTTTCATGGAATTGTGGGAGGGGCCACGATGCTCTGCACGAACAGTTATGTGTGCCAAGTTGCCAGCAGCCCAAAGAGCAAGAGTCAGGCAAGCATTGTGTGTATGCCTGCATTTGGACTTATCAGCGTGGACAGAGAACAGGAGATAAAGGATATGTTTTGTGTGTTTGTGTTACCAGCACAGAGTGAGAGGTGAGATACAGCTGTCAGGCAGCCCAGTGTTGGGCAGGAGGGAACCACTAATAGTGTGTGCAAATCTTTCTTTCAAAGGCATGGGTGGAACATGGAGTGCAAGAAGCAGTATTCTTTCTAACGCTATTAGAAACAAAATTGTCATTAATTATGTGCTAGCTCATGTTGTAAAATAATACAGTATTAAAATCGCATCAAAACAGTTGTGAGAAGCAGTAGAGACAGCAAGCGTGTCCGTTTAATGTAAATATTGATAAATACGGTATAACCCATACAAACAATCTTTTTGACTGTTCTCTATAATTTTTAAAAAGTGGAAAGGGGTCCTGAGAGAGAAAAAAAGTTTAAGAAATGCTTGGTGGCCCAGGGTAGAAATCAGATGTTGTTGCTTCCAGCGACTGGGGAATTAATGTATTAGCAACAGTGCTGATATCCTATGATGTTATTTTCTTCCTTTTTAGTAGTTATTGAATGGCAGTGGGACAAATGCTCGGATTTGGGATAATGTCTTTTCAAAGCTTCCTTTGTCTTGTAGTTAAAATCTTTTGTAGTTACTGTTCCTTTAAGGTACAGAAACAAAAGCTGGATTCATACAAAATCGTCTACTTGAATTTGGCATGCAGTATTAATAAATTTGCCTCTAATATTTTTTTGAACGGCATAAATATTTATTGTGCACACAATTAAGCCAGAATCGGTTTATTGCTAATGATGTAGATGTTTTTGATAGCTTGTTCTCCTGTAACGAGCTCAGTGCCAAGGTTGTCTTGGGTGGAAGAAATCTGAGAAGCTCACAGCAAGAAAGCTTATGTGTTTTGCAGAAATGACTAGTTGCTAACCCTACACAAATACTTGCTTTTCTGTAGAAGTTTATCAAACATTTTTAATTAAGTTATAAAATATTATAAAATGCAAAATACAAAAGTAAATAAAAGAGCAATGAGAGGGGAAGGGAAAGGGGAAAGAGAAGCGAGGAAAGGTAGAGAAAAGAAAAAGAATTGACTTCCAACTCTCTCTATTGCAGTAAAATAGGGCATTAACATCAAATCATAGCTTTTTGTTTTTCCATAATAATATGAACAAGTCATTTCTATAAAGATCCATCAATCTAATGTATTAAAACCCAAAGTCAAAGTTACATTCTTTTCCACATCAAGCACAAAATTCAGAAGCGGTTTCCATGTGGAAACAAAGGTACTTAATGTTCTTTTCTTTAATCAGAGTAGCCAGTTTTGCCATTTCAGCCAACTCCATCAACTTCTGCATCCATTCTTCCAAACGGCTTTCCATTTTTGCACATACAATAGTCTTGCTGCTGTCAACATATATATATATATAGTAACAAAATTCCAATTTTTTTCTCCAGTTCTTTTTCCATTAGTCCCAAAAGGAAAAGTTCTCGTTTCATTTCTATCTCCATTTTCAGGATTTTCTGTATTAGTGTGTGAATCACACTCCAAAATGTTTTTGCTTTATCACATGTCCACCATAGATGGTAAAAAGTTCCTTCTTTATTTTTACACCTCCAACATTAATTTGACATACCTTTATACATCTTAGCTTATCTGGTGTTAAATACCAACGATACATCATCTTATAAAAATTCTCTTTTAAATTATAATTTTGTGTAAATTTTAAACCCTTCGTCCACATATTTTCCCATTGTTCAAGCATCACATTATATCCAAAATTCCTTGCCCACTGGATCATATAATGTTTTGCATGTTCATTTTCTAAGTTCAGTTTCAATTACATTTTATAAATCTTAGCAATAATATGGTCATCATTGCCACATATTGAAAGTTCCAATTCATTTTTAATAAAACCAAATCCATAGCATTTTTTATCCAATTTAAACCTTTTCAATGCCAACTTTAGGATCTTACACAACAACTTGTTTTTGATCTTGGTCAGTCACTAACTTCTTTTCTGTACCTGTTTTTCCACATGTGTCAGGGATTAGCTTATATCTGATTAAAAAGTCCTTAGCTTTCTCTATGGAATTCAGCCTAAATCTTTGCTCATGGTAGGTAAGTATCACCCCTTCTAGTCTATCCCAGTGAAATAAGATTTTTCTCTGCTTCAGGATATCAGTAAGAAAAGCATAAGCTTTCCATTTTCTCAAAATTCTAACAGGAATTTCCTTCGAAACAATAATATCTGTATTATCCATTTTCAACCTATATCGCAATCCAGAACCTGATCCCTTGTTATTTTTCTTGTGAAGTGAACTAGAACATCCCTTAGTAACTTTCTCGTGGTAGCAAATCTGGAGTTTATTCTATATGTCTTATCCATATCCAAATCTAACTCTTCTTCCCCTTATTAGTTTAACTGAGCCAAGGCCTTTACATCTTTGATCTGATATCTTCTCCTGGTTGTTCAGGTATTCCATGAAATCTTAATTGAAATTCTTTAATCTGAGCTTCCAAATCAGTGACCTCCACTAGCTCCACCTTACACATAGTATTAGTCTTCTCCAGCCCATGCTCCATAGTATCTACTCTGGCTTTTACCTGTTTCAGATCTCCTTTCAGATCTTTAATTTCTTTCTGGCGCTCCCTTACAAGCGCATCAATTTTGTTTTCCAGCTTTGACCCGACATTTTGAATCTGTTCTTGCAATTTTAATAAATACTCCTGAGAGTGTCTGAGTCTTCTTTCTTGTCAACATATTTCACGGAGTTTAATAGAACTAAAAGTATTCTTAAGCAGAGTCAGCAATATCACGGACTTATGGCTCCCTCTTGTGGCTTTTCTGTAAACTTTGATAGCCCTTGACATTGTAAGGTAAGTATCTATGTGGGTTACTTTTGTGCTTCTGTTTTTCTTTAGGAAGAACTAAAGAAGGATCTAAGTAAAATTAAGAGAGAAAAAGAAAAGGCCCAGGCTGCTGCAGCGGCTGCGGCAGCTGCTGCAGCACTGTCTCCCCCACCACCTCCACCGCCGCCTCCACCCCCGCCACCTCCACCACCTCTACCACCTCCCAGTTCCAGTGTTCCCTCCACTGCTTCAGGCACATCCTATATTTCATCCCACAAAAGAAAGCGAGAGGAAGAGAAGGAGTCTGCCTCTTCAAAATCCAAGAAAAAGAAAATGATTTCTACTACCTCAAAGGAAACCAAGAAGGATACGAAGCTTTACTGCATCTGCAAGACGCCTTACGACGAGTCCAAGTGAGTAAGGAATCTTAAGCGCTCGAAGGGTTTTTAGTTTAGCTTTAGCCTTTAGTTGTTAGTAGCTGGGCTGGAGGGATGGAAATGGAGCGAAACGTTAGATACCGTTTTGTTGGGTAATTCGCTGAGAAAGGACTAAAAATATTAGTTCTCGATTGTATTTTTTTTTTTTCAAAGCAGGCTTTTGTGATTCATATCTTACTTGCATGTTTCCATTGTATGATCTTGTCTCACATTGCACATTCTTTACTTTGTCTCAACCCCCTTCTCGTTCAGAAGCCATGGATTATAGATTAGTTTTCTTGGGCAGGCTCCAGAACATTTCTAAATATATTTATGGGGTATATATGTATTGTCTAGTGGGGAGGGGACTTTTTAAATGCCAGGATACATATTTTATATTCTGAATTTGCCAGATAGGTAGATTATAGAGTAACTGGAGGATGAATGTGTTAAAGTACAGTTTCTGTAGAGCTCCCAAGTACTGATATCCTAGATCAATGATGGCTAACCTTTTTGCCATCACGTGCCAGGAGAGGGGGGGTTGGGGGAGGTTCGGACGTGTGTGTGCCCACACTAATAATTCTATGTGCCCTGCCCTGCGCATGCCATCCCCCCACCCCCCACCACCCCGCTCGTGGCATGCGATGGCCTGGTAGGCCCATTTTTCTTTCTTACCTGGCTCCAGATCCTCTCTATGCATCTGGGAAGGGCAAAAACAGCCTTTCCCACTCCCTCAGAGGCCCTCCACAGGCCTGAAAGAGCCCATTTCCCAACTCCCAGTGGGACAGGAAGTGATTTTTTTGCTGTCCCCAGCCTCCAGAGCCTCTCTAGGAGTCGCTGGAGGCTGGGGACAGCAAAAAACATCCTGTCCCACCGGGAGTTGGGAAATGGGCCCTTTCAGGCCTCCGGAGGGCCTCCGAGGGAGTGGGAAAGGCTGTTTTCACCCTCCACAGATGCATAGAGAGGATCTGGAGCCAGGTAAGAAAGAAAAATGGGCCTTCCCCATCCCACCCCAGGCCCTCCGGATGCAGGAAACAGCCTATTTCCCTACTTCTGATGGGCCCAGAAGGCCCCAAAATCAGCTGGCTGGTGCACACATGCGCGCCAGAGCTGAGATGGTGTGCCCACTGATATGGCTACGTGTGCCACCTGTGGCACGCATGCCATAGGTTCGCCATCGCGGTCCTAGATGAATTTTATTTTATTTTATTTTATTTTATTTTATTTTATTTTATTTTATTTTATTTTATTTTATTTTATTATTTTATGGGAAATGGAAAGGTCAGGTCTTTAAAATATTATTTAGTAATAAAAATGAAGAATACATTTATGTACCGTATTTTTCGGTGTCTAAGACGCACTTCTCCCCTCCCCCCCAAAAAAAGTGGGTGGAAATGTCTGTGCATCTTATACAGCAAATGCTGCCGAAGCCCCGTCCATCCGCCAGCCCCCACCCTTCGGCCTCTGCCTTCCAACAATTTGCCGCCTTGCAGCAAACAGCCTGGTCAGCTTCAGCACAGCCTGATTTAGCATGAGCAGCTGATTGGTGGTTGGATCTGCTTTCCGGAATACTGCCTATCAGCTGTTCCAGGCTGCAGGGATCACCACCACCCATCACCACCGTTGTCACCCATTGCTACTACCACCTATCGCCACCTCTGTGTGCCCCATTTTTGGCCTCCGCGAGCCCCATTTTCAGCCCATTCTAGGTGGCAGGGATCACCACCACCACACCTATCCCCACCACCTGGTACAGGCCAAAAATAGGGCCCGCGGAGGCTAAAAATGGGCCCACGTAGGTGGCAATAGGCAGCAGCAGCGATCCCTGCAGCCTGGAACAGCTGATAGGTGGTATTCTGGGAGGCAGATCCAACCGCCAATCAGCTGCTCTTGCTAAATCAAGCTGTGCTGAAGCTAACCAGGCTGTTTGCTGCAAGGAGGCAAATTGCACAGAGGCAGAGGAATATTTTTTTTTCTTGTTTTCCTCCCCAAAAGCTAGGTACGTCTTATAGTCCGAAAAATATGGTAATTAAAACATCAAGATGCCATAACTAATATAATTTAATAGGTCAGAAATAAGCTTTTGATCTGGATATCTGGATAATTTAAAAAGGGCAAGTAATATTTGAGAAATCCAGCAAGAGACCTAATTGTTCCACTCACAGAATTGATTTGACTAAAAAGTTGGCATCTTAACCATAATGGTATAGCAGAAGTTTTTATAAACATGTCCTGGATTTCTTCTTGTTTATCTAGAGTTCTTTGTCAAATCAATACTAGAACTTCAAATTTTTAAACTTACATGGTTAAGTGCAATATTAATAGGAGGCCTGAGCAGTGGTGGGTTGCTACCGGTTCGCCCCGAATCGGTGAACCAGTAGCGGCAGCGGCGGGAGGCTCCGCCCACCCACCCAGACGTCTCTGCTCATGCGCAGAAGCGTCGCAAGCGCGTGCACACCCATGAGCAAATCGGTAGCGGCCAAAATTGAAACCCACTAGTCGGCCTGAGTCTCAAGTCTGCCTATTGTATAAAAGTAACATTTTCTGAGAGAATGTGAATAAACCTAAAAACACCTCTCTTTCAAAATGTCTGTATTTACTACAGTCATTGCTTGAACTCTATACTGTAGTATCTAAAGGAAACAAATTATCTAAGTGCATTGAGCAGAATGAGTGAGTCAGTACTTTTTTCCTAGAAGTTAAGCCCTAATAGTATTAGTGTGCATGAATGTGTGTGCGCGCACATGTTGATTACAGTAATTTTTAAATAATACATATATAAAAATTATTGTAATCAATAATAGTTGCTTTTCAATTCAGAAAGATTTTTTTTCCCATGCTGAATCTATTGTGGGAGCTTATTGGAAGATCGGATAATTTATAGATTAAAAATAGTTAAGATTCAATAAGGCCATTGCTTTCCTTCTGTTGAACTATGCTCATCATTGATTCAGACTGCCTTCTGTACATATTTTTATGCTGCATTGTCTCTACCCTTAAAATCCTGGGTAAAGATAACATCTAAGAGTGAATCTGGTTGACTTTTAAGCCTAGGAGAAGGGTCTTGATTATGGAGCACCCAGGTATTAATAGAAATAAAGTAGGCAGTTTAAGCAGAACTGCACTCCCCACAGTGTGACTTTCCCACACAGTGGTCCTGAGAAGGAGGGGATCCTGGAGAAAGACAGGAAGGAGTTTAGGGGGACAGTGCTATCAACTGGATTTACTCACGGTAGTTTAGGTCCCAGCCATAATATGCTGTATGTTTCTTTGGCATACTTATATGAAAGCTATTTGCTTAGATTTAGTAAACAATCGTTAGGACTGCAGTGGAAGATAGGCAGAAGATAGGCAGAAGAAAAGGGATGGTTGGGGTAATTTTTGGATCGGTTTCTAAGAAAAAGTTATTTCATTCTTAATTTAGAGCAGAAGCCATCGCAAATACGTTTGCTGGCATATTGCAGGAAAGTTTTCTGTTTTCTCAGGAGTGGAGATCAGGGTGGTAGGCCCACAGAGTACTATGTAGCAGCCTGATGCTTAAATAGCAGGATAACATAATGTAGTATGCAAAGGGAGATTATGCAGTAGGGGTGGTGTTAAGGATATTCCAACTGAACTTACAAGTGGACACTTAGCGACCAAAGTTATGACAGACAAAAATAAGATACTTATGACCCGAATTCAAAGTTATGATGGTGAGGGAGTGGGGGCTGTCCCACAGTCATGTCACATTTTGGGCGCTTAGCAATGGGTCTGCAATTACGGCCATTTCGGCTTCCTATGGTCCTGTGATCACAATTTATAATGCTTTTTTTTTTTTTTTTTGCTGGAATTTACTGTGGGTTTCACTTAATGACTGTAGTGTTTGTTTTATGACTGCCGCAAAAAACTGAATAAATGTAAAATCGGGCACATTCACGTGGTTCTGGACTCAATTACATCTGTAAATTGAGGACTGCCTGCATAGAGATACACAAATGAAACTGGTATGACGGAACTTTCTTCCATACTGTTCCCTCCCCAGAAGTTTGAGGCAAACAATATATCTGAGCCAGCAAATATGGTAGGCAGCACTAGCATCACACTTGAATCACTGAAAGAAGAAAAGAAGGAAGTGAGGAAGGGGCAATAAACAAAAGGAAGGATCCCTTTAGAGTTAGAGCTCATTTGCATGACATAAAACCATTTCCCCTCTGTTTCAAGCCAGAGGTTCTTATAAACAATGGCCATTTTCCTTGTTCTGTTATAATATTTTGAGCGTGAATACTGTCAAGTGGAGGTTTGTAAGTACACAAGGATGAGGTTGCCTACTTGTTTTTTTTTTTTTTTACCTGACACAAAGTTTTCTAAAAATAGTTATTTTTGAATAAATGCCCTGCCCTAATTTTCTTTTTTAATTTGAGAGAAATTTCAGGTAGTTTTGAAGAAAACATACATTTACATGTCCCATTTTCCTTCATGTCATGTTATACCAATATGTGTTTTACATATGGCTGGTATGCATGCTGCTTTTTTTAAAGTGTATCTGTAACTTCTAGTTGTATCTGTACTTTGCTTATTATTTTTTTTTTACATTGAGACCTATGTTTTCAAAATTTAAGAATGATCAATGTGCTTCATGTTTTTTTAGCAAGAGTTTTGAAAATATAGATCTTTTTCTTTGGCCACGTCGTTCTGCATTCATAGTTGAGACATTCACATTTTTCAGATTTCAGTACTTTTTGTTGTTGCTGTTGTTGTTGTTGTTGTTGTTTTGCAAAAATATGAAGAACTGTATTAAAGTAGGACCCGGCAAGTTTTCATTCTATGTTAGGTTGGGAAGAGTAGATTAATGTGGTTAGGGAAATTTAATTCAGAAAAAGAGAGTCAGGTTAGCAAGTGCCTTGCCATTTGAAATGACAATTACATTGTCATTTTCATTGTAAATACTTTTAGGTTCTATATTGGCTGTGATCTTTGTACTAACTGGTATCATGGAGAATGTGTTGGCATCACAGAAAAGGAGGCTAAGAAAATGGATGTGTACATCTGTAATGAGTGTAAACGGGCACAAGAGGGCAGCAGTGAGGAATTGTACTGTATCTGCAGAACACCTTATGATGAGTCACAGTGAGTTCTGACAAGAACCTCTTATTTAATATTTAGGTAGCAAACTGCTCTGAGTTTGGTAATGTGTTTCTTGAACAAAAAAGATATATTGTTCAACATCTGTTGTATCTAGTGACATGATTTTAAACATCTCTAAAATGACAGTAAATTGTAATATGTGACACTCAGGGGAAAGGGAGGTTTCTAGTATTGTCAGTAATACTTGTATTCTTCAAAGCAGACTATTTTTTATTGATTTATTGAGCAAGTTTCCATAAAATGCCTTCCTTACCTGCTAGGAATTTGTAATTTATTTAAATTCATATTAATTTTGGTTTAGGCTGAAGTTATGATTATAATTTCAAAATCGGTATATAAGCGCTATTAGTGCCCCAGTCATATTATGCTGCAGGACTCTGAATGTCAGTTTTCTACAGATAGTCTACCAATGTATTAATGGTACCTTTTACAAAACGTTGATCCAAAAGAAATGAGAATATCTCATAATCTTGTTTGTAGAACACAGTTTATGACTTTTGTTCCTTTCAGCACTAAAAAGTTTCAGTTGTTTGAGATACTAAGCATGGTTGATAAAGCTGTGCTTCCAATTGGGTTTCAAAATTTTAAGTGTGAACGTGAGGCAAGAATCCTCATCTTTTTAGATTTGTTAACCAAGGAAAAGTTATAATGTGGAATTAAAGGTGTTAACCATTTTCTTTGGGATCTTGCAGATTTTACATTGGCTGTGACCGATGTCAGAATTGGTATCATGGGCGCTGCGTTGGTATTTTACAAAGTGAGGCAGATCTTATTGATGAGTATGTCTGTCCACAGTGTCAGTCAACTGAAGATGCCATGACAGTTCTTAGTCCTTTGACTGACAAAGATTATGAAGGGCTAAGGAGAGTGCTACGTTCATTACAGGTAAGGCTGAAACTTACGTTAGAGAATATTGTTTAATTAATGCAGCAATAGACTCTAGGCCAGGGACGGGCAATTATGGTCCCTTTATGATCTATGGATTTCAATTCCCAGAATTCCTGAGCCAGCCATGCGGGCTCAGGAATTCTGGGAGTTGAAGTCCACAGGTCATAAAGGGCCATAGTTGCCCACCCTGCTCTAAGCCCCAGTTTCACAGGAATATGTGTCCACTAGATTCAAAGTCCATTCATTGCAAATGGAATTTTGTCCATTGCATCTGAGGTCTGTTGAATTGCGGTCTAGTAAATCAAAGGGATTCACTGCATTACAAAAAGCATTACGATACATCTTTGGAAAGGTGGAGCTGACTTAATTCAGCCAGTGAAATGAAAACTGCTGAGCAAGACCTTTGTAAATTGAACCTCAATTGAAATCAACAGCTCTGTCTGTTCAGTTTGCATGGAGCAGTAGGACAGATTTCTACAAGCGATTCCCTCCCCGCTTTTCCCAGTGTATTGCAGCAATAGAGTTGATGTGAAAGCAAGCTTCTCATATTAATGGATGATGTATCTTTTTCCTGATAGGCTCACAAGATGGCTTGGCCATTCTTAGAACCAGTAGATCCTAATGATGCTCCAGATTATTATGGTGTTATCAAAGAACCTATGGGTGAGTGAATTCCAGGGCATCCTGTATGTATGTGATTTTCATATGCTTTATTTCTTCCATAAGTTAGTTGGCCACGGTATGTTTAACCTACAGTGGATTAAATCCAAAACAAGATTCAGCTGAATGCTTAGAAGTTCACTAGAATTTAGAAATAAACATGCATTGGATTGAAGCTATAATTTTTTACTTTACTTTATTCTGAATTTATATACCGCCCTACTCCCGAAGGACTCAGGGCGGTGAATAGCCAAAAGATAAAACGCACATAATACAAAATTTAAAAACAATGTAAAAGCACATTAAATAATTTGGCCCAAACAATTTAAAACACCCCTATTGTTTTAAAACAAATTTAAAATTAACAATTAAAAAGGAGGTTAGGCCAGGCCAGCCTAATAATTTCCTTATGATTAGGGCAGGATATTATTTGCACATTTTTTAATTCCTGTGGTCCTTCCTGGTTACAAGCTGCCACATCACATTATAATATACATAAAAACAAATAAAATTGTGCGTGATATATACTATAATGATACTTACAAAATAAGCACAAAAGAATCAGAAAATGTAATAAACAAGCCTGCAAAAATATTCTTTGATTTTTGAGTGACACGCAAGACTGGAACATTTGATAACTGTTCTCCATAAGTAACTGATTCTTGTGATGTTGATGAATGAGAATGCCCAGAAAATGTTCACAGGGCTAAGGACCTTGCAGTGGAAGGGTGCATTCAGTTTTGTTGCTATTTAAGAGACCCTTTTTCACCTAAACTTGGGTTTTCTGAATAAATTTGCTGTTGGTTAATTTCAGTGAGATTCATTTAACAGTACACTGTGTGGCTATATTCTGCTTTCCTGCTTGTTCTGCTGTTCACTGTAACCCCATTGCTTATCTTTTTCTTTAAAATCCTTTTTTGTTGTTGTTGTTCCTATTACTCTAATCTATTTCCTCTTCTTTTCTCTCTCTGTTTTTCTTTTTCTTTTCCTTCTTCCTGACTTAAAAGGTTTTAAGCCTTGTATTTAGCTTGTTCTCAGCCCTCCCACTTTTGCCTATCTTACCATTGGATTGTGAATCTGTTTACAGATCTGACAATAATACTTCTTTTTGAAGTTGTAGACACCACTTGAAATTATATATCATGAGATGTTTCTTTTAATAAGGTAGTTCATAGTTCTTCACTGATAGAAAGTACTAGAAGCAATTTTCTTATTCAGTGGAATAGGATACTCCTTTTAGGATGGGTGAGGGGCTAAATGAACAATAAAGCAATTAGTTTGTAAATTGATGGCTTGACAGTTTCTGGGAATCTAGATTGCTGTTGAAGATCTAGAATTCTTGCTTCCACTGCCTAGAAATGCATCTTCTAGATTCTCAGTTAAGCCAAAGATGAGAATTCCTGTTTTTGCCTCTATTTTAAGTTGTGGTGAGAAGAGTATTGCTCCCCAGCTGCAGCCAAAATAAATTTTTGTATTTCTCCATTATTTCCCGTAAATAGCTTCAATTATGGGTATCAACAGTCTAAAAAAATAGAATTTAGCAAACTGAGTTATTTGGTTATATCCAGAGCGAAAGCTGAAACAATTAAATGTCAGTCAGGGTCAGTCAGCGAGAAGGTTGCAGTGCATAAAGACAGAATTTAAATGCTCAAGTGCACAATAAATCTTTGCAATGAGGGAATCTCATAGTGATAATCCAGGGAGATTTTTTATTGTCCATTTCCCCTTCTCCTACAGATAAAGTCAATGTAAACAAAATGTGTGGCCCACTTCCAGCCTTTTCTTTCTTGGGTTACAGTATTTTAATCTGTGCCCTGTATTCCTATGTAAACCATTATGAGGGCTTTCTAACTAGATTACTAAATCTGCTTGTCCTTATTTTTAGCAGCGCTATAACATCTGGAGTTTAAATACATTTGTGAGTATAAAGGGTGTGTTAGTGCTACTAACGCCTTACATTTTTAGTTACTGTTCTATTTTGCCACTGTTTAATGAGAAGTGCACAAAATGTTTCAGAGTCAAGGAACAGTAACTCAGACACTTCCTGTACAAGCCCGCCTATTACTGTGACCGGCAGTTACCAACTGGGGTCCTTGATTACACTGCATTCTTTGTGCTGCAACTAATTGAAAGGTTCAGACAAGGTTCTGAATTGAAATAATGAGTGCTCAAGAGAAATTAAGCATGTTTACATGCACTAATTACTCGGGGTAATTAAACAACAAGGAAACCCCGAACCAGAGAGTTCAGAGTATAAAAGCCAACCGGTCTCCAGTGGAGATGCATCTGTATAAGTTTCAAGCGTGCCCTCTTCAAACAGCATTTTCAAAAGTGCATCTTTGTAACTAGGGATTAATGCCCAGTAACCTGTCTTGCCTTTGATCTAGTAATCTTCGATAAGGAGCATTTCTTGCTGCCTACTCAATGATTTCACATAATGCCCTAAATACATATTCTGTATACGTGACTGGCATTCTAGTCAAACGTCAGTTTCTTTTCTGACATATTTCTGCAGGTTTGGACTGTTATGCTGCAAGTTTTTGAGCTTTGTTTTTGAATAACCTTTGTTTGTTTTGAAGATCTTTCCACCATGGAGGAAAGAATACTGAAGCGTTACTACAAAAAGGTGACGGAATTTGTGGCCGACATGACCAAAATATTTGATAATTGTCGTTACTACAATCCTAGTGATTCTCCTTTTTATCAGTGTGCAGAGGTTCTTGAGTCATTCTTTGTACAGAAACTAAAAGGATTCAAAGCAAGCAGGTAAGTAGCTTTTCCATGTAATGTGATTTTTGTGGGTATGAAATACACTCTATCGCTAGGACGTACCTTTCTATTTTTTGCAGTATGTCTGATTCTCTCCGTATACTAGAATGAGGCAAATGACTACTAATTAGTCCAATAAAAATACAATTTTGTGAAATAATCAAGGTCTTTTTGTTTAAATAACAAACTGGGTAAAGTATAAAGTATAAAGAAAATAAAGCACATAGAATAAAACTGAGTTTTGAAATAGTCAGCATCTAAATATGTATAATGCCTTAGTCCCTAAAGATTTCTAGCAGATCTGAGGAATGCAGCCCTAAGCTTGTTAACTCAATAATATTCTTGCCCTAGTAAAAGAATTGCAGTCTAAATTAGAAGTGAGGCAGATGAACATTTAAAGATTGGTATAGGGTTTTTTTTTTTAATCCATTCATGTTGGTGCTATACCTAAGTATTTGTTTAAATATTATCATAAGCGGAGTTCAAATATTTGGTTTGAACTTAATCCTGTCCTTCGGTTCTTCTGAGTGATCAAATTGTAGATCGGGGTAGGCAATTCATTCCCCCAAGGGGTCACATGAGAAACTCAGACTGTTGTGGAGGGCTGAATCAACTATTCATGTAAAGGTGCATAGGCCCGCATGTACATATGGAAATGTATTGGCGGAGGTGGGGGGGACGACAGCAGTCACCTTCAAAACAAAAGCAATGACGTTGTATTCCATGCCTGGCATACACTTATTTACATTTGATTTCTAATTTCCAATTAATTTCACACGGGCCAGACATGGACAGCCAAAAGATCAGATGTGACCGTAAAATGCCCAGGGCTGTTTGAGACACATTCCTAGTGAAGGAAAGTCAGTTTCAGTGACATTTATATCTCTCTTCTCCCTTACAGTGGTTATATGGGATTGGAGGCAGAGTTGTTTTGTTTAAAGATTAGGAACATCTGCTAGCAAAGCAGCACGCACGCGCGCGCACACACACACTCACACACACACACACACACACACACACACACACACACACACACACACCAAGTGTTGCTGTAAGATCTGACCATGCTTCTTAACATTTCCTCTGTGGAAATAAACGATTCCAGTGAGAACCAGAGTAGGAATCATACAAAGAGAAGATTGCAGCTGAACTGACAGTAGATTATCATTTATTCTTTTCTCATCTTTGCTTTCTCATCGACATTAGATTGCTTGGCTGCAACTTCCACTACATGATGGTCCCTGCATTCTTCATTTGCAGATAACTGATAGCTTTAGATGAACTTTTAGCGAGACTCAGAATGGAATGACTATAACCTGTCATACCTTACCTTTTCTTAAAAAAAAAAAATTTAGACTATTAATGCAGAAGCAATACTTACTAAAGCCATGGTAGAAGATGATCAGTCATTTGAAGATGGTCAGACATTTGAAAGTCCAATAATAGTAATAAAGCCAAGGTGTTACCAATTATATCCTTAAAGCAAACTTTTCTGAAGGAGAATGATTGATTACCATAAATTTATTTATTTTTTTATTTTTATTTTTATTTGATTTATATGCCGCCCTTCTCCGGAGACTCAGGGCGGCTTACAATGCGTTAAGCAATAGCCTTCATTCTTTTGTATATTTTATACAAAGTCAGCTTATTGCCCCCACAAACTGGGTCCTCATTTCACCTACCTTAGAAAGGATGGAAGGCTGAGTCAACCTTGAGCCTTGGAGAGATTCGAACCAGTAGAAATTGCAGGCAGCTGTGTTAATAACAGGGTGCACTAAACCCCTGTACTATAAATGCTCTTCCACCAACAATAAACATTATCCTCTTCCCCAAACAAAGTTACTTGCATGCCTGCTCTTTATCTGTGCATCCCTCGGAGCATTACAGGATGTTTTCAGATGTTAGAGCTGCATATCGTGTGAGTTCAGATCTGCCTCTGTGAAGGTGGAAAAAGCCTTGCTTTGTAACTGTTGTTGGTTTATAAAAGTTGGAAAAGGGAGCAGCAAATTGGGTGCATTCCCCACTGAGTAGTTGGATTTGAGTGCCTGCTACGATGAAGATTTTGCTTACTTGTTCCCTTTTCTGCATCCTGCAGGTCTCATAACAACAAACTACAGTCGACAGCTTCTTAAAGTTCTACGTGTTATTGTACCACAAACCGCAAGAATCTGGTTGCCTGAATTTTTTTTTTTTTTTTAATTGGGAGCCAGAGGTTTTTAGTCAGGGTATCCTGACAAGTCTTGATGTAAACTGTGTTTTTATCAGTCACATCAGATTTATATTCTTGGCTAATTTTGTCCAAAGGACGAAAAAATGAAAATCAGCAGCATCGTTTTCTTGTCAAGATTGAATTGTGCTGTTATGGCAGAAATAGGGAAACATTTTGCTGAAGGACAGGAAAGAAAACAAGCAAGAGAAAACAAGATAACCGTAAAATGGGGTGACGTTCTGACTCCATGGAAATGCCACATCTGTTCTTCAGTGAAGAAGCTGGTTTATAAATTCCACACAGAGAACTTTAGACTGTATTTATTTATTGTTGCAAAAGGACGCTTTTTTATTGCTGCCCTCATTTGTCAGCTGATTATTTCTCCCCATCCCCCCACCCCCCACCCCTTATAAATCCAGCCCTGGTTGTATGTTACCCATTCTGTATCTTACCATGATTCCTGTAGGTAAAAGTACAAGATGACCTCTAGATGTCTTTTCTTTCTATGAAAGGAGCTGCTATGTACACATGTGCACAAACCAACTGGGAATCAACATTGAGTTTATCGTTCGCGGTAGAGGAAACCAATTAAGCTTGCATTAAAGTTGGGCGAAGTGGTCATGGACTACAGACTTTGTTGCCTTGAATATAAACAATAGAATATCATTTACTCTGCAACGGACTGATCTGAGTAAAATCTATTTGAAGGTATCTTGTTTGTAAACATTTGTCAGATTCTAACTTTTTTTTTCTTTTTGTATTAAAAAAAAATTCAAAACATGGATGTATATGAAACAAATAAATGGAGATCATTGTTCTCTCCACATATGTAGGTGTTGTTTGAATGTTCACTAACATGTTTGTGAGGTTTGTTCTTATGTGTAAGATCCTCAGAGTACAGAAGGGAAATGTGGGAAAGGGAAAGGAGGGACAAAGCGGCCCCAAAAGTGTGATTCTATTTGTTTTTAATCGACTATAATAAAAGTCTTCTTCAGCAGCAGTTGGTTTCTGACTATTACACCTATTTTAACTAGATTTTGCACTAATTCAGAATTTTTGCCCTTCAATGATCTGGAATTTATCTGATTATGGATAAGCTTCCCTTGGGTTTAACCTCACCCTGCTATGCAAAAATCTTTTCTGTTAATTTTATTAGACATTGCTGTCGTTCACACTTTTCTTATAAGTACAGGCTCAGGTGTACAGATAATATAAGGTTAATTTTCTCTAAGAAAGCTTCTGCTTTTGTACATAGATGCTATCATTTAACCCATATGAATTCGAAAGGAAGTTAATGTTCATTGTGAGACCATCCATTTATGTTTCTTAGACAGTAGGAAGAAGAGTATTTGTGTGTTAGGGTATATTGTTTTAGGACTTTTTTCAAAGAGATGCTACATATTGTATGCATTATGTTTATAAAAAAAGGACTTTTCCAAATTTAATCCTACAAATACTGTCTCTTCATCGTATTTCTTTATTACTCATACTTATGGCTAACCTTGAAAAACCATGATGAGAACTTTCCTACTTATAGGCAATAGATCATTGTTTTTAACAGATTGTGACAAATTGAAAAGTGACTCTTTTTGTACATAATAGGACATTTCATCTTAGACAAATAAAATAATGTTGGACCTCAGATTTGGTGGAGTTCCTAATGAAACATCATTTGTTTAGAATAAAATATGTAGCGCTTGGCATTGCCATACTGTGCAGAAATTCTTTGAAGTTTTTCATATTAATTATGAATGAGGAAAATGCTACTTTCATACACTTTTTACCAAGCCTCATCATTTTTCCTACTGCTTTGTAATATATGAAGACAATTCTTAGCTGTACCAACTATGGTAATTTTTAGTTTTTTGAAAAACTTTATTTATGAGCCAGTGTAATGTGTGTACATTTTAAATACCACTTCTGTAAAAGGAATAAAGAAATTATACTTTACTCAGTTTTTAAATGAAACAATGTGCAGAATACTTTTTTTCTGATCACTTCATGCCTCATTAAAATCACTCACTGGGTATCAAGTGTCAAGAACCAAATGAGCTCAATTTTTATTCACAGTTCCTCAGTCAAATGGAAATATTTGGTGTTACAGCTACAAACTTCCAAATACTCATTTACTGCTTTGTTTTTGTAATAAGACGTAAGTTGGAATTGTACTGTCTTGAACAGCTGCAAAATATTTGTACCGCTATTGGCAAAATGTTCAGTTTAAACTGGATAAGGTAAGAAAGCTTTCTGAATTGCTGTACTGTGGATGCTTGAACTGGACATATAAATAATCCCTTTATTTTAATTTTTGGATTAAATTAAAACCATTAAATTGGAAAGCATTTTATCCAGCGAATTATTTAATGTGTGACATGCTTTTAGATACACAATAGTTTAAAGTTTTATGTCACTAAAGTTTTCTCTCTTAGAAATACACAAACACAAAGCTTTGTTGAAATTTTTCCAATGTTTTATTAATGATTGCTACTCATTTTAACAGAAAATAATATTCTCTGAGTTTCTAGAATCCTTTTACACTGTAAACAAACCACATGATAGTGTATGCAATCTATTTGCTCTCATTTTCCTTCTATTTAAATCAGGGATGGATTCTTTCACACAATGACTAAAATCGCAGTCTTGGCTTATCACATCCTTTAAAGTGTCGTTTTTCTACAAACCTGCTTTTGGAAATAACCAGCCTAGATAATAAGCTAAATAATTCCTAGTTTCCATATTTAGCTGGCTACACTAGCAGAAGCAGCCAAGGCAAGAAGCAAACTCTTTGGACTGGGAGATTTTACAAATTATTGTACTTCTATTGGCAAAAGTGGGTGAAGCAAACCACCTTGGAGAAAATTAGTGACCTAGATCAGTGGCCCCCAACCTTTTGGGCACCAGGGATCAGTTCCACGGAGAAAGATTTTTCCATGGACCGGAAGGTGGTTTTGCATGCTACCTGCATCCCACAAATGGGGCTTCGCTTGTGTGTGCAGACCTGTAATTGGCATGCCACAGACTGGTGCTGGTCCACGGACTGGGGGTTGGGGACCCCTGACCTACGTGATCCATTTTCTGGATTCAGGTCTGAACATGGAACAGAATTGGCCTCCACTGCTTTTATGCAAATTTGTTACACTTGCTGGAATGTGGCTTTTGATACCACTGAGTCAGTTATCCTGAAATATCTAGGCTAGAGATGAGCATTTTTATACAATAGCTTAGTATGGGGAGATTATAAATCAGCAGTTGCCTTGAGGTAGAATCATTGCTGTTTTTTATAAAGTTTTTTATGACTTAAGGCAACAGTCCCCAACCTTTATGGCTTGGCAATCTGGCCGAGGGGGAAGGGAACCGGCCTGCCACTTGCCCAAGTCAAGCTGCGCATATGCGCACCAGCCAGCCATTCATGCAAGTTGAGTTGCGTGCACACACATGCCAGCCAGCTACTCAAGATGGCCCAGTAAGGGGTCACGGCCCAGGGGTTGGGGATCCCTACAATATAGTATCCACCCAGCCATTTGTAGGGACTGCTGGTGAAAAAACATAATGCAAAGCTGCACCCAAAGTGAACTAGTTTCAGCTACTGAAAACTGAATTGAAAACTATTTCCAAATTTTTAAATACTCAGAAGAGATCCAACCCATGTTAATATACAAATTTGTATACTCCAATACAGCATTTGTGAATACACAAATGCTGTAGACTTCAATGCCATGAAACATGGAATTACATCGCCAAAGAAAACAGTAGCTCTTGTTATATACAAAATCGTCATTTCCTTTTAAAAACATTTAACAGGATTCAAAAGGTAGAGAAAACAAAGAAATGTGTTTATACCACAGTGTAAAAGACTTGAGGCAACTTTTTACATTTCTGATGCTTTAAAAGTATGCAAAACAGTACCGTATTATATTAAGGAATCCACTGCTTGTAACTTGAGAAAAAGAACAGCATTTCCTTAGACCAGAGGTGATATTCAGCAGGTTCTGACTAGTTCTGGAGAACTGGTAGCAAAAATTTTGAGTAGTTCGGAGAACTGGTAAATACCACCTCTGACAGGCCCCGCCCCCATCTATTCTCTGCCTCCTGAATCCCAGCTGATTGGGAGGAAATGGGGATTTTGCAGGAACCTTTCCCTGGAGTGGGGTGGGAATGGAGATTTTACAGTACCCTTCCCCTGCCATGCCCACCAAGCCACGCCCTCAGAACCGGTAGTAAAAAATGTTGAATCCCACCACTGCCCTAGACCTAAAAGAATTCCTTGCTAAGCCTTAACTTTTCTTCTCCTCAGATAGAAAGGTTGCTTTTGCCAGTCTTTTATTAATAAACTAAGTCTCAATCTATGATTCTGGAACAGTGAGAAATTATCTACCTCTTACAGCCCAGTATTAAACAGATTTTTTTCAAACATAAATTTTGTAAAATTCATTGAGAGGACTGTGTGGAGACACTGAGGAAATTGATGTAAGGAAGTCACTGTCAGTCTCAAGCATATACACAATCTGCAGTAGGAGAATAATATTGATAAATTGCGCAGAGTTCTCACTTTGTAAACTAGAGTTGATATATACTTAGGACTTGGGTTGCAGCAAAGCTTAAACAAATTTTCCGTTGTGAGAGATTAGACGCTTTTACAAGTAATTGCCTGTATTTGTAGGTGATTCAGGTATGCAACAGGAAACTGATTGCTCCATTTGAATTAGATCATTATTGTGAAGTACTTTTAAAACATTCTTAAGCACTACAGTACATAAATGTTACTAATTGTCTTAAAGCCCATGAGCTGAGATCCCTAATTTCTATGGATTCTGACTTCCTTTTTGCTAGAAATTCAGCATCACATGGCTGGCATGGCATAGATTTTGGGAAATAGAAAATTAGATTCTGGACCTTTGTTATCTATGGAACATATTTATGAATCCATGGGAAAGCTTTACAGTTATGTAATAAACACACTGTGCTTCATCACATTTAACAGAGGCGATTTTAATTCTGGACAACAAAGTGACATGCAAGTGAAACCGGTGAATCAAAGCTTTCATGTGATTGATATCCAATAGTTTTAAAAACTTCATACATTGGTTGTTAGCATAATTTAATACAGGTACCATATTGTTACAACTATGCTATTTTCAAAACTGATGCTGTACATTTCCTGCTTCAAAGAAAACCTTATAATGAAAGACTCTGGCATCACAGACACATGCCTACGGTAAATGTATCTGTTAAATACAGAAAGCAAAATAAGGAAATGAATGCGAAGATAAATTGAACACAAGCTACTTCCCTTCTTCCTCCCACTTACAGGCTGCTGCCAGGAAATCTTATTTTGTGATAATAAAGAGCTTTCACTGAAGACACGTTGGGAAAGTTTCAGCACTGACATAATACCTCATGGATTTAATATTTCCTGCTTCTGTTAGAAATATATGAACCTGTTTGAAATCCTGATATCTGAAGTGAAGAAGCATTTATTAAAGTTTTGCTTATACTGTGTTAAAAGCTCCTAAATTATTCCAGTCACAGCTGGCTGGGTAAAAAATGTTATAATAACAGAGAATGCTAATGACTGTACCTTTAGATTATTAAACCAAGTACTTTCATGCTAAATTATTCCAGCCCAAAATTCACTTGCTCATTATCATTGGTGTCTGCATTTTTCCAGCCCATTCACTTTTCCTCCTCCTAGATTTTACAATTCTGATACAATATTGTAATTATTTCTAGAAGTATTAACACTTATTACATCACTGACATATTCCTGTCATATAGCATTTACATTTGAATTCACATCACTTATATAAATATCTCTCAAAATGTTTGAATATTTTATTTCTATATTAGCAGTAGCATTTATGAACTCATTAATAAAACTGACCAACCATTTGATAACACTTTACATATTTAGTTTATATCACTTTTTTTTTTTACAGTTGTAAGAGCCACAATTTAAACTTTAGAAATGAATGCAGAACTATAGATAATATTGGCTTAGTGGCCATTTGAAGTGAGAATGCACCGGTGAACAGGGACTTGCAACCTGGTTTCAAAGTTCCAACATCAGCTCCCCCCTCACAATCACATGTCTGTGTTTTGTGTGCTCAGCAACCGGCCCACATTTACAGCTATGTGTAGTGCCCTGCGGTCATGTGACCATGATTTATGATAGTTTTGCCAGAAATCGGCATTTACTTCTGGTTTCCAACACAAAAGTCCCAAAGTAGACAATCCGTTCGCTTAAGGACTGTGGCATTTGCTTAATAACCGTTCCAAAAAAAGGTAAAAATGAGTCACCTGATGACTCATGACTGTCATGACGTACAACTGTAATTCCTAAGGTCAATTACAGTCGTATGACGAGAACCACCTGTATTGATGATGTGGAATAGAATTATTAGCTAGGAGCTAATAATCATGATGTATATAGAAGAGAATCCCTAAAGGTACCTGGAAAAGCATTTGATGAATGGCTGGTTGACTTCGATCTGACCAAGCAGATCAGTTAATAGAGATTAATTACAGGGAGTAAATATCATGCCTTGATAATTGGGTGACAAAATTAAGAGGCTGAAGCAGGCTCCAGTTCCTTCTTTTAATAGCAAAGGCAAGTGATTTTTCAGACCAAACGTGTTTTCGGCCTGTAGCAAAACCAGAGAACATTTTTTATCCACCTGTTACTCTAAAACTCCTTTCAGAGCCAAAGAAAGTGATGGCTGAGTTGCCTTCTCATCCACACTTGGACCGAGCTGCCCCTTGAACCTTTTGATCCCGCCTTCTGTTAAACCTCTTCATGTAGCTGTTGCCTCTGCAAAGCAGCCCATCTCCGGGCCGCAGACGGCCTCTCACATGCTCTTGCAGAACCGTAGGCAGTTGCCTTCTTCGGTGATAGAGGTGACCCATCACAATGTACCTGCCACCTGCAAAATAAGGAAAGCTACATCTCAGAAGCATCTCTGGAACATGATTATCTCCAAGGAGAATAAAGTCACCCATTTCCAATTTAAGGCTCTTGCCCGTAGGAAGTAATATCCTCCAATCTCTCTCTCTGCAACATTTTCCCCCTTCAATCCTAACGGTAGGAACTAAGGTAAACAGCACAACTCTTCATTCTGAACTTCTCGGGGCCATATTATAAAACCAGGCTGCATAATCTGCATAATCACTGAGGACAATGGGACATTTCCATAAGGGACTTCATCTCCATACTAGGCCTGTCATTTCCCATTAATTACACGGCTTGTTAGTATACTCCGAATGCAGCAGATTCCATTGGATGAAGGAGAGTTGGCTATCTTGATTGTAGCCCTTTTTTGGACAGTTTCTAGAAAGATTTATTGTACCTCCCTGCCACTGAGTCTAGTTTGGTTTCGGTGCATCTCTGAGAGTCCCTTTCCCTTACTTGCTACCAATTAAAGATGTTAAGGCTTGCAGTAGAACAGAAAGAGATGAGCAGTTTATTTGTTCTTCTTTGACCCAGATTCATGAATAACAAGGATGTTTTTCCCCCTCAACCTCCATCCTCTTTTCCTTTTGCATTGTTTCTTACATGGCAAGCCTACAAGAAAAGAAGGATTTGTCTGTTTACTGACCAGTTGCATGTAGACACTGCATATTCTAATGATCCATCCTTCCTCCCTCCCTCCCTCCCTCCCTCCCTCCCTCCCTTTCTTTCTTCCTTCCTTCCTTCCTTTCTTCCTTCCTCCTGCCCTCCCATTCTTCCTGATGGGCCCTGAGCTAGGTTGTATCAGATTTGGGAAGGTTGTTTGGCTGGGGAGTTTGAGCAATTGAAGTCCATATATCCTTAAATTGTGAAGATTGAGAAACACTGATCTAGAGAACAAGTGCTTAAGTTCCCAATTCAATGTGATTCGAGGGGGATGAGAATTACAGAAAAGGCCTTCCCAGTTATGGTACTTACTATGTGGAATATTATACATTGCCCTTGGTGATATGCTTGGCCTCTTGTACTTGAGAGAGAGAGAGAGAGAAAAGAGAGAGAGTGGAGATGGATGGATAGATGATAGATGTAGAGATAGGAAAGAGAGAGGAAGGGAGAGGGAGGGGGGCAAATGATAGAGATTAGGAGAAAAGGCTTTCTTTATTTACCGAGTTGAAAGTCTGGACAGTGTTTGCTACAATTCAGGGCATCCACAACAAGCATTTGAGCTCGAAAGAAGTAGCCATCAGGGTTCAGGAACAGCCGATTTGTCTTGTAGAGTCCATTGTTGTTCACTAGCATGGTCACCAAATACGTTCCTTTGTATATCATGGCAATATCATGAACAATTCCATTCACCACTTTTTATAAAGAAAAGAGTGGAAAATTAAGTGGGATGCTGCCCTTAATTTTACAATGAAGGAAGGCTGTTTCTAAAAAAGCATTGCAGTATATAAACTGCTTTCAGTGTGCATGCAATATTGTTAAAATGCCATTAAGTCAGTGGTGGGCTGCTGCCAGTTTGGACCCGTTCTAGCAAACCGATAGTTCCGACCATCAACTGGCCCCACCCACTGGCCCCCGTCCTATCCTATATTTCCTTCTTTCTGGCTCAGCTGATTCACATGGCACAGCTGATTTCCACACCTCCGCTGTTCTACTTACCACGGCTGCCTTAGAAGGTAAGCAGCTGAGCTTCAAATTGCTGTATTTTGAATGCTGCGCACAAGCGCATTAGGTGCGTGCAGGCGCAAAAAGCGTGGTCACAGAACCGGTTGCACCCCACCACTGCATTAAGTACTGTGAGAATGTGGAAAAGGAAATGTCCTCAGTATTTGGTTAAGAGCATGCTCCAACAGACAAGATATTTTAAGCACTGTAAGATGTATTGTTGCTTCTTCCTAGTTTTCTCATGCACATTTTGATTCTGGTTCACAATAAAGCTACGCTAGTAATAGGAAGCCTGAAGCGTTTAATCCAACTGAATTTAATAGCAGTCTAAAACACTAGTACAGTTAAATTGGATGTTATCTCTATCCCCGATTTTGAAGGGAAGGGAAGAAATGCTTCTCTCTGGCCTACTGAGATAATTTTATTTGGTAGTTCTATGAAACAATTGCGGAAAGCGCTTGGAAAAGAAATTATATTTACAAGTAACGTGAGTGCATAAACTATGCCCACCAGTTAACAGGATGTTCTTACCAAATTCACTGCTACAGTAAGCCTCTAGTTCCTCACGTTCCCTCTTGCAACCAGTCAAACATACTTCTAGATTGTCAACATCTATAATAAAATCAAAATGAACAGAAATGAGTATGGAGGAATGAGAACAGAGAAGGATCCATCTTAATAATTACAATAATCAAGCAATGAAATACATGGATAAACTGATCTTTGACGACTCTTAATTACTTCTAATATGTTTCAGAGATCATCAAGCTTCTAGTATAAAATAACTATACTTTACTCCGTGATGGCAAATCTATGGCACGTGTGCCAAAGGTGGTAAGCAGAGCCCTCTCTGCTGGCACGCACTCCATCGCCGCAGGTCAGATCTCCATGGCGTTTCTTTCATGAGTTTCTGTTTCCCTGCAAACTACAAAACAGAAGCTCATGAAAGAAAGAGATCTTACCTCTTGCTGCGCTGCCGGTGTTGGGATGCCCTGCCTCCCGTCGGACAGCTGGTCTTTGGGTCTCTGCTGCACATGCACCTTTCAGTTTGGACATACGCAGTTTGGCACTCAGTGTCTAAAAGGTTCGCCATCACTGTGTTAGCTTATCAGAGAGCTGCAACTTACAAAAGTAATCCTTAGTTATTGACCAGTCGCTTAGCAATCAAATTTACGATGGAATCCCCCCTAAAAGTATTTACAATCTGGTTCTGGAATTCCCATGGCTGTATGCCCACCCCCGTGGTCACATGACCACATTTCATGCTCTTGGCAGCTGGCTCACCTTTATGGTCTGTTGCAATGTTCCATGATCACATGACTATGATTTACCTTTTCTGTTGATTTCTGGCCTTTTTAACCAGTTGTCTCCAGAAAAATGTCCATAAGAATATATTGATTACTGACCACTACAAAAAAAGTCATAAAATTGGATCTGATCATGTGGGTGCCTTAACTTAAAACCATCATGGCTTACAATGGAAATTCCAAGATCGGTTATGTTTGCAAGTCAAAGACTATTGTATGCCTCTTATTTCTGAGTCAAAAGTCCCTAAAATCAAGTATTTTAGGGAAACTCTGATAGGAGGTTGACAGATGATTAAAATTTGCAATTGGTTTTCAGATCAGAAAACATTCAAATAGTAACAGAGTTGGAAGGGACCTTTGGAGGTCATCTAGTCCAACCCCCTGCTCAAGCAGGAGACCTGTACTAGGGATTTGAACTGTTGACCTTTCTGATTGACAAGATCAGTGTCTTAGCCACTGAGCCACCTAGTCAGTTTGATCTAAAACCTCTGTGATTGGTACTGTCTCAATGCTAATGATCAAATAATTGCCTACAAGTATTCCTCTTGCCCAATTACCATAGTGAGCAAAGCTGAGTTCTTGGATGGTAGGTGAAGATCTCAAGAGTCCTCTCCCAAAAACCTTCAGGATCTTCACAATTTAATCTTGCTTTCTGTCCTGGGATAGCAGCTCCATAATTCCTGGCACTACTCCTATCTTCCATGGGAATGCTTAACGTGTCAGCTTCCCAGCAGGTTCCCTCCTAACATCCAGTATGTAGAGGGTACTCAAACTGTGCTGATTTTCTAATGATTTAAAAGGGTACAAATTAAATAGTTTTGCTACAGCACTGCTTCTTGGCTGTATATCATCTGAGTTTGTGACCAGAACTATCCCGGCCTCTCCCCTTCCCTCCAGGAGGTAACCCAATCTCACAGGTGATAAAGAGGGGGAAAAAACATTATTTTTAAAGAATAGAAAAAATATAAAAGTAATTTGTTGAGTGCAAAAGTTTAAAATTATAAATATATAAATATGCAGTGCTGAAGGATCTGGAATACTGGTGGTCCTCATCCTACAACCACAATTGAGCCCAAAATTTCTGTTGTCAAGTGAGACATTTGTTAAGTGAGTTTTGTCCCATTTTACAACCTTCCTTGCCACAGTTGTTAAGTGAATCACTGAAGTAATTAAGTTAGTAACCTGTTTGTTAAGTGAATCTGGCTTCCCCATTGACTTTGCTTGTCAGAAGGTCACAAACAGTGATCACTTGACCCCCATCATAAATATGAATCAGTTGCCAAGCATCCGAATGTTGAGCACATGACCACGGATGCTGCAAAGGTCGTAACTGAGAAAAATAGTCATAAGTCACTTTATTCAGTGACATTGTAACTTTGAACAGTCACTAAAGGAACTGTTGTAAATTGAGGACTACCTATGCATTTTTGATTGATTACGTGCCATCAAATTGCTTACCAATCTTAAAGGTGCTGAAGTCTTTCAGTAAGCTCGGAGTCTGTCGGTTTGTGAACCAATAGGGTTTAGTGATATTTCGGAAAAAACCATGGAATTTGTGGTAAGGGTTTTTCTTCCCAGGCCGGTTGAAGTGATTCAAGTCACCAGAGTGTTGACCAACATTTGACCCCGTGTTTTTCAACATAGATGCTTCCGCTAGAAGTCTGCCTTGGCAGTGGGGATATCCAGGTGGATGGAAGTAAGTAGAAATGCTGTTGGCAGAGTCCAAGAGGAGCCGGTTTCTGCTGATTTGGTTCCTTTGACTCAAGTAAGTGGTAGAGAGAGATGCCTCCTCACGACTAAGGGAAGAAAGGCCTTTGACATCCTGAAAGGACTGCTTCCTTAAGCCTGTCTGATTCTCCACTGATTTTTTCACATTTTTCCTTCTATCCAAGAGTAGCTGGAGTGTGTTTAATGCTTTCACTTCCAAAGGATTCCACTCATCTCGAGGTAAGAACTGGTCCTTCGTGTGCTCAGCTGTCTCAATGTAGCTAATGCTGCTACCTCGGAGAGACTTGTTCTGGGAAGGAGTGGCACCCCCAGACCCATAAACATCTTTGTTGAATGTCTTCATTGATTTTCCAGCATGGAGTAGTATCCCTGTATTCCAAAACACACACACACACACATACACACACACACACACACATAAGAGCAAAAGAGAGATTTTTAAAGGATGGGAACACTGAGGGGTCCTTGGTGCTCTCTGAGATGAGATGAGATGTGATGAGAACAATGGTCTGTCACGTGAGTTCTGAAAGCACACCAAAATTATGGGCCTTCCCCAATGAACTCTTCCTTGGAAAGACAATCTTAGTAAGAAACTTTGGAAGTAAAGGCTATGTTTGTGGGAAGTGGGTTGGACAAGGGAACAATGGGTGCAGGATTTTAAATGTGAGAATCACTTGTCCTTTTATTTACTAATTGCAAAGCCTTTGGCAATATATTTACACAAAGTAAGTATTCTGTGGCTTTTGTGCTTCTGAACTATCTGGATGGTCCGGTATTTGCCAGAATTGGCCCTTTCCTATCCTGCCTCTCCTTTGTCTTCCTTGCACAGCACATTGAGATACTTGAAATAGCCGTTCTGAGCGGTCACGCACCGTAGCAACCTCTCAGCAAGGGCTGGGGCTGGCTTGACTTTGTGACATTGCTACATTTCCAAATTCCATTCTTAGTCTTAGCCATTAATGTCAGAGTGAAATCTCAGAACCAAAGAACTGCAAAAGACAATACTCTAGTAAACAACATACAGTCTTATCGGCCACCTTGATCATTCCTGTCTGGGAGGATTGAGAGTTGTGCAGCAAATATGGAGGGCAGATTTCCTTGAGGAAGACTGTAGATGTAGAGCAGGGGTGTCAAACTCAATTACATTGAGGGCCGCATCAGGGTTGTGTTTGGCCTTGGGGGCCAGATGGGCGTGGCCATCTTGACGTCACTTGTGTCGGGGGTGCCTGTGGTGGCCCAAGCACTCTGCCAGCGAAAACGGAGCTCAGGAGGCTGCGATGGCCTCCTGCAACCCTCTGCCAGCAAAAACAGGGCCCACCCGAGCTCCGTTTTCGCTGGCAGAGGGTTGCAGGAGGCCATCACAGCCTCCCGAGCTCCGTTTTGGCTGGCAGAGGCACCACAGGCCGGTCATTTGCTGTTTCCAGGGTGGCCCTGTGGGCCAGATCTAAGCAGCCCGCTGGCTGGATCTGGCCCGCGGGCCTTGAGTTTGACACCCCTGATGTAGAGCAAGCACAGATCTGGGAGTTGCCCTCCTAGATATGCCAAACGTTAAAGGTATACCACAAGGAATGTTCTGGCATCTTTCAGCTGAGGCTTCATTTGCACAAAGTTTATTTAAAAGAGGGAGGGAGGCAGCCCTGCAGTGGTCACACAGGAGCATGAAGATCTAACATTTTTTCCCTGTTTGTGTTACAAATTAAAAACACAATTTATAAACAAAATTGTTTCTAAAAAAAGAAAACTGGATGTCCAGGGAGCATCCGGGGAGCAAGGTTCACATCATATCCTGGTCTCATTGTT
Source organism: Pituophis catenifer annectens (assembly GCF_029215685.1). Taxonomy (NCBI): domain Eukaryota; kingdom Metazoa; phylum Chordata; class Lepidosauria; order Squamata; family Colubridae; genus Pituophis; species Pituophis catenifer. Next base: position 147,390,827 of record NW_027256882.1, read on the forward strand.
TAAATGTATCTGACAAACATGATGTTTAATTTTCCCATCCATGGGAAGCTTTGTGGAGGTTTGTTGACAATGTCATTTGCGTTATTTAAGGCCTGTCACCAGCTTTGCATGGGTGATGGATAATTATTTAGACTTAAAGGCAAAAACAGTTGTTCAAATACTCTCCAAAAGACCTTGGATCTACCTTGGATCATGTTTATTCAGATGGCATATTTATGGGTCTGACATCTAAAGCAAGAATGTTTAAGACTGCACCGCTAATGAACTTGAATTTATGGAATATGCAGCAAGATTCTCAGTTTCTAAAACTACCATCCATAGGTTTATTTTTTCCTATTTAATTTGTAAATAAAATTTAAATTAATGTCTTGAAATTTGTCTACTTTCACATAGCTATCCTAAGCAAATTAGATGACTTACAAACTTCTTCAACTTGGGATTTAAAAAAAAAAAATCCTTGTTGTAGCAAACTACCTTATTTATTTGCAACAAGCATGGGAAAGAGGGTAATCATAAAATATGGTTGACAAAGCAAAAAATTATTATTATGATTACCAGTTTCATTTTGTACACATCAATTTATTTAACCAAGTGGTTCAGTACATTGAAGCTGAGATTTTCCCAGGCAGAAGAACAAATGGTGGTTGCCTCACTGTAGTCATTCCAACTTTTCTTTCCCACCTGGGATGCTGTTTGTCAGCAAATAGAATTTTTGATTCTAAAAATATATATAAACATATACACAAACAAACCTTACATGGTTGGTTCGGGGTTCCTATGGCTGATTCTGATGGTTGGTTCAAGTCCACTTCCCAAGTCTCCTGTCTGTTGACTTCATCGTGTATTTGTCTCTTTCCCATGAGAACAGCTGGTGCGAACAAAGATTGCCCGGTCTCGCCTGTGAAAGCAGAACATTGCCATGAAGTGAAAGAAGATTAATGTGAAGATGTGGAAAGTTCAGTGCTGCAGGCAGCTTTTCCACCTCAACATGTTCCTTTCTGTTCATCTCTCCACCCCATCAACATTATTCTGCTTTGATCAACTAAGCCCTTCATTTCTGCTGTGCCTGAGATGATCGCTGTGATCACCAAATTTGAAGGGAGAGATGAAAGATTAGGTTTTCATCAAATACTGATTTATTTATGTTAATATTGTGTAAGAGAAGGTTCTTATGTATGCACTATCCGTTGCCCCATTTATAGCACAAGATGTATTAGTTTATATTTTATGTCTGCAAAGCGTGTTGTGGTGTATGAATCAGAAACAATCAGAAGAGCATGAGTTTCTCTCACAGGGTTGGTTGACTTTCATGAAATACACAGCTGGACTGAAAAAAAATCAAGCAATGTTCTGTAAGATTTAGGACATAGAAATTAGGAGATTTCTGGATTTAAGGTACAGTTCAGCCACCAGACACAAACCTTCAACTTAATTTAGATCGCTGGATGGTTGACAAAGAAAAAAATGAGTCATGTAATGAAATGGTTGGGAAAAAGCCAGAATAAAGGAGTACAATAATAAAAATACCCCCAGATATTTCATGGATAATTAATTACCTACTCACTGCCTAATTTGTTTTAGTTAATTACTTCTGGGCAAGAGAGAAAAAAAATATAACCTGATTTACACTGTTTTAGATTAACCAGGGTTGCTTAAATCATTGGTTTTGGTTTTTGGTTTTATTTGATTTATATACCGCCCTACTCCCGAAGGACTCAGGGCGGTGAACAGCCACAAGATAAAACACATAAATACAAAATTTAAAAGCAAAATAAAACCGAATTAAACAATTTGGCCCAAGGCAGATTTAAAACACCCCAATAATTAAGAACGGATTAAAATTTACATTTTAAAAGGGAAAAAGGGAAAGTTAGGCCAGGCCAGCCTGATGGAATAAAAAGGTCTTGAGAGCGCAGCGGAAGGTGCGCAGATCCGGGATCCTCCATATCTCCGGGGGGAGCTCATTCCAGATAGTAGGTGCCCCCACAGAGAAGGCTCTCCCCCTGGGGGCCGCCAGTTGACATTGTTTGGCCAATGGCACCCAGAGGAGCCCCTCTCTATGAGAGCGTATCGGCCGGTGGGAGGCTACCGGTGGCAGCAGGCGGTCCCGTAGATAACCAGGTCCTGAGCCATGGAGCGCTCTAAAGGTGGTAACCAAAACCTTGAAGCGCACCCGGAAGACCACCGGGAGCCAGTGCAGCTCGCGCAGGATTGCTTAGTTTATTATTAAATGGAGGGGGTCAGGAATCTGGGTGGTTAAGAATAATGTCACAAAATGAATTTAAGTGACTGGCATCTGAGTTCAGGGCATGTTTATTCAGAAACAGGCCTAGTCAAATTTCACAGAGTTCAGTCTGGCATTGCCCAGGATTGCAACTTTCATCAAACGCAGGAGAGATTAACATTACCCTCCACCCTCTTTCACAACAGAACATCACCATTTTTTTTTTTTCAAAAGCCACATCAATTTACACAGCAGTAATGTAATGTAGAATTTGTTTATTCAGGGTTTTTTTTATTCATTATCATATTTAAGAACCACCGGTCTCCCTCGCAGAGGGATGTGACCTGCCTCTTCCACTCACTTCCCTTCTACAGAACAACTAAAAGGAAAAAATGTTCCTTTTGACAGCAGTTAAGACACCAGACTAGAAACCAGGGGGGACAGTGAGTTCTAGTCCCCCTTTAGGCAGTAAAACAGCTGGGTGACTTTGGGCCAGCCACTTTCTCTCAGCCCTAGGAAGGAGGCAATGGCAAACTGCTACCGAAAAACCTCACTAAAGAAACTTCAGGGACTTGTCCAGGCAGTCTCCAAAAGAAAAAAAATTTTTTTTTTGAATTTCCTTCTTTTTCTCCCATTTACTGCAGGGAGAATCAAGTTCTGTCGTCGTCGTCGTCCCCCCCCCCCCTCCCACCGGTTCCCAATCCAGGTCCTCCTTCTCATCCGAAGGGACTCCCGTCCCAGGGAACGGAAGAAGGGGCGCCTAACTTCATCCTGCCCGTCTTTTTCTCGTCCCCACCTGCCGCCTCCCGACCTCTTGCAACCCACCCGGGTTTCCCGAGGGTCAGCCCTCCGCTAGCCGAGCGCAGCCCGAAAACGCGCTCGTGGGGGTGTGTGTGCAGGAACAGCTCCGGGAAAGACGGGGAACCCTTCACCCCACCCTCACCCTCCAAGGAAAATACGAGGTTTCGAAGCTGCATGAGGCAAGGACGGGAAGCAGCTTTTGGGGAGAGGGTGGAAGCGACGAGGGGGAAAAAAAGAAAGAAACCCGCGTTCGCCCGCCCGTCAACCCGCCGCTCTTTCGTCCTCGGGCAAAGCGTCCAGAGGGCGGAGGAGCCCAGCAGCCCTTCTCGGGGGCTCTGAAGAGAAGCGCTGCCCCAGCCCGGAGAAAAGGCGGCGGCGCCTCTGAGGGCAAATTTGACGGCGGGGCGGGAGGGGAGGGGCTGCCTCGGCTCGACCTCTCCGTCCCACCTGAGCCTGGGGCAGACTTACCTGCTACCCCGGAGGAGAGGAGCGAGGAGGAGGAAGAGGAGGAGGCCATGGCGAAGCACAGGAGCCAGGCAGCTTCGGGTGTCATTGCAAAGGAGAGGCAGTTAACCAATCTCTCTCTCTGTCTCTCTCTTTCCCTTCCTCTATCTCTCCTTAATTTCTCCCCGTTTCTTTTTTTTTCTCTCTCCACCTCTCTCTTGCCCTCCTTCTCCTCTGTGTGTGCGTGTCTCTCCCTGTCCCGCCCTCTCTCTCTGTCTCCCTCTCTTTCCCTTTCTTCCACTCTCTCTCTCTCCTTTCCCTCTTTCCCTCTTTTCTTTCTCCCTTTCTCTCTTTTTCTCCCTCTCCCCCTCCCCCCCCCCTCTCTCTCTCAGTTTTGGCCCTCTCCGCCAGCCGCCCCCGGCCCCATGCTAATGAGAGGCGTCCTTTGGGAAAACGGGACTCGGTCCTTGACGAGAGCCCAGGAACCAGAGACCAAATTGGGCTGCAAGTCCCGGCCAACCTCGCTGTCACCTTTCAACTCTTCCCCAAGCTATTTCTTAGCTTTCGGCTAGCCCGGAGAGGGACGCTACCCCCGATTTCAGTGGCTCCGGTTTAAATGCCTCCCTGCCCCCCACCCGCAATCGCACCGCCTAAAAATCAAGCAGGTTGTTCCGACCGGGTGGACGTCGGACCGCTCGGCTGCAAAGCGCTCAGCCTCAGCGCCGCCTTTCTTCCAGAGTTTGATTGCACAAAGGATACGTGCTTTTTTGATTAAAACGTCCTATTTTGTGGCAGTCTACCTTGGGGAAAAATGGGTACTGGGAACATACCCATGAGTTTGCTCCAGTTCTCTGCCATTGTGTCAAAATGCTATATGGTATGAAAATACCACTTTCACTACGATTATCTCTAGCCCACAGGAAATATTTCCAAAACAAATACTTAGCACCACAATTGAGCCCAAAATTTCTGTTGCTAAGCAAGACATTCGTTAAGTGAGTTTTGCCCCATTTTATGACCTTTTTTTTGCCATGGTTGTTAAGTGAATCACTGCAGTTGTTATGTTAGTCACAAATTTAGTCACAAATCTGCCATCCACCTTGACTTTGATCACATAACCCGGGACACTGTAAGTGTCATAAATATGAGTCAATTGCCCTAGTGCCCACATTCTTGTCTTCTGACAATGGAAATGCTACAATGGTTGTAAGTGTGAAAAATGGTCATAAGTCACTTTTTTTCAATGTTCACTACAAGAATTGTAAGTCGAGGGCTAACTTTATTTCAGTGGACAGTCAGCAATTGTGTATTTTTTGCACGCTCAGAATATAAGCCCAGCAGCTATTTGTATTATTATTCAACCATCTCCACAAGGTGTCTTTCCAACACTTTGCTCATTATTGCTAAACCAAGATGATCAAAATAAACATCTCAGCACTAAACAGTATTTAGAAAAAGATTGAGAACTAGAAGAACTTGCTGAACTGCTTCCCTATATCCTTTTCAAGGTTCCTCTTTTGGATGAGATATTCCTATCCTTCTCCCCACCCCCCCAATATTTTTTTATACTCTAGAGAAATATGGAGAGAAAATTAAGTGGTGAATGTTTATTACTGTTCTGCAGAAAGCATTTAAAACTAAAATGTTAAGTGTTAAACCTACTTAAGCTTTACCCAAACAACTAGGGATATGCAATATGCGATTATTAGATTCAGTTTGTACTAAAGGTGCTTTTTCAAAAGGCAACTGGACTTTGTTTTCCCTTGAAGATGTTTTGATTCTCATCCAAGAAGCTTCTTCAGTTCTGACAGAATGGTGGAGAATAGCAATAGCACTTAGACTTATATACCACTTCACAGTGCTTTACAGCCCTCTCTACGCGGTTTACAGAGTCAGCATATTGCCCCCAACAATATGGGTCCATATTTTACCAACCTCAGAAAGATGGAAGGCTGAATCAACCTTGAGTGAGACTCGAACTGCCAAACTGTAGGCAGAATGGAATGGAATGGAATGGAATGGAATGGAATAGAATAGAATAGAATAGAATAGAATAGAATAGAATAGAATAGAATAGAATAGAATAGAATAGAATAGAATAGGATTTATTCTGCCAAATGTGATTAGACATACAACAAATTTGTCTCTGGTGCGGAAGTTCTCAGTATACATGCAAAGTGACAATAAATAAAATTTAATGAATTAAAATTAAAGTAAGTAAAAAGGACAGTAAATAAAGTAAATAAATAAACACATAAATTTCTGCTTTTGCAAGAGAGGTTGGTACAGATTGTTTTGCTCCAATTTCATACTTTTAGGTTATTAAAAAATATTTTCTTAATCCCTGCAATTACATGATAGACAATTAATATGAAACTATCAAACTTTGGATTTTGCTGCTTAGTAAGAAGCCTGCTATATTAAGGATGACTTCAAACCAAGGCTTTCCTCCAAACTACATATGAAATCAGTTTACTTCCTGATGAGCAGTTAATAAAATGCAGTGAATGAGATACTCAAGGAACTGTAGAATGTAAAAGCAAAAAATAATTTATTAAAGGACTGGGATATTGGACTTTAAAGAGAAAAGGCTTAGAAGGAAAATTTCCAGAATAATTCAAGTCTAAAAAGACATGCTGATGGATTTTAGACCTTGGAAATAATTTTGACTTTATTTGATAAAAGGTTAAGAGAAACAACAACTCTGAACTCTGCTTAATAAAGATTAATTTAATATTATTGGACACTTGGGGTGGGAGATGGTCAAAGAAGATAAAGAAGAAAAAGACAAACTTCTCTAAAGAAGGAAGTGTATAAAGATGAGTTCAGACTGAACATACTTTGTTTTAATTTGTATGGGAAGGAGAGAGATGAAAGGAAAGCCCCAGGAGCTCCAGGCTTTAAAAGATGATCAAATTAATGGAGGAAGTTAAGTTATATTATAAACTACGAGAAGATGTGACAGTAAAATGGGTCTCCATGTTTAGAGGTAGTCTATAACTGGGAACCAATACTTTGCAGGAACCAAACAAAATGAAACAAAACAAAAAAACTACAGTAGCTGACAGTGATGCATAACAGATCAATTACCTTGATAATCTAGGTAATCATGAGAAACAACAGTTTATTTACTGAAGGACCTACAGTGAATGTAGACTTGGAATTTAAGGAGGATGTCTTGAGACAGACTAGAGACAGAACTTGAGCTGGGGAGGATTTTGACCCTTTCCCCGCTATTCAACAATGTTTATAAAAATCCCTGTAACTAGAGTTATTGAATAAACCTGAGAAGTCAACTCAACTAGAGTAACAACCATCAAACTCTGCTACTTCATCCTGAGGAAATTCTTGATCTTAGTTACTTGATGCTAAGTTGACACTGGTTGCCAAACAAGAAAATATTTCCTGCTTGCCTCAGACTTAATCTCTCCTTATGAAATAAGACTTGTTCAAATTCCAGGTAACCATGATAGAGATTTGGGGATATAACTCTGTAATCGATTCAGTAGTTGTTTCTTCTTGGTTTAGTTTGATGCCAACTGGCCACCTTTGCCTTTGCTTCTCAGTGTTTTTACTTTCTTGCTACTATAAAAGATCATAATTTTTAACTGTGAGGTTTAGTCTATATCTGTTTTCTGTTCCTTTGTTTGATCTTACTTTAATTTAGATTTAAGGAGCTATAGGAGTTCTGTTTTGCATTGTCCTCACAGTTGGCAACTCTCAGGCCTAACAATTAAGGCACAGAGGCCCTTGTGATCTGTGGCAAAGAGTCATATTGGAACCAATCATAACTGCCTTCTATGGTCTACTTGAGTTGTGATGAGGTTAGGTTTCTAGTTTTATATATATATTGTCATTGCGCAGTGTGTGTGTGTGTGTGTAAGAGAGAGGGGGAGGAGGGAGAGAGAGGGGGAGAGGGAGCTTTCAAAGTAGTCTTGATTTTTTATGACTGCCTGGACAACTCCCTGCAGTTGATTAGGGGACTGCAGGCTTAAACATATAAAGAACATATAAAGAACAGTTGCTGGAATTGGGTATGTCTAGTTTAATGAAAAGAAGGACTAGGGGAGAGATAGCATTGTTCCAATATCTCAGGGGCTGCCACAAAGAAGAGAGAGTCTATGGAGAAGAGCTATTCTCCAAAGCACCTGAGGGTAGCACAAGAAGCAATGGGTGGAAACTAATCAAGGAGAGAAGCAACCTAGAACTAAGGAGGAACTTTCTGACTGCTAGAACAATCAGTGGAACAATTTGCCTCCAGAAATTGTGAATGCCCCAACACTGGAAGTTTTAAAGAAGAAATTGGACAACATTTGTCTGAAATGGTATATAGTTTCCTACCTGAGCAGGGGGTTGGACTAGGTCCCTTCCAGTTCTGTTATTCAGTTTTCTTGGCAAAGTCACCAAGATAGCTTCATGCCAAAGATGGACCTTAGGGTCTCCAAGTTTCCAGTCAATACCTTAACCACTACACTGGTTCCCAACTAATGAGTAATGATTTTAAAATTTGTGCAAATAGGTGATAGCACTTGAGTAAGCTACGTTTTAGGTTTCTGAATTCTCTCTGCCCACATTTCCCAAGTCTTTGAGTGGCCTTCCCCAATGCAGTAGATGAACTGCAGCAACCTGGAAAGAGGCTGCAGCTCTTCTTCATTTTTGGTCTTTTCCTTGGAATCAAAAAGAGAATTTTTTACAATCAGATACATTCTTCCTCTACCTGAAATCCCCTATCTATGTTTTGGTTCATATGTTTCCGAAAACATAGAGTAAGTCTGAGAATGATTGTTGGAAGGGACCTTTATAACAATCAGAATCCTGTGTATCAGAGCCTTTTTAGAGTTTTTCCTGGAACTCACAGTCTCCCAATTTTCAGCCTTATGCCCTAATCACTACACTGATTCTCTTTTATCATCATGCATGTTATCCTAAATATTATTCACATACAGGTGATCTTAGTGTCTGATGCTTTTTTATACTATGTACCTGGGTTTTTGTCTATTTGCTGCTAACAAGCTTGAAGTAATTTGTGTGAGAAGTAAAACTTTGGGGGGGGGATATGTTCTATGATTTGAAAAGAATTGATTTCTCTTGTGTTTATACCTAGTGTACTTACAAATGCCAACCCATAGCCTCCAGTTACACCCCTGAAGCAGATAACTTGATAGGTAACTTTAATTTAATTAACCATTTTTTTATGGATAATGGGCCCCTATATCAAAACGGGACAAATATAAATCCTCTAATTGCAAACCAATTTGTGCAATAGATGTTATAGCAAAATTATATACTGAACTTCTGCTCAAAGTAGATGATTGGACTTCAGAAAATAACATCTGGAATAGCTACCTGGCTTTAAGCATGGCTACTTTACAGTAGATTAAGCCTTTGTGTTAAATACAGGTTTGAAAATGTGATTTTCCCAGTCAACTGTTGCTATATACGATGATCTGATCCTCATCTCATAAGCTATGGTTGGGAAAAACATTTATCATCTCTAGGAGATAATTTTAATTTTGTGTTTAATTTAGAGTTTAATTTACTGTTTAGTGTCTGACCCAGTACAATGCCCCTCCAGCTTTGATCTTCCAAGGAAAAACTGGACAGCGCTTTCTATAGTCCAGAGGTGTCCAACCTTGGCAACTTTATGATTTGTAGGCTTCAACTCCCAGAATGGCTGGCTGGGGAATTCTGGGAGTTGAAGTCCACAGGTCTTAAAGTGGCTAAGGTTAGACACTCCTGCTATTAGTCAATCACTGAGGCTAAAGGCAGATCATATTTTGGCAGCAAGAGAGTGGCTTTGAGGTACAATCTGGTGATAACCAAGTGGCTTTGAGGTACAACTTGGATAATAATGTTAAAATGGAAACCACACCCTGAATGGTAATCACCCAGATGATTACTTTGCCTCTCTATCTACATCAACATCACAGGCCCCAACAAGCAAACACAGAAGTTTAGAGTTGTTTTAATATGTTCTTCCTCTAATATGATTCATGCCGTCATCTTCCAGAAAAGACTCTTTGGAATCTGTTGGACAAATGTTGCACAAAAGAATGAACACAAATTTGGCATTAGGACTCATAACAAGGACAGAGTAATATTAAAGCATTTCATCCTTCTAGGACACCCCTCAGGCTTCAAAGTTAGTGGTTTGTGGGGGGGGACACATTAATTCCAAAATCGAGTAAGAGGTTGCTGAACTCACATTAAAAGGTTTCAGGAAATCACAAAGGGTCTTAACAATACTACAGTTTGAAACACAATTATTAATTGATAAGGGGTTGATCCTTTGACTTCACATGTAAATTACAACTGCATAATCAATCTGTCATCCACTCTCTTCCATCCCCACCCTCAATTTAAATCCTCAATCAGTCTCGCCATTCTGGCACCAAGTAAATAAGCAAAGAGAGAAGCAGGTGTGATTGTAATGCAATGAGGAAATTGTAAACAATAATTTGTATATACTCCATTGGCTAGAGATGCCAAACTGGGGAATGTATTTAGGAAAATGGGAGTTCCGGAACATCTTACTGCTCTCATCCTCATAAAAAAAGTACACACAGAACAGAAAACCTAGGCCAGATGAAATCGGCTGAAACTGACTAGATCTAGGTCAGCAGATGAATGAGACAAGGCTGCATGTTCTCCTCATTTGTTCAACCTTAATGCTGAATATTATTATTGAAGAAGATTGTGCTTGGAAATGATCTGTGTGGTTTTAAAACTGGAGAAAGATTAATAACCTGTGCTATACTGATAATACTACTCAGATAACTGAAAATGCAAATGATTTGCAAGTGTAATTATGGAAGACCAGCAGTCCCAAAAATGCTTTTCAAAGGCAACTGGACTTTCTTGTTTTTTTTCCTTGAAAATACTTTGCTTCTCATCCAAGAAACTTCTTCAGTTTTGACTGAATGATGGGGAATACAAGGATTTACATTCTTTGAATCCGGTCATTAGCACTCTAAAGGCGTTTGTTTGTTTGTGTTTAATTTATAAGCTGCTCATCTTACCTCAAGATAAGACAGGATGGTTTGCCTTCTGCAACAATTTCTGATTAACAACTGAAGTTATATAATAACCTTCAGAGTTCAAAATGTTTTGGTCAATTACAAAAATAAAGTTTCTTAAATAAACAAGAAATAATGGATGGAAACTAATCAAGGAGACAAGCAACCTGGAATTAAGGAGAAACTTCCTGATAGTGAGAACAATTAACCAGTGAAACAGCTTGCCTTCAGACTTTGTGGGTGCTTCATCACTGGAGGTTTTTAAGAAGAGACCGCTCAGCCATTTGTCTGAAATTGTATAGGGTCTTCTGCTTGAGCAGGGGGCTGGTCTAGATCTCCAAGGTCCCTTCCAGCTCTATTTTGACTCTAATTCTGATTCTGATTCTGATTCAGACAATTTCTTTTCCCTAGGATGTTTGATCTAGGATCTTGTCCAATACTTGATCGGTCACCAATACTTTTGTTTAGTTTCATTTTTGCTTCTCTAACTCTTCTTAGGTTTAATCTCATCATATAATTTGCTCTTTAAAAAAGGCTAAAGGTTTCCCTTGTCCAGTCATGTCTGGCTCTAGGTACTTGCTTTTTAAACGTTTCTTACTACAGTATATCTCCTTTCTAAAAGATCCCCTTTAGCAGCATATTCCAAGAGTTGTTGATTAATTGACTGTAATATTACCAACAAGTCAGAGTTTGCAATGTCTCTTGCAGTAATGATGAAAGACTCCCTGGAGATACAATCACTCAGTATATCTTCCATTCAAACTAAAACTCCAGCCAAAGTACTCCGATCTGGGGTGGGTGTATGTATGTAATTTCTTAGGTGAAGTCACACTCCTCATAAGTGAGAGGTAAATGGAGGGTGATATGACAGAAGGCAGCTGTTCCATAGGGAAGAAAAGAATGTGGAGAAGGAAAAGGCTGCAAATATTTGTTTATGTAGCAAATGATCTTCCTAAAATTCCAAGGGGAGAAACAATATAAATAACAGTTTTATTAGTTCTTGTTTCTAGCAATCCAAAACATGTTCATGATTTGCAGGAGAGAGAGAGAGAGAGAAAACCTGTGTCTTGATAAATCACAACTTTGCTGAAAGCAGAGATGGGATTCAGCCGGTTCGATCTGCCACTTTCCTCTAAGTCCCATCCATTCAAGATGGCTGCTGCTTCTCTGTGCTGCGCGCTTTCCAGATGGGACTTAGAGGAAAGCGGCAGCTCACAGCTGCTAAATTGCATGAGACGCTCTCTCTCCCAGCAAGAGCAACAGCAGAGAGAAGCAGCCGCTGCCCCGGAGAGCAGACATGGAGCGGAGCAGGCCCCAAAAGACTGCTCGGTCGACTCTCGCCATATGGCGGAAGCTGTGCATGCGCGGAAGCTGTGCACGCACGCATGCGCGCACACTCACATTTTCAGCAAACCGGTTAAGTGGGTTGAATCCCACCACTGGCTGAAAGTCACATTATTGAATCCTACACTGATTGGATCACTGACATATTCAACATAGTGCAGGCTTGTAAGTATACATGATTAAAAATGGCACGTTTAATGTGTAACTCTTTTGACTTTGAGATACAGTGATAGGTTGGTATTCAACTGCTTTGAAACTCAAATTTGGTACTCAACACATTTTGATGTGAAAATTTTGTCTCAGTACTCATTGTTTGTTTGGTACTGAATGGACAAGCTAGATGTCAGTGTCAGCTGCCTTGTGACTCCCTATATTATTCCTTATGGGGAAAATTTGTTTGGGACTTATCATTTTTAGTACTCATTGTGCCTCACGGAGCTAATTAATGATGAGTACCAAGGTACCATTATATATTAATAAAAGCTAATGCAACAGCAAAAAGATAAACTGTGGCATTGGTTCAGCTCTGCAACCCACCAATCTTTTTAAATTTGGATCTGAGAAAGGAAAGTGTTAGAGCTGTGGAATAATAGCAAACGTAACATGAATAATGAGCAAATGATAAAAATAAGTAAAAATAAAAATAGCTGAGTTACTAGAACAAGACTGAATGGGGGAAAATGATGGAAACAGAATGAGTTCTAACTAAATAAAAATCACAATGAAAAGAAAAAAAGCATCAGGAAGTAAATTTAAAGTAAATCAATATAGTATCAGAAATATAGGAGCAATCAGAAAGGCTATTAAACAACTATAAAATGGATCAAATCAAAATGAATATTTAAACAAATCTTACAGTATATTAAATGCCAGTAATAATAAAAGAAAATTAGAGCCAAGATTTTTTGGGGGAGGGTGGGAATTAAAAAACACCAGCTAAGAATGAAAAATGATAGGAGATAAAAAATATTTGAAAAGAGGTGGGGGGAAAATAAAACCAAAAAAAGAAAATAATGCAAGAATAAAAATCACTCTCACTTCATAGAATTATGGGAAGCATATGAAAAAGAGCGGTGTCATAGGAATAGATTGTGTTATTTGGGGGGAACCTTGGTAAGAGTTGAAGTCCATAGGTTGTAAAGCGGCCATAATTGCCCACCCCTGAAATAGACTCTAAAAAGCCAATCGTAATGGTTTAATTTGGACTCTTGCAGAAAGTATAGGGTGGATTTAATGTCCTAAATTGCACTTCTCAATTTTATAATACTAATAGACAACCTGTGACACCTTCGATTATCTTTTCAGAGATATCTCCTACCAGATTCTTCAATGCCTTCAACAATGACAGAGCTTTTAATGTACTGTCTTCACTGGAAACATTGGGATACATTCTGAGATGTATTTTCCTTGAAAATAGCATGTGTTGAACTGTATACAGGAAGTCCTTGATTTACAGCCATCTGTTTAGTGACCGTTCAAAGTTACAACTGCACTGAAAAAAGTGACTTACAACCAGTTCTCCCACTTATGACCATTGCAGCATACCCATGGTTATGTTATCAAAATCTGGATGGTTGATTATCAGCATGTATTTACAACAATTAGGACAATTCTTATGAAAGTAGATAGTTCTTTGTCTGCCACATTTAAGGCAAAGATAAATTATACACAACTTCAATATACTTTTTGACTCTGACTTCAGTCATCCCTCACTATTGGTCCTGTTTACTAAAATTGGCAAGAGTTGGTGTCCAACGTCATTTGGAAGATCTCAGATGTTATACATAAAGTCAACTTCTAGTATAGTTACATATCTCCCTCAGCACCAATTATTAACTGTGAATGGGAAGATGGAATCTTTAAACATGCCTAAGAATGAAGAGATTGTCTTAATGCAACTGCGTATTTTACTCCTGGCTCAGAAATATCTTGGTAACATTTCTTTCTAGCACCTTTATAAGTAAAGGGGAATTTATTTATTGGTTTTGTATCTTTTTACCAATCAGTGATCCTCAAGACACAAGTATAAGCACAGAAACAAATGAACCAAAAGCACCTTTTAAACAATTATGAATGAAATAAGGAGCATTGGCAGGAGAAAAGAGTTGTGCTTTGATACATATTTTCCAAAGCACCAAAAGGCAAGACAAGAAACAATGGATGGAAACTAACCAAGGAGAGAAGCAACGTAGAACTAAGGAGAGATTTCCTAATGGTGAGAGCAATCAACCAATGGAATAGCTTGCCTTCAGAAGTTGTGGGTGCTCCATCACCGGACAAGCTTTTGTCTGAAATGATATAGGATCGCGATGGCGAACCTATGGCACATATTGGTGGGCACGCAAGAGTTGTCCTAGCTCAGCTCCAGCGCACATAGCTGATTTTCAGGCCTTCCTGTCCCACCGGAAGTCAGCAAACAGGCCATTTCCAGCCTCTGGATGGCCTGGGGGGGGGGGGAGGCTGTTTTCGCCCTCCCCAGGCTCCAAGAAAGCCTCTGGAGCCCGGGGAGGGTGAAAAACGGGCCTACCGGGCCCACTGTGCCATTGCGTGCCAAAAGTGGGGGGAGTGCAGGGGGGTCGTGTGCACTTGCGTGGGGGGGGCGAGGCGCATTGTATTATGGGTGTGGGTACGCGCATGCGTGACCCCCTGCACTCCCCCCGCTTTTGGCATGTGACGGCAAAAAGGTTAGCCATCACTGGTATAGGGTCTCCTGCTCAAGCAGGGGATTGGATTAAAAGACCTCTAAGCTCCTTCCCAATTCTATTATTTTATGTTCTGTTTTAAATTGAGGAAACGTTGCCTCAGAATTGAGGAAATTGCAGATTTACAGATCAAAACTGTTAGATTCTAGTCTGCCAGCATGTTCTCTGGAGAACATATCCAGTTCTACATACACACTTTAAAAAATAACCCCCCCCCCCAATAGCTAAGATGTGAATCTCTTAACTTCTAATGATTGGTATTTTTGAAGCCATTTGTGTGCTGTCAGTTGCTTTACAATCAAATCCTACAGGTTTACAAAAAGCTGGCAATTTTTTTCCCCCTTTACTTTGTGTTATCAGCATATACAAAACAAACAAAACGTTTTCAAGGGAGCCCAAGATTACTTCCAGTCACCCAAGCACAGCTTGGGGTGGGGTGCATCTGACGCGTAACAACCGTTTTGAAGCAGAGGAAACCCACAGAGTTTCCTGAGGTAGTTTGAATGCTTCACTAGCCTTGCTCGCGCCCTATCTCCCATTCGTCGTGTCAAGAGATGCACGGCCAGGGTTTGTTTTATTCCGTTCCAGATTGATGGTGAGAATGAAGAACCAAAGCGACTAACAAAGCCTAAGAAACACCCATCATCAAGCTCAGGAAACGTCTTCATAAATTTTAATCACGCTGCAAAACAAGAGCTACGAACGACCCAGATGGGACTCGAACCCACAATCCCCAGCTCCGGAGGCTGATGCCTTATCCATTAGGCCACTGGGTCACTCGGAAAAGAGCTGTGAGAGCCGCGTTCTAAGGGCCCCTCCCGACCACGCATGACTCCGCCCACCCACGTCCGTCCTTTCCCTCCTGTTTTCGTTTCCCCGTCACTAAGAAATTGGCCACGCCCCCTCCCGCCTCGGTTAGCCTCGTGTTCTACCAGCTCACGCCCCCTCATCTCGCTACCCTTTCAGCGGATTCGAAGGCTGGCCGCGTTCTAACTCCTTCTCAAAGGTTTGCCGGCCTGAAACTGATTTACTGGCCGTCTGGAAAGCGTTTACCGCTAACCGGCTATCCATAGTGTCACCACTTGAAAAAAATGCTGTATGTGACCATATAAACAATTAAGAATCCCCGGTAACCAAGCTGACGACATAACGGTCAATTCTACCCCACGCGGAGTTCGTTTCGTAACGCAAACCGCCGCCCCTTTTACGCTGGGAAATGTAGTTCCGCGGGCCTCACGCGTGGGCGTTGCACATAACGATCGCGAGATCTCGGATTTACGAGAGACTCCCTCCCCCCCTCTCTTTCTCTCAGGAACGCGAGAGCTTGAGCGTTTTATATTTTTTCAAACTGGCCAATGAGAAGTTTGCTTGGACTCGAATTGGCCAATGAGAGCGGGAGGCCGCAAGAAGTTTAAATCACACCTCGAGGAGGCGGGGGGTGAGAGGAAACGAGAGTGGGAGCTCCGCAGCTCCAGCAGTTCGGCGCAACGTGTTGGGGCGCTGTCGGGTAAGTGGCTGAGCCGCGCCGGGTCTGTGGGGGGTGAGCAGGCTTAGAGGGTCAGAAAGCGGGGAAACGTCGGTTCAAAAGCCTGGGGGAGGGGGGATGTTAATGAAATACTTTTCCAGACCGGTTCCGGTCACCTTCCTTCTTCTCTCTGCCGCCGCTCGTTCGTATTTGTAACGTTGTTTCACGAAAGCTTCATTTCCTAGCTAGGGAAATAGCCAGGGCGCTTTTTCGTTCGCCTGAGTTGGCTCATTTAGCCGAGGTTTTAACTCAAGTTGGCTCACTTTTCTGGGCTCGCGCGACACGCTGGACTGTTAAAATTTATGAGAACCGAGTTCGCCCAACGCGCGAAGGGTGTACAAATAAATTGCGGTTGAGGGGGGGGGGGGTGTCTTGTGACCGCTGCCAGTGAGTGAGTGGTGTGTTTGGGGAGGGGATGTGAGGATAACAACGGCGTTGCGTGTAATGCCCTAAAAATTCTCTCTTCGCAATTTCAATGGACTTTCCGCAAGATTGACCGCGGGCCTAAAGTAGATGTCCAGAGTAAAAGCAGTAAATTCAGAGATTGAGCTCATTTCCTTCCGAAGAGAAATTAAAATGCTTTGAGAGCCCTATTGTAGACTCTAATCCCCTTAATTCAGAGGCGTAAAGTTTGAAACCAAGTCAGCTTGTGTGTATCTTAAACGTTCGCAAACTTGAAGCCCTAGGGAAAGTTTAAATTTAAATACCATTTAAGTCAATGTTTGAATAAAATATGCTTGAAACAGAGCTGCCTTTTTGGCCGTAAACTGCATCTTATCCGGCGTTTGCCAGCTGTAGGTAATTTACGAATGGATGCCAATTACAGTTCTGCAGTCAATATCGTTAAAGGGTAATATCTTAATTTTAACTACTGGGTCTTTTTGTAGGTTTAAAGACATATCTGTATAACAGTCACCATGTCTACCAATGAGAATGCTGGGGCAATGGCTGCCCGCCTGAACAGATTCAAGAACAAGGGCAAAGATTCCAATGTGAGTAACTGTCAACTAGGGATACAACTGCTTGTATTTTTAAAGCCGTAGCTCAGCTTTTCAATGTATGTGTTCACTAGGAAATGAGGCGACGACGGGTGGAAGTCAATGTAGAACTGAGAAAAGCTAAAAAAGATGACCAAATGCTTAAAAGGCGAAATGTAGGCACTTTTCCAGATGATGCCACTTCACCTCTGCAAGAAAATCGGGGCAATCAGGTAAGTGCCTATTTTATAAGCCTTCTGAAGATTTGCCTTTAGTTGTCTACTTTAAGCTGTAGTTCTGGTTTTGGACAGGTATTTTTCCCAGTCCAGTTTCCCAGTAAGGGGGGGGCAGAGATTCAACCTGAGGCTTTCTGTTCACTATCATTGAGTTGTAGGTCTTACAAGCTACATTGTAAAATATAACAACACATTTTTGATCTACTCTAATTTGACTTTTGTGAACAAAATAAGTTTGAACATTGGAATGTAAAAAAGAAGTATCTTTTGTTCTATCTTAGTAAAGGAAACTGTAAAATTAAGGTTTGTGTATGTAATGGTGTAGCGCTGGTGAAGTTATTTTCCAAGAATACTGTAATTGTTAAACTTAATGTAGTTGTTTGAAATGTTGCTTGCAGGTTGCTGTTCACTGGTCTGTTGAAGAAATTGTTAAAGGCATTAACAATACTAATTTAGAATTCCAGCTGCAGGCTACTCAGGCTGCCAGGTAAGTGTCAGTATGCATTATATTCTGCATGAAACAAACTGCAGATAAGAGGTGAAAAATTGTAATCTGAAGTTTCATAGTAATATTTAGGACAAGAAGCTAAGAACTTGATACAGTTTTTAGCACAGTAAGAAAGCATATTTTTCTTACTTAATGGGTTAACCAAAATCTATTTTTGTTTAGTTTTGGCAATGCAGTATACAATCCAGAAAATTGTGGCTTTGTGCAGGATATGAGCCCAATTGATATATGATGGTTAGATGAGAGTAATGGGAATATCTAAAACTTTTAGAATACAAATCGGCAACCTAATTCTCTTGGTACAAGATGTTGGTACAAAATAAAGCATTAGGAATATGCAAGGTACTGTAAAAGTAATAGTTTATTTCATTTAGTCTATTAGTAATTGCTAGAAAACTTTGGACTTGCTATATGAGTACCAAAAACTAAACCTCATCCATGTTTATTGCCACTAAACTCAGATTTTGCATCTTATATACAATGCTTTGCAGCAAAAGGAATATTTCATTGTTCTGTGTCTAACTGAAACTGTAGTGACCAACTTTCCAAAATAAAATATGACTAACAACTGTTGTCATGGAAATGTAAATGTTCTCTCTAAAATATAGATAGGAAAGCTAAATTTATTTCTCTTACACATAGGAAACTGCTATCCCGAGAAAAGCAGCCCCCTATAGACCAGATTATTAGAGCTGGCTTGATACCAAAATTTGTGTCCTTTTTGGGAAAAGCAAACTGCAGCCCTATTCAGTTTGAAGCTGCTTGGGCACTGACCAATATTGCTTCCGGCACATCAGACC
This sequence comes from Pituophis catenifer annectens, assembly GCF_029215685.1. Taxonomy (NCBI): domain Eukaryota; kingdom Metazoa; phylum Chordata; class Lepidosauria; order Squamata; family Colubridae; genus Pituophis; species Pituophis catenifer. Next base: position 147,409,404 of record NW_027256882.1, read on the forward strand.
AGACAAAAGCTGTAGTAGAGGGTGGAGCAATTCCTGCCTTTATATCTCTACTGGCTTCTCCTCATACTCACATTAGTGAGCAAGCTGTATGGGCTTTAGGGAATATTGCAGGTAAGTTGGTAAAGCTGATGTGTTTCTTGTAAGTAACAGTATGCAAAAAAGCTGATGTATTTCATTTGAAATGCAAGATTTTTTTTCATATTTGTATAGTGCATAGGTACATAACTTTTTCCAAGTATAATCCTATGCCAGCATTTTCAACATTAAGAGCTGAGGGCGCCGTATTATATGGAACTTGTAGCTATTTCAGAGCCTTTTCTAGAATTCCTAACATTAAATGTTGAGGGCTGAGGGGATATCACTTAATATATGGAAGTTTGTTAAATATGCCCTTGAGCTTAAAATCTTCATTATGGTGCTTAGGTAGAAATTATGTAAAATTATGTACATTCCAATGCTACACATTTCAAGATTTTTTTTTTACAGCTCCGCAATGCTACTGTTGAAATCATTTCCACATGATGGTATTCAATGACTAACATATGTGACTACAATGTTCTTTGGCTTCTGGTCCATAGTGGCTAGTTTACCAAGGGTTTTAATGCTGTTATCAACAGGCTTCCTTGTTTCCTCTTCTTGAATAGTTTTCTATGGCAGTTATTTTTATAATGCTTGGATTGTAATCAAGTCAGTTTGTCATGGTGGTATTCCTGCCCTGAATTAGCAGTAATTCCATATGACCTCTTGGTCTTAGCATTTGACACTCTATTTCTGCCTTCAGGTGATGGCTCTGCTTATAGAGACTTAGTTATTAAATATGGTGCACTCGACCCACTTTTGGCTCTGCTTGCTGTTCCTGATCTCTCTTCTATATCTGTAAGTGTGAATTCTCAGCTAAAATCTTAAATGTGAAAAACAATTTCAGCACTATTTAATCATAACCATGTTTTTTTTTCCAGATTGGCTACTTGCGTAACATAACTTGGACTTTATCAAACCTCTGCCGTAACAAGAACCCTGCACCACCCATTGAAGCTGTTGAACAGATTCTGCCCACTTTAGTTCGCCTACTGCATTACCATGACCATGAAGTTTTGGCAGACACATGCTGGGCTATTTCTTATTTGACTGATGGGTCAAATGATAGAATTGAAGTAGTGGTCAAAACTGGCCTAGTGCCACAATTGGTGAAACTGCTAGCCTGTGGAGAAGTTCCAATAATGGTAAGATAAATTAGGGAAGGTTATGAAGTACTGAAATTCTTCATATGGGAGATGCAGTTCCCAACTCAAGTGTAGTAATCTCAACTTCTTGAGAAGCATACTTTTAATATTCTTTGGTTTAGAAATTGTTTCAGTATATTCATGTTGCTTAAATTGTAAGTTCTTTTGGGTGAATGTAGTGTTATCTTGAAATGGCTATACCTCTTTCTTTGACAGAAATTATTGAAATGTCCTTTTAATTTTCTATTTGGACATACTGATTTTTCATATTACCAAGTTCTACTCCTGCCTTAGGCACAAAGCTAACTGGCTGAATTTGGACCAGTCACTTTCTCTCAGCGTTAGGAAAGCAGCCATTACCAAAAATAAGTAAACTTTGATAGCTTGCCAAGAAAACTGCAGGGACGTGTTCAGGCAGTTGTCAGGAGTCAACACTGATTTGAATAGCCATGGAATTGAACAGATATGTGAATTCCACAAAGGTGTCCCCTACTGTATAATAAGATTTTTTTTTGTCAATTTTTTTTACATTTTTACAGTGGGTATACAATCATCCTCTAATGTTGCTGTTGCATTTTATGGTTATGATGAAGTAAAAGATTTAGGCAGCTTTTAACAGTTGGTTAAACAGTTATAGTATATATTTAGAATAGTAGTATTGAGAATTACATTAAGAACTTTCCTGGAGGGGCAGGCAAGCCTGCATGTAAATATTGAGGTATTGCTAAGTTTTCTTCCATATTCTGTAGACCAAGCATGTCCATGAGCCACATACTGTCCTGGACAGTTCGTAAAGTGACCCCACAAAATCCTCAACTTTCAACATGTGATTTATACGCAGATTTATTTTATATGCAGCCCAAAGCTTCCTCTTGTTCAGTATCTTAAACCTCTTTTCCAGACTCCATCGTTAAGAGCTATAGGAAACATTGTAACGGGGACTGATGAGCAAACTCAAAGTGTAATAGATGCTGGAGCACTAGTTGTCTTCCCAAGTCTGCTTATTCACCCCAAAAACAACATCCAGAAAGAAGCTGCATGGACTATGTCTAACATAACTGCTGGCCGCCAGGATCAGATCCAGAAGGTTGTGGATCACGGGCTTGTTCCATATCTTGTTAGCATCTTAAAGAAGGTAACGATGAAAATATATTTTGATATCTCTGCCATCTTTACCTTGCAATGAACTTTGGCTTTAAAAACATGATTTGCCTCTGGGTAGAAATTATTAAATTCATAGTAGCCTATAAGGCTTTATTTTCTATCTAGATGTTTCAGGGACACATTTTTTCAACTTTTGGGGAATGTAATAAAAATAGTCTGTATGAAATATCTTTGCTATTTAAGAACATGGGATATATTGATCTGTCAAATTCTTAATTTAAAAAGGTACATCTAAACAGTGTTTAAATGTTTTGCCATGTAGAACTAGAAAGAAAGAAGGAAAATTTGATCCTATGATATTTTAGAAGGTTCTTTTAACCTTCAGGTGGTTTTTGGAGAGTTATGTGGAAGATTTCAGAGAAAGAACTACAAGTGTCTTTATTCCAAGGCCTGGAAAATTGGGTCATAAACTTTCAATAGATTGAAGAGTCACATGCTAAATGCAACTCATTATGTAAAATGTAAATGCATCAAAACATTTATTTGTATCCCACCCTCATTTTTACAAATAACTCAATACAGAGAGCATATCTAACACCTTCCTCCTCCTCTTTTCCCCACCCCAACCACCCTGTAAGAAGATGGGTTGGGTTGAGAGAGAGAGAGAGACTAGCCCAAAGTTGCCCAGCTGGCTTTCATGGCTAAGGTGGGACTTGAACGTGCAGTCTCTTGCTTTCCAGTCTGATACTTTAACCACTAGACTAAATTGCCTCTCTTTAGTCAGCTAATTAGAGAAGTGCTAGGTTTGAAGATGCAAACTGCCTTATGTTGGTTACTTCTTATCTTTTTGAGGTGATGGCAAATAGAATAAGTTAAAACCATCAGTTTTATGTTCCAAAAGCAGTGAAATAGTATGCAGGAAATGACACTGCTTAACACTGCATTTTAAAAAAAAAACCACACTAATTCTTCCATGATGTATCCAAAACTGAGTCATGTGCTGAGTGGCTGTACAAATCAACTAAACATTTCAAAGGGAGAGCAGAAGTGTATAATCTTACAGTTATACATGTATTTACATTTGTGAGCGTGTCACAAAACGTCTAACTTTACAATATTAAACTTTGTTGGACCCCTTCAAGGCTGTTCTATTGCTGTCTCCTTACTTTCCTGTATCTTAAAACAGGGAGACTTTAAATCCCAGAAGGAAGCTATATGGGCAGTGACCAACTATACAAGTGGAGGAACAATTGGCCAGATCATTTACCTTGTCCAGACAGGTGTATTAGAGCCATTATTGGATCTGCTTGTGGTTAAAGACAGCAAAACAGTCCTGGTGATTCTGGATGCTATTACTAATATTTTTATGGTAAGTTGACAATGCAACCCACTGGGGGCGGGGGGGGGGGGTGGCTGGAGCATTTTGTGTATTTCACTACCAAGAGCTCTTAAAGCTTAAAGCATGTTCAGAATATCTTACTTGTATGAAATGAAATTTGGTCCATTAAAAATGAAATTATCTCTCTAGGCAGCTGAAAAAATAGGTGAGATTGAAAAGCTGTGCATCTTGATTGAAGAATGTGGTGGCTTAGACAAAATTGAAGCTCTACAATCCCATGAAAATGAGCAGGTTTACAAGTCGGCTGCAACTCTGATTGAAAAATATTTTTCAGCAGAGGTAAGTAAATTCAAGTTGGCCTGCAGAGGCTGTTGCATAATAATAAAAAAGCTACCTGATAAAAAGTAGATAAAAAGTTTGTGCATGTAAGGGCTTAGCTTTCTGTAACACCATTAAGGGTGCTGCTGTATTAAAAACATGAAAAGATTGTTACTTTTTATATGTAAACAAGCAACTATTTGTGCTTGAAATATGACAGCATGTATTAGATAGACTGTGAAGAAACTTAGAATAATTTAAGCTTTACTCTTTTATTACAGGAGGAAGATGAGAATGTTGTTCCAGAGTCTGGTTCTGATGCATATACATTCCAAATTCAAGACAGTCCTGATACCTTCAAGTTTTAAGTCTCTTGACCGTCTTCAGCCTGGTTCTTCCCCCCCCTCCCCCCAACTTTCTGTTCTGTCTCTTACACTGCCTTTTTTCTATGTGAAATGTGAAATAGCACTTTGTTTCAACTAAAACTACTTGAAGAGATCATGGCAGTTACCTATGCCAAGTGAACTTGTGTCTTCTACTTATATGTCCTTTTTTGTATTCTGTAAATTCTCCAGTTCTGAATCTACTGCCTTTCAGTAGTGGATGTACCTAGATTTAGATTATATCCTTACTACGGTTGGCCAGACAGAAATGGTTTGTGAATCTTGACTCTCAGTTTGGTTTGCAGAACACACAGCGTTCAGTAGCAAAAGCAAATCTCTCGGACTGATTTTAAAGAATACTTCTTCAAATGAAATAAACTGGTATTTGAGTATCATCCAAAGTGTAAAAAAAACTCTTTTTCTGGAGATGCAAAATGCTACAAGTTCACTGCATGTCAATAACTGTGTACTACCAAACTTTCTGCAGTTACCACCAGAGTCATGTTAGCAGAATGAAAATTATTTGGGGCAAGAAAAGATGGCAAAGCAAACTGAAACATTGATTTATTGTCCTCAGAAGAAGTATTGTATTACCATTTTCAAAATGACATTTTCAATCTATTGTTTCTCAACCTTGGCAACTTTTAAGATTGGGTGTGGACTTCAATTCTTTTCTTAAATAGAGCGAGCCACATTCAGATTTCCCTTGTTTGGGGGAGCAGGGATATAATATGCCAGCAGAAGAGTCACATTAGGCATTTTCCAAATTTGTTGACATGCCGAGACCAAAAGGTTCACTGCTCTAGCGGCAATGGGTGTGTGAGTATATGAAGACTGGGTGTTGCTTCCATTGCATCTAGATCAAGCCTGTGTATTTTATGCCCCTGGGCCACATATGATATTTTGGCTGCCTCGATCCAGCCCATGTAAAATCAGTTGAAATCAAATGTAAATAAGCATGCTGCAGGGAGCAGCAGAAGAAGCTGGATTGGTACCAGTTCTGTGCGGTTGTCACCATATGCTCCTTCAATCGGCCACCAGCTGCGGGAGGGCAAGGAGGGAAGCCACTTCTGCCCCTGCATGGCACTTACCCGTCACCTGGAGCAGCCTGAGGAGATGGTGGTCATTGCATGAGGTCATCTGGGTTTCTCATGTGACCTCTTAGGAAAATTAATTGCCCACTCCTAATCTAGATAACAAGCTTATGGAACTTCTACACTAGCCTAATATTAAACAATAGCCTATAATATGAGCAGGGAAGTATGTTGTTTAGACAGGAAGGATTTAGGAAAAGATTAGAAAATTAATCTTTTGCCTTATTTGATATAATGGCCGATAGCTGGGTTGTTATTTAATTGGTTCTAGCCTTGCTTTGGATAGTTTTTTTAAGGCAAAATGATTTACAAATGTGAAATTTAGCAGAAATCAGCCTGAATATTCAGTATGGTGGAATAGGGTTTTAAAAAGAAAACTTGCTGCATTAAGGACTGTTCTAGTAATCCTACCACCACAGGCCAAGCAGAATTTAAGATGGTCATTATACCCTTGATTTAGCATTGCTACAACCTTGTGTTGAAAGCAGCAGTGGCAAAGTGGTAGCTTAATCAGATCCTCCACAAAAGCTTATAGGTATATTCAGAGCTGTGGAGTCGGGAGATAAATGTTCCGACTCCGACTCTGACTCCGACTCCTCAGTTTTTTGTACTTCCGACTCTGACTCCCCGACTCCGACTCCTCTGTATTAATATGCGAATGTATTTTATACATTCCTTGAAGGAAAGAAAGGCAACATACATGTCATTACCACAGGACTACTGGCTGGGAAGCCAACAGTCTACTGTATTGAACAGTTTAAGCAAAAGACAAACACAATGAAAAAGTTTTATTAATTTTTTTTTATTAATTTAATTAATCAAGTTGCTGGATAGTAGCAGCAGGCATAAACATCAGGAACAGGAACTTTACCAGTTCAAAAATACAAACCACATTATTTGGTTGTTTTAGAACAAAAACAAAGCTTATCTATATGAACCAAAAACAAAATCTGTAAAACCTAGAAATGGTTTATATTAATCTTGAAATGTAGTTATAGGCTTAGCAAATGCAAATCAATTCAATGTAGAGTTCTAAGGAAGAGAATTGCCTCTGCCAGATCCTCTTTCATAGAGGCTCTTAAGTCAGACTTTATTATTTTTAGGGCTGAAAATAATCTTTCGACACTGACTTGGGTGGGTGGCATTGCAGTAACTATTCTGGCCACATCACTAACGATCTCTGGATAAACAAGGATGGCTTCTTCAACAGTAAGTTTTTTTTTTTTATTTTTTTTATTTTTTAATTTGATTTATATGCCGCCCTTCTCCGGAGACTCAGGGCGGCTTACAATGCTTTAAGCAATAGCCTTCATTCTTTTGTATATTTTTATACAAAGTCAGCTTATTGCCCCCACAAACTGGGTCCTCATTTCACCTACCTTAGAAAGGATGGAAGGCTGAGTCAACCTTGAGCCTTGGAGAGATTCGAACCAGCAGAAATTGCAGGCAGCTGTGTTAATAACAGGGTGCACTAAACCCTTGTACTATCAAGGCTCTTATCAAAACTATCAAGTTTTGATGAGCGATCATACTTTTCAACTTCTTTTAGTGCTTTATAAAACTCCTGTTGGAATTTTTTTATTTGGACATTTACTGGTTCTGTAACGCTTATGCGACGTCGCTTTCCTTTAGCAACTTCCATTTTGTCTAAGAAGGAATCAAAGTCTAATTCTTCGTTTGAAGAAGATGATTCTGAGTTACCACTATTGCTTAAAAGAACTCCATCCTCCTGTGGAGGTATTTCAGGTCGTAATCCCTTCATGCGAACTGCTACATCATAGAGGGCCTTTTTCCCAGTAGCAATCTGTTTACTGTTCAATAAAAGTCGGCTCATTGGGTCGACATAAATAGCCGCTAACAAGATTTCATTTTCCAGCAAAAGACTCTCTCTTTTCATCATTGAAGATGCAATGCCCTCAGCTATTAACCCTCCATTTTTGTTCAGGCGATATAACAGGCTCTTCCATTCCAAGAGGAATTTACCCGGGGTTAGATCATCACATTGCAACCTCTTGGTGACAGTGAAGGGGTGAGAAAGAAGGTTCTCCAGCTCTTTTGTTTGTGTCCACTGGCTTGCAGTTAATGCAAGATTTTCATTGTCCATTTCTTCTATGAAGTCTTTAAGTTCAAGCAAACGCTTCACCATTAAATAAGTGCTTCCCCAGCGAGTTGTTTGATCCAAAATGGCTCCTTTTCCTGCACGTCTTTTCAAAATTGCATCTGTTTTTGGGGCCCTGGCTGCAACAGTTACTTGCCGTAATTTGCCAATTAATGTAGCTGCATGGCGATCTTTTAATCCATCTCTTATGGCAAGTTGCAGTGTATGAACAGCACATCGCATATGATGAATAGTAGCAAGCTTCAATGCTTCTTCAACAAAGTTGTCTAAAAAAATGTCAGCATTCTCTTCAGTTTCTAAACTTTCTCTAATACTTGCAGAGCTGTCTTCCTCTAAGTCTAATATCTGTTTGATACCTTCTTCATCTGCCTTCATCTTCTCAATTGTGCTCAACATGTTAGAAGCGTTATCTGTCACAACACATAAAATCTGTTCCTTTTTAATTTCAAAATCTTCTAGAACACCCTCCACTAACTTCTGAAGGTAATCACTGGTGTGATGTGCCTGAGTGTCCTTTACTCCGAGGGTCCGTGTTATTGTTTTGTTATTTTCATCCACAAATCTAACATTAATAGCGAAATAATTGACTCTGTGACGTGTGCATGCATCCATTTTAAGGAAGACAAAACGTCCTTTCATAACTTTCTGTAGTTCTTCCTTTTTACATTTGGCCTCCTCAATTATAAGTTTCCTTATACTTTCTCTTTCCAGAGAAACACCGTTTTTTTGCCATTTCTCCATTTAGGCCTAAAAAGGCTGTCTGTGAAAAGAAGGATAGTGGTACACTATTCTTTACTACCATTTCAATAATGTGGTGTTTGAATTTTTCTGGTGTCATCCTTATGGTAACTTTGTCAGATATAAAGAATTTTCTTATTTGTGATTGTTCTCCAGTAGATTTCTGAACGTTTTTTGTCACAGAAGTAGATGCAATGTTTTCATTGCTATCTTTCTCATTCACGGCTTCTAACACTTTGGGATGAAAACGCTGTAAGTGTCTTTTCAAATTTGATGCTCTTGTAGGTGCATTTTTATCAGGCCCACTGAAACTGCTAATTTTTGCATCACATTGTTTTTCACCATCATCATCTTTTCTAATACATTGGCACACGTAATGTTTTCCATCACTTGATAATGCAAAGTGCTCATAAACAGTAGACTTTGTTGTGTTTGTTGTTAGCAGTCTTTTTGCCATTGTTTAGGATGCCTCTTTCCCTAAAATATAAAATATGTTATACTAACTGGCATATAATTAGATTTTTAATATCAACATACACAGTCTTGTAAGTTGTACGTACATGGCTTTATACAAACAAATAAGCTATATATCCCAGCACTAAACCTAGACATGATTTGTCCTATACAATATAAACACTTACAGTTGAATCCAAGAAGCTGTTCCACCAAGTTCTTCTAAGCCAGTGGTTCTCAACCTTCCTAATGCCGCGACCCTTTAATACAGTTCCTCATGTTGTGGTGACCCCCAACCAGGGGTGGGTTCTAAATTTTTTTACTACCGGTTCTGTGGGCGTGGCTTATTTTGTGGGCATGGCTTGGAGGTTATGTGACTGGGTGGGTGTGGCTAGCTGGTCATGTGACCGGGTGGCCATGGCTATGTGTATAGAGGGCTGAAAAAAGTCATTTCTGACAGGTCCTCGCACTTTTGACTGGTCCTCACACTTATGACCATCCTCACATTTATGCCCGTGCAGCATTTTTAACAACCATGTCACTCATTTCACAACTGCTTCTCTTCACCATGGTGACAAGATAGGGCAAAAACGTAAAATGTGAGGACAGTCGTAAGTTCGAGGACTGGTCAAAAGGGAGAGGACCAGTCAGAAATAACTTTTTCAGCCCTCTGAGTAGTCCATATACATAAAAGGATACAGCAATAGAGAGGGATGAAGGAAGGGAAGGGAAATTAGAGTAGGAGTGAGGGTAAGAGAGGGAGGAAGAGAGGAGGAGAAGGAGAAAGGAAGAGGAAGTAGGGAGGAGAAGAAGAGGGTGAGGAAGAGAAAGTAAGAAGGAAAGAAAAGAGAGAGGTGGTAGGTTTGAGGAGAAAGATTGCTGTACAATAAAAAAGATGAAAGGGAAGAAAGCCAACCCCAAACAAATATAAAGATATTAAGATAAAGAATGAATTGTTAAACTTTAAAGAATAAAAGAGAACAAATATGAATAAATAACAATAATTAGAAACACACATACAAACATACAATGTATTTTCTTTGAACAGAGTATTTGGCCGGTTCATAAATTTAAACAGTGTTTAGTCATTTCAATTAAATTTACAATTTCTATATTTCCTTTTTGCCATATTTATTCCTCATCTATTTTTGTAAAAAACCAATATTACCCTTCATCCTCATCTCTAATCTTAATCAAATTCAATTTTTCCCTTCTATTCTATATTATACCCCTTCCCATTGTCATCTATTTTTATATCCATCCTCACATTGGTTAATTATGTAATATTACAGTTGTTTAATATGAATTCAACATTTTAATATAAATCAATTAGTTATATAACTACCTTTTTTGTATATTAATCAATATGAACATGAATATTCCAATTATTTCCATGCAATCCAATTTCTTACAAATCAATTAATTATATTTACCAATAATAATAAACCAAATAATTTCCCCCATATATTCCTCCAAACCACAACTTAACCATTTCTGCTTTCAACACAATATACAATTAATAGTATCTCAATTATTACAATTCCCTAGTTAAATAGAGCTTTTTTTCTTTTGTGTTTTAAAATCTCCTTTTTTCCCTAAATTTCCCGTTGTTTGCACCTACCTTTTTTGGTGAGGAAAAAGAAAAGAAATCTGCCTGCCTAATTTTCTAACATGCAAAACCAACAGCCTGCTTTACTTTCTCTTTCGTTTTTCAGTATAGCTAGGGGGGGAAAAATCTGCAGTCTTTCCAAGCAAGCAAAAGAGCACTGAGCAAAACAGCTCAGAGCAAATCAGCTGGGGGTCGGGAGCCGATCTAATCAAGGGCTAATTAGCCTATGCTGAAGCTCCGTGGGCCAATAAAATTACAAAAAAACCACCGAACCATTTGTTAAATTGCTGGGTCGCCCACCCCTCGCCCACCACTATTTATTGGCAATAAATAGTGGTGCGGAGGGGCGGGGCAAGCCAGCAATTTAACAAACGGTTGGGCTGCACCACTGGCTCTAGGGCGGCCCTTTGAAGCCCCGTGGCAAGAATTTAAACAGTTTTTTTTCCTCTAGCCATCGGAGGCAGCAATAGATTGGGAGTGGGCGGGGTAAACGAACGGCCAGCGATCCAACAGAGCAGAGAGTGAGGGTGAGTGAAGGCATGGGGGGGGCAGAGAGGGCTTTGGCGACTCCTGTGAAATGGCCGTTCGACCCCCAAAGGGGTCGCGACCCCCAGGTTGAGAACCGCTGTTCTAAGCTCTTCTAGCAGAGAGAGGTAGTTGGGCAGAAGCTGCTGCCTTCTCCTTTTTGTGTGCTGATCTGCTGCTGAAGATAGGGCAGTGGGAGGATCCAGGAAGGGGCATTTATTATAAAACATGATTTCCCTAGTAGAATCCCATAGTCATGTTTAAAGTTTAAGCTAACAATCAGAGTTTACAAGTTTTTATAGCCTTAGCTGAATGACAGCAGTTTTTCCAATGGTTTACAGCTTCAGTCTTGAACTATTGACCCTCCATTCCCTTCACTTATGCAAGTGTCTCTAGTCCTGCAAAAAACATATTTACTTAATCCCTTATCAGTGAGAGGCTAGGTTACCCATGGGCGCTGCGTTCCCTGTAACAGCAGAACACAACACTATGGAAAGTATAAGTATTGCCACTCCTAATTGTGCGTTGCGTGCCTTATAGTGAAGCACATGAAAAGCATGCTTCTTCACGGTCACTTAACGTGTTCATTTTGCGGTTACGTGAGGCACTGCATGCATTGGTCTTTATTCTTACAGTAGAGAAGTCATTAATTATAACTTTTTGTGAATTGGGACATTTAAACTTGCTTTTTTTAAAATTCCAATCTAAATTTAGTAGGAGTCGGAGTCGGTGCATTGTTTGCCGACTCCGACTCCGACTCCAGGTACCCAAAATTTCCTCCGACTCCGACTCCTCGACTCCGACTCCGACTCCGACTCCACAGCACTGGGTATATTAGCAATTGTTTGGCGAGGTTGGTGGTAATAAGCCATCTGGAGAGACATATCCATGTTTATAGTTGTCACAAATGTGCATGTATGCTTAAAAGATTCTTTTCTACAAATTCAAAGTGAACTTGGTTATGATCAAGCCTACTGCTTTACATTTATCCTGAAATCTGGACACAATTGCAAAATGTAAATTTCTAACAGACATCAGCTGGTCAGGAAATACTCTGAATATCTGCTTACACTAGAGAATAAAAGGTCAGTTGATTGGAAAGTATAGCCCCTTTAGTATGTTATCTTTGAGTACTTTCACTGTTACCAAGAAAAGACTTGACTTTACTTGTTTTTAATATTTAATTGTGACATATTTGTATCAATTGGCCTATTTTAAATTTTAGAAACATGAAAACATTTTTTCAGCTCTCATTTTATGCATGCTCATACTGTAAAAAGGCAACAATAGAAAAAAAAAAACCCTACAAAATCTTACTCTAATGCCAAACCCCAGTGGGGTAATCATTAGAAGATTTTTAGTAATCTCTTTTTTTCAGTTGAAAAAAATCAGTGTCACCTAGATAATTATGGTGTTGATTCAACACCCCAGTTATCTTTCTAGATGACTGATTTTTTTTTCAACTGAAAAATATAAAAATGCTCTTGGGGAGTTTGAAAGAAACAATTTTTGGCAGTTAGAGATATTTTAGACCTATTTCTCCACTAAGACAAGAAGCACTCCATGGACCCAAATGTTAAGCAATCTCCAAATCTCCCTTTTTGGGGAAGGATAAGGTGATTTGTCTGAAGCTGATGAGAATTTAGAGGAAACTGATAATCTATTCTAGACTCATTTGAGTCTTGGGCTGGAATTTTGAGATACTTTTTTTCAGAAAAACTAACCAGATGTTTAGCTTCTTTGCAGAGGTAGCATTTCTATTTTTTCTCAATTCTAGTCAATTCTGGCTTTGAACCCTGAAATAAGTGCTTGGCCTTATTGCTATGCACTCAAAAGCCCGATTGGGCTTATCGGGATGTATTATTTTGGGGGAAATAGGGTAGTTCTGCAGCTGTTGGCCCTGGTTGCTCAGCTAATAACTTTGAATCCTGTAGACCACTTGTCTTCTGGTCCAGGAACCTGAACACCCAGCATGCATGGTCCAAATGTTTTCAGGTTTCTAACATTTAAATTAAATAGGCTGATTAGTAGAAATACTTGACCTTGGTCAAGACTGATCTAGTATAGCTTCCTGTAAATTACAGGCTAAGAAAAAAAACCCCGCTAACTAGACTTGTTTATACAAACAGCACTCCCAATATGTCATCTTATTTCCTTGCAACCTATCCTAGCTTCATAACACTGATTCATACATTGGTGTTTTTAACATTTCTTTTTGAGGAACTCATCAATTCTATTCAACCCTGTTGTGATCTTTCCCTTTCTCTTAGTCCATTCTTCCACAATTCTGTAATTAGATTTTCATACATTCTCAATCAGACCTTCAATGTATTTATACTGGTAACTCACTTTATATTCAGTCTCCATTCATTCTTGATCCTTGCTGCAAATTCTTATCCAACATACAAACAATACACACATCTTTATATTATATTACCCAACTAACACACCTCTAATGCTATCCCAATACATTCATTCAGAAATACATTCAACATCCAAGGGAACTTCACACTTGTCTTATTTGCTATTCAATGCTGAATCATTTGCTAAGCATCCCGTTCCTGGATCATTTTATTACAAAACTTAATTGCAAGACTGAAGCTTGGATTATGACTTTAAGTCAACTGTTACGTAATAGCTACTTTAAGGATTTTTCTTGCGTTCAAATTGAATTTGGTCTTCCCAATTTACAAGAATGGAGGTATTTTCTGCTGAAGTATATTCTAATACATGTCAAACTCGTGACCCACAGGCCAGATGCATCACACACTGGCCACACCCACGCCTGGTTTAGCAAAGGGAAATGCAAATGTTCTAACAGATCATTAATGGACCAGATGCTTTGGCTGAGTTGCTTTCTTGTTTGGTTGAATCCATTACAGAAATAAAACCTGTATCTATCAAAATCTTAATTTTAAAGTAATTTTAAAGGGGGGTATTTCAAACATGGACTAAAGAATTGGAATCTCCAATAAAGCGACAGCAATGGCTTCAGGTTCCCAAAAATGATTTAAATGGTAGCTACAGATTTGCGATTCAGGCTGCTTACCATATTTTTCGGACTATAAAACACACTCCCCCCCCCCCAAAAGTGGGTGAAAATGCCTATGTGTCTTATACAGCGAATATTGCATCAGCTGGGGGTTTGCCATACAAGGAGGAAGGGAGTTGGTGCAACAGCGGCCACAGGCAGCAGTGATCCCCGCTGCCTGGAAAAGCTGATTGGCGATATTCCGGGAGGCTGATCAAACTGCCAATCAGCTGCGAAGGCTCCAGCGTTCCCTGGATGAGGCAGCAACGCGGGATTCAGCCAGTTTGGCCGAACCAGTTGTTAACTTTGTATGCAGTTCAGAGAACTGGCTGATCCCACCACTGGCTGGCCTGGGCGCACTCTATGCCTGCCTGCCTTGCACAAGTTCATCAAGCAGTTTGCCAAGGACGCCCTGCCATTGCCCGCCATTACACCACAATTGCACCCTTCCCAGCCTGCATGGTGAACTATAGCATTGGGTGAACCCAGAGACACGGAGAGAGACAAGTATGAATGGATGACACTTGGCTTCCAGCGCCGGAGAGGGTGGGCATGGGAAGTGGCCACCTTTCATTGGATCATGTGTAATGAGACAGGGCTCTTCTTGCCGTCCCTTTTCCCCCCATTGCTGGGCATGGCATGGCTTCCTGCTTGAGGGAAAGAAACCATTGCAGCACAGTACCCAGGATCCTTTAGCCAAGAGCAAGCAATCAAAGCAGGGAGCGGTGGGGAAGCCTTGTGCAAAAACACACAGGCTGGGGAGGCAAGTTGGCGATCCCAGTTGCCTGGCTCATGGGAGGCTTGCGGGTACCTTCGGCAATGGAAGGCAGAGACTCTGGGGGAAGGGAGAGAGGCAATCTCAGCTGCCTGGATCATCGTCGGAACAAACATCCATTTAAGCAAGCTTCCAGCAAGCACCCATCTGGAAGGTCTCGTCTGCTCACCTCGCACAGTTGACTACCATTCCAATCAGTCATTCCTTTGTTTTTACTTTCACACACACACACATACTGGTATGTGGGGATGTAAAGGGGCACTGCAGAAACAAAATATGGTCCTATGAATAGTGCCTAATAAAGTGTCGTCTAATAAAGTGTCCTCTTTATAAACTGTCCTCTATAAAGGTAAAACCTTAAACATGTCCCCCATAACAGTATGTCTGCAGCAAATCCCCTAATAGTGTGTCATTCCTTGATGTTCTCAGCTACAGTGCCCTCATAACAACAAAGGACATGTTGCTGACAGTTCTTTCTCGCAGAAAAACACTATGATACCTCCTCATGCTACATACAGGATGTCAAACAAGGAAAGACTAGCATATCAAATTTCTTTTAAACTGGAAGTAGTAAAACATGCTGAGGAACATGGAAACAGAGCAGCGGAGAGACATTTTGAGCCACCTCCAACCGAAAAAATGGTAAGAGAGTGGAGGAAACGGGTGGATCAGCTGCAAAAAGTAAAAGATAAAAGTAAGCACAATTTTCTTGGGCTTGCTGCAAAGTGGCCACACTTAGAGGTGGACATGAAAGAATGGATCACATATCACCAGAATAATGGCTTCGCAGTTTCTACAAAAATGGTAATAGCAGGGACTTCCGGTGGCCCCGCAGACGACGAGGACGGTCTCCATAGACCGCCAGCCACCCGATCTGTAAAAAACCGCCCTGACAGTGCTAAACAGCTGTCCGGCGGTTTGAAAAAACTCTCCTTCGGGCAAAGAAGGAGAGGAGAGTCGGAGGGGGTGGGTAGAGCTCCCCGAAAGTCGCTGGATTAATTCCAGGGACTCGGAGGGTGAGAGCTCCCCAGTTCACCCCTCCCATCGCTCCGGATCGCTGGTGCCTCTGTTAATCAGAGCAAGACGTCTGCGTCCAATTCTGCCGGCAAACAGTGAGTTTAAATGATTTTTAACAAGGCAGACAGAGCGGAAGCAAGAGTGCAAGCTTTCTAAGAAAAACAGAACTTAACTCTGTGAATACATTGTTGCAAACGGAGCTCTCTTGAGCTGGAGGCTGGAGAGGAAGCCTTTGTTATGTGCGGAAGGGAAAGTGAAAGTTAAAGGGAAACTGCTTGTTAAGAGCCCTCTGCCTGAAGAGTAAATTGCTGGGGATTGAGTATAACTTGAAGAGAGGATTGTTTATGTTGGAAAAACTTTGAAATATACTTTGTAAGACTGTTTATAAGATTCTGTGGCTGCAAAAGGAAAAAACTCTTTTTAAAATAAAATGGCTGCTAAACAACTAAACCACCAACTTCTAAAGGGGGAGGAGGTTCCCCTGTAGTGACTCAAAAACAACAACTTCCGGCTGATACACAGTCACAAGACCTTAAAGAATTTATAATGGGTGCCCTGAACAATCAGACAGAAATGATGAAAGAATTCTCAGAAGAGTTAAAGAAACTTACAAGTGTGGTGGAGGTAAAACATAATGAAATAAGAGATGACATTGTTTATGCAGTTTCAGGATTGGCTACTCATATGTTAAAGATTGAGGAGAGAGTACGGGAAATTGATGATGCTAACTTGGAGCTTGCAACTAAACTAGGAGAGGTTATGATACAGACAGAGAGAGTGGATGACGAAATGGTTATGTTACAATACAGATCAATGGAATTTGCCCTGAGGCTGAGAGGTTTGAAAGAAAAGAGTGGTGAAAATTTAAAAGATGTTTGTTCCAATGCTTTAGCAGAGCTGATTTCAGAAAGGCCAGAAGATGTGGCAATTCAAATGGACAAAATTTACAGGGTCAATTCCTGGCTGGCAAAACAAAAGCAGCTACCAAGAGATGTGGTGATTTATTTTACAACAAGGAGACTTAGAAATGACATTTTGCAAGCGTCTTACAGAAACAAGACTAAAGTGGAGGGACAAGAGTTGGTGGTCCTGAAAGAGCTTCCTCCTAAAATGTTAAGAGACAGAAAGCAGTTTGGTTTTTTGGTGAATGAACTAAGAAACCAGCAACTCCAGTACAGATGGGATGTCCCATTTGGGATAATTGTGACATACGCTGGGCAAAGATATTGTTTAAACACAGTTGGAAAGGCAAAAGATTTTTATGCCAATGTTTTAAAGGCTGGAAGGCCACCCTCACCAGGGGGTGCTAGAAAGCAATTGGAAATTGAACAACAAGAGAAAGATGGAGGACAACCACAAACTTATGCTCAAGCATTAGCTGGAGGAGCTAATCTGGAAGAAGATCCACTATTGAGTGGGGGTCCACCACCAACCCTTGAGTCATTAACGATGATACAGCTGCCAAAAGATCAACGATTGACAAGAGCTACTTACAAACAACATCTGGCACAACAGCCTCAAGATTCAACCCAACAAGCCCAAAAAACACAAGCAGTGGGAGGAGCCAGGCCGAAGTCTAAAATGGCGGAGGAGGTTCAGCTGATGCTCTCAAAGCTTGGAACGCCCAGAGATGGCAAATAAATTTTTATCTTGGAATGTTAATGGTTTAAATTCTCCACAAAAAAGAAAGAAAATATTTCACTATTTGAAGCAATTTCAGAACGACGTCATTTGTCTGCAAGAAACGCATATTAAATCTTCAGATCAAAAGTACTTGATAAATTCGAAATTAGGTACACATTTTGTGGCATCAGCACCAGAAAAGAAAAATGGCCTAGTTATATATGTTAAAAGAGGCTTAGTGGCCAATTTAATTGAGGCTGACACTCAAGGTAGATATATTGCAATCGAATTAACAACACAGAATGGGAAGCTGCTTGTAATTGGAGTATACGCACCTAATCAACAACATGATAAATTTTACAAACTTTTACATACCAAAATATTACAATGGGACTATAGATCTTTACTTCTAATGGGTGATTGGAATGGGGTATTAAATACCCAGAAAGATAAAAAAAGTCTTTCCAAGATTTCCATGCGTGCTAAGTTGCCTAAATCTTTTTTTGATATCTTGGAGGATATGGAGCTCAGAGACATTTGGAGAGAAAGGAACGTATTGGAGAGCGATTTTACTTTTTTTTTCAGATAGGCATCAATCTTTTTCTAGGATTGATTTTATATTAACTACAAATGATCTTTTTTCTAGGGTGAAGAGTACGAAGATATGTCCAAGAACTTTATCTGATCACAGTCCGGTTTGGGTGGAACTAGAGCAGGAAAGAGGGGAAAGGAGGTCTTGGAGGTTAAATTAGAATTTATTTAGATATGAAGATAATTTGTGTGAGCTTAAAAAACAAATGAAAGATTTTTTTATTAACAATATGAATAAAGGAACTTCGATGGAGATGGTATGGGATGCGTGTAAGGCATATATGAGAGGAACATTAATTTTTTTGAATAATAAATATAGATTAAAACAACAAAATAGACGGAAAGAGATAGAGGAGGAAATTAAAAAGAAAGAACAATTGCTTATAATTAACCCGGGAGATAAAAAGGCAAAAGATATGATTAATATTTTAAGAGAGCAATTTAATATGTTAATGGCTGGGCAAGTAGCAACCAGCATACAATATGCCAGACATAACACATTTTGTAATGCTAATAAACCTGGGAGATGGTTGGCTTACACGATGAGGAAAAAACAGAAATCACGTGTTATAGACAAGATAGAATTTAGAGGTAAAGAGATTTATCAACAGAATTTAATAAAAAAGGCTTTTTTGGAGTTTTATACAAAGTTATATGCTAAAGATGCAACTCAAGATGCTGATATTGATAGATATTTAAAGATGGAGATTCCTGAATTAACACTGGAACAGAGAGAGAGATTGAATCAGCCAATAACTTCCGAGGAAATTGCTGGGGCAATTAAACAACTAAAAATAGGTAAGGCTCCGGGAACAGATGGACTAACAGCTGTTTATTATAAACATTTACAATCTGAAATGTTAGAACCACTCAAAATTTTATTTAATAAAATACAAGCAGGAGGAGGAGTACCACCTTCTTGGAAAACAGCCTTTGTTTCACTAATTCCAAAGGAGGATCAAAATTCCATTAAACCTGAGAATTTCAGGCCAATTTCACTTTTGAATACTGATTATAAGATTTTTGCTAAAATATTAGCTAATAGATTAATGCCAGTTATGCAACAAATAATTCACAATGATCAATCAGGGTTTATAAAAGGGAGACAAATGAGATATAATGTTAGACAAATTGTAAACTTACTGGAATATTTGGAAAAAAATAATCAAGTCCCTGCAGTGTTTATATTTTTGGATGCAGAGAAGGCATTTGATCGTTTGAACTGGCAATTTTTGTTCAAAATAATAGAGAAAATGCACTTTGGGGAATATTTTACACAATCAATTAGAGCGATATACCAGCAGCAAACAGCACAAATTATAGTTAATGGAGGTTTAACAGAGGCTTTTAAAATTGAGAAAGGAACAAGGCAGGGGTGTCCTCTGTCCCCACTATTATTTATTTTGACTTTGGAGGTACTATTGAACAAGATACGTGATTCAGAAAAATTGAAGGGTATTGTAATTAGACAACAAGATTATAGATTAAGAGCATTTGCAGATGACTTGGTTATTACTTTATCCCAACCTATAGAATCGGCTCCATATATATTGGATATAATTGATCAATACGGGAAAGTATCAGGATTTAAAGTTAATCCACATAAGACAAAGATGATAGTTAAAAATATGACTATACTTGAAAGAGATAAATTAGCAAGATTAACAGATTTTGAAATAGTTAAAAAGGTTAAATATCTAGGGGTATACATAGCAGCTTCAAATACGAAATTATATAAAAATTATGAGGTACTTTGGCAGAAGGTACAGAAGGATATGGAAAATTGGAAAAAATTACAGTTGTCTTTATTGGGAAGAATTGCAGCAATTAAAATGAATGTTTTACCTAGATTTTTATTTCTGTTCCAAATGATACCTGTGCTTAAGAAAGATGAAAATCTGAGAGAATGGCAGAAAGGTGTTAATACTTTTATTTGGGCTGGGA
This sequence comes from Pituophis catenifer annectens, assembly GCF_029215685.1. Lineage (NCBI taxonomy): Eukaryota > Metazoa > Chordata > Lepidosauria > Squamata > Colubridae > Pituophis > Pituophis catenifer. The sequence continues at coordinate 147,429,290 of NW_027256882.1, forward strand.
AAAAAACCAGAATAAAAATGAAAATTATACAAGATACACGTGAAAGAGGGGGTCTTAAAATGCCTAATTTAAGATTATATTATGAAGCAGCGGTTTTATCACAAATTAGTGATTGGTTTAATTTAACTGAGGGGAGAATTTTGAATTTAGAAGGTTATGATTTGTTATATGGATGGCATGCCTATTTGTTATATGACAAAAAAGTGGATAAAGTATTTAAGGTTCATATATTAAGAAATGCTTTGTTAAGGGTTTGGAAAAAATATCAATATAAGTTAAATTATAAGATACCTTTATGGGCAAATGCAATAGAAAATATAAGTATAGAACAAAAACAGGAGGTGATTACCTATAAAGAGCTTCTTATTATGGAAAGGGGGGTAATGTATTTGAAATCTTTAGATATACTGAGAGAAGAAGGTATAATTTATACATGGTTTCAGTACGGTCAACTTCAAACTAGATGGAAGGAGGATCAAAAAACTGGCTTTGTGCAAAATGAGGAGAATTTGGTAAAACAAATTAGAGATCAAAAACAAATGCATATTAAAAGCTTGTATAATGCTTTATTGGAAATAGATTCTGAGACGGAATTGGTTAAAGACTGTATGATTAAATGGGCACAAAATTTTCAAGAGCCAGTAATGATGGAGACTTGGGAAAAGATTTGGATTAGAAATGTGAAATTTACACAAGCACAAAATTTAAGAGAAAATTTTTATAAAATGTTTTATAGATGGCATTTGGATCCTAAAAAATTATCATGTATGTATTCTAATGTGCAAGCTAAATGTTGGAGATGTGACTGTGATGATGCAACTTATTATCATATATGGTGGACTTGTAGAAAAATCAAAGCATTTTGGATAAAGATTTGGTGGGTGATGCAGAATATTCTTAAAAAGAGACTGAAATTCACTCCACAGTTGTTCTTACTGGGTATAACTACGGACTGTACAGTTGCAGAGATTAAATTGATTTTGAACTTGATAACAGCAGCAAGATTGTTGGTAGCACAATACTGGAAGAAGGACTTTTTGCCTACTATTGATGACTGGATATTGAAAGTAACTAATTTAACTGAAATGGCTAAAATTTCAGCATATTTGAAGGAACACACACAAGAAAGGTATATACAGGACTGGAGAAGATGGATTGATTATATACAAAATAAGTATCAGACCAAAAAATATCAAATAGCTTATGAATGATTTCTTTTATTTGTATAAGTGTTATATAAGTGATATTAGAAGTATTATGTTTAAGAAATAGGATTTTATATATGGGGGGTTAAGAAATTTTTTTATAGGGGTGTTAGTTTAATGATTGGTTATGCAATTTAGCTTATTGTTAAAGGTCAACAGAAATACCTTGTGTTCTGCTCTGGGAAGTCGGGGAGGGGGGTTGGGAGGGGGGGTTGTGGGGAAAATGTGTTTGTTTTAAAACTTTTTCAATTAAAAAAAATGGTAATAGCTGAAGTCAAATGCATTGCTGTAGAGAAAGGCATTCAGGATTTTACTGGATCACCGTTGTAGTGCTACAGATTTATGAGGCGATATGCACACCAAAACTAGAATTGTGCAAAAAATGCCAAAAGAATATGAATCTAAGATTCTGTCTTTTCATACATTTGTAATAGATGCTAGGAAGAAAAATAATTTTGAAATTGGCCAGATTGGGAATATGGATGAATTCCCACTAAACTTTGATGTGCCATCTAATAAGACTGTTGATCTGAAAGGTGCCAAAACCATAATTGTGAAAACTCAGGACATGATAAAACACATTACATGGTTGTGTTGTCCTGCTGTGCAGATGGTACCAAATTGCCACCGATGTTAATTTTCAAAAGGAAAACCTTTCCAAAAGAAGTGATTCCACGAGGAGTTGTTGTGCATGTTCATGAGAAAGGATGGATGGACGAAAATGGAATGAGAGTATGGGTTGAAAAAGTGTGGTCCAAATGTCCAGGTGGGCTTCTGAAAAAACCTACTTTATTAGTGCTCGACCAGTTTAGAGCATTTATTAGCGAAACCACAAAAAAGAGATTTAAAGAAGTGAAGACTCATCTAGCTGTAATTCCTGGGGGTCTTACCAGCCAGTTGCAACCTCTTGAAGTTTCCATCAACAAACCATTTAAAGTCTATATGCGAGTAGAGTGGAACAAATGGTTGACTGCTGGTAATCATGATCTGACACTTACTGGATGAATGAAGAGGCCCATCACTCAAGTTTGTGAAAGGGTTAAAACATCATGGCACTCAGTGAAGGACGAAATCGTTGCACGGTCATGTGGCATTAGCAATGCCTTAGATGGAACTGAAGATAACATCATATATGAAGATAGCGAAGAAAGTGATATCAGTGATTGTGAGCAACTGAGCTTCCTAAATTCTGACACGAGCGATGATGAGTTCTTGGGGTTTCGAGAAAATTAGAAGAGTGCTTGAACCTTAAAGTCTCTCTTCATTTGTTAATGACAGTGATGATGATTCCTAACACCGCTGTTGACTTTGCATGGTTGAAATATTATTCTGTTATATTTTATTAAATATATTTCTACACCATTTGGTTCAAAATATTTTTTTTCTTGTTTTCCTTCTCTAGGTGTGTCTTATAGTCCGAAAAATACTGTAATTTTAAAAAAAACCTCTATTTGGGGTACATTGGATTCCCAAAGATGGACATAAGATTTTTTATATAAGAAATTTGGGAATTCCCTGACATATAGAGTCATGTGATATAATCATGAGAAGTTTTTCTTTTCTAGTTTGTATTTTTAGTTTGTATTTTTAATTTTGTTTCTTATTTTGTAAGATTAAAATGTTTGTAAATTTCTAACAGACATCAGCTGGTCAGGAAATACTCTGAATAGCTGCTTACACTAGAGAATAAGAGGCCAGTTGATTGGAATGTATTATTCTTTGGTATTATTTTAGCTCTGCTAAAGGCTTTCTAACAGCTTTGTTAGAAAAAATATATTGAAAAAAATAAAATCCTATTTGTACTGATACATAGTTTACTGTCATCAAAATCCTAAATATATCATGCACTCCATATGCTTTTTAGATGACAGGATGCATGCTATAATACGTTGGTTTACAATTCCTAATAATTTTAGTTTGCATAGAATAACATGAGTATATCTGGACTAAACTGAACCAAAAAATATGAAACTGAGCAGTATTGTGTCATTATTATTAACAGAATGCACATGTGACATATCTGTCACTTAAATTGCAATCTAGCATACTCTGTCTTCATAAAAAGCACTGTATAAAATATTGTTGATCAACGTCATGGTGAGTGGCTGCAGTAATCCATATTCATGGGCTTATTTGCTAAAGACTATTATTAAGATAGAGAGTGTGATGGCCTGGCAGTTAAGATGCTGGGCATGTTGACCGGAAGGCAGGTCAAGACTCAAGTACCACATGACGAGGTGAGCTCCTGTTACTTGCCCCAGCTCCTGCCAACTAGTAGTTCAAAAGCATGCAAATCCACACAAGTAGATAAAGTAGACCTTAGAGTCGGCACGATTGGACCGGGGGAACCTTTATCTTTACCTTTTTTATTGTTAAGATATAATAACCAAATATCCTGGTGAGTGGTACAAAATTATCCTTGACAGAGGTCAAATACAGTAGCCTATCTCAACATTGTTCTGTCCAATTATGTACTATTTTATACTCACATTTCAGATGATAGAAAACATTTCCTTCTTCGATTAGATCCAAAAGAACTTTTCCATTGATCAATAAAAGTGAGTGTTACAGAAAGAACATGAAGAAGAAAAAGAGTATTTCTTGCCAGAGTTGACAGCTCAATGGAAAGCAGAAATTCTGATAATTATACTTACTTCTTTGCTTGCATTTCTATGGAAGGCAAGCATGTCAGATTTAAATGTTTTGAAGGTGTTAAACATGTAGAAACCTTGCAAACTGATAGGCCATTCCTGCAGAATAAATAATACATTCCAAATTGTTTGTGCATTTTAGATTCCTTGTTTGGATTAAAGATAATAGAACAGGCTGATACAATTGATGGTTTCTAATCTGCTGATATGGCATATGTAGTCCATCTCCCCTGAATTCTCAAACCAGAGACATATAGAAGTTACATTACACAGTATCATACCCCAAGATTACACGATACATGACTTTCATCACCTTCCTTGGTTGAGTGGTGGTGGTGGAAAATTATTTGTTTAAAATTATTTACATAGTGTTTGGGTTATTTTGGTGTTGGTACATAATGTATATAGTTGGTTGTTTGGTGTTGGTACATTGATAAAGAGCGTTAAACGCAGAGGTGTCCAACCTTGGCATTTTTAAGACTTGTAGAGTTCAATTCTCAGAATTCGTAGCTGGCTGAGGTATTCTGGGAGTTGAAGTGCACAGGTCTTAAAATTTGTAAGTATGAACGCCAGTGATTAAGCGTTTGGTCCCAAAGGTGCTTTTTTTCAAGAGGCAACTGGACTTTCTGGATTTTTGGTTTTTTTTTGAAGACGTTTCGCTTCTCATCCAACTCTAAAGAGCTGAAGAAACTTCTTGGATGAGAAACGAAACATCTTCAAAAAAACCACCCAAACCTCAGAAAGTCCAGGTGCCTCTTGAAAAAAGCACCTATGGGACAACCATGACCTGGATGACTGAGAATTTCCATAGACGTTTAGCGTTCGGTGTTTTCAATTACATTGACCACCAGGAGGCACCATGTGACTGGCTTTATCCGATTTAAGACTGCCCATTTCTGACAAGAGCAAAATAAGACAAAATTAATTTAAGAGCAGATAGGTCCGCATTCTAGGGCCACAGACAGAACCTATTTCCTTAGCGCCAATGAAAAAGCAGTTGATGGTGGAATTACTATGCCTTTATTTATTTATTTATTTATTTATTTATTTATTTATTTATTTATTTATTATATTTCTATACCGCCTTTCTCCCGTAGGACTCAAGGCGGTGTACAGTCAAGAAAAATATAGACACACAAACATCATAAAATTGCTAATTAAAATTATTACTTAGTTTGGTCAATCAAATAAAACTCAGAATTAGATAACATTTAAAAAATCATTCACATGTTCATATGTTTAGCCCCGCCTGTTGGAACATCAGGGTCTTGAGGGCACGGCGGAAAGCACGGAGATCAGGGATATTCCGTATCTCCGGGGGTAGTTCATTCCAAAGGGTTGGAGCCCCCACAGAGAAGGCCCTCCCCCTGGGAGTTGCCAGTCGACATAATTTGACTGACGGTACCCTGAGTAGTCCCTCCCTGTGAGAACGAACTGGTCGGTGGGACGCTATTGGTGGCAAAAGACGGTCTCGTAGGTACCCAGGTCCTAAGCCATGGAGCGCTTTAAAGGTGATAACTAACACCTTGAATCGCACCTGGAAGACCATTTTAAATCACCTTTAAAATTTACCCTTCCTCGAAAAAAAAAAGGGGGGGCGGTGTTACAGCATGTGCACAAAAACCCAAATGACGGTGAAAACCTAGCCTCTCCCAGAATCCTAGTCTCTTCAACTGAGTTCTGAAAGAGAAGAGTCCAATTCTCCTTCCTATGTTCCATTAATCAGTCTAACCACCAACAAACAAGCTATGTTGTACTACTGAATCTCAGTTGCTGCTTTCCAACAAACCAGTTGGAATTTCTGCCGTGATAATTCTCTGATTTGGGGGTCATCATCAGGGTTTAAACCAGTGGTGAAATCCAATTTTTTTACTACCGGTTCTGTGGGTTTGGCTTGGTGGGCGTGGTGTGGCTTGATGGGCGTGGCTTAGTGATGTGGCAGGGGAAGGATACTGCAAAATCTCCATTCCCTCCCCCACTCCTGGGGGAAGGATACTGCAAAATCCCCATTCCCTCCCCACTCCTGGGGGAAGGATATTGAAAAATCTCCATTCCTTCCCCACTCCTGGGGGAAGGATACTGCAAAATCTCCATTCCCTTCCCACTCCTGGGGAAAGGATACTGCAAAATCCCCATTCCCACCCCACTCCTGGGGGAAGGATATTGCAAAATCTCCATTCCCACCCCACTCCTGGGGGAAGGATACTGCAAAATCCCCATTTCCACCCCACTCCTGGGGGAAGGATACTGCAAAATCCCCATTCCTTCCCCACTCCTGGGGGAAGGATATTACAAAATCCCCATTCCCACCCCACTCCTAGGGGAAGGATACTGCAAAATTCCCATTCCTTCCCCACTCCTGGGGGAAGGATATTGCAAAATCCCCATTCCCATCAGCCAGAGGTGGTATTTGCCGGTTCTCCGAACTACTGAAAATTTTGACTACCAGTTCTCCGAACTTCTCAAAATTTCCGTTATCGGTTCTCCAGAACCTGTCTGAACCTACTGGATTTCATCCCTGATTTAAACTGGATTTTCTCATTCCATCTATTTAATTGCAACTCATAGCAATGTAGCTCTCTTCCACCAGAGAGTGCTCTAAGTACTATGTCTTAATTAAAGACAATATTCAATAGCTGGTCTCTCAGCTTCTCTCCCTTAAATTTACATTTGAACTTGGGGATTTCTATACTAGTTCTCCATAGGACACTAGTTCAGTGTTTGAGAGTAAAACAGATTTTTTAAAAAATAAATTTATTAGAACTGATTGTCCAAGGAAGCTGGTAGGCAATCAAAATTTTATCTGCAGGCAAGGCTATGGCTTCGCAATAGGTAGGGCTATGTTGCCTCAGGGAGCAGATCCTAGATGGGATTTAAAAGGGGGGATCCCCTTGCTACTCCCTTAAAATTACACATCACAGTCAAAGAAAGACTCCAATACGTGTAGGATGTTCCTCAAGGGAGTATGAACTTGTCCTTTACTTCACACAAAGAGAAGAGGTGCGAAGACAGGTAGTAAATTTAAACTCTTAAGCAGCTCAATCGGCCCAAGAAAGTATGACTCGATTCATGATGAAACATTAAATCTATGTGTGATGACACTGCAAAAGAAAGCAAACCACAGCCCCCAAGTTCCTACTTGCCTTATTGCTTCTGAATCCTTTTGATATTGCACTGAAGCAGAGCAGAAAAATGTGCTAGCAATCTTATCAGTTGGGATGAAAGTCAACCATTTCTGCCCTTGGTGAAACCTATCTAAGCTCATTTCATTCTTGACATCACTAGTCATCCACCAAAGAAAACCAATGAGTTAGCTAAAGGTACGTATTTTCTTAAAGACTTAAGAGATGAATCATGACTGGACCACTGGAGGAAAGACACCCCCCCCTTCTCAAGGAATTATCTATGTATTCAAGGGAAAAAGGCTCTGACACATAGGATTCTGATGATGATGAAGGTTGCCTTCTCTTTTTTTATTGCAGGGAGCAGATCAAAAATGGAGAATTGATGTAGCCACTTTCCAGGCTGCTGAAGTTCACCTACTGTATTGCAGAAGACCACTTGAGGGATGTGAGTAGGAAAAATTTAAAAAGCAGAAAAAAGAAAAAGTGCATAGTTTGCTTATGTGCCACCAACAATTTGCATAAATTAAAAACCAGTAACCATTTGCTGAGTGTTATGTCCTTATATGGGCACCCGCCGGGGATTGGCTAATCCTCCGGCGGGAAATTCAAAGAACTGTCATTGGGCGGCTGAGCCTGCCGGAGCGAATAAAAGAGCTCCGGCAGCCCAGCCGCTCGTCTTTTTCCTGTGCTTGAATAAAGTACTGAATTGGACCAGAGCTGGACGTCTTGCTTTCCCTGCGCCGATCTAACACTGGCGACGAAGGACTAGAACCAAGCGACGAACCTCGTGGCACTAAGCCAACCTCATAGAGCTAAGTCACTGAGCAACTGAGTCATTTCGTAGGGATTTCCAGAGGCATGGCATCAGCTGAAGTCACTTTGCCAGCCCTTGCTCCTTTCCGCCCAGGGAAGGACAAGTGGAAATCCTACGTGGTCAAATTTCGGCAATACCTGAGAGGAAACAACATCAGGGATGCCGATGATGACCGAAAAAAGGGCATTTTCTTGGCCAACTGTGGCTCCGAAGTCCTCGATATGGCAATCGATCTCGTAGCACCACGAGACATCGAAGAAGTGCCATGGACAGACCTGCTGCAGATCCTGGAAGAGCATTATGCCCCAACTGGAACACCAGTGGCGAACCGTTTCACCTTCCATCAGAGGGATCAAAAGGAAGGTGAGACCATCAAAGAATTCGTGGCCGCCCTGCGCCAAATCGCAGCCAGCTGTGAGTTTGACCACGTGGACAACGCCATCGCTGACCGCGTGGTTTTCGGCATGAGGGACAGAGGCCTGCAAAATAAATTCCTGAGCAGGAAGAAACTCGTGCTCAAGGATGTGGTGGAGGAAGCCACCGCATCCGAAATCTCGGAGAAAGCGGCTGCCGCAGTAAGCAGAGCAAAGGGAATCCACAAGATTCGCTCCACAACGCAATCATCAACTGAGGATTCCACAGCTGGATCAGAGTCGGAGGAGGAATCCACCGTACACAAGGTATCCAGACCCCCAAGGCGGGAAACCGCCCCAAAAAGTTACAAGGGGGAGCGCTGTGCCAGCTGCAGAGGGGACCACGCCAGAGCCAGCTGCAAATGGAGAGACGCAACCTGCCGGCGTTGCAACAGGAGAGGACACATTGCAGAGGCATGCAGAGCTGAGGAACCAGCCCCAGAGCCCTCCAGCCACCGCCCTCGCGAAAACCGGGAGGACAACGCGAGGGCATCCAAACGGTCCTCCTACCAATCCAGACGGGGTGAGAGCGACGGGAACCGGAGGAGAGCAGTGCACCAAACCACAATACACCTCTCCGACGACGATGACACCGCAACTAAGTGCCACGCGACCGTGCTGCTCGAAGGGACCCCATGCTCCATGGAAGTAGACTCTGGCTCCATCTACTCCATCATGGACTGGAAAAACTTAAAACGCATCAAGCCAGACGTCCGCAAGAGGGACCTGAGACCCCTGCACTCCAGGCTGGTGGATTTCGGAGGAAACCACATAGGAGTCCTGGGAAGAGCCTCGCTTCACGTGTCTTACCAAGAATTCCAAGGCAACCTCCCCATCACCATCGTCGAGCACGACCGCCCAACCCTGCTAGGCATGGAGTGGTTCAAGCCACTAGGGCTTGGGATAGTAGGGGTTAACCAAATTCGTCAGGACGAACTCGACACCCTCCTCGAAGAGTTCAAGGAAGTCTTCGACGGTAAGCTGGGGAAATTTGTGGGGAAGCCCATTTCCTTTAATCTTGATAAGACAATTACCCCCATTAGGCTTAAGCCCCGCAGAGTTCCGTTTGCCCTGAGGCCCAAAGTAGATGCTCAGCTAGATAAGCTGATAGCCCAGGGCGTGTTGGAACCGATCGATCATGCAGCATGGGAGACGCCCATTGTGACCCCCATGAAGCATGATGGATCTGTGCGCATCTGCGCCGACTATAAATGTTCGATTAATAAGGCCCTTTCGCAGAGCGCATACCCAGTTCCAGTGGTGCAACATCTGCTGCATTCACTTGGGAGTGGGACAATATTTGCAAAACTGGACCTGGCCCAGGCTTACCAGCAATTGCCAGTGGATGAAAAAACTGCGGAGGCGCAAACGATTGTCACCCATAGGGGCGCATTTAAGTGCAACCGCCTCCAATTCGGAGTCAGCGCAGCCCCAGGCATTTTTCTTTTCTTTTTTTTTTTTTATTGCAAAAGTTTTACAATTACATTTTCACCCCTTTTTTCACCCCCCCACCACCCTCCCACCCTCCCCAAACTTCCCATCCTCCCTAACCCTCCCCAACCCTCCCCCCCCAGACTTCCCTATTACATACTCATAACTAATAACACTAATAAATAAACCTGAACCCATCCCTCCCCCTATATAATTTTTCCTCTTTGTCTCTTTACATTAAAATATTTCTAATACATTATTTTCAAATAAAAGCTATTTGATACTTTCTAGTTTGGTATTTGTTCTGAACATATTCTATCCACCTTTTCCATTCCCATTCATAAGTCTCTTGTGAACAATCTTTTAAATACGCTGAAATCTTCGCCATCTCTGCAAAACTGGCCATCTTCAAAGTCCATTCCTCGATAGTAGGCAAAGCTTCATTCTTCCAGTATTTACCTATCAACAATCTTGCTGCTGTTATCATATACAATATTAGTTTTATTTCACCCCGTGTAAAACCCTTAACTATACCCAATAAAAACAATTGTGGAGAAAATTGAATTTTTTTCTTCAAAACATTCTGCATGACCCACCAAATTTTTATCCAAAAAGCCTTAACTTTCCTACAGGTCCACCATACATGATAATACGTAGCATCCAAACATTCGCATCTCCAACATTTTGGCTGAACATTAGGGTACATACATGACAACTTTTTAGGATCTAAATGCCATCTATAAAACATTTTATAAAAATTTTCTCTCAGGTTTTGCGACTGTGTAAATTTAACATTCTGAACCCAAATTTTTTCCCAAGTTTCCAGCATCACTGGTTCTTCAAAATTCTGTGCCCACTTAATCATACAATCTTTAACTAATTCCGTTTCTGAATCTCTTTCTAACAAAACATTATAAAGCCTTTTAATATGCATTGGACCTTTCTCTCTTATATGTCTAACCAATTCTTCCTCATGCAACATAATACCAGTTTTTTGGTCCTCTTTCCATCTCATTTGTAATTGATTATATTGTAACCAGGTTAAATTAATCCCTTCGTCCAACAGTGTCTGCAATGTCTTCAGCTGCCATCTGCCCGCATCTGTAAAAAGAACCTCTTTATATAAAAACCCCCCGAGTGACATTATATTTGTATTCCACAAGGTATGACCAAGATCCAGCCATAGCGGTATTTTATAATCCCATTTGAGTCGGTGCTTCTTCCAAACTTTCATCAAGAAGTCTCTAAGTATATGACTTTTAAATACTTTATCCACTTTATTTTCATAGAATAAGTAAGCATGCCATCCAAATTCAAGATCAAAACTTTCTGCATTCAATATTCCAGCCTTTTTATTTCCAAACCAGTCACTTGTTAAAGTTAAAGCTGCTGCATCATAATATAACTGTAGGTTTGGGAGTTTAAGGCCTCCTCTTTCTGGAACATCTTGCATAATTTTCAATTTCACTCTCGGCTTTTTCTCGTTCCAGACAAACTTATTCACACCAGACTGCCAGACTTTCAGTTGTTTGTCACTTTTAAGCACCGGAATCATTTGGAACAAAAACAGAAATCTTGGCAAAATATTCATCTTAACTGCTGCTATTCTTCCAAGTAAAGACAGTTGCAGCTTTTTCCAAGTCTCCATGTCTTTCTGAACCTCTCGCCACAACACCTCATAATTATTTTGAAACAATTTCATATTTGATTCTGCAACCTGAATTCCAAGATATTTTACCTTAGGTACAATTTCAAAACCTGCCCTCCTTTCAAGCTCGTGTTTACGATCTTGTGTCATATTCTTAACTATCATTTTAGTCTTTTTTGAGTTCAGTTTAAAACCTGAAACTCTACCATAGTCTTGTATAATGTCGTTCATCAGGATTATTGATTCCATTGGTTGTGATAGGGTAACAACCAGATCATCTGCAAATGCCTTTATTCTATAATCCTCTTGCCTTATCACTATACCTTTCAAAATTTTTGAGTCCCGTATTGTATTTAGCAAGACTTCCAATGTTAATATAAATAAAAGTGGGGACAACGGACATCCCTGTCTTGTTCCTTTTTCAATTTTAAACTCTGTCGTCAAACTTCCATTAATAATAATCTGTGCTTTTTGCTCTTGATAAATTGCTGAGATCGACTGTATAAATTGGTCCCCAAAGCCCATCTTTTTTAAAGTCTTTAGTAGAAAGTTCCAATCCACTCTATCAAAGGCTTTCTCCGCATCCAAAAAAACCAGCAGTGCAGAAATCTGTTTATTCTTATCAAGATATTCCAATAAGTCTATTACTTGCCTTACATTATCCTTCATATATCTGCCCTCAATAAATCCCGCTTGGTCCTCATGAATTACTTTTTGGATTACTGGCATCAACCTGTTGGCTAATACCTTCGCATAAATTTTATAGTCTGTGTTCAAAAGAGATATTGGTCTGTAGTTCTCTGGTTTTTTAGGACCAACTTGTTCCTTTGGTATCAGAGATATATAAGCAGTTGTCCAAGATGGGGGTATTTTACCCCCTTGTTGAATATTGCAAAATAAGTCTCTAAGTTGTTCCACCATTTCAGCTTGTAAAGTTTTGTAATACACTGCAGTCAAACCATCCGTGCCAGGAGCTTTGGCTGTTTTTAGCTGCTTAATTGCTGCTATTATCTCCTCCTCTGTTATAGGATAATTCATTCTTTCCTTTTGTTGATCAGTAATTTTTGTAACTCTCTTATCCTTTAAATATTTTTCTATAAGTCCATTCTGCACCTCTTCTTTGGCATATAATTTAGTATAATAATCCACAAAAGCTTCTTTAATTAATTTTTGTTGAAAAATTTCTTTCCCTCCAATGTTAATACTATCAATAGTCCGTATACTTTGTTTTTTCCTCAGTGTGTAAGCCAACCATCTGCCCGGTTTATTGGCATTGCAAAATGTATTATGCTTCGCGTATTGTAAACTTGTTGCAACTTGTTCCGCCATAAGCATTTGAAATTGGTCTTTCAAAAGTTTTATAGCACTTCGTATTCTTTCATCTGTTGGGTTTTTAATAAGTAATTGTTCCTTATTCTTTATTTCCATTTCCAACTCAGATCTTTTCTTTTGTCGGAACAGTCTATGTTTAGAATTCATGTAGATAAGTACCCCTCTCATATAAGCTTTACTGGCGTCCCAAACAATTTCAATTGGGGTACCTTTATTCAAATTTATCTCAAAAAATTCTTTCAAATGCTTTTTAAGTTCTATTGTATTTTTTTCATATCTAAACAAATTCTCATTTAATCTCCAAGAACGTCTCTCAACCTTATCCATCTCAATTTCTATCCATACAGGGCTATGGTCAGTCAAAGTTCTTGGAAAAATCTTTGTTCTTTTTGTCTTAATAAGTAGATCATTTGACAACAGGATAAAATCAATCCTAGAAAAGGATCTATGTCTATCGGAAAAGAAAGTGTAATCCAATTCATTTGGATTATGTATTCTCCAAACATCTTTTAGTTCCATATCTTCTTTCAAATCAAAAAAAGTCTGCGGTAGTCTAATTCTAGACTTTGCCAAGCTCTTTTTGTCTAATTTAGAATCAATTACTCCATTCCAATCTCCCATAAATAAAATAGATCTATAGTCCCATTGCACTATTTTAATATGTAACATCTTGTAAAAACAATCCTGTTGTTGGTTGGGAGCATAAATTCCAATCAAAAGAATTTGACCATTTGCTGTAAGCAATTCAATTGCTACAAACCTACCATCTTGATCTACTTCTATAACTTTTGCTGTTAATTTTTTATTTACATAAATAACCACACCATTCTTTTTCTGCGAAGTTGAAGATATATAATGTACTCCTAATTTTGAATTTATCAGGTATTTCTGATCTTGAGTTGTAATATGCGTTTCTTGTAAACATATTATATCATTATTAAATTGTTTCAAATATGTAAATAGTTTCTTCCTTTTCTGTGCTGAATTCAACCCATTAACATTCCAAGATAAACACTTAAGGGTCATCGGCCTGTTTCTGGAGCGCAGAGCAAAATATTTGAAGTTCATCCAAGAGCTTCGATCTTGCTCCTCCCATAGCTCCACTCTCTTGTGGGGTACTCTTTGCTGCCTTCTTGTCTTGTCTTTCCTGTTGTTGTTGTTGCTTTTGTTTAAGTAATTTGGATTGAGCTCTAGTTATACGTTGATCTTTAACTTCAGTCAACTGAATCAAATCCAAAATTGGAGAAGAATCCAGCAAGGGCTCACTCAGAAAACCTCCTTCTGCACCTTGCACATTTTCTAATTCCTGCTTAGGCTGTTCTTCCAATTGCCTCTCTTCACTCTCCTTAATCTCCAAAACTGTAGATGTACGTGGAGATGGTGTTCTTTCCTTAAGAATAGTACTATAAAAATGTTGTGCCTTCTCCACAGTATTCAATCGATATCCTTCTCCCTTATATCTAAAAATTATCCCAGCTGGCGCGTCCCACCGGAAGGGTATCTGTAAGTCTTTCAATTCCTTAACAAGAAAACCAAATTCTTTTCTAGCTTTCAGCATTTTAGGAGGTAATTCTTTAAAAATTACAAGTCGTGAGCCCCCCACTTGTACAGAGGTGTGAAAAGATTTTTGGAGGATTTCATTTCTAATTTCTCTCTCAGTAAAATATATGACCACATCTCTAGGCAGTTGTCTTTGTCTGGCCACCCAAGAGTTCACTCTGTAAATTTTATCTATTTTGTGAAATACCAGATCAGGGTTAACTTGTAAGATCTTAGCCAAGGCTTCAGAGCAAACTTGTCTCAAGTCCTGTCTCTCCTCCTCTCGAATTCCCCGAAGCCGTATGGCAAATTCCATCGCCCGGAATTGTATCATGACAATCTCATCTTCAATTCTCTGCATTTTATTATCAGCTTCTTCAATTTTATAGTCATTATCTTTCATCCTAACATTAACTTCTAATTTGAGTTCTTCAACTTTAAAATCAACTTTCCCAATAAAATTTGCCAGGCCAGACGCCACTTCTGATATTTTTTTGGTCACCATATTTTGATTCTGCTTCAGAATGCCCCAGGCATTTTTCAATCAATGATGGAACGCCTTCTCCAGGGGTGGTGCCGTACTTTGATGATGTGTTGATCTCCGGGCACTCTAAAACCCAGCTGCTTGAGCGACTCAAACAAGTTTTGCAGCGCTTCAAGGAGAAGGGTTTGAGAGTGAGGAGGGACAAATGCATCATTGGGGTCCAGGAGGTCGAGTTCCTGGGCTATCTCATAGATGGCACCGGCATCCACCCCACCAAAGCTAAAGTCAGGGCAATCCACGAAGCGCCAGCCCCCAAAAACAAAGCCGAGCTTCAAGCATTTTTGGGATTGCTAAATTTTTATGCGGTGTTCCTTAAACAGAAGGCAACAGCCGCTGAGCCACTCCATCGATTGCTGGGGAAAGCGGTTCCGTGGAGATGGGGGACAGAGGAAGAAAATGCCTTCAAGACCATCAAGGGGCTCCTATCCTCTGACAGCGTGCTGATCCAGTACCACGAGACGCTTCCTCTGCTGCTGACCTGCGACGCTTCACCATATGGGATTGGCGCAGTCCTCAGCCACCAGCTCCCCAACGGATCAGAGGCACCCATCGCCTATTTCTCTAAAACGATGTCCAGCACCGAGAGGAATTACAGCCAGCTGGACAAGGAAGCCTTGGCCATCGTGGCTGGAGTCAAGCGTTTCCATGAGTACCTATATGGCCGGAACTTCACGGTCATCACTGATCATAAGCCACTGTTGGGACTATTAGCAGGTGACAAACCCACACCCGGCTACATGTCGCCCAGGATGACACGCTGGGCCATCTTCCTTGCCGGGTATTCATACAGACTCATTCACAAACCCGGCAAAACCATCAGGAACGCAGATGCCCTGAGTAGGTGCCCATCCAAAGAGCCAGTAGAAGACCCCGCACCTACCATAAGCCTCCTCCACATCGATGCCGACAGAGACTGCCCAGTGACGTCAGCAGATGTGGCCACCCATACCCAGAGGGACCCCATACTCAGGCAAGTGAGATCCTGGGTCCTGCGAGGCTGGCCAGCGGAGAAACCGGCAGAAAAGTTCAGCCCTTTCGCACGGAAGCAACAGGAACTGTCCACCATGAAGGGCTGTATCCTATGGGGAGACCGGGTGCTGATTCCCAGCGCTTTACAGAAGAAGACGCTTGAGACGCTCCACAACGGACACCCTGGCATTGTAAGGATGAAAGGATTGGCACGGAGTTACGTCTGGTGGCCATCCCTGGACAAGGACATTGAAGAGTGGGTCGCCAGATGTGACCCGTGCCAAGAGGTACGTCCCGCCCCCGCCCAAGCCCCAGTGTCAGAATGGGAGACGCCCAGCAGCCCATGGGCACGGATCCATATTGACTTCGCGGGTCCAATGCAGGGGCACTACCTCTTAATTGTCGTGGACGCTTTCTCCAAGTGGCTAGAGGTCATCCCTATGGCATCTACCATTTCCGAAGCCACCATCAGGGCACTCAGGCGCCTATTAGCAACACACGGGCTGCCAGATGTCCTAGTCTCAGACAATGGCCCGCAATTAACGTCCAAGGCCATGGAAGAGTTCCTGGTGGGACAGGGCATTCGCCACGCCCTCACCGCATTTTACAGGCCAGCCGGAAATGGTCAAGTGGAACGCATGGTGAGACTCACCAAGGAGACGCTCACCAAGATGGGTCCGGGCGACTGGCAAGAGAGGATCGACAACTTCCTCCTTATACAGCACATCACCCCGCATGCCACCACCAAGAAGAGCCCAGCTGAGCTACTGATGGGCAGACGCCTGAGGTCACCCCTGGACCGGCTGCACCCCCAGTACAACCCCGAAGTGACAGCAACGGCCAGCCGGCCGCTCCGCGCCTTTGCCATAGGAGACCCGGTGTTTGCGCTTAACTTCAACGGCTCTCCGAAGTGGCTAAAGGGGAGAATAGAGAGCACAACCGGCCCGAAGTCCTACCGAGTCGAGCTGGAAGATGGACAGGTCTGTAGACGGCACATCGACCAGCTCCGGAAAAGGTGGAGGGGATCGGAAGGAAACCAGCCTGACGAGGTAGGCCTACCACACCCCGACGAGGTAGGCCTACAACACCCCGACGAGGTAGGCCTGCAACACCCCGGCAAGGCAGGCCTACAACACCCCGGCGAGGTAGGCCTGCGACACCCCGACGAGGCAGGACTACAACACCCAGGCGAGGCAGACCACCAACACCCCAACGAGGCCGGCCAAGCACATTACCATGCACTCACCCACCAGCGATCCAGAGCAGTAGACCGGGACCTGCCGCAAGAGGGATGGCATCACCAACCCGGCGAGGTGGGCATCCGCCACTCCATAGAGAGGGACTGCCACAACAGTCAAGGGGTAGACCGGGACCCACCCAGGGAGGGAGAATCGCACCCCTCCAGCGACGAGTACCCACAACAGCCCTGCCAGGGAGACCGACGCTCCAGGCAAGTAGACCGGGGACAACCACACGGGGGAGGCGCACAACACGCAACCCGAGCCGGCCAGCGACCGACCGGCAAGGGAGACCCCAACCAGCATCCAGACCAGGTCGACCAACACCAACCCTGTAAGGTCGACCAACACCACTCCAGCAAGGGAGGCGCACACCACCCAGACCACGTCGAACAGCACCACCCCGGCGAGGTCAACCAGCACCAACCCAGCCGCGGGGATGAACACCACCCCGGCGAGGTTGACCACACTGGACAGCGACAGCGATGGGAGCCACGGAAGCCCAACGACACACCAACGGACCTACCGGGTTTCGGACGGCACCCACCGGACAGCAGCGACGTCCAGCCGTGAGGTTCCAGACATTCCGGGCGAGGGAAGGACCAGCGACTCCAGCACGAACGCCCAGATGTTGCGGCCGGAGGTGCTCGGGCGGATCCCGCACACTCGACGGCCGGAGCCCCGGCCACCCCCACCAGGGGGCCGGGAGGGACAGGAGCTTCGCCTGCACAGGCCGGCGGCGAAGCTCAGACTGAACTGCGCAGGTCATCTCGGGCAAGCAGGCGCCCCGCCTACTTACGTGACTTCGTCACGTACATTAACTGTGATGGACATTTTTCAGACTAAGGGGGGAGGAGTGTTATGTCCTTATATGGGCACCCGCCGGGGATTGGCTAATCCTCCGGCGGGAAATTCAAAGAACTGTCATTGAGCGGCTGAGCCTGCCGGAGCGAATAAAAGAGCTCCGGCAGCCCAGCCGCTCGTCTTTTTCCTGTGCTTGAATAAAGTACTGAATTGGACCAGAGCTGGACGTCTTGCTTTCCCTGCGCCGATCTAACACTGAGAGCCAGGTTGACGTAGTGGTTCAGGCCAGTAACTGGAAGAACTGAGTTCTAGTCTCTTTAGGCACAAAGCCAGCTGAGCCAGTCAATGTCTCTTAGCCCTACCATGAAGGCAATGGCAAACTACTTCTGAAATCTTGCCAAGAAAACTGGTCCAGGCAGTTGCCAGGAGTCAACACTGACTTGAAGATGTGTGTGCACACCCTGTTGTGGTCCGTCGGCAGCCTGCAGAGTTGGCAGCGGAGTTGGACAGTGAGGAGGCTGGGGAAGAACATGGGCCAGTCCTGGAGTCTGGGGAAGGCTCGGATGAGGGCTCTGTGTCAGAGGCAGAGATGGGGCCAGGGCCATCTGGGAGTTATGCGCAGACTCCGGAGCCTCCAGAGTTGGACATCAGAGAGGCAGAGGAACAGGAGGAGCCTGTTCCTAGTGCCCGCATGCGCAGAGCTGCCAGAAGGCAAGAATAGTTAAAATTAAAGGGATGACTCAGGAGTAAAGCCCCTCCCATAAGGCTTAAAAGAGGAGCAAAGGCACATGGGCCCTTTGCAGGAAAGCAACATTGTTAATTCTGTTCCCAGTCGGCATCTCTGTTTGATTCTGGACTCCGTGTGGCTTTGCCAAGTAGGTCATTGGCAGCGTGTCAAGGGAGATAAAGGTTGGTGATTATCCCAAAAGACTTCTCCCGAAGGACTTTTTGCAACTAATTGGGACTCAGCTATGAATGAACGTAATTCACAGCTGTTGCAATAAAAGAGGTTTTTGGGACTACTCGTGTGTTTTAATGACTCAGGAAGCCTAGATTACAACACATCTACCCACATACATGCATGAGCACAAACACACACAAATTCTTAGTTAAATCCCAACGACTGCCTAAGCATAGAGGTGATGGGTAACTGACAGAAAATTTGATTAGTTGTTAAACAAAATAGTTACTAAGTAAAATAATCACACAACCATGATTGTGCTTGTGATTTTATGCAAGACAATGCATGGTAACTGATGGTAATGGCAAACATGAGACCAATAGAACGAGGCCATAAAGATTGTGGGCATTGGTTGTGAAGTTATTTTTTATCGCCATCATAATTGTGAACCGTCGCTGTTCTTTGAGGTCACTTGACTACCTGTACTTTTAGGAAGAACTTAATAATATATGGTTTTTCAATTCTGCCTCAATTCACCTCTTTATTATATTTTGTATTTTCTTTTCCTTTTTAGCCATCTAAATCATCCAGTTGGGAGGAAAACGTGGAGCATCAAAAAAAGAAATTAGTAACTGACTGTTTTATTCTGTTTTGTACTATGAAGTTTTGAAGGACCTTGGTAGTTTGGAATATAAAATCTTGCATCGTGTTGCAATCTTTCTGAATCCTAGGGAACGCAGCCAGGCCTATAGAGAACCTTGGAAACATTGGGGCTATCAGAAATCCTTGAAAAATCTCCAAAGTGCGTTATCCCAGCCTCTAAAAAATTTCCTCTTGAGCCACTCTGTGAAACAGATGTGGAAATTGCTTTTTTTCATCAGCAGGCAGATGGATAGACGTTCGGTTCCAGAGGAATCTTCCTCTTAATGCTCCAGTAATAAGAAGTTCTTATTTCTCTCACCAGCCCCCACCCCAGACAGAAACAATTCTCGGACATTTTTCTTTTCTGAATCGGTTCTCTAGGAATGGGGAGGGACTTTGAATCACCTCCGCATACCATTTCATTTCCTCTGACGGCTGGAAAAAGAGCATTGTTTCACCAGTCTGACTTAGCACAGTGGGAACGTTATGAAAACGACAGCCCGCCTTGAGAAACGCTCGGCAGAAATTGCAAGGGTCTTTGAAGAGGATTTGGCAGAATATGTCTTTTCCATGTTGAGGGCTACATTCTGCATCCCTGGCATTACCAGCCTAAAGAGATTTCAGGCTGTGGACTCACACATTGGTGATTGCCAGGGACGACAGCAGGAACCACTGGTCTGCCTTGCTGTAAGGCAGCTTCTAAAAACAGCATTTGATTGGGCTTGGACTTTGCCCCAGATTTTGTTCAATGCACTTCCGTTAGCCGAGTTTGTACAAGACGCGGGGCTGTAAAAGTATGATTTACAATTGGAGTCATGTGACATGCTAAGCCCAAACCGAATCATTTGGGTGAGCCCCACCTTAGTGCTCAGGGTTAATAGAAAATAAGAGGTCATTGAATGAGGCCCAACATAAATACAGTCCCAGTTATGCCCCAAAACACATTTATGACACTTGGCACAAGAAGCATTTTATAGATGAGAAATCATAGGCAAAGATAAATATTTTGGGTATTGTGAGATGCTAGAATTTTATCAAGGGGACTATCAAATAACATCAGGACAACAACTTGTGACAGAAGAATATTAATGTTTTTGTTATTTATTGTTATAAATAAGCCTCCCAGTCCCCAGATATATCTTCAACTAGTGGCATATCCTGGCTGGGCCTGGAAATTACATGGATTCTTTCTCTCATTGGTCACCCTCCCTGCTATGCTATAATGGATTCTCTCTTAGATGATTAATCTTTGTTTAGACAGTCTGCATTCCAATCAATACCATTCTTTTCAAGAGACATCTTCTCCATCCAATTTCTTCGCGCAGAACTCATTCTTCTGCAGTCCAATTTCATATAAAAATGTTTGTATCCAGGAGCGGATGCAAAAGATGCCTGTATGCACAAGGTAGCTTGTGCTATCCAAATCCAGGCAGCTGGCAATGTTAAGTGTAACCTTTTGTATCTTGTTACAAGAAAGCCCTAATGAATTATATTGGAGACTCTCCCAGGGACGACCTGCAGTTGTAATCTCTTCCTATTATTGTTCTCATATATTTTAAAATGGGTAGGAAATTTACAGGTGAATGTGCAAATTTCATATAGTTTGGAATCCATTTCCAAGTGCATAATGAATGGGATGGAATGTTCTTGATTCTGCTCCACATTTAGAAGATCTGAGTAAAATATATCTGAGAGTCCTCTCCTTTGTCAGTAGTAGGGCTAAAATATCCAGGCTAGAAACATCTAGATATAACCACTAGACAATAGCAAAGACCTTGCTGCTGCTGCTACCTAAAAATTATCTGGATTTTTTAGAACCCATAGATTCTGGTGCCTATGGATGATTCTCAATCATCCAGGTTCTGGTTGTTCCAAAGATGCTTTTCCAAAAGGCAACTGGACTGAAGAAGCTTCTTGGATGAGAAACGAAATGTTTTCAAGGAAAAAAAACAAGAATGTCCAGTTATCTTTTGGAAAAACACCTTTGGGACTTAGATTCTGGTGGACTTTAATTGCCCCAAAATTTGAGATTATGCTATATCAGGGATTCTATAGGATAGTGAAAGTGACCCAGTCCACTCAGAAGTCTATAATGAACACAAGGAATGGTATAATATCGTAGCTGAATGTTTTTCCCCTTTCCCTTTATAAATTATGCCAAGATAGTTCTTGTAATTGGATGCCTGTCACTTGTTTCACATATTGCTTTAACTCATGGCATGTTTTGATTTTATTTAGTGTGCAGTGTGAATTTGTAAACAATATTTGGTTCACTATTGTGTGAGTCCAGCAAGTGATGGTTTAATAAACCATGGCTTAACATGGGAAAGTGGAGTAACAATATATTGTTAAGAAGAAAGTTTGCATGTATTCACATAAAGTGATTAATTGTGCCAAGAATTAAACACAGGCAATCTTTTGGCTGAATCGATTTAGCACAAGATTGCAATGAGAAGGGAGACATTTTCAGTTTGAACGATATCCAAATAATTGGGTAAAAGCAGCGTCAAATTTCTCCATTAATATAACCGAGAAATCCAAACCATTTATAATTTTTATTTTGCTAGCTAACCTCTGATAACAGTTGGCATTGCAAATGCAAATACTGAACATTTCAGGATATTGAATGACTCAAAGGGTGTTTTGGCATCATTTCTTTAAAAACATGGCTTTAATGCTCAGAAAGCTTATTGACAGTTTTAAATATAGAATTAAGATCTTAATGTAGAATTAAGAACTAGACATATGAAGAAAAATCCTTTCAGGGTCAAATTCACTGGTCACATTATTCACAATCATTATTATCTCAAGAGGCTGCTAAACTAGGCACAGGAACTGACAAGGAGAAGAACATTTTGATTTCTTGTTAGAAAAATTGGTATTTTTGTAGCATTATGTCATTGCATCTAAAATATTTATGCAAAGCAAATATTACAATAACGACTTTTCATGGAGTTACATATATTTATATTTCCTCAGCATCCATATTTCTGTACGTAGTGCATATAAAATCAGAAATATGTTAATGTGATGACATAATTCCCCCAAATATAAACTAATCCTCCCTCCAAATGTAACACATTTAGAAGCATTCTCTCCCCCCTGCTCTTTTTGTATTGCTGACAATGCTAGCAAGTTAGTCCATTCTGAGACAGTGATAGAGATAAACAAGTATCTTATATATGCAGACATATATAATGCTTCAACTATTTGTTTGTTTGTTCATTTGTTTATAAATGTATTGGCACCCCATCTTACCTCAGGTTAACTCCGGGTAGCTTACAGTTATAAAAGATAAAAATTATATAAACTAAAAGACACAAATTAGTTCATATAAAAAGCCAAACACTGTGGCCTAATTAAAAGATGGGGGGGCAGGAACAGGATGGGGGGGAGCTGGGATCTATTTTTAATTTATAACCACCTCCACTGTGATAGTCCCCCATTGTGGCCCAAGCTAACCCATTACCTGGTTAAATGTTGCCCTCTCATAACACTTTGAACAAATGTTAATCTCACATTTTCTAGGATTTAAAAAAAAAACATGTAAAGTCACTTTGCTGAGGGAAAAAATGGTTATTAATGGACGGGTTATCCTCCAAACCAGTATTACTGTTACTGCATCCTCATAATGACCAAATAGTTTGTAACATGTATTTAATCACTGGAAGACTCACATGCATTGACATGTGTCTGGGCTGCTGTAGTGATAATTTTATCATAGCCATATAATCATATTCATCTGGTAAAAACCTATGGTTGCAAATAAATGTTTCAATTAAAAAAATCTGATTTTATTTTATTTTTTTGCTTTTTATCAAGGGGGAAGAATTTTAGCTTTTGGAGTATTAAGACATATCTTAAACAGATGGCAGAATTGAAAGATATGCAAGCAAACATTCCAAACTAAGGAGCAACATATTTATACATCATCTAACATTACTAATACAACCAAGGATGGACTCAGAGGGTGACTAACTCTTGGAAACATCTGATTTATACAACTGCAGCTTGTAACAAGGTGGCCACCAGGGCTCTGTCATTTCCATTCACTGACGCATCATTTCCCTTAATTGCATCCTGCTTCAAATGCTGTGTCTGTTATCTCATGTCCTGTCCTATCATGTCCTTTTGATAGCCAAGGATTTGTCTTTTATCTAACTTTATTTTCTAGCTCAAGCATGGCACTCAAAACGTCACAGAACCAACTTCCGTAAGCTTCAGCAAGCATGGCCGGTCATTAGGTATAGTGAGAAACGCAACCCAACATTCTGGAGCACAGTTCCCCAATCCAGACACCGCCCCCCAGATGTTTTGTGTAATGTTGCATTACTACCTAGCTTAATTTAAAAAAGACAGTGATTCGGGGGGGGGGTTGCAATTAATTCTGAAAGCGTGTTTTGATAGAAATCTTGATGATCTTCAATTTGTCAAATATGTGTTTGGGATACTTGGAATTAAATTAAAAAAGAAAATTATAGTTACAGATTCATTAACCTCATGGTTTACTCTCAGCTATACTTCAAAATGCTGTTTAGACCCAGAGGCCAATAGAGTGTATCAGCCTCTCATATTGGAACAAATAGGAAATGTCTCAATAGGTCAGAATAAAACAAATATTTAAAACCTGCTTAAATCCTTGTCAAGGTTCTTGAAGGTAGTTTATCTATCAACAGCTATAAGACTTTTACTTATTGGTAGAAGCAAAAGTATACTTAAGGAGCAAACTCCAATAGCCTCTTCTATTTACTTCAAAATCCTATATTATAGAAGTTATGTAGAAATACATATCATTTTGAAAAACATTTTAAGCATAAAATTTTGTCTATGATTGATAGTTGTGCAATAAGCTCATTTCCAAAGATAAAACACTTCCCTTTTGGGAAATCCAAGAACCAAAGGCTTACAATATTCATTATTATTATTTTGATACTAATTTTCAGTGTTATTATTTTGTCTATTGTTCCTTTCAATATGTATGAAAAACAGTGAAATTTACAATTTCTCATTGGGGCACCTTTTAATTTCCTGCTTCCAGTTATGTTTTATGTCCCTGAGGAGCATCTGTACTTCTGGCCAGACCCTACAGGATTTTTCCATATTCCTTCCTTCATACATTCTGTTCCATCATCCAGATGTACAGGTTCCATCATGAGGCTTCTGACAGCTGGTGCACAAAGTGAAGAAACTCCTTTATGTCAGAAATGACGTCATCCAAAAAGTTGAGCAGCTGGGTGATGCAAGGCACTCTTTTCCCCTGGGCTTGTGCTTTTTACCTCATCCTGAAAAGATTCATGACTTGGTGATACAGTCTCAACCTTGAGTGAAACAGAGATCACGGGACAGAAATTAATTTTAATACTTGAATAATCTCTTCATAAATGGCACTCCATAAAATAGAACACGATCTAAAAAAAAAAAACCCACCCTCATTCATTTTCTGCCACTTGGATTGCAAAATATTTTTTTATCCATGATATATTCATTTAAGGATTGACATTTCAGGCAAAGGGTCAAACAATAACAGGGTGGAGTAGGAATGATTAGCAGCACAGACAGAAAACACCCAAAGTTACCAATCACAAAATTCTTGTTGCATTCCTTTGTAGACAGAGAAATTGTAATCTTGTGGAACTGCCAGATGTTTTATCTCACTTAAACCAGTGGTGACAAACACCCGTTGCTGGCAACAAAAGGCCTGTTAAAATGGGCTGGATTAGTATCAAGCTTGCTCTCTTCATTTTTTGTTCATGATAACAGCTAATATAGCATTCTGGCTCTGCTCACATCATAAAATAAACTGGAGGATGCACTTAATGGTTTTGGCCTCTTAGGAATGGCAGGAGGTGTGATGTGAGATATTGTGTGTGACCTCACTGGGCAAGGTAATGGTTGGGTTTATTTTTTGAAGTTTAAAAAGGTGAAATTTGAAGTTTCTGCAAGTCTGAGTTCTGCACTCCGTTTGCACTTTCAAACTTTTACCTCCCAAAACACAAACATATTAAAATGGTCTAAAAGCCACTGGACCAAGTCAAAAACAAGTCATCCAAGTCAAAAACAAGCAAGTCATACTTCAGCTTACTGTGTTGTACAAATTCCTTCTCATTAGGGGTAGTCAATTGTTGACTGTGATAATAAAAACTACATTTAATTAATAGACTAGAATTCTTTATTGGCCAAGTGTGATTGGACACACAAGGAATTTGTCTTTGGTGCATATGCTCTCAGTGTACATAAAAAGACAAGATACACTTGTCAAGAATCACAAGGCACAACACCCTGTGACAGTCATAAGGTACAATAAGCAATCAAATCATACTAGGAAACAATCAATATCAATATAAATTGCAAGGATACCAACAAAGTTACAGTCATGCAGTCACAAGTGGGAGGAGATGGGCGACAGGAGCGATGAGAAGACCTTCCTTAAAGTAAGGATCTATTTGTTCAGAGAAGGCTGAGTCTTTCAATGTGCTTCATCTTTTGTTATTTTATTTCTGGTCCTAGGATGATTTATTATTCAAAGCTAGGTCTTTTCCTAAAGAACTATTTTTCTATTTTTTATTTCTGACTTCAAATTGGTGTTGACTTCTGGTGACTGCTTGGACAAATCCCTGTAGCTTATTTGACAAGATTTCAGAAGTGGTTTGCCATTGCCTGGTTCCTAGGGCTAAGAGAGAGTGCGACTGGCCCAAGGTCGCACATCTGGCTTTGTGCCCATGGCAGAACTAGAACTCACAATCTCCCAGTTTCTAGCCTGCTGCCTTAACCACTAAATCAAACTGGCTCTTATTTTTCTATGACTATACTGAATCCATATCCACGGATGTTCAGAGTTGCTCTAGGATTATGGTTGGCTGCAGGAGTGAAATCCAGCAGGTTCGAACAGGTTCTGGAGAACCGGTAGCAGAAATTTTGAGTAGTTTGGAGAACCGGCAAACACCATCTCTAGCTGGCCCCCGATTGGGGTGGGAATGGAGATTTTGCAATATCCTTCCCCTGCCACGCCCACCAAGCCACACTGACAGAACCGGTAGGGAAAAATTTTGAATTTCACCCCTCGTGGGGTGCTAGGGAAGGATTGACTAGATTCTTAGGAAGCTAGAAAAGATCTCCCTGGAATAAAATCATATTTTTTTTCTCAAGTGGAAGTTTCTCAGCACTTTTTAAATACGGGACTGAATATTTCTACAGAAATTTATCTTCTTCCAGAGAAGAAAACTCTTAGGTTGGGTTCATGAATACACCTAAATTGGGTTCTGAACACCAACCAGCCCATCCCATTTTAACCTTGCATGGTCATCAGCTTAACTGATGATTATCTTGTGACATAGTGACAATATGGAGATGACATGATTAAGACATCCTGCTTCCAGGAAATCAACCTTTGTGTATCAACAATGCACAAGGCATGATAGCTCAGTCAGCATATTCAGCATACACCTTCTAAATATTCACAACTGCTGCAAAGGATGCTGGGAATAAATTTTCCTTCCTTCCTTGGCAGAGAGAACATATTCCCTTTTCCTGGGAGGTGGAGAAGGAGAACTGAAATTAGACTAATGTGATCAGGACTGGCATCAATATGGACAGTTACAGGAAGCTTATTCTGCTCACCTGCCTTTGCCCATTTTTCACTTCCATGTGGTCATGGGATACAAGTAGACACACGAGTGTGAGGAAAATTAAAATAGCAACAGGTCTAGAAAGGCATCATTTATACAAAGCCTATATAAGCTTTGGTTTCAAATTTAGTTAACTAGGAAGTCAAACTTGGGTCTATTTTGGTCTAAAACTGTCTAGATCCCTCCCCCCCCCCCCCCGATTTGCACAATTCATTTCTTTCCTCTCCATTGATCCAGTTAAGCGCATTGTGTAAATACAGAACTGGATTGAGTAAACAACTGTTAACCATAGGGAAGGATATTCTATCAAAGCCTCTAAGTTAAAGACAGGCTGGATCTTGATACTAGTGTTGAAGAGGAATGCTGGATAGACAGTCCTTTGGTCTGATTCAACTAGACTATTGAATGTTTTTAAATAATGTAATCTTATATATGTCTACTCAAGGCTCAGAAGGAAGTCTTACTTAATTCAATTGGACTTAATCCCAGATAATTGTGTATAAAATTACAGCCAGTCTTAGTGTACTCGAATCCTTAATCATTCCAGAAGGCATTACTGAAAGTGTAATCGCCTGTCAAAACTTCCACACTTCTGACAAAACATATTTGTTTTAAAATAGTTACTAGGAAATGAAGCTAGTTTATAGAAGAGATGATATGCAATTATTTGAAGTCATATTTCAATGTTGTAAGTAAAGGACAATTCTTTTTTTTTCTTTTTTTTTGTGGAAACTTTATTAAGATTTTTTACAAACAGAGAAAAAGAAAAACATACAATTCTTTTTTAATATAGAAGAGATACACCAGGGCTGTCAAACTTGTGGCCCGCGGGCCAGATGCATCACACGCTGGCCATGCCCATGCCCAGTTTAGCAAAGGGGAAAAAAAGTTGTGATACATCACATGATGCTTCTGTGACGACGTGAGTTTGAGATAGACAATAATTTTGAAATTACTTACTCATTAAGTTATTTTCCAAAAACCTAAAGGATTTATTGAACTATTTCCTGTCAATATTATTTAAAAGCCATTTTAAAATATCACATTTATTTAATATAGTTTTAAAAGAGTTTTACGATGTTCTACTTTATTTGTTGGGAATTATGAAAATATAGAAAAACTGTAAAAAAATCTGTGCTGTAATTTAATCAGCCTTTTTCAATTCTAGTTCTAGGCTTATTTCATATTTTGCAAAGTTGTTTCAGTTAATTAAATATCCTGCGTTTGGAGTGTTTTCCTTAATTCTGCAAACTTATTTGCAAATCAGCTGCACGTCTCTCTCTTTGACACTTTTTACGTCAAGGAATTGTAACACTGATTGTGGGAATACAAAATGTGTGTCGTATTTGAATTCTTTATAGAGATCTGCTTTACTGCTGAGCTGCTTTGAAGCCACATGAAGGGTATTTCACAATGACAAAGATTAAGGGAGCTGATCTGTATAACACCTGTGATGTGAGACTCAGCCTTTTTTTAAAACTGCAAGTGTGTCAAAGGCATAGTGTGTATTATGGACATAACAATTATATTATTTTAATAATACAAGATTAGTAAACACTATGATTTATAAGATCCAATCTGGGTCGGTCATGAGACCAGTCTTTTGAGCTGTCAGACTCATGCTGGAGCCTATCCTCAGGGAACTTCTCTGAATATATTCTGGTAGAGAGAAGTTCTGCAACAATGGGCTCTAGCAACAGTCCGAAAGTTCAAAAGATTAAACCTCTGGTCCTGGTGACTGACCCAGATTGGATCCTGCAACGTTATCCTGGGACACATATATTTGCCTTCATTTGTGACTATGATTTATGTTACAAGGATCATGGGCAGTAGATTTGTGACTATTAAATTTTTAATTTCTTTTATTTATTAAATGTTTATGCCACCCAACTCCCCTATAAAGTGATATTGTTATTTCTGTAATGTGTAAAGTAATTCAAGTTGGACAAGTGATACAACTCTTTGATTTGTAATAATTAAAACAATTATCAATTTGAGACTCCAGATTTATTTGACGTAGCTACTTCAGGGATACATATTTTAAGTATAACCTAATGGTATTTCAACATTTTATTCTGCCATTAAAAAATATATGGTTTTCTCCATCTACATATCCTCTTGAGATTATAATGTTAATCCTTGTACTTATAACGAAGATCTATTGAAGCTTGTTTTGTACCAGTAACATTAAACCAGTTGCTCTGCAATGAGTTTCAACAGAATGACGCCTGAATAGGTGATTTAAAGTCATCAGCATCAATGATATAAATATTAAAATATTTGAGAGCACAAGTTGAGAAATTGTAAAGAGTCACAAGTCATCTCATACAGTGTGAATAATAATACTTCCATCCAATAACTAACTTGCCAGACCTTTCAATGGAGTTGTCTTATGTCAGGATAGATGGGTTTGCTTGTTATGGCAAGTTCAGATATTTATCCACAAGACTATATTATTAAAATTCAAGATAACTTAATATGCTTACTGCTTCTTGCAAAGTCACTCTGGTAATTAAGGTAGGTAATAAACTGATTAATTATATAAATAAATTTCCCGTTTTAGCTTATAGGTACAAATTCCAGAAATACCATCAGGTATATTAGAATCTTCTACGCAATTAAACAACATCCTAAGCTTTTAGACAATTCCAAAGAATTTAGGAAGGAGAAACATGAGGAAATTAGAGAAAAAAAATCCTTCATAAACTTGGAAAATAAGCAAGTACAAGTATCTTTCTTCTCAAACAATTATAAGGTTAAAATTAATTTGCAGACATGTGTGGCGTCTTCAGAGTTAAATAGCAAAGTTGTATCTGCATCTGATTTTAACGTTTGTTTAAAAATCAGATGTAGGTACAACTTTGCTATTTAACTGTGAGGATGTCACATATGCCTGCAAATTAATTTAGAAGGATATATGGCTGCTTTGGTTAAGAAGTAATGCAGCTAGATAAACAGAAAGAAATCTGAACTGAACAACAGTAGGGATAATTTCGCCATCTAGCCTTTGGTTGGCCAATCTTTTGGTTTGTTGGGCTGAGCGAAGAGTAATTGTCTTGAGCTGCATATAAACTATATAATATAGTTAATATATATATATATATATGGGCTGCATTACTAACTCTCCATGGTTGTGTGCAGCCTGCAGGCTGTGGGTTGAAATGCCTGATCTAGCCTAATATTGTTTGTATGCTACTGGCTTTCCAAGGTTTTTTAGCAAGCCATAGTACAATCTTCCAGAAGTTAAAACAGCAAAAATGCCTTTGAACTTAACTCCTGATTACTATACAGTACATCCATACTGTTTTCTTGGAAATAGCACATACTATTTAGTCTCAGATCCTTTTAAACTTCCCTGTCTAACCTACAACCCTAGTGGGCCCCTATCCAAGATTAACCAATCATTATTACTAAATAGTTTTTTTAAAAATTTGATTTATATGCCGCTCCTCTCTGGAGACTCAGGGCGGCTTACAATGCGTTAAGCAATAGCCTTCATACTTTTATACATTTATACAAAGTCAGCTTATTGCCCCCACAAACTGGGTCCTCAATTTACCTACCTTAGAAAGGATGGAAGGCTGAGTCAACCTTGAGCCTGGTGAGATTCGAACTTACAGTAATTGCAGACAGCTGGTGTTAATCACAATGCTATCAGTCTGCTGAGCCACCAGGCCCAGTTTTGAGCTAGTCGATCATGTAGTATCATCTACTGAGACTTTTCCAGATACTGAACTACAAATCCTTTCATCTTTTACCACTGACTATGCTATCTTGGATTGTATTGAAGAAATATTGCCAATCCTTGTATTAAATAAGTAATTCAATGTTTAATTCAAGCATTAAATATGGAATATTCATTCATGACACATACTCCAGATTTTGCTTTTCTACTCTATAGTTGCTGAATTACCATTTTGTTTTACTCATGTCCTGCCAGCCCAAATAGTTACCAGGGACCTGATTCCCAAACCCATTGAACTAAAAAATGAGAACTGGATCTATTTGGGAATCGTGAACTTATCTGTTTATTACAGGTAGTCCTTGACTTACAACTATTCATGACTGTTTGAAGTTACAATGGCACTGAAAAAAATGACTTATGACCATTTTTCACTTATGGCCTGTATTTATGGCTGTTGCAGGATCCCCATGGTCGTATGACCAAAATTCAGATGCTTGGCAAGTGGCCTGTATTTATGACGGTTGTGGTATTGACTTTCAGACAGGCAAAATCAACAGGGAAGCCAGATTCACTTAACAAGTGTTACTAACTTAATACCTGCAGTGATTCACTTAATTGTGGCAAGAAAGACTATAAAAATGGAGCAAAAATTAACTTAACAACTGTCTTGCTTAGCAATGGAAATTTTGGTCTCAATTGTGGTCATAAGCAAAGGATTATCTGCATGTTAACAGGCTGTGACCCTCACCCAGAGCTCCAGCTAAATAGCTTCCTCGTCTTGTTTCACTTAGGAAAATGAGTGAAACTCCCAATATTTTGGACCGCGGATGGAAGTGATCCTAATTTCACTGATCAACTTGGGGTAACTATAGCCACCAACTGTAAATATTGGAAGGCTTCGCGAATGACATCACATTGAAGAAGGACGGAAATTTCTCCAGGCCCAAAAAACCCCCCCACAAGTCTACACTCTCAACACCTCTCGGGTGCCATAAACAAAAGTGACCTCTCTGGGGGCTTGAGAGGGAAACCTTGAAAAAATAAGCACGAAATCCGTGCAGTCTCCCATTGACAGAGACCCTGGAGCCCAGATGTTTCAAAGGCGAACTCGCCTCAGGCAGGCCCAGCAGCTTCGCCCCGGGGGTGTGGGTGTGCTGGGCTCAGTCCTCCTCGGGGCTCCTGGGTCTGACTGAGGAGTCTCGCCCCACTTCTACGGCCAGGGGAAGCCTATGTGGGAATGCCCTGAGGGACTCCCTCTGCGCGTGACGAAACCGGGTTTTTTGCTCCTTGCAGCCTGGAGAGCGCTCTAAAGGCCGGCGGCGGCAGCAATTAACAACCCTTCCTTTTGCAACAGCCGACACAGCCACCCGCTCGCCCGCCAAGTCAAAGCTGCTCTGTCGGCCGCTCTGCTTTGTTGCCCTGGCCGGCTGAGCCTCGGGCAGGGGGCGGAAGACAAGGCGGCTGCGTCTCTTCTTCCTCCTCCTCCTCCTCCTGGCGCTGCCCCCCGCTCATGGCGACATTGGGCACATCCGGGCTTTTCTTCCTTCGGCGGCCGCCGCCGCCGCCAACGTCGCTGCTGCTGCTGCTTCTGCTGCTCTGAGCCGCGGCCGGCCCGACTCCATTAGCGGGTCCCGTCCCACCCCGCCCCTGCCTGCCCGCCCGCCCGCCTTCCTTCCCTCCCTCCCTCTCTCTCCCCGCCGCGTCCCTGGCGGGGAGGGCCCGAGAACGGCTGCGCCGCATTCCCGGAGGATCCACGGTGTCATGTCCAACCAGGGCCCCCGGAGGAACGGGCCCGTCAAGCTGCGCCTGACAGGTGAGGTGGGCTCTGCGGGGCTGCCCGGCGCACACGTTGCTGGGCCCGCGGAGGGCGCCGCCAGGCCTGGGGGGGGTGCGTATGGGGGGGAAGGAGGCGACTGGGGGGTCGGGAAGGACGACGGGGCTGAAGGAGCCCCTCGACCTGGGAGCGCGAGTTTGGGGGTGTGAGGGAAGAGAGGAAATGCGTGGGTCGTGCCGTGGGCGGCGTGGCGAGGAAAGCGCGGCCCGGCTTTGTTTCAGTGGGGAGAGAGAGAGAGAGAGGGTCGCAGCCGGGGAGGAAAGCGTTCTCGGGGGTGGCGGGGCGGTGGTCGGCGAGGGCGTGGGAGGAGAGGGCCCGGTGCAGGGTAAGGAAAGGGGAGCTTGGAGAGAAGAAACGGGAAGAGCTCCGTGGCCGGGTGGGTCGAGTTTGCTGAGCTGAAGCGAATAAACTGCTTGGGTGCCTTTGAGATTGAACCTGGGGGGGCTCCCTCCGGATTCCCCCGAAAGCATCCAGGCCTTGGGAGAAAATTAAAACTCTTCATCCCCCACATTTCTGGGCAAAAAAAAAAGAAAAGAAAAGAAAAGATGCGGCTGAGGGGCTGGAAAGGGAAGGGCAGCGGAAAGGTTGGTGTGGAAGCGCGGAAAGAAAAAAAAAAAGAAAAGTGAAATCCTAGAGACGAAATTGTAGACGCCGCAAGGACTTGCAGGGCTGGTTATTCGGAAAGGTGGAAAACAATCCCAGTTTGAATCGCTGGGGTGAGCGGGACGGATTCTGCTTTTCCGCGGTTTTTAATTCTTCCTCTGATTTTACTATTTGCAGGGTTTAGGGGGATTAATTAAAGCCAGTAAACGGTTTATGCTGTATGAAATTAAATATTGCAACGCTTAGAGGATTAAGCCCACTTGAAGGTTCAGTGTAAGTTCCAAAGTTTTTGAGCGTAAACTTGAATCAGTTTTCCGCCTCTTTGTACTCTTTGTTTTGATGTGCTCTGCTGCTCTCTTGAATCAACCACCATAGGGGAAGGTTGTGTAAGGTTACCTGGGTATATAGCTCCTTGCGATGTTGTATGGAATACAAGCATAATTAGATTTTTCAGAACATTTGCAGTTTACATCAATATCTACCTGAAGTAGATGAGTCCTGTAATTTAAACAAACAAACAAAGCCTACCTTTTAATATTGCAGTTTACTTCTACTTTAAACAAAATACACTATGCATGCTTTTGTTGGAACTTGGTCTCAATCAATTCTATGTAGGATTGTTACTTAAGAGGGACAGAAGCATATAAAAGAACATAAACGATAGTTTTATTTACATTTTGATATTGTAGCAAGTTTTTAAATGCCAATATATTTTTTCATATATTGAAACATTAAAATTATAGGTTTTCATTTACAATATTGCATATGATTGCTGATATAAATCTTACATGTTTATATGTTCTAATAAATCTGCAACCCATGTTTTACTCAGAAAGTTAATTCCACTGTGTTCAGTAGAGTTTATGACAACTGTATAGTGGAGAATAGCCCCCAATGCAATATAATTATGTTGAAGTGTTTTACATTGTGCTATTGAGATTATGTTGTTTAACAAATTATGAGTTTGCATATAAAAAATGTGTAATCCTTATGTAGTAAAGGTTTTTCCAGTAACTTCTTGAAATGTTTTGTAATTCTGTGTTTGATATTACTAAACTATCATACTGCAGAACAAATCTTTTAAGCTTTAAAAACCTGCTGATGTGCCAAGAGGAAAATATTTTTAAGCAATTGTTTTTGACTTCTGTATTTCTATTTTAGTTTCTAATTTTTCTGTTACATACTAATATATATGGCATTGTTCATGATAATACCCTAATTAAGAGATTAAAGGGAAATCATTTATTTCAAGAGCTTATTCAAAAGGCAAACACAGTAGTTAATTTAAGAGGTACACTTTTAAAACTCAATGTACTCCAGTAGATCCTAAGAACCTTGAGTAAATAATAGCAAGTATTGTAACTTGATTAACAAATCAATTTTGTAATATTCTTTGAAAACAATAAGAATTAGAATTGTCTATTCTTAGTAATCATATATCAACAAAATATTTAACACTGGAGAGGATACACCATTTGGCTAACTATCTAGTCTGCACATAATGTCTCTTTTTTCCATAGTCTCTAAGGAATCTTTAGTACTTAAAATGCTTTAGAACAATATTTTAAAAAAAATAATGCTATAATCATAATATTTATTTAGAAGTAAGCAATATAGAACTTTGGGGTTTCTGAATAAAACATGCTGTGGACTATTGAGTTTTTAAGGTTTTGTAGAATGCCTCAATTCCATGCCTCCTGCAGTTTGATTCTCATCCTGATTAAAAATTTACTTCCAATAATTTTTGATGCTAAAATTATGCTGATTTTAAATATCTGAAACTACAAATTTAACTGAAACTGTTTGAATAAGTATGTGCTTTCAGTATGTTTAGATGCTGTTTGCTCTAAGAATCTCATTTCTTTGTACTATATATATTTAGATTTCATAAACTTTTGAACCTCTTGTCTAGATTAATTATATAACAAACGTAATACATATTTCAAATTTATTATCTCGGAGTGTGATGATACAGACTGAAAAATAGTTTGGAAAAACTGGATTCAATTAGCTATTTTCAGGATGTAAACATTTAAGGTTCTAGCTAGAAACATTGTTCTCACTGACTTGATAAATTACAGGATAATGTTTGATGTGAGTCCAAGAATTGATTTGGACCTAATGCCCAACTACTCTGTTCATTTTGAGCAGCCAAATAAAATATTTAGCCTAGACCTGATTTAGAAGAAAAGATTGATTCTTTGTGAGACTTTAAGAACGCTTGAGGAATGTTTGGCATACCTTTGCTGTAAGTGTTATATAGGTCTTTGTTCTATAATCATTACAAAGACATATTTTTTTAGAATATCTTTTCATAGTTCTTTTCCATATTAATTTTGTACAGTTGTAAATGGAATCATTTGCGATATTTTTTCTCAGTTATCAACAATATATGGATATATTATTTGTCAAACATCCTGTCTCAAACTGTTTCTGCTCACTCTACCAGAACCAACATGGTGGCCATGTTCTGGGTCCCTTCTATTAAGCAGCGCCATCTTGTGGGACTTAGGTGTTAAGCCTTCTCTGTTCCAGCACCTGTCCTGTGGAACAGCATCCTCCCAGAGATCCAGATGGCCCCTGACCCTCTTGGCCTTTTCTAACTTGGTAAACACCTGGTGGTTCTCTCACAATTTCAGCCAGCTTGTTAGGTGACCTTGTTGATTGGTTTATTTATGGCTTTTAAAAAAACTCTGATTGTAAGACACAATGATCTTTTTGGATTGCTGATGTGATATATTGGTTGATTATAGTTGTAATTTGTTTTTAATTAATTGAGGTTTTTTATTTTTATTTTTTGTCACCTACAGCCAAAGTTGTTAAATGGGTAACCATATAAATTGTTTAAACAAATACGGACACATATTAGGATAAAAATTAGTTTCTTCCTTCAACTTTTCTACCAATGATAGTAGTATTAAAATAGCTCAGGGATTACTAATGTCATTTGCCTCATATAAATTAAAGTTGGAAAAGAATTGGATTGTTTGAAGTGTTGATTTTGGATTTCCTTAATTTCTTGTTTCTTAAGGGAAAAGGCCCAAATGCTTTTTCTTTTGTTTTCAAATGTAAGTTTGTTCTGCTTTCTGTACTGAGTTGCAGCTGAGAAATCATTTTTTAAGGATTACAGCTGATTAGTTTTTAGAGCCATTAATCAAAATGCATTATGCACTATTCAGATTCTCACCCCTTAACAGGGGTGAAAGGAAAAAAGGTAAAAGCAATAATTTTAAATAAAAATAGCTATGGAAAGTAGCTATATCTGAATCATAGAATTTCATGAATGATGCAAATAACTACTTGATAAAAGCTTTATCTGCATTTAAAAAACATCTAGCAGTATACTAGATGGCTAAATTTAAAAAAAAAATCAGGAAGAAAACAGTGGCAAACTACTTTTGCATAATTGCCAAGAAATCAACATATAGGATTTGAGACTGACTCAATGGAGACTTTATTTTTAATGAATTTCAGATTGTTTTTCATTTATCAGTCATGAAAATTCCACAGAATGACACACCAAATGAACTTTAAGGAAGATACTTCACACACTATTTACATAATAATTTGAATGAAGGATTGTTCTATTAATCTAATGCTGTAGTTTAAATGTTTTGGATCAGAGTATGTATATTGCTATTGAATTTATGGATTCACAAAGATGCTGAATCCTAATTATAATAAGGAAGTACCTGTAATACCATCAAACTTAATAAATACAATATATAATAGGAGCATAGCTATTTTTTAGTCATTAAATCATTAAGATAATGATGAAGTATGGGAATTATATTAGTCTCTCTTGTTTAAGGAGATGTATTTTGAGAAAAAAAATCAAACAAACTGGTGGCCACATTATAAGCACTTGTGAGCAGTTCTGGCTTTTATCTTGTATTGATACACATGAACTAACATGAACCAAATGGCTGAGAAAGAATTTCTAGAATTATCTGGAAAATGAGTTGGACATACACAAAAACAAAACAAAACAAAGCACTCAAAATTTAAAAATATATCACTGTCTCTTGGAAACTTCTCTCAAATTCTTCTTGGTTATGCTTCTTGAAAACAACTTGTGTTTTCAGTCTGTGACTTTAAATGATCTTATTTTAAGAAATAGAAGATTCTTAAGTATGATCTGAAGCAAGAATTGAAAAAACTGCAAAAGATAGTAAAATGATCAAGGAGCTAGAAATAACCCTTATGAGGAAAACAGAATGAGTTTGATTGGAAATGATAGAAGTGTATTTAATATATGGCAGGGAGAAAATGGTTAGCAAAATTACACTAGGACTGGAGATGGAGAAAAATTCAGGATAGATATCATAGAAGTACTTCGGATAAACCATTCCACCATCTGTCTCTGTGCTGTCATTGTACAATGATAAGTAACAGCAATTCTGGAATGCTTTATTTCTTTGTAATTTTTTTAGAACACCCTAAATAATTAAGACTCAACAGTGAATAAAAAAGCATGAATTAAAAAAAATAGTAAACAAGTAAAGAAAAATGATAAATCTGAGCATGATCAAGTTGGTATAAAGGCATAATGAGAGTTACAGTGCTGCTTAAAACATTTGTGAATCCTTTTGAATTTTCAGCATTTCTGCATAAACAACAGTGGTGTACATGGCAGAGTTGTAAAGAGAAAGCCACTACTTTCCAAAAAGAACATTGCCGCCCATCTACAGTTTGTGTAAGACCATATGGATGAGCCAGAAGGCTATTGAAAGAATGTTCTGTGGACTGATGAGACCAAAATAGAACTTTCTGGCTTCAATGAAAAGCATTCTGTTTGGCAAAAGCAAACACTGCATTCCAGCATAAGAATCTTGTCTCATCTGTGAAACGTGGTGGCAGTATCGTGATTTGGGCCTGCGTTGCTGCATCTGGACCAGGACAGTTTGCTGTCATTGATATACATTCTGAACTGTATCGGCAAATTCTAGCAAAAAATATGTGTTCGAACCGAAGCTCAAGAGAAAGTGGATCATGCAGCAAGACAATGATGCAAAACACACAGGCCACATGACTAAGAACTAAAGAATGGTTAAAGCAGAAGAAAGTTAATGGCCAAATTTCAATCATATCCTTAACCCTATATCGAAGTTTTGAAAGACCTGAAGTGAGCAGTTCATGTGAGGAAGCCCAATAACATTCTTGAGTTGAAACTCTTCTATAAGGAGGAATGGACTAAAATTCCTTCAAGCCAAATTGACAAGACAATTCTACACTTATCAAAAATGTTTACTTGCAGTTATTGTTCCCGGGGTGGGGGGCACACCAGTTACTGAAAGCAAAGGTTCACATGCTTTTGCCATACACACACACAAATATGTAGCCTTGGTGGCACAGTGGTTAGAACGCAGTATTGCAGGCTTATTCTGCTGACTGCCACCAGTTTAATTCTCACTGACTCAAGGTTGGCTCAGCCTTCCATACTTCCAAGGTCAGTAAAATGAGGATCCAGATTGTTGGGGGCAATAAACTGACTCTGTAAACTGCTTAGAGAGGGCTGTAAAGGACTATGAAGCTGTATATAAGTCTAAATGCTATTACTATTGAATAATTTTCCTCAACAAATAAATGATCGAGTATATTTTTGATTCATTTTTTGAATTGTGGGGAACAGTTCACATTTTAGGTTATATTTATGCAGAAATATTAAAAATTGAAAAAGATTCACAAACTTTTAATTACCAGTGCACTTCTGTTTTTCAAATACTGTGAGAAAATGTATCTCTAGAGAATGTGTTCTATGGCATAGGGCTGTGATGACGAACCTATGGCTGTTTCTGGCCTCCAGAGGTCCTCCGGGGGGGGCATTTTCGCCCTCCCCAAACTCCGTGCCAAAAGTGGGGGGAGCGCAGGGGGGGTTGCGCATGAATGCACAGAGGGGTTGGGCACAAAGAAGTATGGGTGTGGACACGCATGCACACGACTCCCCCCCGCACTCCCCCCGCTTTTGGCACGCGATGGCAAAAAGGTTAGCCATCACTGGGATAAGGGCTAGGATAGAGAATGTCTGGCACCTCATCCATATCTCATGTACTTTTTGCTTGGGAGGAGGGAGACACGTTCTCTTAAAAAGTTGGTACATATTCTCAGGTGCTTGATATATCACAGGAAAGGTTTATAGATGATAACAGTACTTGTCTGCTTTTTTTAAACTCGCATCTGGATCAGAATGTATTTGGACTACAATGTAGGCCTATCTTTAGAAATAACATGTAGATTGTAGTTGGCACAGAAACCAGTGGCTAAACTGCCGGTGGTGCAACCAGCTACTGCAGAATAGCAGGAATATTAAAGTTGCTGTATTGGTTACTACTAGCTGCCCAATTCAAAGTATTGGCTACCAACTCAGGGATATTAGTGGGCTTCCTCACAAGAACTGTTCACTTCAGGTCTTTCTATGATATTTCCATAGCATTAAGGCCTTGTCTCCAACTTGGTCTTTTAGATCTTCCAATGGTGCCCTCATCACCACTGAAACTTGAGTCCATCCACATTGTTGCTGAACATCCTCTTCTCTCTCCTCTCACCTTTCCCAACATTAGAACTTTCGTTAGGGAACTAGGTTTTTGTATAATATGTCCAAAATATGATAATTTGAGCCTGTCATTTGTGCCTCGGCTGAGAATTCTGAGTTGATTTGTTTGATGATCCCCTAGGGTTTGCATGATTCTGATCTTTATAAGCAGAGAGACATAATGGCATTTGAATATCTTTTCCAAGAGCTAGATGGGTGCTTTACCAAGTACTAGTTTGCAATGTATTCATTGACTGCTTGTTCCTTTATTGTTAATGGTTGATCCTAAGTGGCAGAAGTTATCTATCACTTCAATATCTTATTGCCCATTTTTAAATTAGTTGATTTCTTCATTTTCATTAATTTGTTCTTTTAATTCTAGTGTATTTGTTCACAGTGCTCATTGAGTTTTATTACTAAGGCCTGCAGATCTTTTGTATTCTCAGCTATCAGGGTAATATAACTGGCATAGGGCAGGTTACTGAAGTTTCTTCTCCAATTATAAAACCACACTTATTTTCTTCCAGTCCAGCTTCCCTTAATATATATTCAGCATATAAGTTGAAAAGGCAGGATAAAAATAGCAGAGTAGAAGAGAAAGAACTGGTAAAAATCACAAAATATACAGATCTGCAAATAGAAGTAATATGAAAGCAAAGATATTACCAATAATAATTGGCACCTTGGATGCATTCTCAAAACACCTGAAGTACCACATGAACAACATCAGCATTGACAAGGTCACCCCCACGCAATTGCAAAAGGCAATTTTGCTTGGGACAGCTTACATCCTGCAAGGATACTTTTTAACATCATTAAACAACATTTCCCTATCCCAGGTCTTTGGGAAGGACTTGATAGGTGGATAAAATGCCAAATCCAGTCTGAACATCAGACAGACTGTGTGGGCAACAATTAAAATAATGGAGAGGATACAGCCTTGCCACAGTCTTTTGCCAACTTGGTGTCAGTCTGCTTTACCATGTTCTGTCCATATTGTGGCTTCCTCATCTGTAATAAGTTGTTCGTGAGGATGAGATGTGGGATTCCCAGTGGGATTCCTGTTTCCATGGGATCCTTTGGCTTTCTCAATTTCCCAGCATGCATTAGTGTCTCATGTTCTGCAGCCATTTCTAAAGCCAGCTTCCTGTGGCATCTCTTTTTTGATGTAGGACTCTAATCTGTGTTTGATGATCCTAAATGTTATTGTGCTAGCATGTGAAATTAGGGGTATTTTATGATAATTTGCACACTCATAAATATTTTTGTGGTACTAGAACCAATGTGTTGTTCTCTAGATTTGCTGACACTGATACTTCTGTTGCTTGCCATTATTTTTGGGATTCCATCAGCTCCTGTAACCTTGTGACTCAGTAATGACCAGAGTGTTGATCTAACTTTATCTTCTTGCATTAGAGATTTTTGTAAAGTAGGGAATATCTTTTAAAATGACTTGGATGATGACACCTCTACTGTACTGTGTTTTAGTGTATCCATTCCTCACAGTTTGATCTCCTTTGAATAATTTTCTGTCTGTCCATTGATGGCGTACCAATTTGTGATTAAACCTCTTTTTGAATTCAGAGATATTTTGAAAGACTCTTCTTATTTTTCCATGTCTGTTTCCCTGTTCAATATCTTTACAGATATTGTAATAAAATTATTCTAAAGATGTTTATGACTTGTAGTCAGTATAGTTTATTTCCAGTAACAGAGGCAGTGTGCTTCTCAATGCTCGCTGCTGGAGGAAGAGCAGCTGGGGTTAAGAAAGGGCTATCTATATTTATGTCCTATTTATAGACTTCTTATATGTGTCAGGTTGGCTACTGCAATGTACTTTCAAAGAACTTAATTGTCTTCGTGTTCCTTCCCTCCAGTGAAGCAATAAGTTTTCCATGTGTTATTTTGTATCAGATAAATTTCACTAGTGATTTTCTTTCTTTGCTAGATAACAGGTTTACAACGTGGAGATCCCACAGGCTTACAAACACTAGAAAAAATATCATCTTTGAGCCTCAGTTATGAAATTAATGAATTCTTAAAGACACTGGTCAACCAGAAAAAAGGTTGTATTGAAACTGATTGTGAGGGAAGTTAAGATTTTTGCACATTTCTATAATTTCTATACCTCGTCAGGATAAATAACTCCACTGTTCGTTTTACAAAATCATTTTTTTGTTCAGGAGTCTGTAGGGCCTAGCTGTACATCAGCTTGTTACCTTTTTTTCAGACTTATGGTAAACCAGAAAGGGTAATAAAATTAAAACTGCTATAGTATTGCCAGTTGAATAATGTAGCCCAGTTGGGCTATTTAAATATGCATAGGGCTGCAGTATCTATCACTTAAGGGAGCTCTAAGTAGAATAGTGGCAGATGAGACT
This sequence comes from Pituophis catenifer annectens, assembly GCF_029215685.1. Classification (NCBI taxonomy): domain Eukaryota; kingdom Metazoa; phylum Chordata; class Lepidosauria; order Squamata; family Colubridae; genus Pituophis; species Pituophis catenifer. The sequence continues at coordinate 147,471,206 of NW_027256882.1, forward strand.
TACCAGAGATTGGAGGGGAAGTAGCAGTTGGAAACACTTAGTATATTTTTGCTGCTGTCCTCTAGTTGTACCTAGCTTTGCCTCTGATAAAATGGGAGAAGTGTAACAGATTTTACATAAATTGCAGTTGCCATTGAGATTATGTGAGTTTAAGAGAGAAAATGCTACTTTAAATTAATACAGCTAAATATGACTTAAACCTGTCTTATTTATGAGGTGGAGATGAGATAAAAGCAGTGCCAATGGAATATGGCAGAAAAAAAAAGGTTGCCAGGACATGTTTCTGCTGTGGTTAGATAATAGTGAGGAAAGGCCCAGGGTCTTATGACTGAAGGAAAAGATGAAAATTTAAATGGATTATGCTTTGCATCATAAAGATTTCAAGTTACTAAAGGGTGGGAGGGAAAAAAAACCTATTAAATTATTTTTAAAACCATAGAATCCAGTAATAGTAAAACTTCTATTAATATTCTGTGTAAGAACTGTAAAAGACAAAAGCATGTGAGAGCAATGCTTGCTAACCTTTTTTTGATTATGTGTTAGTTGGTTTCCTCAAAGTCCAACTTTTGCTTTCATGGACTACAACAGGGGAACAATTTGTATGATTTTAATCTTTGTAGGTATAGAAAAATCATTTCATGCATCAGAATATCGTTTCCAAAGCTTTAATCGCTCCAGGCTGTCACCAAGATAAAGGAGACTGTGCTACATGACCTCCTCTTTGCTGATGACTGTACCCTGAATGCTGGATCAAAGCAGGAAATGCAAGCCAGTATGGACAAATTTGCAGCAGCATGCAACAACTTTGGCCTCCTTATCAACATAAAGAAGATGGAAGTGATGCATCTGCCAGCTCTGAAAGCCCAACATCAAGAACCCACCATCACAGTGAAGGGACAAAAGCAGCAAGCAGTGGACCAATTTACATACCTTGGCAGCACTCTCTCCCGTGCAGTGACAATTGACATTGAGGTCAATTGTCACTGCAATTGCCAAGACGAGCTCTGCATTTGGCAGACTACAGACCAATGCGTGGGACTGCCGTGGAATAAGCCTTGCTACAAAGCTCAAAGTCTACCAAGCAGTAGTGCTAACTACCTTGATGTATGCCAGTGAGACTTGGACTGTATACAGGAGGCACGCTAGGCAATTGAACCACTTCCACATGACCTGCCTCCATAGAATTCTGAGGATCTGGTGGCAGGACAAGGTGCCAGACACAGAAGTCCTCTCCAGAGGAGGCCTGCCATCAATTCATACCCTGCTGATGCAAGCCCGGATACGCTGGGCAGGCCATGTTGCAAGGATGCCAGACCATCGCATCCCCAAACAGCTCCTCTATGGTGAGCTGTCTCAAGGAAAGCGATTGCACGGGGGACAACGGAAGCGATTCAAAGACATGTTGAAAGTCTCCTTCAAGTCCCTGGATATTGACACCACCTCCTGGGAAACCCTGGCACAAGATCGATCAACATGGCACATGCTGATCCACCAAGGCTGCCAGACATCTGAGGACAGAAGAACATCCATAGCACAAGAGAAGCGAGCATTCTGCAAAGCCAGAGCTGCAAATGCTGCAACAATGCTGCTCACACATGTCTGCCCAACATGCGGTAGAATATTTTGTGCCTGTATAGGCCTTACCAGTCACCTACAGAAACATGGGGGACAGTCCACAACCTGTTAGATGTCAAGGTCCTCTTCAAACACGATGGATGAACATCACATCATCATATTGTTAAGAGCCACGGTGGCACAATAGTTAGAGTACAGTACTGTAGGCTACTTCTGTGATCACCGGCTCCAGCAGTTTGACAGATTGAATCTCACCAGGCTCAAGGTTGACTCAGCCTTCCATCCTTACGAGGTCGGTAAAATGAGGATCAAAGATTGTTGGGGGCAATATGTTGACTTTGTAAACCCCTTAGAGAGGGCTGTAAAGACTATGAAGCAGTACATACTGTTGTTTCATCGAAAATAAGACAGGGTCTTATTTTCTTTTGACCCCCCAAATAAGGGCTTGGCCTTATTATCGGAGGGGTCTTATTATTTTGGGAGTGCAGGAGATGACGAGGGTGGGACTGGATGTCCCGTCGCCGCCATCACCTTCTCTCCCTGTTCTTTGCATCAGCTGAGCAGCCCAACACATCCCACACCACCCCAATAGCAACAGCTGCTTCCCTTCCCCACCATATCTTTATCGAGAGGGGTGGCAGGTGGGGCAGGGGAGAAGCGAGATGTGTGGAGCGAGATGTGGCTCCCCTTGCCGTCTCTCCTCCCTCCCTCGCCAGGCATGATAGGGCTCCTGCTCTTCGCTTAGCCACCCGCCCTCTTTAGGGATGCAATTTGGGCGTGGCAGATGGGGCGGGTGAGAAGTGGGACGCAGGTCTTACCTTATTGAACTGCTGGAGTGAGCAATGAGGTAGCCTATAGTACTGCATTCTAACCACTGTGCCACCGCAGCTCTATTCTTGATATACTCCCATCATTCTTCATTTATTCCTCCTTGGAACACTGCAGTGAGCAGCACAGCAGGATTTCAGGGGATTTTCTAAGTACTTGTACATATTTTTCTAAAGTGTTGTATTGGATATTTTGATATAAGCATTCTGCACTAGCTTAAAAGCATTTCCATTTCTTCATGTTCTTACAATGCCAATAGTGTTAAGAGCTAAACTAATTGTATTCTGTCTCATCTGAGGTGTGGTTAACATGGTTGTGTAGCTCTTGTTTGTTATTGTTCATGGGAGGAAACTCTTGACCCACCTCATCTCTCCTCCTGATACCTAATCTAAAAATCTAAAAAAGGAAAATGTTGATATGAAGATCTTGCATATCCTGTTTCATAGAACAGGCTAAAGGAACTGATGAGGAATTTACAAGAGTTATTCTAAAGTGTATTTTCAGTACTGGTCTAGCCATAAACCAGACCAGTTGGCCCCCAGGATACCTATATAGGTATCTATAGCTATAGAGACAGGAGGCCAGTCAATCTTCTCAGTTGCCTGTGGTTTTCAGACCACTTAGCCTGTAACATGCCAGCCAGCGGTGGGATCCTACTGGTTTAACAACCAGTTTGCTACACTGCGCGCGCATGTGCAGTTTGCAGAAAACTCACCTTCCGCATTGCTGCTGGCAAGGAAAACAGCTGAGGCGCAGCAGTCCACTCTGCCGCGCTGATCAGATAGGCTTTGGAAATAGAAATATAGATAAATATAAAGCAGGGGCGGGTGGCTGGGCCAACTTCAAAATCAGAGCGAACCGGTTCACTCATGGCTGAAAGTCGGAGCTAACGGTTTGTCCGAACTGGTAGAATCCCACCACTGATGCCAGCCATAGTTGCTGGTGAAATGTCAAATAATCTGTTGTCTAGACCAGATGTAGATATTGGCTATGAAAGTATACACCAAAAATGTGCTTTGGAAGAAACTTGGTAGTTGAGATTTTAACATTCTGTGTCACATTTTATGTACATATGCATAATTATTTTTTCTATTTTAAGATTTTGGTAAGTGACAGGCTGAAAAATATGGCAGATAGAATATTTTCTGTAATAAAAATATGTGTATGGGAAACTTTCATATACTGTAGTATTGACTCCTGATGACTGCCTAGACTAGTCCCTGCAATTTTCTTGTTAAGATGTCAGAATTGGTTTGATATTGTCTTCATCCTGGGTCTGAGAGTGAATGGCCCAAGGCAGAGGTGGGCAGCATAAGGTTCTCCCCAGTACCAAAAATGTGAGTGCATGCGCGTGACTTAAAAAATGCAGCTAAATAGGACGGTATAGCGCCGGGCGGGGGGGGCGGGTCAACCTGTAAGTTACAACTGCCGGATTGCCCGAACTGGTCCAAACTGGCAGTAGCCCACCAATGGCCCAAGGTCATTCAGGTAGCTTCATGCCAAAGTGGAACTAAAATTCATGGTCTCCTGATTTCTAGCCTGGCATCTTAACCACTATACCCATCTGCTCTTCATAGGCTTATGAATGTAATAAATGTATAGGTGTGCCATGAGCGTCTATGAGAATTCATCATATGTAGCACAGTTTATTTTATGACTTAAAGCTCTGTGCTTGCGTTTTTTTCCCCCTCGGTCCTTTAAACAGCAGAAATTGTTGGTAAGTACAAATTATAGTGATAATTAGGTGACATCCATGCAGTGAATTGATTGTATGGGTAAAATTGAAGGAAGAAACTGTGATACACTTAATAATTACTTTTTACTCTTTTACTAACATCTATATTTTTCACAACTTTTATCCTGTGGTAAAATTATTTACTATTATTTCATTTTAATCTCTGAGTCCAGTTTTCAAAATCCCACATTTTGCTCATTCCTTAGCGGGAACAGGAGTTAATTGTACAGATAAAAGCTGTGTGGTTAGATTAAGTATGTTTCTTTTTTGTTTTTTTAAAATAATAGAGTACTTGAAAATTTTCCCACAGATACATAGTGTAGAACTCAGATGCAGGAAATACAAGTCCTCTTTTGATTCTTAAGCAAAATGTTTAATGCCATGTAAGTTTTAGCCTCCAGGTCTCTGAATGCACTGTTTATTGTGGTATGGATTGCATAGTATTTTGTGTGAGGTTTACTAATAAAATGCAGTTAATATATTGGGGAAGTATCTGCAACAGTCTTTAAATAAAATGATTAGATTAGATTAGATTAGATTAGAATTCTTTATTGGCCAAGTGTGATTGGACACACAAGGAATTTGTCTTGGTGCATACGCTCTCAGTGTACATCAAAGAAAAGATACATTAGTCAAGAATCATGAGGTACAACACTTAATGATAGTCATAGGGAACAAATAAGCAATCAAATCATATTAGGAAACGGTCAATATCAATATCAATGATCAATATTGTAATAATGATTTTATAACAATTTGATATTAGATCGCTTGGAAATTTAAAACAAAAGCATAACGCCAAAGTTGGAACTAAAAATATTACAAGATAAGCTATGAAAATGGATTTAAAAATGTGTTTATAACCTTTTTAAGAGATAATGAAGAAGCCAGTCCTTTAAATTTAACAGGAAATTGAAAGATGTAGGGCATCCAAGGGTACAAAGCAGTTGTGGATTTCAAATTTTTTTACTACCAGTTCTGTGAGCATGGCTTGGTGGGCATGGCAGGGGAAGGATACTGTAAAATCTCCATTCCCTCCCCACTCCAGAGGAAGGTTACTGCAAAATCCCCATTTCCTCCCAATCAGCTGGGACTTGGGAGGCAGAGAATAGATGGGGGCGGGGCCAGTCAGAGGTGGTATTTACCGGTTCTCCAAACAACTCAAAATTTCCGCTACCGGTTCTCCAGAACTGGTCAGAACCTGCTGAAACCCACCTCTGGTACAAAGCTATAAGAAAGCTTCCTTAAATAGTGGCTAAAAGATTGAAGAGGTGGTAGGAAAGCAGAGGATTGAAAACTGACTGTGGATGCAATCAGAAATGGGTTTTTGTGGAAAACCTGGCTGCAATATCTGTTTTATTGAGCTAAAGAGATATAGCATGAGGCACTGAGTAGGCTGTTATAGGGAAGAGAGGTTGCCAATTTCTTCTAAATCTGTTGTTTCCACTTGTGCTGCTAGGACTCAGTGCTGGTTAATGCCAGGTTTGTCTGTTATAAAACCACCCATGATTTGATGGTAGAAAAATAGGCAGATCTGATGTGTATTATTGAGACATGGCTGAAGGAGGGCATTAATGGCACCTTGATGCCAGGACTGAAGAGAAGCGATGTGTTGATCTTATCTGAGGCCAAGGTTGCTGGATGTGAGTGCATGTATGTTCAGTTAGGCCTTTTGATGTGCTGGCCTCTGTAGTGCTTGTTATTAACCCTTGCTGAAATCCTGGACCTGGTCAGCGACCTCTGTCTGTTGGTATTGGGGGACTTCAATCTCCAGGTAGAAAGAACCATGCACAGTACAGCCAAGAGTTCATGACCTCCATGAAAACCACGGGCCTGTCAAAGGTTATCTCAGCTTTGATGCATGTGAGCAGTGAGATCTTAAACCTTATTTTCATTTTCAAACAGTTGCTGTGTGCTGGGGAGATGGAGGTATTACCATCTTCCTTTGTCATGGCCATTCCTGATCCAGATGTGTTTGATTATTCCCTACTTCCTCTAGAGCAGGGGTCTGCAACCACAGGTTTCCCACAGAAAAGAAATCACTGGGAGCCACAAAACCTGGGTGGGCGTGATCAACTCGACATCACTCACTCCCATCCAGTCACATGACCCCCCCAGCCACGTTTACCCAAGATTTGTGGCTCTTGGTGTTTTCTGTGGGAAACAGGTATCTGTCTCTCTCTTTCTCTCTCTCTCTCTCTCTCTCCCTTTCTGTCTGTCTCTCTCTTTCGCTGTCTCTCTGTCTTGTGTGTGTGTGTGTGTGTGTGTGTTCCCTCTTGAACCATTTCCAAAAACAGATGAAGGTTGCTGGTGGTGGTTTTTTTGCTGATGTTGTTCTTTCTTCTTTGGGTGATTTTTATCATATTTAAATCAAGAGTCATTTCAGGTTCCCAGATTAATGAAGCTCTTTTGTCTCCCTGCTGTAGCTCCCTGTCGGCTGAACCACTGGCTGGCCCCGTCCCTTGTCCTCCACTCCCAATCACTTCTCGCCTGGCCTGAGAAGGTAAGGGCGATGGTGGGCGATGGAGACTCGCTCCATATTCCAGAGTGGGAGCAAAGCGCTCTTGTACTTGTCATATCTTGCAGGTGCTTCTTCCGGCCCTTGTTGGTGTTGCGCACACCTTGGTCACTCAGGAAAATGCGTGACTTGCTCTCCGCCCTGAGACACTGGCTTGGCCTGTCTGTGGCCGACGCCGCTGCTGTTGCCACCTCCATAGCCTGCCCGCTACTCTCACAGCTCCTTGCGCATCACAGTTAAATTTAGCACGCTTCACAATGGGGAAACCAGTGTCCCCTCCTTCTCCTGGAGCCCATTAAGATGCAGAGCATCGGTTACAACTAGGCTGGGCCAGTGTCTCAGGGCGGAGAGCAAGTCGTGCATCTCCCCGAGCGACCAAGGTGCGCGGAGCACCAACAAGGGCCGGAAGAAGCGCCTGTGAGATATGGCAAGTATGGGGGTGCTTTGCTTCCGCTCGGGAATATGGAGCGAGTCTCCATCCCCCTCAATTGCCCTTACCTTCTCAGGCGAGGCGAGGAATGACTGGGATTCCTGGCCCCACCCCTCCCAGGGTGAGGGGCGGGGCCAGCCAGTGGTGGGTTCAGCGGACAGGGAGCCACAGGTTGCAGACACCCGCTCTAGAGAGCTGGACCCTTTTGGAAGGTTTGCTACATACGCATTTGGATTTGTGTTTTCAAGAAAGTGTTTGAGGATGCCCACAGATTATGTGGGCAAATCATTTGAGGGTCTGATTTACTGCTAGCAGGGGGTGCTATCTTGGGCCCTTGACGGAATAGCCCTTCAGCACCCTATCTCTGTTGGCTGATCCCAGGGAGTTCTTTGTGGTGGAGTCTTGTCGTGGCAACTGAAACTCTATGCTGCCATATTACCTGTTGGGCTTCCATCTGACCTGTTAACTCCAAGGAACTGGACTGGGTAGTGTGTAAAATGTCCTCCACTATCTGTAGTCAGCCCTACCAGGTAGATTAAAAAATTGACTCCAAAAGAAGACTAAAACTACTTTTATTGAGAGTGGCTACAATGATAGGCCGATAGTGCTGTTCTTAATATTCCTGTGAATTAGGTATGTGTCTGTATGAGTCCCTTCAAAATATTTTCTATCTGTTGTGGACTCGATACTTGTTTCGTCTCTCATCGCTTTAGTAATGGGGCGTGTTATGGTCATTTTTCTTACTCTCTACACAGTATACCCCTGATTTATCTCTAGATAGGTTGCACAGCCCCTGAAGGAGCAGGTCTGCAACTTCAGTGTCCTCCTGGACTCACAGGAGATTCTATGATTGCTGTGCCTTACTTGAATGATTAGGCTACTGCAATGAGTTCTGCATGGAGTTGTCTTTAAAGATAATATCTGGAAGCTTAAGTTGATGCAATATGTAAAGTCCCAGGTATTCATTGGTGCCTGCTAATAGGCACATATTTCATAGGTTCTGCACTGGCTTCCTATTAGTTTCCAGATGCAAAAAAGTGGTGGTTTTAATCAAACCTTGTTATAGCTTGACACTGGCTTATCTGCAGGACTATTTCTCCCCAATTCAGTTGGATCAGAAGAAGCAGCTGGTTGTTCCCTATTTTGGGAAATTTACAGGACCAAAAACATTGTTTTTTCTATCATGGGCTGGTTCTGTGGAATGTCATCCTGTTGCGATTTGATTGGTTCCAATGTTAATTTGCTTTCTGGAAAAGTTGAAAACTGGGTTCTGGGATTGCTCAGTAATAGAAAGATAGAAGCCAGAATACAATTGTCAGCTTCAAAGAGTCCAATGTAGACTTCTTTCTTCTTCTTCTTCTTCTTCATCATCATCATCACCACAGTGATACTCATTGTCATTGGGGCACTTGGTACCATGTCCAAGAATTTCACAAAACACTTCAAGAAATTGCAGCTTCCTGCAATAACACCAGCGGAACTGCAAAAAAATGTGCTACTCAGAACATCATATATTTTAAGAAGGTACTTGGTTGATACGTAGGATGCTGGCAGCAACCCATATCAACCATTAGCACCAGTCAATGATATTTGTGACACATTTTCAAATGTCCAGTTGACTGAGTTTCATTTTTAATGAATAAAAGAGAATAATAATAATAATAATAATAATAATAATAATAATAATAATAATGATAATGGTTGATACCTAGAATGCTGGCAGCAACCCATTTCAACCATCACTGCCAGTCAATAATATTTGTGATGCATTTTTAAATGTTCAGTTGACTGAGTTTCATGTTTAATGAATAAAAGTATAATAATAATCATAATCATAATAATCATAATAATCTTGTGGGACTTTAGGATTCAGACTGACAGGCACTTGGTCCACAACACACCTGACATAACAATAGTTGAAAAGAAAAAAGTATGGTTCATTGACATTGCAATACCTGGTGATGCACGGATTGAAGATAAGCAGCAAGAAAAAATCACAAAGTACCGGGACTTGCAAATTGAAGTTGAGTGATTGTGGAAAAAGAAATCGTGTGTTGTCCCAATTGTAATTGGAGCCCTTGGAGCAATACCCAAAGGGCTACCCCGCTATTTAGAAATTCTAAATTTGCCGGACTTGAACGTTTTGACTCTACAAAAAACCACCTTACTTGGAACAGCTTATATCCTCCGACGATACTTTAACAGTTCCTAGGTCCTAGGACTCGAGCTGCTGAGCTATTAACCAGCCTCAAAGGCTGTGAATCTCACTAAAGATTAACTAATAATATTAATATTAATATTATTATTAACAACAACAACAACAACAACAACAACTTCCTTTAATAACAAGTTGCTCTGCTGTCCTACAGAAAGGCATTCATGGTGTTAACTAAGATCTTGTCAACCTTTGAGACAAGAAACCAAATCTGAGAGTCTTAACACTACCTTTATTGTAAATTTACAGTGACAGAATCTTGCAAGTCTGAAAGAACTTTTTCCTTCCCTTCCCTTGTCTTTACTTTCCAAAGAACTAGGGAGTCTCCCTTCTGAGACGCTTTCTCCATCCCCATTCCTTCTGTGGGCTGAGATACCTCTTGTCAGAGAGACGATGGCTCTTTTTCCTGTTTCCCAAGATTATTCTCACAGCCCATTAGAGACTTTTAATAATATCTTGGCTAGAGATCACTATGGATCAAGAAAACAAAAGTTCCAGCAATTGGTTTACATTCTCTGGACTCATAGCTGTATATTTTAAAATAAAAAGTCTGCCGAAGACTTTCGAAGTACAAAGTTGAGTTAGGTCATACTAACACAGAAATAATATTATTTGTATAAAAGTGACTGTTATAGCCCAGAAGCTGAAGTGTTTCTTTTAAAATATGACTTTGTAGATTTAAGTGAATTTATTATGATTATTAAACAGATGGTCTACCAAATAACTTGATTCTGTACAGAATTTTAAAATGTTTTTCTCTGATTGTTCTCCCACTCTTTTATGCTTCTGTTTGACACATGTTGTACAAAGACTCACAAATTTAAAAGGAATCATTTGAGAATCTCTGTAGAAACTATAATTCTACAGTGTTATTGAACCTTGCCTTTAGAGTGTTAATATCATAATAAATGGTATTGTACATTATTATAACATAGTAATTATTCTATTTTAGCTTTTCTAATTATTTCTTTCTAAAACTATATAGTTGCTAGTGGATATATCTGTCAGATTAAACTGCTGCCAACTGCTGCTTTTCTTCTGTTGTTACAAAACTTCATGTATTAATATTTTTATCGTAGGGTATTTTTTAAAAATGCTAGTGAATTAAAGTTAAGAATCCTCACTATTTAGCATCACATGTGCCTGATGAACAGGACAAAGTCTAGTCTCACAAATAACATTAGATGTTTTGCTTATTGCTAGGTATACAGAATTAGTTAACCTATAACAAGGATACAGGAAAAGCTTTACAGAAGTCTGCCTTGTAGGCAGAAAGCTTGCCAAATGGGAAGTGATTCATCGTCTCTGAATGGGATGAGCACTAAACAGAAATAGTTTAAATTTGAGATTTATTTGGCTCACATACCACCAGTAAATGATTATAACTATATCTTCTGTGTCTCATTCTGCTCCCCAGAATTTATCAGAACCAAAATACTGTGCCTTTGAACCATGAAAATGGTTTTTCATCAGCTGTATGAAGACTTAAATATTGAATTTTGACAGGTTTAAATTATATCCATATATACATCATTTATGTTCTTCAATTAGAAGATTAGTTTTATGATAGCAGTCATGCATGAAAGGCAAGAATGTCATGATTTACTAGATCTAAAGTAATCTATTAATTTTTTTTTGTTTATTTACTGCCTTTGTATCCTCTGGGACCTCCAGGCAACAGACCTGGTTGTCTTCCTCATTTTAACCTCACAACTGTTTAAAGTAGTGCTTCTCAACTTTGACTGCTTGAAGATGTGTGAACCTCAACTCCCAGAATGGTATGTTGCGGCTGTACTGTCTGGAGAATCCTGGGAGTTTATTTATTTTTATCCCACCTTTATTATTTTTACAAATAGCTCAAGGTGGTGAATATATCCAACACATCTTTTTCCTCCTATTCTCCCCACAACAACCTTGTGAAGTGGGTTGGGCTGAGAGAGAGGACTGACCCAAAGTCACCCAACTGGCTTTCATGGCTAAGGTGGGACTTGAACTCACTATCTCATGGTTTCTAGTCTGGTGCCTTCACCACTATACCAGACTGCTCTTAGTTGAAGTCCACACATCTTCAAGTTGCCAAAGTTGAGAAACACTAGTTTGAAGCAAGCTGGAATTGAGAAGAATAACCACAGAGGAAATTAGTGAACAAGCAAAATACTCCATCTGCCCTCAGTTTCTCAGTTCTGTAGGAATTGGGCTAACTCTACATAACTCTTGCTTCTTTTAACAGACGGAGAGTGTTGGCCAAATGCCTTCCAGAAAACTAATATTTATGTGTACTGTTTTGGGATATTCTTTAACCAGAATCTTATACATTAAAAGCACCTAGCTAAAATTCAGATCACATTGTGGGTTACAATATTATAGGATTATGGATGGTTCTTTCTTCAAAGTAAGCGTTGGGAATTGTGGAAGATCTGATTGCCATCATGCAGTGCTGTCTTCACTCTGTCACCCCACACTTGAAATGTTGATGTTATGTAGTTGGGTAATGAAACATCTGCAAAACAGCCAAGTCCAAAGAGCACTAAGGACTATGCTTCATTGTTTGGTCACATATTATCTAATACTCAATGCTTCTACTTGGATTAATTGGATCTTGTGTTCTTCAGCATCATGATGTACTAGCAGAGGTCAACTAAGAATAAATTATGAAGTATAAAACTACTAAGAGAAGCCCCAAACCCAATTAATTTAATATTTTGCTTCTATTTCAGAGTTTGAAAAATGTTTGGTTATTATTTTTGGGGAGTAGGGATGTATGGTAAATCTGAAAGAACCTGTAAAATTAAAAAGTTAATTTTGCAAGTTCTTATAACTATAATGTTATGAGAACTATAATGTTATGAGAACCGTCCTCTTTATTAGTGTTTCATTTTTGACAAGTATATATCCAGAATTTTGACAAAGATGGGAGTAATAGAATGAATCCAGAAACATAATTAGCTGTAAGCAAATAATTTTATATGTGTTTTCTTTTCTGTTATAACTCTGGCATAGGATGGAAAAAAAATGGGAGGAATTGTGGAAAAGGAAACCTTTTGTTTACTGTAAAACAATACTGTGAAGTAGATACGATACTTAAAACAGGAGTCTAAACATGACGGATATAGGCAGGCTCCATTTGGCTATGTCTATAAATCAGTCAGAAATCATAAGCACAGATAAGCAACCGGCAATTTTTGTTTAAGTAGCAGTCACAAATGACATCCTCATTGTAAATTATTCTGCTGAAACAAATGTGGACATAAATGCATTTTTCTAAACTCTGTTAAGTCTGGATACTCTTATTATTACTCTGTTACTTCATTTTGGTTTTAGGACTGGAGATAGCGTGAGACTATCAATGTAACCTATAATGACATGGATTGTATTAAATCTTCCTCTGACATCATTGTACTATTATTTTGCTTTTTATTAGTATTATTTTTATACTGTGTTGTTGGTTTTAATCCTGTGCTTTAACCTTAGAATTGGTGTAAATTGAGGGAGTAAGTAAGAAGTAAATAAGTAAATAAATAAATAAATCTGTATAAATAAAAATGTAAATGTCTGTTTGTACATAACCGCACATCTCTGAAAGTACTTCACCGATTGCTTTCAAATTTTGACACAACATTGCATTCGACTATGGGCATGTTTTTATATACCTATATTATATACATGTCACACCTGTGACAGGTAAAAACATGAAAAACATTGGAAAACATTGAAAGACATTGACAAACATTGAAAAACAGCTCCATCTGCTGGACGTAAAACCAACATGGCAGCCTCCCAGCCCAGATTACGCTCAACAGATTTCTACTCCTTATATTTAGACTCTCCATATTGCTTCCAAGAAACTGCGCATTTGGAAGGCAGAGACGCCTGAGGGCAATATCCGCCGGGAAGCCCTCACATCTGGCCCTTCTAGGGCTGGGCGGGGCCCGCCTGAGCCTGGCTCTGACCTCCCCCTCTCCCGGCCACCCTGCAAACTAGCCTCCCCTGCCGCTGCTGTCCATCCCCCTCACCAGCCGCTCTCGGGGCTCCCTCCAAAGAACATCTGGCAACAAGGCTGCCTGGGTCCGCTGAGCAGGAAGCCTCCGTCCCTCACCTGGCCCGAATCATGCCTGGCCCAGCGCTACCACGGGCCCCGAGGTCAAAAAGACCAGCTGCTAACTGGCGCTATGCGAATCCGGTTGGTGAGCGGGAGATGGAGGCAACTGGAGCCTCGGGGTCACCTTTGACCAGCACCGCCTTTGATTCCCTGCTCTAGCAGTTCACAGAGCCTACACGAAAATTTCAGCCTCTGGCAGAAAAGGGGCTCTGGGGAGGCTTCAGGGGCAGAAACGGGCAGGAGGGAGGATGGCCGGCCCTCCTTCGTTTTGCCTGGAAGAGCGGGGGATTTAATCATTCCCCTGCCCTTGGCAGGCGGGGGAGAACTGCACAGCAGGGGTCCAGTGGGGTGTGCGTGGCTCCTGGCTTTGCTGCTTTCTTTGGGCGGGAAGCCCCAAACCAGCCTCGAACCCCCGCCGCCCTCCCTCCCTCCCCTTCAGAGGGTGGGAGAGAGAGAGAGAGAGAGAGATACAGAGAGAGGGGGGAGAGAGACATAGAGATACAGAGAGAGGGGGAGAGAGACACATACAGAGATACAGAGAGAGAGGGTGGGAGAGAGAGATACAGAGGGGGGAGAGAGAGAGACATAGAGATACAGAGTGGGGGAGAGAGAGACATAGAGAGATACAAAGAGAGAGAGGGAGACGGAGGTTTTTGTGGTTCCCATTGTTTTTTAGCAACTGGTTCTCTGCCCTAATCACCAGCTGGGTAGGCGTGGCTCGGGGGCTGTCATGTGACTGATGAAAGTGAGTGACGTCAAGTTGGCCATGCCCACCAAATGTTCGTGGAGAGTTTGGAACTTCAGCCTCGCTCTTTTAGCCCAGCGGAAGCACCAGACTGGGCCACAGCAACGCATGGCCGGGTACAGCTAGTAAATAAATAAATTGCAGTCAGCTTTAGTTGGTAGATCTTGGGGTGGGGGCTATAGTAAAAATGGAAGAAAAAAGAAACACAGGGAAGTGAACTGTCAGAAGAAGAATGATGAACTTTGGATGACTGCACAACAGACTTATCAAGTATTAGCCATCTGCCCCACTAACCTCTTGGCTAGTCACTCAGGGAGCAAACGAGGAGGATCTTACCTAATCTGGGTGGTGCTATTTTGTGTCTTCTAGCAGACTGCCACAGAGAGCAGACAGTCTATCAATGAGTGCAGTTATGTGAAAATATTAGAGGAGCAGGAAAGGACTGAGAACCTAAAAACTGCTGGACCTATCAGCTGGACAGTGCTTTTATTGGTGTTTAGCAGAGGTGGGTTTCAGCAGGTTCTGACCACTTCTGGAGAACCGGTAGCAGAAATTTTGAGTAGTTCGGAGAACTGGTAGTAAAAATTCTGATTGGCCCCACCCCTATCTATTCTCTGCCTCCCAAGTCCCAGTTGATTGGGTGGAAATGGGGATTTTGCAGTAACCTTCCCCTGGATTGGGGAGGAAATGGAGATTTTGTAGTATCCTTCCCCTGCCACGCCCACCAAGCCATGCCCACAGAACCGGTAGTAAAAAAATTTGAAACCCACCACTGGTGTTTAGCAGTGACCACAGGTAGAAATTCCACTAAGAGAAGCCAAGAGAACAGGCATTGGATTGGACTATTCATCCTCATACTGTATACCACTCCACTCCCTGAGATGACAGTGTGCAGGAAGAGCTGAAATAGGTACTTCTGAGGAGAAGGAGGAGGAGGATAGCCAGTGGAGGGTAGGACAACAGGTTTGAGTGGTCAAAGGCACAACAATCCTACTGTTCCCAAGGGGACAGTCACAGTATGAGCCAGACAGCCCACTTTAGCTGGGGGGGGGGGGAAGGAAACCAATGTATCACTTTCTCCAAGTTCAAATCTCATTTAAAATGAATGTATTGCTTCAACCGCTTTCTGACAGAAAAGATAATCAGCCAGTCAAAGTGCAGTACTTTCACCTCCAAGAAAATGCTTCGTAGACACTTTCTCCCACCCAATCTAGATTAGGGAAAATCTTATTTTGAGAGTTACTTGCTGCTATTGATTTTATTGATCATTTTACATCTCTAACCTTTTCCATCTTGTCTTCCGGAATCAGTTTGAGAAAAAATAGACTTACTGGAAAGTCCAGGAAAGATAGAGGGCTGATTGGGAAAGGAGACTCTAGCAGTGATAAGAGTTTTTGCTTAAAACCCATGAGATGATTTATTCCAGCCTATATTTAAACGAGAGACAGGTTTTCAAAACTCCCTCAGGAGAGGCAGACTATAGATCTTCTTAGATACAGTTTCTGATGGATTCAGGAAGGAAAAAAGAGTTCTCTAAATATGATGTCCCTCCCCTCTCCTTCCTTCCCTTCTCCTCCATTCCTGCTCAGTGTAGGCTGTTCAAAACTATTTCTAATATGGGATTCCAAGCTATAAAGGTGGTAATTCTGCCCAGTAAAAATAAATTGTTGTGACTGTGGGTTTCCTCCCAAGAGAGAGGAAGGTGGGGAAAACTTTTTTTTAATTTGCCTTATCTAGACTTTCTTCTCTAGATAAGGAACTAACTCTATCCTTTTGGGTCTGTTATCTGATAACCAGTTGGCTACTTGTCAAGTCCAGCTATTATTCCATCCTGGTGATTTAGTCATAGCTTTTCAAATAATGCAAAATTGAAATGTTCAAATTGAATCTGCATGCCCTGATGAAATGTATGAGTTACATACATGAAGTCAAATTAAACAAATTAGTTAAAATGTATTCTTACAAAGTAATAAGTCTAGGTAAACTTTTTTCACTTGCAATCTCAGGTGATAGCATGCTTTCTTGTTAATGAACAAAGCATAAATTGAAAGTTCTTTTTTAATTAGTCGTGGCTTACTCTGGGCAATCCTTAATTTTGGTTTACGTTGCCAATTAAGTCTGTCTCCAGGTGAGTTTCTTATTGTGTAATTATTCTTATTTTCAGAACCAGACTCTCCATTTAAAACTATGTAATTTTTCCTACTACTCCTGTCAGGTTTCTTTCCAAAAGAAAACTTATTAAGAAGGAAAAAGATCTAATGGTGCTGATGTACCCTATGCGGAAGGACCCACTAATCAACCTTTTTGGATATCTGTTTCTGTATATGTATGTGTGTGTTTATTTGTGCCTTCAAATCAAATCTTGCCTCCTAGTGACTGCATGGACAAGTATAATTGCAAGGCATTATGTTAGCAGCAGAGATTAAAAAATATGTTTAACTGGCATATAGAATTAGTGTTAATTGTGATTCCCTTTTGCCCTAAGTATCTACTATAGTGTTCATAAGAAAAATTAATTTTTCGAGTTGTATTGTCTCCTTAGTTAAGCACAGGTTGTTTTGAGATACAGTTTAAGCATGGGCTTTAAGCATGTAATCGTATGAAAGTTCTAGATGACAAAAATCTTCAATTGTAATGTTTTTGTTTCTCCATACATTGCATTATACTTCATTAAAGAAAATACCAAAGCTGCACAATAAGTTTTGATGGTCAGCATTAGACAGAGCTAACAAATGAGGGCTGTATAAGCAGTTTCATATTGAATTAGATGTCTGGTCTGTTGTAACAGATACAGGTAGTTCTAGAGTTACGACTGTAATTGAGCCTGGCAATTATGTTTATTTGTCATGATGGTCATAAAGCAGGTCACCACCCAATTTTACACTTTTTTCGCAGCGGTTGTTAAGCAAACCCATCGATCGCTATGAGGTGTCTTATGCCCTAAATGGGACGTGCCAGTTTCCAGCAAAATGGTTGTAAATCATGATCATGTAACCATGAGATGCTGTGAACAGCCGTAAATGTGGGTCACTTGCCGAGTGCCCAAAATGTGGTTATGTGATGGTGGGGAAAACCCAACATCAGAACTGGGTTGTAGCTTTTTGGGGGCCTGCTGCAACTTTGAATGATTGCTAAGCAACCAATTGTAAGTTGAGGACTATTTGTACAGGTGATCCTTAACTTACAACCACAATTGAGCCCAAAATTTATATTGCTAAGGAAAACATTTGGTAAGTGAGTTTTGCCCCATTTTATTATCTTTTTTGCCACATTTGTTAAGTAAGTCACTTCAGTTGTTAAGTTAGTAACCTGGTTGTTAAGCAGATCTGGCTTCCCAAGTGACATTGCTTGTCAGAAGGTCACAAAAGGGGAATCACATGACCCCAGGACAGTGCAACCATTATAAATGTGAATCAGTTGCCAAGCATCTGCAAAAATTTGATTGCATGACTCGGGGAATGCTGCAATGGTCATAAGTGTGAAAAATTGTCACTTTTTCAATACCGTTGTAACTTCGGTCACTAAATGAACTGTTTTAAGTTGAGGACTACCTGTATACAGTAGCTCACCTTCAAAACCAATTAAACATTCCAACTGAGATATAAGAAACCTGGAGAAAATGAATATATGTAACCAAACAACAAATATTTTCTCTCGGTAGAGCAAAAAAGCTGGACTATATCACTAATTCCTTTCAGACTCCCCTGATATTCAAAAATGGTATGCCATACATTAGTATTTGGTAGATGTCTGATATACTCCGGAAGGAAGGAAACGGCAGTCAGACTGGGGATAGACTCCTCTATGCAGCATGGGACCGAGTCTGCTAAATTTGAATAGCTCTGCCCTCCTAGGCCAGTGTTTCGCCTTGGTCTATGCTGGATAGACGTGTCTTCCAGTCTAGCCGTTTCGCTATCACCTTTTACAAGGATTTTTTTTTTTCAGAGGAATTATCGATTCCATTCACCTGTTCTCACGCTAGCCGGAGAATCCGGCTAGGGACAAAATGTGTTTATGAGGAAACAAGGAAAAGTTTATAAATAAAAAAAAACCTCTACTGACTTTAATTTGGTAAAATGACTAAAGACATCTTACTTATCTGTCTTCCTGTTGTAGCCCCAGTAGTCCTTGAAGATCATCTGGGGATCCAGGAAGAAACTTGAGCTGTGTGATCTTATATAAGAGAATGTGGTAAAAGCAAGCGAACTCTCCCTTGTACAATGACCAGTTTTTGTCATTCTCTTGGGTAAAAACTAATGCTTAGGGGAATTGTGGATTGTTTTTTTTTTTTTTTTGGTAGTTGAGAACATTTTATGTTGGAGAAATATTTCAAATTTTATCACGTTGTACTGGGATATTTGAATGATGTTAAGTGAATTTCCTAGTCTTGTTAACTTGGTTTATAATTTTATGGAAGGCATATTACAAAGTTACATTAAAAAAACCCTGAATATGGCTCTGTTGCTTTATGAGTACATAGACATTTGGATGGAGAAACTTAAAATAATTATGTTCCCTTCTGAAAAGAGGGGCAAAAAAACCACCAAATATTTTAATATCCTGGCCTTTGAATTGCCAGTGCTGCTCTTGATTTCAGAAGTAGTATTTTGAAATGGAGAGTTTTCTATTTTTCTAATTCCCTCCCTTCCAGCAGTTTCATTCCAATCAACAGCATAATTGGAATACAACCACTGTCTGGAGGGAAAGGGGAATTTTTGGCAGCGGAAATAGAGCAGTTGGAGATGTATTCAGATTAAAGCATAGCTTGTACAACACATATTAACAGCAGTGTAGCATTGTGTTTCTACAGCTGGGATGTATATTTTAATTATATATGCAAACAGAAGGGAACCAATCAGGGAATACTATGCTAATGAATTCCAGTAGAATATTATTTTAAGGAGAAGCTGAATTGTTATTTGAAGTGGGTTGTGAACTTCCCTTTTCAGTTTGCCCATTTCCTCTACCATATGCATTCCTCTGAGAAAGAGGACGTTGCGTTATTTAGAATTTTTTTAATAAATAGGTTTGGATATAATGATGCTTTTTTCTTGGTGTAATGACATCAGAAAGCTGGAGAATTAGAAAATTTGGGATCAACTTCTTTCTATTACAACATTGTTCTTTTGTTAGCCTAGAAATTATTACTTCTGAATATTATTATAATAATAATATCAAATCATACTGCTGATGTAGAAAAATACATTGGAATTTGAAAATGAAAAAGCCTTGCTATTAGATTTTTAAAAAAATCTTTCACTGTAAAAATAGTATAGTTTTTATTTTTATTTTTAAAAATCTTAATATATTACATTAAAGGCTTTAGGCATGCTAAACAAATTATAAGGTCTTGCCAAGCCTTAGTTTTCAGCTGTGAGATTGTAGCAGATAAATTTGTTGTTAGTGTTCAGTCTGCTTCATTACTAGAGTATGAACAGAAATTCCAAACTTGAAAATATTTTTCTTGTGGCCTCCAGTGTTTTTCCAAAGTTTTTATTTTTGTTGTTGATTTGAATTTCCATTAGTTGTTTTTGGTATGTGCAGTCCTGCAATACAGTATTATTTTACTGAGATACTTTCCTCTATCAAACAAACTTTATTATAGTTAAAAGCAGCATAGGATGATTAGTGTGCAAAAAAGATACATAAAAAGCTAATTACTTTCCTCTATTTTCTCTGAATTGTGATAAAGGCAAGAGGAATAAAGAGGAAATAAATGTTATCCTCTGTTTTCTTTTTATTGACTAAGGGAGTGAGAGTTTTTTATTTGTTCATTTTTAAGGATCATTTTCACTTTTTATCTTTTTAAAATGCTTTAGGCGGCTATGTAGGGAAGATCAGAAGGTAGCTGAAGATTAAAACATGAAAATTAGTAAACACCGGTGATAATAAATAAAACAAATTCAGTTTGAGTTGTTTAGAAAAACAGAAAAGTTTTGTACATGCAAGTACATCTTAAAAGAAAGTCAGGCAATAGCTGTATTTTCTTTTTATCCTAAAATGTTAATTTTAAAACCTGTAATTTTGCGATTGTAAATGCATTTTGCCCCACTTAAAAAAACTCTCAGTTCTTTCATAGCTGTACTATTATACCCTGATAGTAAATGATACTGTTATTGCATCAGAACAAAAGTCAGTTCTTCACAAATTCTGCTTCATATTCTGCCATTCTTTGTTCCTGAATACTACTTTTTAAAACTCAGAAATATGTAAATAGTCTCATTCCATGTTAAGAAATAAGAAATTTGGAAATATTATTTTGCTTAAAACTAGGTTAAGGTTATATCTTAACAGGTGGCAGCACTTGAATGACCTTGTCTGGGTTTAAAAGTTAAGCAGGATTAGTACTAGGCTACTGACAGATCTGGGTGAGAAATTGTAAGTCAAAAAACAAAGAAACAAAAGGAAGGAATTGCAAACAATTTCTGTAGAGTATTGCTGCCAAGAAAAGTACGTGGATGTGTCCATATAGTTGGTAGGAGTAGAGCTTGATTTGAAGGAGACATTATCTTTCTAAAGCCATGAATTCAATTCAGGAATTCCATTTATTGTTTATTAGGCTACTTCTTTTTACCTTCACTTATGGTAATGTTAAAATAAAAAAAAATAATTTTGAAATAAGTGAGGATTTTGCCAGTAAAAAGTAGCAATGTATCTGAACAGGTGATATGGTGATAATAAATATTGTAAAATATCATAGTATAAAGATATCTGGTGATGCCAATGCTTGTAGTATCCAAGCAGCGTGGGGAAGAGAAGACAAGGATTCAAAATGATTCAGTAGGTTGTTGACAGTCACTTTCAGATAACTATTTACTTCTTAATTACAGGAGAATAGTGTGGAATCCGGTATTTTATTTCAAGCTGTAACTTGGCACACGGAACTTAATTTAAAAAATCAAATGCTTAGTTCATGGTTGTCCAACCTTTTGGTTTACCTGGGCTGCATTAAGTGAAGAGGAATTGTCTTGGGCCACATATAAAATATACAATATACTAGCAGCCATGAACAGGAACATAGACATTAACGACATCTGCATACCATTCAAAAGAGACAATCAAAAAGCCAGAAAGGAAACAAAAAAGACCAAATACCTACTCACCAGCAATCAACACCCAGATGAGCAGAGATTAACGCCAAGATTAACATTAGATGCACAATCAAGAAGCAAATAATAACCCAATCAAGGAATCGCCAAGACAACTCCCACCAACACTGACACGGGAGCCACTAGAATGTAAAAATGAGAGCAAACCCCATTTCCTACTAGCCCTGAGATTTACCTAGTCTGGTAATGAAATGTCTGCAAGAAAACAACCAAACTCAGAACATCAAGGACCCACAATTCAATCTTGAGCTACAAATGTTATCGTCAATCAATATATCATACGTTAATGTATCTAAATAATAAACTTTTTAAAAATAGTTTGATGGGGCTGCATTACTAGCTATAGGTTGGACTTGCCTGCTTTAATAATTTAATTATTTTTATACAAAAGTCTCTCCATTTCTTTTTCTTAAAAAGCTTTTTCATAGTCGTTTTTGCTTCCAATATTTACCTGATCGTATCTATTATGTACATGTAATCCATGGGCACAGCAGTTTCCATGAGTGTCTCCATCATGCCATCATTTGTCTGTCGTATACTTCTGGAACATTCTAAGGAGAATATTGGTGAAACTAGTAATTCAGCAAGGAGAAGACACCAGTAGAGAAAACTTTTATTTATTTAACTTGGCCCTATTCAACTCCAGACAACTCTGGTGGCTCATAATTCACCAGACAATGTAGAACAATATAATAAGAAGCATAAAGAAGAAAATGGAACTAGCAGGGAAAGCAAAAGGACAACATGGTGAACTTGACAAACAACCCCCCCACCCCAAATATCCCACCATCACATATTTAGCAAAGGCAATCAGTTTTCCTTGCCTATGTTATGTTCAAAGAAATGAATTTGAGGCAAATTAACTCTGCTCATACAATGTACTAAACACAGCTTAGTATTAACCACAACTAGGTGCTTACTTTATTGTTTGCCAGGCAAGACTTGAAAAGTTAGCTGGCTTCATTTCTATATTTGCCAAAAATCTTTTTCTCTACTCCTCTATTTTAGAACTCTACCTTATCCTAACTTTTTTCAGACATTCTTTCAGAGCTTTCAGGTCCAATCTTTGAACGTTTTGCTAACAATCAAAATATTTTTTTTATTTATTTGAATTTGATTCTATGTGCCCTGAGTTAATATGGAATGAAGTTGTATTATCATTTATATCAGTGTAATGGATTGGGTAATGGATAGGTAGAGAATTAGGATCAGGGAGGCTTGGGTTCAAGTCCTTGAAAGCTCCTTGAATAACTTTGGGCCAGCTCTCTGTCAGCTACAGTTATTGTTTTAGGGATAAAATTGAAGGAGAGGATATTGTTGAGTGTCAGAATGCTTGCATTCCCAGAAATATTGTAGGATATAATTTAGGAATAGTGGGAGATAAATTAATGTTTATTAGTATGTGGGAAAATGTTCAAGATGTTAATGTGATGTTGAATTATTTACAGAAGCTTTGGAATTTGACATTTTGTCAGGAATAGTGGTTATTCCAGATGTCAAGGAATAATTGTTGGAAATTTTCGATGCATCTGTTTTGGAAAATGCAATATTTTCTGCCAATCAAAAGATGCAGCAATATTTGTTATTATGGAAGAGATTGTATGATATATAGTAGGGAATATAATTTAAGATCTTTTTCTTAGTTTGTATTTTTGTTTGTATTTTTAACGTTTTTTTTAAATATTAAAGTTTTTTTTTTTAAATTGGCATTTGCCATTCTGTTCTGCTGATGCTTTTGCTTATCTGTCTCTAAGCATTTGCCTTGTATAGGTTGTCCTTGCTTATCAACCACAATTGGGACCAGCAACTGCATTGTTAAGTGAAAAATCACATGATTATTAAAACATAATTACATCTTTGGGCTCTATAAGCAATAATTATGTCTAAACAAAACAAATGGAATGACATTTAGGAAGAAGATGTTTTCCAGTGTTCCCATTTACTGTCTTCTGAACAAACTAAAATTCAGGGAATTTGATGTTGTGACTAGAGATCTGCAAATCCTTTTAAATATATATGTACTTTACTTGGAGTTTTCTCATTTTTACTTTCATCCAATTTGATTCCATCCTTGGTATTATCACTTAAGTCTTAAAATCCTGTATTGTTTAAGCTCCAAAAATGTTGAGTAAATTAAGGGTTGGAGCCAGATTTTGTTTCTCATTATGCATACCATATACTGTATAACTTCCTTTTTCTAATCGGTACAAAGGAATTGTTATGACAGCATTTTTAGAGCTGATCTATAATATTAGTTATGTTCTTCTCACTATATATTGAATAAACATGCATAGAAATGACCAACATTTAAATTATATTGGCTTTTAATTTATAAATCAAAAAGTATACTCCATATATTTTGGCCAATGACATTTGTTTAGAAGCATGGATATAACCTCAGTAATGGTGCTTTTGGGTGGGCTGCGCCAAGCTCAGTTTTTCCATTGCCGATTCCAGTGGATGAAGATACTGAATAACAGAATGCCAACTCTACAATATGGCTGTGATCCTTGATCTGTAAATTGCCTGATGTACCTGCATTTCCAGATTTACAATGTACTTCAGTATGGGTACATATGCCTGAGATTGTGTTGTTGAACATTTGAAAATACTTAATAAATACATTAAAACTCAAAATGTTATTCTATAATTGCTTTTTTCTTTGTTTTGGTTTCAGTTCTCTGTGCAAAAAATTTGGTGAAAAAGGATTTTTTCCGTAAGTACACTTTTCTGTTTTTATACCTTTTATTTTGTATTAGAGAGGGTTCAAGTTCAAAGATATTGTCTTACTAGGTAGCATTTCATAAACCATAAACCATAACCAGATTATCTACTCACCTTCAAGTATTGTTTTTTTTTTTTTAATAAAAAAGTTTTTATTTTCTGATCAAACAAGTATACAATATAAACAATCATTCAAACTATCATCAGAAAAAAAGAAAAAAAAATCAATTTGGTAAACTCAATCTTCAACCCCTCCTCACCACCCCCCACCCCCGACTTCCCAGAACAAAAACAGGGCATAGATTTCACCAAACATTCGCTAAAATAAACTAGCTAACTGCAAGATTTAATAACTCCCAAGACCCCTTAACTCCCCTTTTACAATTTCATCAACCTCCCTTTATATAAACACAAAGTAACATGTAATCCAATAACTCTAAGAATTTTAAAACCATTAACAAATCTTAAACATTCAAACCTAAAAACATTTTTCCTCCTCCTACTTTTCTCAAAGTTCAGATATTTTGAAATCTCATAACAAAAAATAAACCTTAGATATTCACTAATTAAATTTCTACATTTTTATAATTAACCATTAGTACATTAACTAGAAAACCAAAAAAGATTAATCAACCATTAATACATCATATTTAAAAATCAATATTCAACTTTATACTTTTTCCCCCTCAGTAGTTATAACACCTAAAACATAATCAATTTAAACCATGAGTAGAACAACTGCAAAGCCAAAAAAAAAAAAAAAATTAATCTTCCATTCTTGATTTCTTATTTTGAAATCTCATAACAAAAAATAAACCTTAGATATTCACTAATTAAATTTCTACATTTTTTAAATTTCTAAATTTCCCCCCTTCATTATTCCAACTTTTAAAATTTGAAAGATAATCAACAACATAATTAACCATTAATACATAAACTAAAAAAACCAAAAAGGATTAATCAATCATTAGTACATCATATTTAAAAATCAATATTTAACTTTATACTTTTTCCCCCCTCAGTAGTTATAATACCTACAACATAATCATTTTTAACCATGAGTAGAACAACTACAAAGCCAAAAGAAAAGGTTAATCTTCCATTCTTGCTTTCTTTTTATATTTTTTCCAATCTTTCTGCATCCCTCCTACTTCTATTTTGAGGAGGTTTTTCATTTTAATTTGAGGTTGATATAACTGCAAAGATTGTCCCCTTTTTAAGAAAGTTTCCTCTGATTTAGAGCCCCCAAATCGCCTCTTCATGCTTATATAAATCAGTTCATTCCTTCGTCTGTAAAACCAAAGTTTGTCAAGAGTTTGTGAAGAAAAGTTCAATTGTTTCTTTTCTATTAAATGTATAGATGCCACTGACAAGTCTCCTTCATCTTCTGAAACTTCGAAAGTCTGGTCATTTACTACTTTTTTCCAAACCAAGTCATAATTTTGAAAGATTCTATCAATTTTTCCGAAAAGAGCAGAGAGTAAGCTCGAAAATTCTTGAGAAAATTCTTCCACCCTCTCTGCTGCAATATCTCCTGAGTTGTCATCATGCTCCGTAGTTGTTTTGGTTTCCTCAGTCATTTCTGTTGTTATCCCTTTAAGAATTGCTATTTGGTTACTTATAGCTGCAGTATGATTATTCATGGCTTCTTTTATAAATTCTGTAAGTTCTGCATCAAAATCCTTACAACTCTGTAAATCAGACAACTGTTTCGTTTCTGACACCTCCAAATAGCATCCAGCACTTTCAAGATCTCCTTTCTTAGAAGCCATTTTATTTTAAAGAAATTTTCTTTCTTCCCACAACCATAAAATCATAAAGTCAGAGCCATCCTTTTGAACAGCATTCAGCAATTTCTTTATAAACAATCTTTTCCCAAACAGCTCTTCAAAATCTATTCCAGCAACTTAAAGCCAGTCTCTGAGCACGAGTCTATTAGCAAAAACTTTTTCTAACTTTCCCTTTTAAAATCGCAACAAAGAAGCGCCATCTTAACTTCCAGCTCAGAAAATCCAATTAGAAACATTGTATCCCCGGAGTTAAGTGTTATACTTGCAAAAAGCTTGTCCTCCTGCTTCTGTTCCGCCTGCTTTTTTGAAATCATTTAATCTTCTGTTTGACAGCAGAAATTGGACGCAACGCCTAGCTCTGTAAAAAAAAACAGAGTCCCCCCGGATCCGGAGCTTCAGTGGGCTGAACGGGGAGCTCTCACCCTCCTAACCCCTGGAATTAATCCAGGGGTTTTCAGGGAGCTCTACCCTCACCCACCTGCTCTCCTCCCCTTCTTTTCCCGAAGGGGAGATTTTCAAGCCGTTTGACAGCTGATTAACGCTGTCAGAACGGCTCAACGGAATCACGGGGGCGGCGGTCTAAAAAGACCGTCAATGGCGCTGCGGAGCCAACCCGGAAGTCCCTCCTTCAAGTATTGTTTATGGCCTGTGCTAATAGAGTATATTGATATACTTGCATATCGAATACAAGCCAGTGTGGCATAGTCATTAAGACCCTGGACTAAGAGCAGAAAGACTGAGATTCCATTCTCAACCACAGAAGCTTATTGGGTGGCTTTGGATCAGTTATTGTCCCTCGGCCCAGTTGGAGAAGGAAGTGTTATGTATGCTGCTTCGAACCCCTAAAGGAAAGGTGGAATAAAAAAAGAAATACTTTCCCTTTATGTATCTATTATCATTTTTAATTTTTATTTGTAAACCACCCAGAGTTAGTGAGATGGGCGGTATCTAAATTTTAAAAATTAAATAAAAGAGGCATGTTGTAAGAAAAGTATTTTAATTTGTGTACATTTCTCAATATGAGTAGGCAGTCTATGACACCGTCTTTTGTTGAGCGTCAAATCCAGAATGAAATGCTACCGGTTTGCTCTGGTTCAGGTGAACTGGTAGTGATAAAAACTACTGGTTTGGGAGAATTAGTAGTAAAAAAAAGGTACCGGTTCAAGTGAACTGCTAGTAAGCTACCGGTTTGGTTGAACCGGTAGTTAAAAAAAGCTACCGGTTCCTCCAAACTGGTATTTCTGACGATCAGGTGTGCAGCAGGGTTTGGCTAAATCGCGCGCCACAGCTGATCCCCCCCTCGCTGTTCTACTTACTTCCCAAGCGTCTGCTTGGCATGTACTGCGCATGCGCACGCACGCAGCACATGCCAAAAGAAGGCTTGGGAAGGTAAGTAGAGCAGCGGAGGGGGGGAATCAGCTGAGCAGTGCAGTTTAGCTTTGCTAGAAAGCAGGAAATCCTGCTTTATAGCGAAGCTAAATTGCACCCACAGCTGATCTCCCCCACTGCTCTACTTACCTTCCCAAGCCTCCTTTTAGCATATAATGCGCATGCACATGTGCACACAGCGTGCATTTGGCACAAAGTGCGCATGGGTGGCCAGTTCAAACCGGTTCAGATTTCACCACAGGTCAGATCCCAACGTTTCTCACCATTGGCCTTGTTTGCTAGAGATGCTGAGAATTGTAATTCTGTAATGCCATAGACGCCAATTTATTGTGATGTTAAAATCTAAAAATGGATTGGTATTATAATATACTTTAATCAGAACTAAAATTGAAGGTCATAATCCATTTCATAGCATTAACTTTTTACATGTAGTTATCAGGAAACATCCCAAAAGTCCCTTGAGTTTTAAAAATAGCATGGAAATTTAGCATAAGAGCAATTAGAGTTGCTGCCATTAAATATTTTACATTGGTTTCTTTTGGCTAAATTTATTGTTTATTAAAGAATTGCTTTGACTATGAGTGCTGCTAAAGTCAAGCTCATTTTAGTCAAGTACAACTATTGGTAACTTCATGAACGCATCCATGCAGTTTTCTTGGCATTAGTGTGGATGTGGTTTGCCATGATAGTCTTATGGAATGTTTTTCAACTTCTGAACTCAGCTTACTCTATTGGAATTACCTGTTGGTCTCTCATCCAACTTCTGCTGTAATCAGGATGACCTAGTTAACTTACTAAGCCCAATCAAGGTCAATCAGATGCTGCCTCCTTCTGATGTTTCATGTGTGTTACAGAATATTTATAAATAGCTGTGTGAGTTCCATAATGATTATCTTGTCATCTCTACCTTTGCAATTAAATGCTTCAAGAAGTACAAGTAGTCCCTGGATTAAAAATGAGTTCTGTTTAAATCTGTCTTTAACCGAAATTTGTATTTAAGACAGAATTCATACTTACAAATGGGCTGCTACTGCTAAAAATGGCGGGTAGCACTGTTTTTCCTCAATCCAGTGAAGTGCTGAAACTGGGCAGTGCTTTCAGGAACTGTTGAAAACTGCTGAAAACAGGTTGTGTATTAAAAACGCCTGGCTTCAGTTCTATCTTGACTTTTAATTTTTGTGTTCTTGAAAGCATTAGACTTGTGAGAAGGATTGTGAAGAACATTATTTCGCATTTACAATGATAGCCTGAAATGTCTTGAAACAATGTTATATATGCCCAAATAAATTCAGTATAGGTTGTATCTTGCAATGAACAAATAAACGAATAAATTACGGAATTCCTAGTAGAATTTGTTTGTTATATAAAATCCTACTTTTACATAAAGAATTGGTACTATTAATGTAGTTGAGTACAAAACTTTCTCAAAACCAGATTGATAGCATAATGAGATTTCTTTGTTCATTGGATTAAAAAGGAGATAGGTTAGAAAATGTAGATGCTTTCTAATGGACCATCACAAATAAAATGATATAAATTAGCAGCATCCTCATTGTACTATGTATTTTCTTACAGGACTTCCTGATCCATTTGCTAAAGTGGTGGTAGACGGATCTGGCCAGTGCCATTCTACTGATACTGTGAAGAATACCCTTGATCCAAAGTGGAATCAGCATTATGATTTGTATGTCAATAGAGATTATCTAAATATGATCAAACTAAGCTGAGTAATTGCTAAAAAAAATTAAATATTTTAAATCAGTGAGTCTTTGCTAAGAATTACTCTGAAAAGTAATGCAGGCCTGTGTTAACTGTCTGGTTTGTTTATAAAGTAGTTGGTCTTTCATTGCTAAAGCATAGAGTTGGCTGATTGATTGATTGTATTATTACACTCCATTTGTGCAAGTGGCATGTGCCCAAATGGAGCTGTGTGTGTCATGTGTGTGCCCGCTGCTCGCACGGAAACATCTCTCCCCCCAGTCCACCAAGCTGGAAAGATTGGGGACAGCTGTCCTATTAGATTGGGAAAATTTTTTAAAAGTATTAAAAATCTTCACGATTTCTTCAGCCCAGCTCAGAAGTTCCTCTCTTCTCCATGTGTGGAAGGGAACTCCTGCACTGGGTTGGAGAAACACATAGATATCCTAATGATCTGAGCTTTGTTTCTACAACCTGATAAAGGATTTTCATCCCTCCCCTTCCCGGTGCATGGAGAGAAGGGGAAATCCTTTGGTAAGTGGGGGCAGCTTGTAACCTTCCCTACCAGCTTCCCCAGTGAATTTCTGGGAAAGCTGGCAGAAAAGATCTCAAATGGCAACCATGTGATCACAGGGCACTTGACAATTGGTCATAAGTGTGAATTATGTGACTGTGAGGAGGTATACCATGACATTTTACAATGGCCAGAAGTGCTTTATGGAATATAAAGCACCCTTTCTAAGATGTCATAATCTTGAGCGGACTATCTGTAGTATATAAAAATTTCAGTGATTTTCTTGGAACATGGGCAAAAATGCACACTACATATGACATTAATAAATAGTTCCTCTCTAGTTGCTGACACCATTTGCTGGAATCGTAGTCCCATGAGTGCCTCTTGGGGAGCTAGCACATAGAAGACATTCTTCCCTTTTTTTTGTAATTGGAAGGCTGCAGTTGCAATGTGTCTGTTCCCCTCATATATATGTGGTTATTCAACTGAAACCTTTGTGTTTGATAACAGAAATTGTATGTAGAAACAAGTTGAAGGCATCATTATATGAGTAGTCTTTTCCAAAAAGATAACATTCTAAGACTTGGAAAATAATCAGCAAGTGATTTGTAAACTATGAGAGCATTTATAGTAGTCATCCTCAACTTACAACCACAATTGAGCCCCAAATTTCTGTTGTTAAGTGAGACATTTGTTAAGTGAGTTTTGCCCCATTTTATGACTTTTCTTGCCTAAGTTGTTATGTGAATCACTGCAGTTGGTAAATTGATAAGTGAATCTGACTTCCCCATTGACTTTGCTTGTGGGAAGGTCGCAAAAGATGATCACACGACATTGGGATAAATATGAACCAGTTGCCAAATATCTGAATTTTGATCACATGACCATGGAGATGCTGCAAAGGTTGTAACTGTGAAAAACTATCATAAGTCACATTTTCAGTGCCGTTGTAACTTTGAACAAACTGTTGTAAGTCAAGGACTACCTGTATTATGATGCATTGCAACTCTAGGGTATGTGTGTTATGGGTGTAAAACAATTTAAATGAATGAGTGTAGAAGGATGTTTTAGTAAATCGAACATTTAGATGTTTGTACTATGACAGAATGCATGTAATGGGAGAGGCTTACTAAACATCTCCCAGAGAGAAACATAATTCTTAAGTGTTACAACTTGTCCTCCAAATTAAACACTCAACAACATACAATTTTTTCTGTTTGACAGACTGTGACTGTCTAGCCAAAGGATGTCAGCTATGTATGATTTACATAAGATATTTTTTAAAAGCTCCTTTGTCATTTGTTCAAGTAGAATCTTTTTATGAGTAAATTATGATGGAGACACTCTCTGTATAATGCATTTGACCTCTTCTTCAGCATAAAATAAAAATAATCATTTTTATGTTATGAAGCTCTAAAAATTTTTGCAGTTAAAAATTATATCCTAATAGACTGTTAGAGGTATGCAGTCAACATATGTTTTATTGCTGATTCCTGACTTTTTCTCTCTCTCTTAGATACATTGGAAAGTCTGACTCTATAACAATCAGTGTATGGAACCACAAGAAAATCCATAAAAAACAGGGAGCTGGTTTTCTGGGTTGTGTGAGACTTCTTTCTAATGCTATCAACCGCCTCAAAGACACTGGTTGTAAGTAGGCAGAACAAAAGTACTTCAGAGTTTTGGAGTAAGCTTTTTAGAACTAGTGACTAGTTCTATGGAAATTATAATTTATTTGTGATTTCTTTATTGGTTTCCTGCCTTTATTATTTTTACAAATAAGGCGGTGAGCATATCCACCACTATTTCCTCCTATTTTTTTCACCACCACAACAACCTCTTGTGAGGTGGGTTGAGTTGAGAGAGAGTGACTGGCCCATAGCCACCCAGCTGGTTTTCATGCCTAAGGCAGGACTTGAACTCACAGCCTCTGACTTTTTAGCCTGGTACTTTAACCACTACTAGACCAAAGTGGCTTTGGGGAGGGTGAAGACCAGTATGCTCTTCATCTTCTTTTGAAATTCTAGAAATGTTTAATTCAGCAATATGTATTTTGCCATAGAAATTACCTTACATGATCATTACATAGAAATAAGGTTTTTTGGGTTTTTTTTATAGATCAGAGATTAGATCTGTGCAAACTTGGACCGAATGACAATGATACAGTTAGAGGACAGATAGTAGGTAAGTAATGATTTTATTCTGTTTGTTTGCTTCCTTTATTTTATAACCTGCATTGATTATTTTTATAAATAACACAAGGTGGTGAAAATACTTGTTTCTTGTCCTGTTTTCCCCACAACAACAATGTTGTGAAGTGGGTTGGGCTGAGGGAGAAAGATGGTTCAAGGTCACCCAGCTGGCTTTCATGGGAAGGCAGGATTAGAACTCAACAGTCTCTTGTCTATGGAGATTCTCAGCCATCCAGGTCATGGTTGTCCCAAAGGTGCTTTTTCAAAAGGCAACTATACTTTTGAAAGCATCTTTGGATCACAGTCTCTTGGTTTCTAAGCCCTTAACCACTAGATCACACTAGACCAAATTTAAATAGGTATTTCAAACACCAGGGTGGAACTGGAAAAAAAGGAATGCAAAGTATGATTCTTCTGTTACTTAAGTCTGGTTTGAGTCCGAACGGCATGATTTCGACATAGCCCTATGTAGGTTTAACAGAAAACTCCACCTAAAGCTTACTATAATTCTTCGTTCTATTGGCAGAGAAGTTTTTGAAGGCTTCCGTGGTACAGTTTCCTTCCTAAGAATAACACATAATAGGTAATGCATTGTCTTTTGGAAGAGGTCCCTGTAAAAACGTGGAAGTGAAATGGTACAGAATACATTAGGTTAAACAGATTGTCCTTAAAGCCCCTTTGATCCAGCAAATGTTTTTTTATGAATAAAAGTGAATGGCATTTTATTTCCATTTCTTTTTTTGTATGCACCCCCCTCCCACACTTTGCCTTCTCCCATGTGGCTCATGAGGATTCCCTATTGTCTGAAGAAGATTTGGGGAGATTAAAGCATAGGCAGAATGAAAGAGTTTTCCCGTCTGGAGTTCTGCTGGGTGATTGGATTCCAATTTTGATTGGAAGAGAAACCATTGCATGAAACTCTTTTATTTCTGCTTATCAACATTATTTGGCATTTATTTTTTTTCTTCCTTGTTAATAATTGCACTTACCATTTAAGCTTTACATATAATTTATATAGATTTTTAACAGTGACAGTCAGATACTGTTTAACTGAAATGCTTAAAGCCAGCTAAGTTTGCATGTTACATACTGCTTTATTTTCTCTTCTCATTGAAGTTAATGTTTAATATATTGCTTTAGCTATGCATTGATCAATCCTGTTAACGTGTTTGTTAACCCTATGAATTTGTTTTTCAAGAGTAGCGAGAGTGAGAAGGGAAATTGACAAGCAACTTTGTGTTGTGATGGTGTTTTGAAATATAATTCGATTGATCTCACACCTGTCCAAGTTATGTGTTTCAGTATTCTATCCATTCCAAACATCTGACTGTGTCAATGGTACTAGGCTCTGTATATGAAATTGAACCTTATCCTCCAACTTAACATTACTTCCAGTACTAACATTTAAGAATCCATTCCACTGAATGGTTGTCTACGATTTAACAAATTTAAAAAGTTGGAGGAAGAGTAGATTACCTCTAATGAGAATTTCTAGACATTTGATTTATACATTGTATTCTTGCTTCCAAGTTGTTGTTGTGGTGGTTTTTTTTTTTTTTTAAATGCTGATCCCAGCAGGTGGAATTATAAGGATCTGTTGCAGATGGTGCCCTACCTTCAGAACGCCAGCATTCCTTTGGGTTGCAATGGGGCCCAGCCTCTCTTGTTATCTTTCGCTGGGTTGATGCTCGTTTTGGTCTAGACTTGAGCTTTCAGTTCCAATCTAAACAGGATTAGGAAAAACCCATTAATCTTAATGCCACAGAAACCACAAATAAGTCATGTGTTCAGTTTCATTCTTGACTGGCCTCTTTATAAAGTAAACAGAACTACTTAGGTTTACACAGACGGCCTTTGTTATATTATTTGCAACACTTTAGGCACAGAATTATCATTTTATTTTATTTGTGAAAAATCTTTGGATGTAAGAAACGTTAGCACTAAAGATTGTATTTTTAATCCAGGTGTGAATATGGGAATTGTTCGTATAGATTTAAACTATTTTTGCGATAGCATTGTGTCATACATGCTACAATTAAGGCTTGTCACATCTTTCAAAATGCAAGCAAATAAAAATTGTAAACCAACGTTTTTAAAAAATGAATGAGAAACCAGATCATAATATTATATGATAAATAATGGCCGGGGTACTTACGGGACCGCCTTCTGCCACCAATTGCCTCCCACCGGCCAGTTCGCTCCCACAGAGAGGGCCTCCTCAGGGTGCCATCGGCCAGACAATGTCGGCTGGCGCCCCCTAGGGGGAGAGCCTTCTCTGTGGTGGCACCTACCCTCTGGAACAATCTACCCCCAGAGATACGAGTGATCTCCGACCTCCGGACTTTTCATCGGGCCCTAAAAACCTATTTTTTTCAGTTAGCCAGGCTGTCCTGATTTTATGGTTGGTTTTATAATTTGATATGGATTTTAATTGAAATGTTTTAAATTACAGGCCAAATTTATTTAATTATTTTAAATCTATTTTTAACTTTTGTGTATAAATGTTTTTTATCTTGGCTGTTCACCGCCCTGAGTCCAAAAGGAGAAGGGCGGTATAGAAATCTGAAAAATAAATAAATAAATAAATAATAAATAAAATCCCTGATAGAGAGATGCCTTTTACACAGAATCCGATTCCTAGCAATTGACTTATGCTAAATGATAAGGCAAGTGGTAAATATGAACTCCCTTTTCTATATTGTCCACACGTTCAGCAAATTAAATTTCCTAAAGACTTACCTTTATTGGCAAGTTTTGTATGTCAGCTTTAAGCAGAGCTTTTAATGGTGGAAATAGGAGGAAATAACATAAAAATAGGTATAGCATACAGAAAAAAAAACAGCAAAGAAAAAAGAATGATATGTTGAAAATAATGTGATAACAAAATATCTGACCAGGCCAAACCATAAGAATGTCACTAGGCAAGTTTTTTTGCGGAGGCGATTCTACAACCTTGGCATCTTAATTGAGAGAGCTCTCTCTCTTTCTGGTCACCACTCCCCATTTACATGGTTCTTAAAGGAGATTCTGTGAAGAAACAAAGCATCTGTTGGTTCTCAGGTTTGCCAGGACTGAGTTGCTGCTTACTGGCCCTTATTCAGTTTATTATTATTCCTGATATAGTTTCATTATCCTTCATATAAATTTGATGGAAGAGAATGGGATGTTACCAGCAGAGGTGTTTCTTCATTATACCTCCCTATTGCCTTTTCCAGTTTATTTTGGTGTTCAGAAACATGGAGACAGTGGTGGGTTGTCCCCCGGTTCGCACCGGTTCTATAGAACCGGCAGTAAAACTGGTGGGAGGCCCCACCCACCAACCCCAACATCACCAAAACGCTTCTGCGCATGCGCAGAAGCTTCTGCACATGCGCATGCGCAGGCCCACTGCGAACCAGTAGTACAGGTAAGTAGAACCCACCCCTGCATGGAGACAACCAAAATCTTGCAGGATCATATAACATTGACATATTCCCTTAGTATCACATTTTGGAGTTACTTCTTTAGGTAGAAATTGAATTGTTATGTCATTGTTTCTCCCAAAAGAATATGGAAGGAGTAACATTGTAATATTGATACTGGAAGTTGCTAGATGTTCCAGAATTAACAAGATCCACATTCCAGATAAATTATCCATTAATATACTGTTAGCAATCTTTGTACTAAAGTAATCTTTTGTAACGAAAGTATACTTTGTGTTCTACTAGGCAACTATGAGGAACAGATTGAAGGTATAAGATTGTAGCTTGAGGTTATAGAAACATGGTTATAGGAATACCTGTTTACTGAGCTAAAATTTCCAGGGTCAGATTACTTGCATTTTGGAATCTCATCAAACTGCTTTCCAGTATCTTGGAGTAATCCTCAAGGGGTTTAGTGAAAAGATAAGAGCATCCTATATATCTTCAAAATTCCAATTGTGTGTGTGTGTATGTGTATCTATCTGTGTGTGTGTGTGTGTGTGTGTGTGTGTGTGTGTGTGTGTGTGTGTACAGTTAATATCTCGGGTTTCTTCCCGTGTAATTGTAAACATATCCCTAAAAGGGTAGTAGTGACGTTTCAACGAAATCACATTCGTCATCTTCTGGCTGAAGTTCTCGGTTTGGTGCTTATGGGCAAACTGTGTGAACGTAACTGACGTTTTTCTATGAAAAAAGGCAAAGGTGTATTCTGATTGATCAACAGTGTTGTATTCTGATTGGCTGATGACGTAGCTGTATTTTGATTGTGTGGAAGTGCTGATGCTTGGTTGTGGGTTAATGGATAAGTTATGCTGGAAATGGTGGCAACACAGGTATTATGATGAATCTTTGATCTATGGTTTAGATTTTGTGTTAAGATTCGTCTGTCTATGAGACAGACATACGTGATTTCGTCGAAACGTCGCTACTACCCTTTTAGGGATATGTTTACAATTACACGGGAAGAAACCCGAGATATTAACTGTACACACATATATACCCGTGAAAACTTACATAAACATATATATATATATATATCACTGAATTAAAAGTGTTTGTGCAAGATATACCATAATAATGTTCTAATTTTGACTTTTGTTTTTTGATAGTAAGTCTTCAGTCCAGAGACCGGATAGGCACAGGAGGGCAAGTTGTTGATTGCAGTAGACTATTTGACAATGATTTACCTGATGGGTAAGTTAATTTTTTTGACAGTTGGCATAAAATACTATATTGCGTGTCCCAAACACTATTTTAATTTGTGCTTAATATTTGCAGTGATAACAAAGAATGAAAGAATGCTAGTTTAAAATGTATTACACATAAACTTATTTAATAAGTAACTCTGTGAGCGCAAACATTTTAAAATCAAACTTCTTGTAATGTACACTTTTCTTTCAATACAAAAATATTTAGCTGGGAAGAAAGGAGGACAGCTTCTGGAAGAATTCAGTATTTGAATCATATCACACGAACAACACAATGGGAGAGACCAACACGGTAAGCATTCTTTTAAAGAGCTAAAGGTGTGGTGTGCCTTCAGCTCTAGTGGTTGTCAGCACTACGAATTCTCTGATTCTAAGTTGATATGCCACATCATGTCCTTTCCTCCCAAATTAGAGCTTTTTCTCACATATTTAATATGTATTACATTGTTATACAAAAAACATAGAACATATTTGCTCATGGTAATCTTTTCATGGAATCTTGAGAGGCAGAGCACCCAAATTAGTTTTCATATAAACGAGAGGGTTTTTTTAAATTTCCCTCTGCAACAGTCATTTTGCTAGAACACTTAACATTATCTCAAACTTCTGCATATGCTTATTGGATCAAAACAGTTGCTTATCCCTATTTTGTTAAGTTTTCCTTAAGTCCTTATCACTTATTTTTTAATATTCAATAATAAGTAATAAAACCAGCAGAAATAAAGGGGTCATATTTATATATAAAGATAAACCTTTTTCCCCCCAGAACTCTGGTTTTTATTAAATTAACTCAGGGTTTGTTATTAGTTTATATATCCTTTCTAGGAAAGGAAGAAACAAGGGAAACAGTTTGGACAATTAAAGAAATTATTCCTATTTTACTTCCTGTTGAGTGGGAGACGGTGACACTTGTCACCAGTACAAATGCAACCAGGATTTTCTTGATTCTTCTATTGTTGGTTGTAAAGTTGGCAACTGTGTTATTGCTAATAGGTAGGAAATCAGATCTCTCATGTCCCTTCCCCCAAGTCTCCTTTGTTCCATCTTTAGTACAATGCAAACAGTGTGAACATTTCTCAGTGTGGGGATGGTTTTAGAATTCTTATTATCAAAGGAGGCATTAGTGGTCTCTGTGGCAAGGAGAACTTTTTCCTAACTACCAGTTGTAACCATTCCTTGTCAGGACTAAATCTGGCCTCAGCAATCCTCGTGGTGATAATTTTAGGGCTGGATTACTGGAAATATGCTTTACACAGAATTACCCTGGGGACTGAGGTGAAAACTGCTTCTGGTGTAAAACGTCACAGCCAGATCATTGAAGGGACATACAAATGTTTTATACCCAATTACCAGTCTGTTCATATTCATATGAAAGAACTGTTTGGATTTTGGCGGTAGATGCCTGAAGAGTAGTCTATTTGTCACATGACAATTCATTTATTAGGTCTGATGGCAGTGCTGCATTTATCAAGAATTTGCTCTGCCATAATCCAAGAGAATGTCCTCAACACTTGTGCCCTCTTTCACTGCAGCATCCAGCCATCTTGTGCAGCTTATCATTTTAATCTAATTAAATTGTATTTGTTTATTAGAATGTGGCCTTCTAGTAACGTGTTAAAAAACTAGTATTTCTTAACACATTACTTAAAACTCTGTAATTTTAGGCTGTAATGCCCTTTTGATAGAAGAAACAAAGATTATTGTTTTTCAATAGGCCAGCATCGGAATATTCCAGTCCTGGCAGACCTCTGAGTTGCTTTGTGGATGAGAACACACCTCTTACAGGAATAAATGGTGCAACATGTGGACAGTCATTTGATCCCAGGCTAGCAGAAAGGAGAGTTAGATCTCAGAGGCATAGGAATTACATGAGCAGGACCCACCTGCATACTCCTCCTGATCTACCTGAGGGATATGGTATGTGTTCCTGCTTGTCTTTTATAAATAAGAAAAAAAGTATATTTTAAAAAAAAAATTAGATTGTAGTACTGGTGCTAACTGATGATTTGGCAATTGGCAACACTTAAGGAGATGCTGGGACCTTGTGGTTAATAAATACTTTAATCAGTGACATTTTCCTCTCCTTAAAATCTTACATTACAACCCAGTGTGGTCATAAAAATGGCTAATTTTGAATCAGTACCATTAGTCACTGATGGTTTTTTTTTTTTTTTAATGAAGTATATTGTGTGGTATTGCAAAGACCAATGAGGATAGCTTTGCCTGTTGTGAATATGGGCACATTTGATATATTGTTTTTAAAAATTTAAAAATCTGTAACTGCTTTAGATAGGTCACTAATGTTATGTATTTCAAAATGCATATATGTATACCAACTCTTACTCTTTTTCTGTTTTCATTTGTTTTGTATGTGTGGTGCCTGTTGAGGGGGTTATGCTATTGTTATTTTAAATGGTCCTGCAAATATATTAATTTTGAAGACGAATATACGTGTTCCAGGATAATGTTGCAGGATCCAATCTGGGTCACCAGGACCAAAAGTTCTGTCTTTTGAGCTTTCAGATTCACGCTGGAGCCCATCCTTGGGGAACTTCTCTCTCTAGAGAGAACTTCCTTGAAGATGGATTCCAGCACGAGTCTGAAAGCTCGGAAGGCAGAACCTCTGGTCCTGATGACCCAGATTGGATCCTGCTATGTTATTTTGTTAGATACCATGTAAACTACTGAAAGTCATTTGATTGTAGCAGAGTATAAATTTAATAAATGTGTGTGTGCGTGTGTGCGCGCGTGCGCTTTGAACTTTGAATTTTGTTTGTATTATAGAATTTTTTAAAAAATGCTATTATATTTAAAATAGAAAGTTCTGAGATCTTAAAATCAGTAGTAGAAAGTTGTCAGACAGTTGAATCATTATTCAACCTTCTGACACTTTTGCCTGGATGTGTGACAGTCTTCATTGACATAGCAGAAAGTTGTTAATTGATCATCAGAACATTGGGATTCTTGGATCAAATTTAAATTATGTTTGTAATGTTTATTGGTATGTATTTGCATCTGTGCATATATGATGCTTTTTAAGGGAAGAGAATGAAAGGAAGTCTCTTCCCCAACCCCGAATTCTTACTGTTTATTTGGAAATCTGTATTGATGTAGCTGACATTGACATTGTACCATTTC
This sequence comes from Pituophis catenifer annectens, assembly GCF_029215685.1. Taxonomy (NCBI): domain Eukaryota; kingdom Metazoa; phylum Chordata; class Lepidosauria; order Squamata; family Colubridae; genus Pituophis; species Pituophis catenifer. The sequence continues at coordinate 147,510,574 of NW_027256882.1, forward strand.
TGTATTCAGTGGCTCCGTTGCAGAATCTATTAACATATATAGAACACATACACCCCTCTGTGTGTGTGTGTGTGTGTGTGTGTGTGTGTGTGTGTGTGTGTGTGTGAGAAATATATAGAACTCGCATGTCTGAGCTGGGAATATTTGTAATTTCAGGATTTGTTCTTTTATCTTGTACAAAAAGGCATTGTTGCTTTGAACAAGGATGAACAATGTATTACTGAAACCTCCATATGAAAAATTCGTGTTAAACTTAACAGGATTCACATCTCAATATAGTAAAGTACAGGTAGTCCTTGAATTGCGACCACAATCGAGCCCAAAATTCCATTCTTAGCAAGACAATTGTTAATAAATTTTTGTCCCATTTTGAGACCTTTCTAAATTGTTAAATTAATCTCTGCAATTGTTAGTAACACGGTTGTTAAGTGACTCTGATTTTCCCATTGACTTTGCTTGTCAGAAGGTCTCAAAAGATGATCACATGACCCTGGGACACTGCAGCCATTATAAATATGAGCCAGTTGTGAAGTGTCCAAATTTTGATCACCTGACCATGGGGGGATGCTGCAATGGTCGTAAATGTGAAAATGGGCCATAAGTCGCTTTTTTCAGTGCTGTTGTAACTTCGAATGGACACTAAACGAATGGTTGTAAGTCAGGGACTACCTGTATGCATTGTAACTCAGTAATGCCTGAGAATTTTCCTCTATTTGTAATGCAAAATCCTAGGTCACTATAATCATCATAATAATAGGCACTGCCTTTATTTTAATTCTGCAATAATTTATAATCCTCACACTATGTCACAAATTCCTTCTCTGGAGACCTCTAAGTCACTTTTTTCATTGCCATTGTAACTTTAAACGGTCACTAAATAAATGGTTTTAAGTCGAGGACTACTTGTATTCTGCATTCAAATACTTAAGTTATTACAGATATAGGAGAGTTTTTATTTCCCCATTTAGTTTTTGTTGCCGACTGTTCAGTGTCTTTTCCAGTCACTTCAGTGGAATTAAATTCACTGTGGCTGCATAGGAGAACAGCTCTAAAAGACTCTTTCCCCTAAAATATATTTTTCTTCTTATACCACACCCTTGCAAATGTCTTCTTTCCTTGAATGAAGGAAGAAGAATGGAGAAGAAACTGGATCTGGACAGGAATGGGGTAACAGGGAAATGGTTGGGAGGCCAGCAGAACACAGTGCTATCCTTGCTGCTCTCCTAAAGTCTCCCAGCTTTTCAGCTCCTGTATAATCCAATGGATTTCTAAAAAGACCTAAGATGGGAAAACAGAGGAAAATTACACTGGAAGATATTGCTTGTATTCCGATGAAGTTCAGTTTTTTTTTTAAAAGCATCTTTGGTCTTTTCCCCACATTAATACACATCTATGTATCTTCGTGTATTTATGAAAAACCACTATCCTTTGGATTTATTCCAAAATGAAAAATGGAATTGTGTATGCATGGAAGTCCTGTAAAGCTAACCGCCTAAAATAATACTGTAAAAAAGTTCATTCAAACAAGTATTTTTTAAATCTTTCCAAGGTTCTGTCTCTGGAAGGTTAACAACAGTTAAAAATATAACATAGAAACAAAATAAAGGTTAGGAAAATATAAAAGTATAAAAAAATGACCCCAGTTTTGCTTAGCCAAACTGTTCAAAATAGTCCAAGTCTGGAACCCCTGACAGCTGTTCTAGAAAAGACCAAAATGGAGCATCACAAGGGGAAGTTACAAAGATTATAATATTTATGTCTAGAATGTCAGTGATAACTGGAGATCAGGGGAATTTTCTTTAGAAAAAGAAAACAATATTTTGAACTTTCTGATTTATTTTTGCATTGATAATTTCCCAAACAGAGCAAAGGACAACTCAGCAAGGGCAGGTGTATTTCCTACATACTCAAACTGGTGTAAGCACATGGCACGATCCCCGTGTACCTCGGTAAGAAAATAATGTATCTTCATTGGTGCTGGAAGTTCAGTAAAGCCCCCTTACAAATAAAATGCAAAATAGCACACACATTTCTAATAATTGCATGCTTGCCCGGTGCCTGGTGTGCGTTGTGTGATTCTGTAGACACTCAAATTCAGAACATGGTTCAGAAAACAATGCATTCTGAAAAATCTAAGTTTTAATTTAAAAAGAAAGCGTGGGCTGAATACTTGTGTCTGAAAAAGAATGTCTTACATGTCTAATACATTCACAAACATCTAAAGGGGTTTGAATAAGATCTTTCTTTGATCAGAAATGAAATTAATTAAACCTAAATTTATTACTTACTTGCCTCCAATTTTCTTACCAAATAAAGTCAAATCAGTGAAGATTTTCTGCTAATGTAAATGGCTTTTGTCAGTGGATTTAAGAGAGAGACATTCCAACCCGCTCTTTACAGCCTTCTGTGCACCCTTAAAATTCAGAGAAATCGCTGAATCAGCTATAGGGGTACATGGAAACCTGTGAGGTCTTGAGAACTGAAGATGTCTCATCACTCAAACAGACTTCCACTTACTAACTTTTAAAATATAAAACTTGTAGTAAGTGAGCTGAAATCTAAATTATATAGTTTATTTTTTCTTTAACGTAAATGGATACTGATATGATTTTAATAGTGTTAACTGTTTACACACTTAAAGCTAACTTCCCTAGTTTTTTATCTGGTAAATGATCTGGTAATAGTTAAAGCACTGTGCTAGGATTGTGGAGACCCATCCTCAGGTCCCTATGGAGTTATGAAATGTACTGTGTAATCTTGGATGCTTGCTGTGTCTAATCTATCCTGCCTCACATAATTGTTCTGGGGGTGGGAGGGGAAACATGTATAGTGCAGGATATAGAAATAATGAATGAGTAAATGGAAGGCTTCTTTTACAAACATTACAAGATTTTAATCATACTGTATTGAGAAAATTTGTATTCATCTAGGGTTTGTCTCATGGTTAGTCTACACGGTGGGTTAAAGTCACCTGTGGTAAACTGCAAGCTTATATAAACTTTATGGAAAATAAGGTCTGTTTTCAACTTTAGAAAAAGCATTTCAAGTATCCTTAAAAAATGAAAAAGACTTGCTAAATCATGATTAAAGACATAATCACTGTTAAGCTCCTATAGTAAAAGTGGCCTTTAAGTACTTATATTTCTAGTAGGAATCACGCTGATTACAGGAATATTTATTTAAAAACAACAACAACTAGTATAGCTTTGTGATAACAGCATTTCCAAGGCACATGCAGTGCAATGTCTTTCTAAGAGTATGTTTTTCCTTTTACTTTCGTGGACTTACTCCGAGGGACTAGAGATTCCAACTGAAGAGATAATGTTTCCGAAACAATGCATACGCACAGACTTCATGGAATAGTTATGTTACATTTCTGCCTGTTTGGCTCAGAAGCCCTGTGCTGAGATACTCTTCGTTTCTATTTGTTTTTTGCAGGGATCTTAGCAACATCAATTGTGAAGAGCTTGGGCCTTTGCCTCCTGGATGGGAAATCCGAAACACAGCCACAGGCAGAGTTTATTTTGTTGATCATAACAACAGGACCACACAGTTTACAGATCCACGGCTATCAGCTAATTTGCACCTGGTTCTAAAGTGAGTTAATATCACTGATATCACCAATACGTGGCTAATAATATTTAGAGCATTTAAGGTAGTTTTCCAGGAAAGTCTCTTATGCTTTTTAATTTCTACATGTACATTTTAGATTAATCTAATCTACAGCAGAATATTTGATCTGCTATAGCATGGATTAGTGTGTGTCATGGAGCCTAATGCTCTGGAAAAGAGCACGTTGAAATTGTGTTCTATTTGAAAAGTCACTGATTTGTAAAGGGATGTTAGGAATGTTACCATTTTTGTTAATCATTGGTTATATTTTATTTTTACTGTTATGAAAAAAAATCATGTTCTGTATTTCTTCTATTCCTAACAGGCAGGTTTCTCCTTAATTTCTTTTGCATCTGTCCAAATTAAAATAGAAAAACCTAAGATACACGAAGCCTAGAAAGAAAGGAAAAAAGGGGGGCGGGGGGGAGAGCTTCGGTGTCATTTTCAATTTTGGAAGATTGGTACTTGGCTTAAAGTATATAATACTAATTTACTATATATAAAATATGAGAAAATTTCTCTATGCTAATTGAAATTGGCTCTCTGGTAGTAGAGTATGATTTATATTTTCATGGGTAACTGATCTAGATGGGGATTTTTCAGGAATATCTGATTACATTCTTTCTAAGGAAATTAACATCTTATATTGTTTTAAATCAAACTATAGGATAGTATTGTTTTTCTCTTGATAAGAGTTGAAACAGGATCCTAAGGAAGCATTTTTAATCCAAAAAACTTGTATTTTCTGCACCAGGGATTTTCCAGTTTTGCTCCTGCATTTAATACTTCTATTCTTCCCAAGAGCAAAAGTTGAGCAAAATTTGCTATTGTCTAGACACAATTATTAATTATTTCAGATCTTCCTAGAATATAGTTTCTGAACTCAAATACCTTTATATCCCAACTGTAAATTTTAACTCATTAGGTATTTAACACCCAATTCAGAAACTATCTTTCTTTACTTTTTTTTTCTTAACAAAAGCCTCACAGACATGACTCAGCTTGATTAATCTGTTTATTGCAGATAAGAATAAAACAGTATACTCGTGGAAGATTTATCCACTTCAATACATTGAAATTAAAGTTGTTATATAAGTTCAGGGTTTAAATGCAAGGTTTTTTCCTCCTGCCTTTCCAAATCAATAGATAACAATCTATTCTTTTGATGGCCTTGGAAGATATATGATCTATACTGAGGTAATAGTCTGGGAACTGCTGGCTTCTGCTTTGTCAGCTTCATTCTATATATGTGAGAAATAGTTGCTTGAGTCTCTTTTTAAAAAAGTATTAAAACTATGTTTTCATAAAACAATATTTTGGAACATGACTCTGGAAGATAAATTTCTTGGTTAGATGATCCTAAAGCAGGTTACAAATTATCTAAAAATGTCATTTTTATATATCTGTTTTAAAATGTAATTACAAATTTTTAGAAAATCTTTTGGTTTGCATAACTGTTCAAATCTGGTTTATCTTACTGACCGTGATATTACAGCAGACTTTCTATCTGCTATCTAGACCAAATGTCAAGCACTTTCCAAAGACTTAAAAATAGGCATTTTTTGACTAACAATCAGAAGTATAGTATAGAACCATGATGGCGAACCTAGGGCACGCGTGCCACAGGTGGCACACGGAGCTATATTGTGGGCATGTGAACGTTGCCCTAGCTCAGCTGCAGCGCGCATGTGCGGGCCGGCCAGCTGTTTTTTGGGCCTTCCGGGCCCACTGGAGGGGCCTCCAGAGGGTCTCCGGGATGGGGGGGGGTGAAGGCTGTTTTTACCCTTCCCAGCCTCCAAGAAAGCCTCTGGAGCCTAGGGAGGGTGAAAAACAGGCCTACTGGGCCAACCGGTAACTTTTTTGCAGTCGCGTGCCAAAAGCAGGGGGAGTGCAGGGGGGTCACGCTCGCATGCGCAGAGGGACGGGGCATGGGGGCCATTGAATTATGGGTGTGGGCACGTGCATGCATGACCCTCCTGTGCTCCCCCCACTTTTGGCAAGCGACGGCAAAAAGGTTAGCCATCATTGGTATAGAACATAATTTGTGTTTCATGTAGGCTAACAAAAAGGCATAACAAATTAGGCTTCTTGCAACAGAAAGAACATTCTATTTGTCAGGTTCTAAAATCACAGACTTATTTTTTTGCACATCCCAAGCTACATACTTTATTTTTTTCTTTTATGCATCTGTTTTTCATTATGAAAGGATTTCAGAAATTCAGCTAGCAGTGTCATCAGCAAAAGTGAAGTATCTGATCAATCTTATATAGCATTTGTTCCTTTATGATATACTATATAGGATAAATGAAAATGTTTTCTTCTTGTATTTGCACTAAAGAAAAACAAGTTGGTTGTATTGAAAGCCAGTTATTAATGTCTCACCCAATGGGTAGTCCACTCCCAGACTCAACTGGAGAGCCAGTTGCATTTAATGCATCTGGCTAAAAACCAGGAGCGTGGGAGTTCTAGTCCCACCTTAGGCATAAAAGCCAGATGGATGACTTTGGACCAGTTATTCTCTCAGCCCAACTCACCTCATAAGGTTTTTGTTGTGGAGAAAATCAGTCAAGGAATTTCAGCAGACAGGGTCCAGGAGAAGGGCCTTCTCTGCTGTGGCTCCTGCCCTTTGGAACATCTTACTCCCTGAGTTGATATCGGCTCTTATCCTTCTGACTTTCTGCAAGAGCCTGAAGACCTGGCACTGCCAGGTCTTGGGGCCCTTTTGGGGGAACGTCATAGTGGAGGTGGTTGTCGAAATAAGAGGCAACCCCCATGTACACCCTCACATCCTGCTCCCTCCCCCCATCTTTTAAATATTTTATCTGTGATTGTAATTCTATTTTTATTGTTTTAAAAATATTTATCTTTTATGGTTTTAATGCTGTAAGCCACCCAGAGTTGCTTTGAAACGAGCTAGGCAGCAAATAAATCTAAAACAAAAAATAAAATAAAATAAAATAAAATAAAATAATAATAAAATAATAAAATAAAATAAAATAAAACAAAATAATAAAATAAAATAAAATAAAATAATAAAATATTATTAGGTTTGCCACCATGAATTACTTATAAAAGTAATTTATAAGTATGTTTGCCACCATGAATTACTTATAAAAGTGGGATTAAAAAATAAATAAAAATCCAGATCTTTAAAGGCAGGCTAAATGACTCCTGGAGTGGGGACACTTCCAAAAGTCTGGAGCATTTGACATGTCACATTTGCTACCTTTAATTTATTCCTTTAATTTCTACCTATAACAGCCTAAATATATTGACTCCTGAGAACACAAAAAAGCCCATTTTTTAAAAATCCAGTTGAAAGTCTACCTGTTCCTGAGAAATGCTTCATGAGTTCTTTTGCCATTCTACTTAAAGCAGATAAGTTTATACATAATCTTATTTTTAAACTGAGGGTAAAGTAGAATTGCTAGTTTATTTATTTATTTATTTATTGGTTTGATTTATATGCTGCCCTTCTCCGGAGACTCAGGGCGGCATACAATGCGTTAAGCAATAGCCTTCATACTTTTGTATATACCTGCTTAGTAGGGCTTTCGCCCCCCCCCAAACGATGTTCTTTTTTATACAAAGTCAGCTTATTGCCCCCACAATACGGGTCCTCGTTTTACCTAGTTATGACTGCTGACAGCAGAAGAACTGGAAGTGGCTGGAAGAACAGAAAATTCTGTCAGCCAGAATTAAGTTTAAAAACAGCAGCCACAATTTTATTACTTGGCATAAACTAAAGAATGGAGGAAGAAAGCATTTGTTGATGATGTTTTGACCTGACCGCTTCTGGTTTATGTTGGCTGCTGCTATGTATCCAGGTTGGCAACAGTGGTTTTTGATATTAGTAAGCATGGTTGGCAAACATCTGTTGATAGTAAACAAGACATCTTGGCTGCCATGGTCCATGCCTGGTACTGAAAATGTCAATTATAAGAGAAACAGCCATCTCTTTGTAATGAACAAGACACTTTCATCCTTTATGATGCTGTCTAAACATTCTTATTCCATTAATCAGTGATTACTTAGTTTATAGCAGGGTTCTCATAGCATAATGCAGAAAAATCTGAGAATTAAAACTAGAGAGCTCTAATATGATTCTTGCAACTATATTAACCAGATAAGGGTTAAAAAGAAGAAACAAAACTAAATGACTTGCATTTCTATCACAAGCTATTACTAGTCAAATGGTGCTGTCTGAGGAAATCTAATCCTGACTACTGTGTTTCCCCGAAAATAAGATCCTGTCTTATATTTTTTTGAACCCTGAAATAAGCGCTTGGCCTTATTGCTATGCACTCAAAAGCCCGATTGGGTTTATTATCAGGGGGATGTCTTATTTTGGGGGGAAACGGTAGGATTGCACAGTCTTGACCTATAGACATTAATTTTTATGAACTATAAATATGAGTTATTGAGCAATAGATTGATTTCATGATATTCTTTAAATGTTATTAAATATCCTCAGATGCTAATAAAGATGGGAGTACTTACAAAGTTATATAAATAATTACAAATAAACAGTAGGTTGGAAATTTAAGTCCACTATTATTTGTTCTCTTGATTCTTAATTGAACACACCCGTAACATTTGGTTTGGTTTATCCTCTGATAGGTTTACCTGTGAATATATATGGTAATAGTTATTTAAGATTACCATGTTTTCCCGAAAATAAGATCCTGTCTTAAGCCCGATTCGGCTTATTATCAGGGGATGTCTTATTTTGGGGGAAACAGGGTACATATTCATGGATAAGATCATTTGCAAATAAGCTGACCTTTGAATTTGTAACTAAAATGCCACCAAAAAATGTGTCCCCTATGGATAAGCTAATTGTGAAAATTATGACACACTGAATTTCAAGAGTTGATTTATCTGGGAGTGGTACATTTTTCTTGTTATTGTGGTTAAAAATTGAGGGTCATCTTATCTATGAATGGATTTATCCATGTGTATATTTAAGTCTTTACTGAATTTTCATCAACATTTTGATAAACAGTAAAGCCATGGTTGTGCTCTATTACCTATCAGAATTATTGTGTTCCATCTATATTTGCCTCTCATTTCTTGTAAAATTAATAAATTAGATTGATTGGCTTTGTTTTGGCTTCTGCTAATAATTGGAAGAGGCAATGAATTATGTTTCTCCACATTGTGGCTACTAAGAACTATATTACTTTCACAGTTTCATCTGACATTTCATATAGTCTTTTAAACAATCAGATGTAGACATTTTTTCTTAGCAAAACTTTTATTCTGAAATAATGTTCTTTCTACTTAAAATGCTGCACATTTTGGCATGAGTTTGTAACTATAAAAAATGTCAGAAGGTCCTACCTTGAATATATCATGTTTTCATCCCTCACTGTCTGAACTTAGTTTTATAACATTTTTCTTTAAAAGCTAGTGAAAATATTCATTTATTTGTGCCAGTTGTAAAATTGCCTACATTCCTGTGGTTAAGGCAAATTCAGGTACAGTGGATACCAACTTAGCTAAACTCTCTAGAAGCATTTTTGTAAATTAACTTTTCAGGAAAAGCAATTAAAATGTATGATGGTATCCTCCTTTTAGATTATTTGTCTTTGGACACACCTGAAAAACTTGGAAAAATAGGGCAGTTTGAGACATTTCGAGTAATGCCCATATTGTGCTCTGATCTATTTTTTAAAAATATATAAATAAAGTACTTGAAATGTTCAGTATTAAAAGAAACTGGAGTATGTATTCTTCCAGGCTCCTTCAGAGAATTTTGATAGAATAGCACACTGAATATTTTTTTTTCAACATCAGCTCACATGAGTTTTATGGAAGCCGTGGCAATGAGAGCAACCGGAAGTCTTAGAATCTTGAAAGTCAAAGTCGCTCTGTTTCTTTTCAGCCGTCAAAATCAACTTAAAGATCAGCCGCAACAGCAGCAACAAGTTGTTTCACTGTGCCAACTTTCAGACGAAGCTGAATGTCTTACTGTGCCAAGGTACAAACGGGATCTAGTACAAAAACTCAAGATTTTGAGGCAAGAGCTCTCCCAGCAGCAGCCCCAAGCTGGACACTGCCGTATAGAGGTCTCCAGGGAAGAAATTTTTGAGGTAATGTGAGAATTATAAATTATTGCTGAATTAAAATAAAAGCCAGTGCCTAATATTATGGTGATCTGGGATTTTGCACTACAAATGGAGGAAAATTCTTAAGGCATTATTGAGTTACAACGCATGCAGGTAGTCCTTGGCTTACAGCCATTTGTTTAGTGATCATTCAAAGTTCCATTGGCACAGAAAAAAGTGACATATGACTATTCTCACATTTATGACCGTTGTAGCATCCCCGTGGTTACTTGATCAAAATTCATTGGCAACCATTTATGATGGTTGCAGTGTCCTGGAGTCATGTGATCACCTTTTGCAACCTTCTGACAAGCAAAGTCATTGAGGAAGCCAGATTCACTTAACAGCTGTGTTACTAACTTAACAATTGCAGTGTTTCACTTAACAACTCTGGCAAAAAAGGTCCTTTCTTGGGGGTAAAACTCACTATGCTATGCAAGACATAGCAACAGACGTTTGGGGCTCAATTGTGGTTGTGAGTCAAGGACTACTTGTATTTTGAGATTCAGTAGGGGCTTGTGATTTTGTGGAGTCAGCATCCTTCTGGTAAAGTCTGAAATTAATTTGTTTATGTTCTCTGTAGTCTTTTTTAGAATTAAGTGATTTTTCTTCAGTTTCTAGGACTTACATTAGAATAAATATGGATATGACCAAACAACATAATTATATTAGAAGAGTATAGGTTTCCTATAAAATATTAAAGACGTATTTTTTCCCTTAAGTAAACCAGGTATTGAACTTACTGTATGTACTTGAATGTATAAACCTATGCAAGCAGTATCTCTGAACACTAATGGCATTTTTATCAATCTGACAATCAAGAATAAAACTTTACTAATTAAGGCAATAGTGTAAATTTTGTACAGTCTAGTTCAAGTTGAAAACGTAGGACGTATTCGACTAATAGGTACTTAATGTAATTGCAGGAGTCTTATAGACAAGTCATGAAGATGAGACCGAAAGACCTATGGAAGAGATTAATGATAAAATTTCGTGGGGAAGAAGGCCTTGATTATGGAGGTGTTGCCAGGTAAATAATAAATCCAGCTTAAAATATATAATACTTTAGCTTGGTTTTTTTTAGTATAGTGATAGATCCTAGTACCTTTGAGAGCAGCATTGGAGGCAATGTTCTGCAATTTTTGGTAAATTTAAATGCAAAGGAGACCAAACAGCCTCCCTTCTAGTTAGTTAGCACACTGGTAGCATTTCATGGGCCAAACGTATCCTTTAATTTGAGATCTTTTTAGAGTGCAATATGTATAACGTAACAAGGTATTCAGCAGCTCTTAGTTGTGTTCTAGAATGAAGTCTTTTATTCTCATAACCTTTTGACCTCCTTTGATAGACCATTGCCAGGGATTGATCTTGGAAACTTAAATGCTCAAAGCTTACTTTTTACCACCCCAAATCGGGAAGCATGGCCAATAAAGGACTGACAAGGGCTAAGAACAGATTAAAGTTTCAAGCCAAGCTCAAGTCTTACTCATTTAATAAAAAAGTCCATATTAATCACAATACAACAGAAGTTTCCCATTGTATTCTTCTGGAGGTGTTTTTTGACTTCCCAGTCTAACCTGCCAAAATTTTTACAAACCTGAGTACTTCTTGGTAGTCTCTCATCCAAGTATTAAGTAACTTTGACTTTCAACTTGACTTTGTCTTTCAACTTTGATTTTGGCTAAGATTGTTTAAGAGCTGGTAAGTTTCTCTGATGTACTTGTATCCACAGTGATTATAACAATTTTAGAGTAATTATTGCACTGAAATATTTAGATTTATAAAATACTTAGTGTAAAATTATTTACACTAATAAGGCTCCATCTTGTGGTAATGTTTTGTAAAGCAAAGAAGCTTTAGTCAACCTTGCCTGATTTTGCTTGAAATCGTATTGTTTAAAATACTAGGTATGATCTAGTCCATTATAGGTAAATTCTGGAGTGGGAAAATGGGGGTGGGGGGAGGAATGAAACAACACAAAGAAAAATGGTAGTGGAGGAAAATGGATTCAAAGGGAGAATACTTTTGGAGACCAACGGCTACAGTTCCAACTATAGCCTTTCCTAGTTTCTTGAACAATTCTCTCTTGTACAACTAAAGAAGTGAAGAATAGCTACCCAGGAGTGGTTCTTAATCTTTTGTATTTGCACTGTGCATAGACATCAATGGGTACTTTATGAGCCTTTTACTCAGGAGGAGCATATCCTCTTTCCTTCCATTCAAATTTAATCCACAGCTTTCTTTAGTAACATGTTTTAAAACTATATTTTAAAAGTAGAATAGGGTGCTTCTAAGTAATGTTTGGCAGTTGTCTTCCAATTCAATTCATTTTGGCATGAACAAACCTATCGGCAATGAGATTAAGTGATTCAGAGCCAGAAAGTAGATCTCTGAAGGGCTGTGAATTTTATTAATTGGTGGTGGGAGGGGGTTTCCGTTAATTACCAAGGGAAACAAATTTATTTAGCACTTCAAAATGTAAACTTTTAATGTAATAACAAGTGATAGCATATTTCAGCATATTTTAACATGCTGAGGCTGAGTTGAACCATATGCCATGAGACTGTCATAATCAGAATTACATTTCCAGTGAGCAGAAGCAGTAAAAAAATGTTTCATGGTAATTTAAATTTCTGAGACATACTTATGTTTTGTGCCCTTAAATTAATATCCTGTATTTTAAATCTAAAAAAGGTAAATACCAACAGTTCTAATTGGATTAATGATTTGTTTTCTTTTATTTTCCTTTCTGTACATACAATTTTAAATAGAAAAAATTGTTCAATTTAGCTAAAAAGCTGTTTTTTCTTTTCTGAATAAATACAATGTTAACCCTTTACGTGTTTGTCTCTTTTTCTTAAATACGAAATAATAAAATACAGCTTGGATCCTAGAATATAACTATGTAATTTCTACCAATGTTTTCTTCCCTGTGTACTTCCTTACTTTACAGAATACTTCTCTGTGGAAATACAGCTAGTTCTCGACTTACAGCCATTCGTTTAGTACCATTCAAAGTTATAAAGGCGCTGAAAAAAGGAATTTATGATCATTTTTACATGACCATTGCAGCGTGGTCACATGATTGAAATCCAGACGCTTGGCAACTGGCATTTATTTATGGTAGTTGTAGTATCCCGGGGTCATGTGATCAGCTTTTGTGTCCTTCTGACAAGCAGAGTCAATGGGGAAGCCAGGTTTGCTTAACAACCATGTTACAGCATCAGCAGTGATTCACTTAACAAGTGTGGCAAAAAAACAAGTGGCAAAAAAAGTTGTAAAATGGGGCAAAACTCACTTCGCAACTGTCTTGCTTAACAAAGAAATGTTGAGCTCAATTCTGGTCATAACTCAAGGACTACCTGTATAAAATGCTAGGCAAGGAACTAAAGCTGCTTCTCTCTTTCCTTGCCATCATAATCCTGCATAGTCTTTGTTCCATCTCTTTCTTCCAAAATTTCATTTTTTGTCCACTTCCTTCCAAAATTTGACTTGAATAGATTTCTTGAAATATCTTGAATAGATTTCAAACAGTTGCTGGCAGCTGTTTTCCCAGGATTTTGCAAGCAATATATCCATAGCATGTATAGTAGCTAAATTGTGCCTTGGCACAAATGGAGTATGAAATAATGAAATCTCAGGCAAGGCAGCAAGATGCCGAATTCAGACATCGTAAAGTGTTGGCCTTAGGGCACAATAATGAATAATTGCTGTTTCATCTTTGGGTCCTAAGGCTTCATTGAAAGTTTTTTTGTGCAATGTTTGTGTTTCCTTCAGGGAATGGCTGTATTTGCTATCCCATGAAATGCTGAATCCATATTATGGCCTCTTCCAGTATTCCCGTGATGACATCTATACTTTACAAATAAATCCAGATTCTGCTGTTAACCCGGTATGACAAAATACTTTTAAGGCTTATGCTGTATTTGACCAGCAGGTGTAAATAAATGTGAGCCATTAGATTAAAAAAAATGGATGGGCACAAATCTGCTAAAAAGTTTATGTTGTAAGAAATCATTAGGCTAAATATAAGGACATTATATTCTGTGGTGCCGCAGTGGTTATAATGCAGTACTGCAGGATACTTCTGCTGACTGCAATTTGGCAGTTCGAATCTTACTAGGCTCAAGGCTGACTCAGCCTTCCATCCTTCCGAAGTTGGTAAAATGAGGACCCAGATTGTTGGGGGCAATATGCTGGTTCTGTAGACCGCTTAGAGAGGGCTGTAAAACACTGTGAAGCTGTATTTAAGTCCTAAGTGCTATTGCTATTATATAATCATAAGATTAGCTAGAAAATGAGTTTTTGAATAAAAATAATTTATATACAGTCAGATGTTTCTTTATTGGTGGAAGTAAAACAAATACTTTTATTATTCTTATCTTGTGATATTTGATAGGGCCTGCTGTACAGTATAATATGCTTAGAAATTGTGCTAGAAGAATCTGATTTGATCCTGATTATATATGTTCTTTCAATTCCAGGAACATTTATCCTACTTCCATTTTGTTGGTCGAATCATGGGAATGGCTGTGTTTCACGGACATTATATTGATGGGGGCTTTACGTTGCCTTTTTATAAACAGCTGCTAGGAAAGCCAATTACATTGGACGACATGGAATTAGTTGACCCAGATCTTCACAACAGCTTAGTATGGATACTGTATGTACTTATCCCTTTAAAATTATACTGTCTCTAGAATGGGGTATATACAGTATATACTGGTCATTTTTATTCAGTGGCTATTTTGTTAAATTAATTTTAAATTAGGATTATTTAAATTCTTTAAAATATCCATTCCTTGCCTCTTAAAGGTTATTATTTCTTTAGAAATGATCTATGAAAAAAATATACATTTAAGGATTTATTTAAAAGATGCATTTTTAACTTTTCTTAAATTCATTATTGTTCCAGAATTTCTCTCACATACTTGAATACTCTAACCCCCCATTAATTCAATAGTTTCCACACATGTGTATTGACACTAGAAATGAACCTACCACATGCCAGAAATTCACCATCCCTTTGCCTCTTAAACTAAAAATAGGAGAAACTGTTGAGCAATTGTCATTTTAGTTTTGTAAACGTTTGAGAGCCACATGGGGAGACTGATAGTTTTGGAAAGTCTAATCTTTGAGTGGAAAGGTTCTTCATATTTCAGAATGTTTTAGAATTTCATTTATTCTTTTATGAGAAAAGTTTAGTGAACTAAAAGGGGGAAAATACACCACCTATTTAGATTGATATTGTAGAGAGAGCTCTATGGAAGTAAATATTTGTTATTATTTTGTTTGAGACTAAAAATGTACAGTATGACTAGACATTTATGTTTTAATTATTTTTCTGTGTTTTTTTCAGGGAGAATGATATTACAGGAGTCTTAGACCATACGTTTTGTGTGGAGCACAATGCATATGGTGAAATCATACAGCACGAACTTAAGCCCAATGGCAAAAGCATTCCTGTCACAGAAGAGAGTAAAAAAGAATATGTCAGGTATTTTAAAAGTTTATTTGTTAGTGGTGTTCTGTCTAGAGAGAATTGTTACATGTTAAATGCACCTTATTAATTTATACATCTAAATGTTTTGTATTCATTTATTTTACAATATTTTTATTGCCCCTGCGCCTTAGAACAGTTATTTCAAGTAACAGAATCTGCACTTTGTGGACAGAAAAAACCCCCAGTGATAATTGTGATTTTTTTTTTTACAGGTTGTATGTAAACTGGCGATTTTTAAGAGGAATTGAAGCTCAGTTCCTTGCTCTGCAGAAAGGTTTTAATGAAGTAATTCCACAGCATCTGCTGAAGACATTTGATGAGAAGGAACTAGAGGTTAGTATGTTAATTATCAATGTTTTTCTTCTATATGGGATGTGTGTGAGAGAGGGCGGGTGGGAACTTTTCCTCCTTTCTGATGCATTTGCAGTAAAAATTATGCAGACACATAGAATATGTAGATGCTCAGATAAACACAAGAGAGGCTCAAAGTTGTGCTTTGTAAATGTGGCCAATAATCAGAGATGAAGATGAGCTGCTCATATTGTCACCTGAGATGTTTGCAGAAGTCCTGTCTTCCCCATTGTAAACCAGATTTACTGAGTATGAAAAGATGGAGAAGTCTGTAACATTCTCCCCTTTATGAGCTTCATCATTCTTGTTCTGTTCTGTTTCTGCTAGGCTAGACTGCCTTTTCTCCTCACTCCAAAAACAGAAGTTCCAGATCTGCCTCTTGCTAGAAGCAGGGCAGTTGGAAAAAGAATGCCAACATTCCTGCCAACTCCAAAGTTCTCTGGCTAGAATAAATTTTGATTGATTTTTATTTAAATTTAAATGAAACAACATTGGATTGAATGATTGAACGTCCATCTTACTTTGGAGTATGGTCCCCAGCAGGGCCCTCAAAAGTATGTGAGACCTTCAGTCTGGAAAACATCATAGGTTACTGAGCTAAACAGTAAGGGCTCCTGGCAGCTTCTGAATCAAGTCATATATTTCATAGGAAAATAATTTTGATCACTGGTTCCTAATGCCCCATATATTCTACTTCTTGGTACACTTGATTTTACTAATCAGACTTGTCAAATATAGAAAAGATGTGCTTTTTGTTTGTTTTATCATTCAGTTTTTATGATGCCCACTTGCCAAGCAATTCTGGTTGATTGTTAAGATTGGACCATTCCAGTTTTGGGGGGGGGAATGCTTTCGGTCATCAAATCTGTAACTGATAATCATTTCATAATGGGCATAGGGCACTTACCATTTAAAAGTTGAACAGTATCTTCATTCCCTGTCCCTGAGGTCTAGTAGCTTCTGATTTTACACATTATTTCATGCCATTGATCTTTGCGTGTGCAACTCTCAACAGCTCATCATTTGTGGCCTTGGGAAAATAGATGTTAACGACTGGAAGGCCAACACAAGGTTAAAACATTGCACCCCAGATAGCAACATTGTCAAGTGGTTCTGGAAAGCTGTGGAGCTCTTTGACGAAGAGAGGAGGGCTCGATTACTACAGTTTGTGACCGGATCATCCAGAGTGCCTCTTCAGGGTTTCAAAGCATTGCAAGGTAAAAACAATCATCTCTATAGCTCTCTCGAGTCCAGTTTACTGCCACAAATATTTTCCTTTCCAAAGTAGTCTTTCATATCATGTATTGCAAAACAGATTTTTGGTTAAATACCTGAACTGAAACGTGTTGCAGCTGGGTACAGGTTTAATTATATTTGAAGGGGCCATGGCTACTTAAGCCCTATTCTTTTCAGTAAGTAAACCTGCATGCAATCCAATTTCATTTAATTGATCAATTTGCTTCATCCATTCATCCAAATATTAGCATTATTCTGTGCATCTAGTTTGATCATAGTTGTCTGAGTAGTAATTCCCATTATTTTGCAGAGCATCAAACTCGCACCTTAGATTTTCTTTATTTTCATGGGCAGAGTGGGACCCACATCCTGCATGCTGTGGCACACAGCATATAACTTGAATTTTATAAGCATTTGGGTGCTAGTTACTAGTTCACGAAGGACATACCTTTAGACACAGTGTATGCTTCTGGAGTTGTTTTTACACATTAATTGAAATATAACTTTGATTTGCATAATTAGTGCTAGTCCACAGGTACAGTGTAAAATCTTAGATCAATCTTAATGGAGTATATTTGGGGAAGAAAGAACTTTCTCAATAAGATATACTGTGCACATGTATATCTTATATTGACATGTGCTTGCTCACATGCACATCTTTCCTTGTACAGTATAACAGTGTTTGCTTCATTGGCCTGTAGTATATTCTTTGATTAATGTCGTGTAATACAGGTAGTCCTCAACTTACAATCATTCATTTAGTGACCATTCAGAGTTGCAAAAAGTGACTTATGACCATTTTTTACACTACCGTTGTAGCATCCCCATGGTCATGTGATCAAAATTCAGATGCTTGACAACTGGCATGTATTTATGACAGTTGAACTATCCCAGGATCATGTGCTCCCATTTGTAACCTTCCCATCTAACTTTCGACAAGCAAAGTCAATGGAGGAAGCTGGATTCACTTAATGACCATGATATTTCGGGCAAAACTCACTTAACAACTGTCTTACTTAGCAATGGAAATTTTGGTCTCAATTGTGGTCATAAGTTGAGGTCTGCCTATATTGAACAGTATTGTCTTTGATGCAATTCCAGGTGCTGCTGGCCCAAGACTGTTTACCATTCACCAGATTGATGCCAGCACAAATAATCTGCCAAAAGCTCATACTTGGTAAGTCAGGAGCTATTCTCTGTTAGCCTTTTTCTTTATTGAAGTTATGCAACTAATTAGAGAGATGGTTGTTAATGCTTCAGCTCCAAAAACACGATTTATCTAGTTCAATATACGTGCCCTTTACAGAAACCATTAATAAAAGAATTCAGCATTGGTTTTGCTGGAAATGTTGTGATATAAAATGAAAGAGTATCCATGTTTATAAGTTGCATGTGTCCTTTTGCAGTTCTATCACTCAATTAACAATCTGATAAAAATCTCAAAAATCAGAGAAAGATGGACGCCACAGTCAGTTGAGATAGGTCAATTCTGTGGTGGTACATTAATTTTCCAAATGATGTCAAACTTCAGTTCCAGCATCTGCCATCAGTAGTCATGGTCATTTGGATTTTGTGGAATTGTAATTCAACAATACCAGGAGGGGCAACCCTATAAGACCCAGTGTTTTTGTTGATTCCATCAAAATGGGTTTTCACTTGAAATTAAAGCTTTAATATGCTAATATTTTCCTGTTACTACTAGTTGTTCTTTGTGCCCAGAGTTTCCTAACTACAGGTAGTCCTTGACTTACAAGTTCATTTAGTGATTGTTCGAAGTTGCAACGGTACTGAAAAAAGTGTCTTACGACCATTTTTCACACTTAGGACTATTGTAGCATCCCCATGGTCACGTGATTTACATTTGGATGCTTGACAACTGACTCACATGTATGACGGTTGCAGTATCCCAGAGTCATGTGATCCTCTTTTGTGACCTTCTGACAAGCAACGTCAATGGGGAAGCCAGATTCCCATTAACAACCATGTTACTAATTTAACAACTGCAATGATTCACTTAACAAATGTGGGGCAAAAGTTGTAAAAATGTGGGGCAAAAGTCACTTAACAAATTTCTCACTTAACAACATAAATTTTGGGCTCAATTGTAAATTGAGGACTATCTGTATTAATGTAATCTGTGTGTCACGTTGTGATAAGCAATTTTTCAGCCATGTTTGTAACTTCATAAAGCACTACCTTATTTTTAAAATATTTTTGAAAATTGATTAGCTTTTAGGTAAACTAATCCTCCAGAATTAGGTAAGCTAAAGTCCTCCTCCAGTTTGTAAAATACAATTGTCCGATGCTCTTTGTTTAAGTAATCTCGGGCACCTGGCTGTCAAGATTCAAACTGTGAAAAGTGTCAACAAACTCTATCTACATGCAAAGAGAATCCAAATATTTTACCACTCATTTAGATAACTTACATAGTATACTCATTTTAAGCCACTTGAATCACAATTAAGAGGTTCTTTGTGAGAACATCAATGTGTGAGCTGAGAAACTGTACAGATCACAGAATTTGCATGTGAATTGCCAGATCACATTTTACAAACTTTGGTGCAGTAATATAAACTGATTACTTATTGGACGAGAATTTCTTTAATGTCATTCCAGTGTTTCATTTTGGAGGACAAAATAGGCAAGCAATTTTGCCAATTATCTGCATCTGTCCATGTTTACATTCAGAATGGCTAATACCATGTGAGTGAAATCCAAAAAGTAGGTGTATAGGTGGAACTCTGACACTCAATCCAGGTGTACCTATTGGAAATAAACTTTTATCATTTATTTGGTGGCTTATCCCAAGAGTTCCAGATGATTGTTTTGTTTTCTGTATTTTATTTCGATCCTGGGATGGTGTATGTTGCTTCGTCATCATTAGCTCTATGATTTATATATAAAGATTATGCATCTCTACCCAATTTTGTTTGGATCTCTGGTGGGGACTCTGCCCACTATGTATGCCACAGAGTTAAGAGCAGCACCCATGCCTCTGGTCTTCACATTATTTGTGGTGATAACTTTAAATTCTTTAATTTTCTTTCTTTTAACTTCCTTCAGCTCTTCCTCAAAATCCTTGGAAAGGTGCATATCAATGCACTCTTGACCTTTTTTTTCACAATCTTTACCCTTAAGGTCACATTTCACAAGGCAATAAAGAAACAAACTCCCCACTCTTAGATGGGTTATTAATTTTATTTTTTGCACTAGCGTAAATTCATACAGTAAATTCACATAATATATTTACAAAAGTGACATTTAGAACACCTGGTACAAGTAGTTCTTGTTTATCAACTGTATTAACAACCATTACAAGAGTTTAAAAAACCCCCAGTTCTGTGACCAATCCTTGCATTTACGGCTGTCGCCGTGTCCTGCAGTCACATGATTGTTATTTGCGAGCTTCACAACCACTTTTCAACAAACAGAATTAATGGAGAATGCAGATGTGAAATCACAAGCCATTGTCATGTGATACCTTACTTTAAGGGCCTTGTGATTTGCTTAACAACCAAAACAGAAATGATGCGCTTCAAGGTGCTGGTTATCACCTTTAAAGCGCTCCATGGCATCGGGCCTAGCTATCTTCAAGACCGCCTGCTGCTACCAACGACCTCCCATCGTCCCGTGCGCTCCCACAGAGAGGGCCTCCTCAGGGTGCCATCAGCCAATCAATGCAGGCTGGTGACCCCCAGGGGGAGGGCCTTCTCTGTGGGGGCACCTACCCTCTGGAATCAGTTGCCCCCAGAGATAAGGAGAATCCAAGACCTCAGTGCCTTCCGCCGTGCCCTTAAAACCCACTTTTTCCAGCAAGCCGGGCTGGCTTAAGAAGAAATTTTAAATGTTTTAATTGGTTTAATATTTAATTTTGGGCCAAATTTATATATATTTTAATTGTTTTAATATTTTAATTGTTTTTAATATTTGTATTTCATGTTTTTTAATTCTGGCTGTACACCGCCCTGAGTCCTCAGGGAGAAGGGCGGTATATAAATTTAAAATAAAATAAAAATAAAATAAAAAAAGATATAAGTTTGGCATGTTATATCATTTTTCATGTAGCAATTTTTAATGTAGGATCCAATCTGGGTCAGTCACCAGAACCAGAGGTTCAGTTATCCAAGCTATCGGACTCATGCTGGAATCCATTCTCAGGGAACTTTTCTCTAGCAGAGTGGTCTCTAGCAAATTTTTCCTGTACTTTAGCAACTGAGTTGCTGAGTTGCTGGTCCCAGTTGTAACTGATAAGCAAGAACCATGTTTACAATATACTATTTGTTTGTCAATCCTCATCCTTATGATTCCAGATTTATTGAAGAAAGCAAGTTGGTAAAACCAACTACTGTACTCTGAATTTCTTGCCACATCAAGAATCTTTTATAGAGGGAAATTTTTATTTTTATTTTATTTTGCCTTGGCTTCACTATTCACTATTCAGTGAAGAACAAAGTCTGTGTTTCCCTACTGCTGTGGAAGAATTCTGTGAGGAAGGGAGAGCTAAGAGTGAGTGACGGGCCCAAAGTGAATCTCTGTGGTTGAGAGTAGGCATGAACCTGGGTCTCCCCACTAATCCAACTCTGTTACAACTTGACCAAACTGTCACTAGGCTCTAAATCAGGGGTCCCCAATCCCAGTCCATGGACGGGCACCAGTCTGTGGCATGTCAGAAACCAGGCCGCATAAACAAGCAAAGTCCCACCTATGGGATGCAGGCAGTACACAAAACCACGCCCCCTCTGGTCCATAGATAAACCTCTCTCACAGAATTGATCCCCGGTGCCCGAAGGTTGGAGGATGCTGTTCTAAAAGTTTCTAAATGAGCTTTGCAAAATGCATAACCTATTTGTGGGGATTCATAGATGATCAATAATATCAAGTTATAGATAGCCAGTTTTATTTACGTTGTTCCAATACCTGTCTTCTGTTAGTTGGGTCTAGTTTTATCCCATAAAACAGTCCTGGGGGGAGCTGTGTTCTTAATAACACACCCACCATTAAAATATGAAGCTCACCTTCATTAATCAGTATTAGTTGCATTGCTTTTTTGAGTCATCAACATTATAAATTGAAATGCTTCTTCTTTGTTGTTTGCTTACAGCTTCAATCGGATAGACATTCCTCCTTACGAAAGCTATGAGAAGCTCTATGAAAAGCTGCTAACCGCCATTGAAGAAACATGTGGGTTTGCCGTGGAATGATCACTTGCAGACCTGCGTGGAACTGAATTTATACTCCAAGCAGAAAATCCTTTCCTCAGCCATGATACAATAAATGCTTGAAATATAGGAAACTCCCCCCCCTTTTTTTTTTTTCCTTCTCGTACTAGAGGACAATATGAGGGAAAGGACCATTTTTGGAATTCTTCATTCAAGAAAATGTTCTGTGGCTCCTGCCAAGGAATAATTCAGCTGCTATTAAAAACTAGTATCTTGAACATGCAGAATGCTGACTTTTCCTTCATTTCAACAATTAAGCAGTATTCTCTTTGAAAGAAGACTACTATTTTTGTAAAAGGTGATCCGATCTGTTTGCTTACCTGATTTCTACTATCAGAGGTCCAAGGGACAGCTCTTGGTACAAGCCACATTCCAGCTGACTTATATAAATGTGATTCTGAATAGCACCTGAATAGCACCTGTACTTGCTATTTTTTAAAATAAAGTATTTTGATTATTCTAACTTTTGCATAAAATTGGCTAAACGAATCACAAACCTTTTAAAGTAAGGCCACTTCACAGTATAAACTGTATTTTCTTATACAGTGCAATGATTTTATTCTGTGTTATAAGTTCAATTTCAGTGGTCCTTTGTCAGGATTTTTATATTTCTCAAGCATGATTTATAAGGTTTGGATCTTCAGTCAGATTTCTCTAGCAGAATCTTATCTGAATTAAATTGCACTGCATTTGGTACAGTACTTTGTGGTAAATGTGGAAAGCCCTTTTTAAAAATGTAGGCGTTCAGCATTTTTTAAATGAGCGTTTTTGTAAAAAGTCAATACTTGAGGCGTATTTTTAAAAAAATTGCTTTCCATTTTAAATGGAACTGCTGCATTTTTTTAGACTCCTAGATATATATGGATGATATCATTAGCCTTCATAAATCATCAGTTGATTGTTCAAAACACTCTGTGGATGTCAAATCAACCAAAGCTTTTACGTTCATATACAACCAGCCTGCACTGTATATTGCTCAATAATCTGATCCAGATAAAATTGCTTTTACTTTGAACTGCTTGCAGTCAATGAGTTTGTGATAAGGACAAGTAAGGAAACACCCCCTCTCCTGCCCCCCCACAATATAGTTGATTCAGCGATGAAATACTGATGTGGTATAATGTGTTACATTAAGCAGCTGGCTCAGATACATAGGAATTTGCCTTTGTTTTAATGCAAGCATGTGTGGAATGCTTAAAAAACAAAAGGCATCTTCTAATACTGGTAATTTATATATACATTTGAACAGTCCTTAATTGATAAGATGTACGTTTGTTGAAGATGCTCACATATTGAAATTTACCGTGTAATTCCGTGTGGCTGCTATGACAAGAACAATAGCTGGTATAAAAACTGCTGAGTGTCATAATCAGTATGTTTATGGTTAATGCTAATATTTTCCATATGTCCTATGTGGCAAATTAAAGTGGAGCTTGCATGTGTTGAATTAGCCCTCATTCAGCAATGCTGCAAACTTAAAAAGTTCAGCTGCTTACCTTTCCACAGTCAAGGGACAGTAAACAATGCAATGCATGCTCTAAGAACTAATTGTAAGCCACCACTTCATTATTATTATTATTATTAGACTGATAATCAAGAGTGCCAATTACACTTTGGAAACTGCGTAGCTTTGCTGGTCGATTTTTAAGAAAATGTTTTAAAAGAATGTGAAGGAAAGGCAAGAAGGGCAAAGCATGTTCACTATATGTAGTGTTTCTTTTCTGACTTGGTCCAAATGTTGATCCTGGAGTCCAGCAGGTTTGTATGGCAATTGCCGGTTCCATCAGGCACATACTGCATTTCGAGGATAAAGTGTAGTTTTAATTTGACTGTTTCTTCTTGAAAGAATTTCATGGTACCTTTGTTAATGCAAAAAGGCAGAAATATTGGAATAAGAAGCAATTGCACAAATTAGACAATTGTAGTATGGGAGTTGGTGATGATAGATGGTCTATTTGATTCATAGTTGAACAGAACCAATAAAGTTTCTGGTAGATTAGATTACTGTTTATGGGCTCTGCAGCATTACAGTTATTCAAAGCCTGCTACTGAGGCATGTGTGGCAGCTTAGTTCCAGAGTAGGGAGCTGGTTGCCCTTCAGATGTTTTGGATTTTACCTTCTAGTGATTCCAGTCAGCACAATCAGAAAGTTTCCTACAAAGTATCTGTTGAGCACAAGTTTATCCGCTCCCAATAAAATAATTTTGAAGCTGATAAGGAACAAGCCCTTATTCCCAGTTAGGATATCTTCTTTTGTGCCTGTCTGAAGTTGTTATTTTTTTCCTTCAGATCATCTCTGGGATAATCTCTGCCTTTTTCAGTTTATCTTTCAGGTTTCAGGAATAGCATTGATTTATTTTCTAGATGTTGAATGAAGAACTTATGGAGCCTTGGTTTTCATACACCATTGAGCACTGAGTGCTGAGCACCTCCAAAGGTGGATTCCTGCCTTTTATAACTGACCATTCAGGTCTTTTCTTTTGTATGTACATGAACTCCTCAGGAGCTTCTTGGATAACTAGATTGTATCTAAAACCCACCTTGTTTCTTGCTCCATAAGGAAAACCTGCCTGTTCCTCCTTTTCTGCAGACTTACCATTAGATTGGCAGTAATTGCCATGTCTTGTCTTGTCTAAGATGCCTCATTTTGAATAGGATGAAACCTAGCAATCTTAAGAGTGGAAATTGAGAGCTGAAAGAATTTGTCGACAAGACAATGGGGTGTTAAGTTTGGGAAAAGGCAAATCCAACCTGGTCCAATTACAAAACTTATGTTTTTGAACAGTGACTGCATTGTTGCTCTACTTTAAATTGTGTTCAGAGAACTTTCTATTACAGCACTAGTCTAATTCTCTATGTATTAGGCAAAATTAAACTATACCTGCATCTTGCTTGAACCAACACTGAGCAGACGAATGCAAATAGAATTCTCAGGTCTTCTGAGTGCCTTTTTATCTGCATAAAAACCATTAAAAGCTTTAAAGCACACAACTTACCGGAAGCTCTTCTCAGCCCATCTGTTGCAGATGTATAGCCAATGCCTCTTTTCCCAGTGCTAAATATGATGCTGGACCTTTGGATTTTTACCCTAGGTTTAAATGTGAATATTTATTTCCAGTGCACCCGTTTTCCCATAGGATTTCTTCATCAATTCTGAACGTGGATTGAATAGTTGAGAGATGCCACCTCACATTTCCATGTTGTTGTTTTTTTGCAGGAATGAATGCGTTAAAATGAATAGTGACAATTTGCTAGGATTCTGTGATTAAGTACTCAAGACACATTTTCAAGTTTAATTTCTAGGTGTAAAGTTTTGTAATGGTGCTTTGTACAGTATGTATTCTATTTTTTGCACATAGGTTCAGTTTCTCTAAACTGATTTTTATTTTTACCAAACATTTGTGTTTGTACTAGAGTCCAGAGCACAGAGATTTTTTGTTTTTGTTTTTTAATTTTTATTCTGCAACACTATATCATTAAACCTGTGGTGCAGTTAAACTGGCTGCATTAACAGAAGGAACTTCTGCTTTTGTAATCACATTTGTAATGTAGCATGACATCACTGCTACAAACTTCGAACTGCACTATATAGTTAACAGGTTCAATTTGTACTTAAGACATACTGTTTATTTAGAAGATTTCTGACTCTGCCAAATCCTAAAAGTTCTGTCCTACTAAAACAAACCTATATTTGGTATACTTCCTTCTGCCACAAACTGACACATGTTTCAGTTCCATTTCTATTGTATTTATTACAGAATGTGTTTAGCATTGATATTGTATTTTCACCAAGCTGTTACATGAGCTTTAACAATACATCTGTATAAATTTTTTTGAGTATGTACCCATGCAGAAATTGAGCAATAAAATTGAATGCTGTTTGCACTGTCACAGCATCAAAGGTTTTAAAAGTTGTTTGTTTTTTTACTTTTAAATAACAAGTGATCTTAGTAGTTTTAAGAAATCACAGAAGTCCTGCAGAAACTGAGCAATAAAATTGAATGCTGTTTAAAAATTGTTGTTTTTTTTTAAATAAAATAATCGTGATTTTCTTAGTAGTTTTAAGAAATCACAGAAATCCTGTATAGGAATACGGCTAACCTTGGAGGCATCATTCCACTGTCCATTGGCTGATGTTGACTTTGAGTTTCTATGTCAAATATTTACATTTGTAATTTTTTTAAAGGGGAGAATACAGTCGGTAAGGTTTTCCGCTGCGTTCCTGTTTTTGTTGTCACATTTTTAATACCCTGCTGAGATCAAATTCTGCCATTTGCAGAAACTAAGATAGAAGGAGAAAGGGGAGGTTTTTTTCCACTATATTCCCAGAGACAATGTGTGTGTTCAAAGCCTGGCAACAGATTTCCCTTTCAAGATTTTTCTTTCTACATGTCTTGGCATTGTATAACTCAGAGATATTACACAAAATATTATCTATTTGTACTATTCAGATTGCTGAGTCCAGCACAACAGTAAAAATGTGGAAGAACAATTATAATCACTTCACCCTAATCGTCATGATATGGTAGTTGAGGTGTTAAAATAGCAGCACTTTATAGGTAGAATATACCCTGAAATATTTCATTTTTTTTTTCAAATAAAAGAGCTTTAGATTTTCAGCAGCAAAAGTTTCTGGTGCCCCTTCTTTTGCAAATACAAGGAATTATAATTGCACGTTTGGCCTTGATATAGCAAAATGTATTTATTTGATTTATAAGATCACTCAACTTAGCACTGATTCTGGATAATGTATAAATTAAAATTAAATGCAATACCTTAAAATAAGAACCAACCATAATACACCTAACCATATGAGGAAAAAACCCACATACACTTGCCAAACTATACAATATACACTAAATGGACACACCACCAGTCTATCCCAGAGCTAAGACTTCAATGATTGTGAAAAAAGGCTTGCAGAATTGGGTGGTTTGAACTTCTGGGGAGATGCAATTCAAGAGAACAGGTGCCGTGGCAGATATGGGACACTTTCTGGGTCCTATCAGATGGCATTGGTTAATAAATGGATAGTACTCAAAACATGCCAGCTCTGTCACATGATGGGAGAGCAATGGTCCCTCAGCCACTCCCTATGCTAGAGTTTTGCAGGTGATAACTGGCATCTTGAATTGCAACCAGTTCACTGGCAATGGTTAGCAGAGGTGGGAATGACCACAGAAAGGCGAAACTATAATTGCTCATGCTACTGCATTCTGGATTAACTGTAGCTTCCACATGAACTTCAAATACAGCCTTACATAGAACTCATGGAAAACTGTGAGAAGAAAACACTCCAGAAAATGCTGCAATCGGAGCATCAGATAAGCTGGTACTTTCCTGATCACAGCTGCCACCTTCTTATCAAGCAGAAGCCATGCACCTAAGAGAGCAATAGCACTTAGACTTATATACTACTTCATAGTGCTTTACAGCCCTCTCTAAGCAGTTTACAGTCAGCAGATTGCCCCCAACAATCTGGGTCCTCATTTTACCGACCTTGGAAGGATGAAAGGCTGAGTCAACCTTGAGGATGATCCTCAATTGGGCACCAGTTGTTAAAGGAAGTATAACCTGATACATAAAGATGGAGAACCACAGTATAACTGTGAAACCATAGCCACTTGGTTTTGCCAGGGTTAAACAGAAGCCTGTTCTTACTCATCCAGATCCAAATAGCCTTTGGGCACAAAGAACAAGGTATCTATTGCTATACAATTTGGGATGAACACCCTTTGGAAGGTGTGGGAGTAGGAATGGATTTCCAGGGGGAAAAATTGCAGACAACAGGAACCAGGAGCGCTACTCAGGTGACCCAGAGGACATAGATAAACCTCCAAGTGCTTCAACAACCCTCTAAAATGATGTAAATTACTAGTTGTCTGCAAGGAATATCAATCCTTCCATTCCCCACTATCCTGTCAGAAGCTTCTTGGATGAGAAGCAAAATGTCTTCAAAAGAAAAAACTGGAAAGTCCAGTTGCCTCCTGAAAAAAAGCACCTTTGGGACAACCATGTCCTGGATGATTCAGAAACTCTACAGACTTTTAACAAGGTATCTGGTTGAGTATTAGCAGCATACTGCTACTAGTTGACTCCAGATCAATGCATGTCCTCAACCAGTGGTTTTAGTGTAGCTATCCTACAGGAGAGGCGAGTGTCAAGCCTTGTGGCACTCCACAAACCAGTGGATTTGGATTGGACCTCTCCATATCTGACAACAGATGGACATGGAATTTGCCAAATGACTGGAATTTGCCAGAGAAAGAAGCACTGCAACACTGTTTCCCAAATTACATCTCAGCCAAAACATGGATGAGCAGGCTAAGTGTTTCTACCGCAGAACTTGCCTAAACCCAGCTCTTACAGCTGGCCTACTTTTAGTTTCACTCTTTAAAGAGATTTATCTCCAATGGATAGGAAAAGGTATGTTAAAAAGTTTTTCTCACATTTTTTGCCTGAAAGAAGATACAGCCATCTAAAAGCATAGCTCTGCAGAGAAGAACTTTTCCCAACAATTCCATTAGGTAAGTAATATTTATAACAGATCTCCATTATCCATTAGTACCTGGAGAAATAAAGATAGAGTCCCTGAAGATTCTTCATCTAATAAAGTATATGAGATACAATACTCATAAAATGTTATATAGTAGAAAAATTCTCCAACAAGCAACTAACTAACTATGTGTTTCAGTAGAAAACCAAAGGGCAGGATGAAACAACAGGATTGACATATAAGACATGGTTAGGGAATACCTCTTTGCCTTGAATGACTTCCAAATTAATTGCATCTTACAGTGCTGTTGGTCTAGCTAACACTTTATATATAATTAAGAACATCTGGTAAATTAGACAAGGGCCAGATGATATGAGAAGAGCAAATATCGCCATCTTCAAAATGGAGGAGGAAAAAAATACAGCAAACTATGACCAGTCAGGCAAGTTTGACAGCGATACCTGGGAATATTCAAGTGCCATAACCTACAATTTGTTTTTGTTTTGCTTTTTACATTAGCCCAATCTGTGATAGCAATTTACAGGAGCAAAATAGAATTTGGCCACAGAAGTTACACTCGGAGATAGTTGAATTTTGATTATAAGGAAGCTAATCTTTATTGACAAAGTCTTTAAAACCATTTGTTTTGAAAATATCAGTGCAATATTTTCATAACATCAACTTAATCTTGGTCTTGGGGCAGGAAACTAAACCACTAATTTTATAGTTTTGATCCCGGTCTCCTTGAAAAAAGCCATATAGTTATGATACAAGCATTCCAGGCTTTTAAAGAAACAGATAGTTCTTGCTGCACTGAAAAGAAGCCACCAAGAGTCTGGATTTCAGCCGATCAGCTTCTAGTTCTCGGAAAAACAAATCATCATCATCATGTGTGATCATGTCCTGCAGTTCTTTAATCTCTTTCTCCAGCTTGGATCTCAGTTCACGTTTCACTTTACTTAATGTCTGAAAAGAAACCATTAGGATTATGCTGAGCCATTTCCCTATTCAATTATAGTTCTAAAACTTTACAGGAAAAGTGCGCATAATTCTCAGGCTGAGCAAAATACTCCAAAAAGAGGTTGGGCCATTTATTTATTATAGTTTTAAATATAATTAAATCTATATAATAATTTCCCCCTTTGTCAGATTAATAGCATTTAGCAATAGCATTTAGACTTATATACCGCTTCACAGTGCTTTACAGCCCTCTCTAAGCGGTTTTACAAAGTCAGCCTATTGCCCCCAATAATCTGGGTCCTCATTTTACCAAACTCAGAAGGATAGAAGGCTGAGTCAACTTTGAGCCGGTCAGAAGCGAACTCCTGGCAGCGGGCAGAGTCAGTCTGCAATACTGCATTCTAACCACCACGCCACCATGTCTTCTTGTGTACAAATTCAACTGCAACATTTGGGAGTCATCTTCAAAGCGCTGAAGAAAGAATGCAGATTTCCTCTCTATGGGAGAAGACTTACCTGGGTATGTGCTCGCTCTCTGGTTTGGATTTCTCGACGTTCTTCTGAAACAGCTTCAGCCAGCATTGCAAACTAAAGGAAAGTGAAAGAAAAAATAATAATGGACTGCGATAGATTAAGCACCATCTTTATGATATCAAGAGGAAGCCTACCTGATCTTTGTAATAGTTTTCCATGGATTGCAGTTCATCTTGATACTGCTTCTTTTGTTCAGCACGTTTTTCCTTGGCATATGACCTCAACTCAAGAAATCTTTGCTTTTGAATTTCCAAGCCTTCTTCAAACAGTTGTTTAAATATCTACCAAAATGACATTCCATTAACAAGCATAAGAACAGCTTTGTTTAAAAAAAATAATTTCAGGGGAACTTAACTATTTTTAGACACAGCCCAAGTCCAACTTTGTCACAAAGTCATATGCAGTGTATAATCTTAGTTTCCCTTTTGACAATTTTAACTGACGGTGGCTTTGTCTCAATGAGCGCTATCCAGGCACTTTATAGGTAATTCCTTATTCCCATAGGAAATCCTTCTATCCTTATCAAATTATCCTTGAGCAGAAATGGAAAACTCATTGGGAGTTGTAACACTTACTATAAAACTTTGCAGATTAGGAACTTCATAATATAAAATATGCTACAAGATCAAAATTCTTATTCTATGCCCTTGTGATGCAAAGGATGTAGCAATTGGGACTGTTGAATTGTTTAAAAAAGCTAGCAAGAGGGAGCAGCAATAACCCAAGATGTTTTCCATAAATAATCTACTCTTCATCAACCTGAATCACAATCAATCAAATCAATTAACAGATCATTTCCTTTCAACTAGTTAATTCACTATGTTTATGCATATCTACCTTTTACTGAACTCCCAGGACAGTAGTCCTCGACTTATGACCACAATTGAGCCCAAAATTTCTGTTGCTAAGCAAGACAACTGTTAAATGAGTTTTGCCCCATTTTAATTATTAAATGAATCAATGAAGTTGTTTCGTTAGTAACATAGTTGATAAGTGAATCTGGCTTCCCCATTGAATTCCCCAATGCTTATCAGAAGGTCACAAAAGGTAATGAAATGACCCTGGACACTGTAACCATCATCAATACCTGCCAGTTGCCAAGTGTCCAAATTTTGATCATGTGACCCGGAGGATGCTGCAATGGTCGTGTGACAAATGATCAAAAGTCTTTTTTCCAGTGCCACTGTAACTTCAAAGAGTCATTAATGGTTTTAAATTAACGACTATCTGTAATAACTTTTTGAGGCAGTAGCAGCATAGGAAATTCAAGTAGATAAGTTGGCTCAAACTTTTAAGTTCACTTACTAAAACTTCCCTCTGACATTTTTGGTACAGTGTTCTCACCACAAAGATGCCTTTCCAGGATGTAATCCTCTCTACTTTTCTTGATTAACAAATGGTACGAGGCAACTTCAACATCTAAGCACCTCCCAAATTCATCATACTAGCTGATGGCACTCAACCACCTAATGTAGGCATTCCTAATCTGCTGTTGAAATGAGGGTTGGTGGATTCACAGTTGCAACCACATCACGCTGAAAACATTGTAAACTGACCCAAACTCTCTCAATCTGCAGAGTGAGATCCCTAACTTACCCTTTCCTCCCGCGTTCTGGTCCTCATCATCTTGGCACGCAGCTGAACTCTGTAATCTTGATAGTATTTTTTGGCTCGGGCAATCTGCTGGCGTCTCTCCCTCATTTTATTCTGTGTACATTTCTGCCTCTCAATGCGCTGCCTAAACTCTTGCTGAAAAACAAACCCAAAGAGGAAAAGCTATTAAGATTCCCTGAGGATCAAGGAGGGAAGCAGCCCCTGTTTTCTGCAAATATTTAAGCAATGCTCTGAGGGCATGATGCTTCTCCCCTTTCCTATGGTGTGCAGCTTTGGCTGGAAAAGTGGCAGTGCTCCAGTGTGTCAGGTTTCTGATTGGCACGGAAGCAGATGCTGGAATTTGTCAAGCTCCAGACTTGTTGGGGAATGATTCCTAGGACTGAGACCCTACTAGGCCCCGGTGCATTTGGAAGATGCCCTGCTTTCAGCTTGAAGTCTTAAATGTTCCACTCTGTATGGCAAGGGATTACTTTCTAATAGCTGATGTTTTTCACAACGGATTGTTCAGTTTTAGTCCCAATTGTGAGTTCGGGTGGCGCAATGGTTAGAATGCAGTATTGCAGGCTAACTCTGCCCCTAGCCAGGAGTTTAATCCTGACCAGCTCAAGATTGACTCAACTTTCCATCCTTCCAAGGTCAGTAAAATGAGGACCCAGATTGAAAGCAGTATATGAAGCAGTATATAAGTCTAAGTGCTATTGCCAATTATATATTGGAAAGTTGCATGCCACTGAAGAGAAGACCACAGCAGTTTACAACGGCAAATGACTGTGTTTTAATTTATTATATCTTTATTCGCATAGCGCTATATTTTTATAGAGACCAAATAATGTTCTAATATATTGTTAGAAGGAATTGTGTTTTGATTGATTAACTATAGATATTAGTATAGTATAGTATAGTATAGTATAGTATAGTATAGTATAGTATAGTATAGTATAGTATAGTATAGTATAGTATAGTATAGTATAGAACAGTATAGATTATACTGTTCTATTCTTGGACTTATATTTTCTCCTCCACTGTCTTGCATGGATACAGATCAGAAAGGCTGCCTACAAATACATTTAAAAATTAAATTATCATCAATATATTAGCTTGTTTCCACATATACCAATCTCCTGTTGTGAGCCTGCTCTCTCTTAAGAAGATCCACAAGTAGATTGTGCTTCTTCAGTGTTTCCAATACCTGAAAGAAGTACATAGATTTCATTCATGCAGCACTGATGATGTTACCTACCTGGGTAATGAAATGTTTGCAAGAAAACAATCAAGCTCAGAGAGCACCAAGGACCCCACAGATTTCTTTTAAATCATTATTTTTCATTCACTTATCAACCCTCTGCATATTAACCAATTTAGCAGCTCTCAAGAAAGATTTCTCCACCTTGATCTACTCTCTTCCAGAGACACTTGCTGAATAGTTTCTATGCCAGCCTGGACTATAACTTCCAACATCCCCAATCATCATGGATTACTCACAGAAAGTCTGAACTCACATTTGAAGGCAGATGCATTTTATGTATTTATCCCACCCTTATTACATAGTATAAGTAACTCAAGGTGGCAAACACACCTCATACTCCTTCCTCCTCCTAAAAACAACCCACTCTTATTTCTCCCCACTTTCAACTACTCCCTGTGCTTTCATCAGGATTTGTAATCCATTTTCTCCATTACTGCTTCCCCATTTCCTTCCTTTTTCAATGTCACAAAGTGATCAAGTGACATCAGCCTATAAGAATAAAGCTCTGGTTGAATGAAGAATCTCATTAACTTTGGAGGGACATGATCTCCAACTGGGGTGGCATGCCTTTTTATGGTATGGGAAAAATAAAATACATGAATGTTTTCAAAGACACCTTGTTAGAAATACATTACTGCTAGTTTGGGGGAAAATTAAAGAAGGGCACTATATAAAAATACCAGTCTGGCTCTCCATGATGGAGGCACTGATTCATCCGAATGTGATTAATATGGGAAAAATTGTAAGGTATAAGGACATTTTGAATGATAAAGGGGAACTTAAATCCAAACAAGAACTAATTAATCAAGGGATCGATTTAGCATGGTGGCCATATGTGCAAATACAATCAAGATATGAAAAAGATTCAAGAATGTATGGTTTTTACAAAGAACCAACAGAACTAGACCAGATATTAGTAGGGACAGATGAAAAATTAATTTAAACAATTTATAGCTACTTACTGAGTATTAAAATGGAAGAAGAGCAAGTGAAAGAAACAATGGATATGATGGGCTAAAAACTTTGGTTATCCAATAGAACTAGACAAATGGCAGAAATTGTGGGATAGAAACTGTACATTAACAATATCAATGGCCTATAAGGAAAATCTATACAAAATGTTTTATAGATGGCATTTACCACAAGCGAGGCTAGCAAAGGTGTTTGAAAACTTATCAACTAAATGTTGCAAGTGTAATCAGATACTAGGTTAATATTATCATGTGGTGGACATGCCCAAAAGCAAAAAAAATATTGGACTAAAATACATACCTGGTTAGAAAAAATTATAAAACAACATATAGTTTTGAAACCAGAAATATTTCTGCTGGGGATACTACCAGAACAGTATAATAAAGGGAATACATATTTAATTTTGCATGTAGTAACAGCAGCAAGAATAGTGTTTGCACAACAATGGAAAAATGAAGAGGTCCTGACAGATGAAAGTGTAATTTAAAAAAAAATTAGAATGTGCTGAGATAGACAGATACTTAAGATAAAAGAAAAGGAAGAAATAGATTACTTTTTAACATGGGATATATTTTACCAATGGTTAATGAACAAAAACAGAGGTTAGAATTTAAAGAGAATTTAAAGAGATAGTAAGATGGACAAACTATTTTATTATTTTATGATTAATATTGATATGTTTATTAAGATTACTAGCATGATTATGGTTATTGTTGTACTTTTACTCAAAATTAATTATGCCCAGACAATATGTTGTTCAGATAGACATGGTTTTTTTGTTTTTAAAGAAACAATGTACCAATAAAACATATATTAAAAAAAAGAAAAGAAAAATCTCAGACTCTCCTAAGCCAATTCATTGCCTTTAAAAACGTGCCCCCCCCAAAAAAAATAAGAGTACCATCAGTACAAGCAGTTTTCAATTTATGACCAAAATTGAGCCCAAAATTTATGTTGCTAAACAAGACAATTGTTAAGTGAGCATTACTCCATTTTAGGACCTTTCTTGACTCACTGCAACCGTTAAGTTAGTAACACGATTGTTAAGTGAATCTAGCTTCCCCATTGACTTTGCTTGTCAGAAGGTTACAAAAGGTGATCACATGACCCCAGGACACTGCAAATATGAGTCAGTTTCCAAGTGTCTGGATTTTGATCACGTGACCATGGGGATGCTGCAATGTTCATTAAGAATTAAAAAACGGCCACAAGTTACTTTTTTCAGTGCCATTGTAACTTTGAACAGTCATTAAACTGTTTTGCAAGTCGAGGACTACCTGTAGTCCTGGTTAGTGCATGGGACTTTCATCTCGTTACGCACGGTCACTCATGCCCTTGTCACCTCCCGCCTGGACTATTGCAACGCTCTCTACATGGGGCTCCCCTTGAGGAGCACCCAGAGGCTCCAACTGGCGCAGAGTGCGGCCGCGCGGGTGGTTATGGGAGCGACATGGCGTTCCCATGTAACACCTCTCCTGCGCGAGCTGCACTGGCTCCCAGTGGTCTTCCGGGTGCGCTTCAAGGTTTTGGTTACCACCTTTAAAGCGCTCCATGGCTTAGGACCCGGGTACTTGCAGGACCGCCTACTACCACCAATAGCCTCCCACCGGCCGGTACGCTCCCATAGAGAGGGGCTCCTCCGGGTGCCGTCAGCCAAACAATGTCGACTGGCGGCCCCCAGGGGGAGAGCCTTCTCTGTGGGGGCACCTACTATCTGGAACGAGCTCCCCCCAGAGATACGGAGGATCCCGGATCTGCGCACCTTCCGCCGCGCCTTAAAGACCTTACTATTTCACCAGGCCGGCCTGGCCTAATTTTCCCCCTCTTTTATAAAAGATTTTTTAAAATTTTAAATATCTTTTAGTATTTATATATTCAATTTTAAATTGGTTTTAAAAGTTTGGTGTTTTAAATTTGTCGGGGCCAAAATTATTTAATTTGATTTTATTCTATTTTTTAAATTTTGTATTGTATGTGTTTTTATTGTTTGGCTGTGCACCGCCCTGAGTCCTTCGGGAGTAGGGCGGTATAGAAATCTAATAAAATAAAATAAATAAAATAAAATAAAATAAAATAAAATAAATCTCATGTTTGTATCTTTTAGCCATTGCCGGCACATTTTTGTGCCTCACTTTTGAAAGGCTGTGACTCTCTTGAGCCTGCAGATAACTCACTTCATTTTGTAGTTTCCACTGGTTCCTATCTCTGGGAGATTTGAATTGCTCAATTTGGGAGAGCTGCTGTTGCCACATCTTGTTCATTGTTGGATGAGAAATGTTCATGTGAGGAAAATCTTCAAGTAGCAGAGGCAAGAGATCGTTCTCTTTGACTTTCACTGAAAGAAAGAGACAGACCTAAGCAATGAACAGCTGAAGAGTGGGCCTTATGCTTTCAGTTGCCATTAAAAACAGCTCTCTTCCCTGATCATGGAGCTACCATAATTAAGGAAGACTGGACTAAGCTTACTGTTTTATACTTAATTAATGGTCATGGTACTGCATATCACATTACTTGATTTAACATTCTTACTTATAAACTATAGATTGTGTGTGAACACATCTAAACAGGACTACTTACTTTGGAGTAGAAGCTATAACTAGATTAAAAAGGGATGGAAAAATATTATTTGTATTCCACCTTGGTGGTGAACATATCCAACACAGCTTCCTCCTTTATTTTCCCACAACAACCACCCCTGTCAGGTGAGATGGGCTGAGAGAGAGGGACTGGACTAGCCAGCTTTCATGGTTAAGGTGGAACTAGAGCTCGCCCATTTTCCAACCTTAACCACTAAACCAGTATTGTCCAACCTTGGCAACTTTGATACTTATGGACTTCAACTCAACATGAATATCTGGGAAATTCTGGAAATTGAAGTCCACAGATCTTAAAGCTACCAAGGTTGGACACCCCTATACAAGACCTAACTGGCTCATATATTTATCACATAGACATGTTTGGAGAGCAGAGAAATGATCATGTGCCATCAAGTCATGTTGAATCTTAGCAACCACGTAGTTTTTCTCCATGATGCTCTGCTTCTAACTTTCAAGTCTTTCAACAAGGAAACCATCAGCACTATAACTGAGTCCATTGAAGAGAAATGAGCATCTCATAAATTATTTTTCTTTTTAAAAAGGTTTTTATATTCTGTTCTAGCTCTTTATAAGAACGATATTGGCCAGCTGCACAATTACAATTGTACCTTATCTGGAGGAATATAGCAGCTGAGAGTTATCCTTGCTTCACCAGTCTCAATTCTAATGAGAAATAGCTACTCCTGGTGAATTTGTGCCCATATTTTCCCCAAACAGTAATAATGATATATACTTGGATTCAAAAAGACCTTCTAATCCTGAACCAAGAAAAATAATTTTAGGAACCTCTACAGGCTAAAGTGGTATTATTGAGCCCAATAAAACTGACAAAGGACAAGCTGTTCAGCATTGAAGGCCAGCTGAAATGCACGGCAGCTCATTAGCTAGTTTCCACATCACACTAAACAATTCTTGTAAAAAAGCAGTTTGCTTGGTATTAACCATGGCTTCTGCATGATTCAGTTTGTAAACCCAACAGCCAAACATGTCATGTTGTTGTTGAAATTCAGGGCATTAATCCTGCTTGATTCTGTGAACTGACTTTTGAAAACTCTTATCTAATATCTAATGATTTTTACTGCGTTTATGTAATTCTTATGGATGCAGATTCTTCTTCTTTGAAACCACAGCTCCGAATGAGATACTTGACTGTGTTTGACTAACATTTTTGTTATATTTGTATGGAAGAAATCAATGCTTGAAAAAACAAATGTGACTTTTCTGCAAAGTGGTGGATAGCCCAGCTGCTTTATCTTAGACTCTCTCATCCATAGATTTACTCCATCAGTTAACATCATAAACACATAGAAATATTTAATTAGCATGGTCGTTGTTAATATTCCCTGCTCTTAGCCTCTATCAAAACAAGCACAGCAGTTCAGTATAACAGCTGTCATAACTTATTACTAAACAATATTGCATACCGATGAACAAATCTGAAGTTACTCGGAGTGGAGTTTTTTGCACTTCACATACTGGTTGAGAATAAAGCATTGAGGAAAGAACCATTAGGGGACACCCTTATGGTCTTTTGTAGAATTGACACATTTTGAAATCAAAGGAGGTAGAATAGATTATTTTTAAGCTTGAAATGTTTTGGCTGTTCCTCTTCTTGAATTACGCACACATAATTATATATAGCTTGACATCATTCATGGTTACTTTTTTATCTGGGTCAAGGGACGGGAGGCGGGGAAGGAAAAGGAAAAGAAAAGGAAGGAAAGGAAAGATTGTTGGAATGCTCTGCTCGGAGAAGCACTGATTTGTAAGATTGATATTCCAATTAAGTGACAGACTTAAAGAGTACTAATAAAAAGCTGCAGCCATGGAAGCCCAGCCGTCCTCATGACCTTGAAGAAATTACTGGATAAAAGGCTCCCTAAATTCTCTGCTCCCCTTGCCCAGGTTTAAGACATATGGAGGCAATCAGAAAAATGTTTTTTTCACAGCTATATGCTGCTAAAATGCCAGTGATCTTGGCCCATGCACTGAAAGAACATGCTTTCAGAGGCTGCCAGGCTCTCTACCAAGAAGGGTTCAGTTCTTACTTGGAGCTGCTTTTTTTGGCTTCGCAAACCCTCCTCTTGAAATCCTCTGGTTGAGTTTGGAATGCCGAGGTATATTTTTTCGAGAATAAATCTTTGCTGCATGTGAGATTCTTGGAGTTCCTTTAAGTACGTTCTCTCTGAATTTTTGTTCCTGGATGCAAATACACACAGAACAAATAGTTACTGGATCACTCGTTATTCTAGTACAGGCAGATCCTAATGACAGCTCACGATTCATACAGAAAGAGGCAAACCCATAGTGCAGAGGCTGGTGATTTTCTATACATCAGACATTTAAGCTCTCCAGTGGCTGGTTAATATGATTACGTGTCTTTAAGATGAAAGCTTTAAAATATAATCCTAAAAGGCAAAAACGCCTCTCTTCACACTAACCAAAAGCACATCTTGGCCTCCCAGGTACAGAACATCTTATTCCCCCATCTTCAAATATCTGGTTTGGAGCCAAAGAGCTCAACATCTTCAACTTCACACAGGACAAAGACTACTGTATTGGTTTCCCATCAGAGTTTTCCAGAATGGCTTCTCTTGGACACACACTGAAGGAGAGAATTCGCCATCTTACTTCCTCAATCTTTGGAAGTGATACTTCAATCCAAACATATAACTTAAAAAAAATCTATATTGTCATCATGTCTGTGGTATCTTTCTATCTAAAATGAACAATGACTTATTTCCATATTAAATCAGGTAACTGGTAACTGTCTAAGTGGCATTTTACCTCAGAAAATAATACTAAGTCTCCAGCTACATTCTAAAAGTGATTGTCTCTGTGATCAGAGTCAGAGAAACAATCTATTACAGGTGGTCCTCACTTTACAACAGTTCATTTAGTGACCATTCCAAGTTACAATGAAAAAAGTGACATGACCATTTTTCACAGTTACGTCCTTTGCAGCATACCTATCATTGTTATGTGATCAAAATTTTGATGCTTGGCAACTGCTTCATATTTATGACAGTTGCAGTGTCCTAGGGTCATGCAATCACTTTTTGCAACCCTCTGACAAGCAAAGTCAATGGGGAAGCCTGATTCACTTAACTAGCTTAACAACTGCAAGTGATTCAGTTGGCAAATATGACAAAAAAGTCATAAAGAGGCAAAACTCACTTAACAAATTTCTCACTTAATGTTCTGACCCAGCCTTAGCAGAAGCAAGAAACAGACTCAACCCCTTTTTATTTACCTCTTGTGAATTAATTGCATTCACCCACCAAAAAGTCCAGGCAATAGTCCTTCAAGGAGTTAACTGCAGTAATAGACCTTATCAGTTCCTTGCGATAATTGCAAGGCTGTGAGCTCCCGCACGAACAGCTGCAAATTAAGTTCTGGCAAGCAATCTTTGTGGCATGAAACACAATGAGTAAAATCTTCAGAAATACGAACTGTTGTCTTCTACGACAACCACTCCCCTTTCCTTCTATTTATTTCCCAGCCGGAGGGGGGGGGCATTCAGCGTCCACAGGTGCTTTGCTTCCTGAGCAGACTCCTTGTCCTCCATTGTTCACCTCTCCTAAGTGCTCTGCGCATACATGCATCTGGAACAGGCCCCAGTTGTTCTTCCTCCTCACTCATATCAGCCTCCAAAGGCAGCTTGCCTCTCCGGCAGCTGGGAAACGTCGGAAGGCCCTGGCTCTATCTCTGTGACTGACACAGAGCATCCATCAGAGCCTTCCCCAGACTCCAGAACTGGCCCAAGTTCCTCCCTAACCTCATCATCCGAGTCTGCCACCAGCTCTGCTTGCAGCTGGCGGGCCACAACAACAGAAATTTTGGGCTCAATTGTCATAAGTTGAGGACTACCTGTACTAACCACATCAGCTCACAGTCACCACATATAGGAGAATGTCTTTCCCATAATCTTTAAGTGCCTAAAATTTTTCATCTACAAAAATTAATTCTTTTTATAGGTGAAAATTTTAGGCCCTTACAGATTATTTTTATAGCTACAAAACTAAAATCTGTATAAAAGAAAACACATTGTATGCTGGAAAATCAAATCTGGAATTTTATCCTTCTCCTTTTAAAAAAAACACTACAGATAAGAAGTTACCCATACTGGGCTCTATGGACCTCGATTCCAGTAAACAAAATTTATGATCAAGTCACATCAGTGATCCTGATATGACTGGATGTTTCTAGAATTTAACACAGGATGAAAACACAATCAATGAGAAGTGCACACTTCGAAAAACACGACTTCCTTCCCAAGAGTCTTAGGAAAACTGATCTGTCTGATTTGTCTGAGACAGACAAAAAGTGGTAGTCCTCAATTTACGACCACAACTGGGAACAGAATTTCTGTTGCTATGCAAGGCAGTTGTTAAGTGAGGTGCATCCAATTTTATGACCTTTTTTGCCATGGTTGTTAAGTGAATCACTGCTGTTGTTAAGTGAGTCATGGTGTCATTAAGCAAATCCAACTTCCCCCATTGAGTTTTCCTTATTGGAAGCTAGATGGGAAGGTCGCAAATGGAGACCGCGTGGCCCCAGGATGCTACAACCATCATAAATAAATGCCAGTTGCCAAGCGCCTGACTTCTGAACATCAGGGTGCTACAATGGCTCGAAGTCTGACAACTGATTGTAAGTCACTTGTTTTTCAGTGCCCTTGTAACTTCAAACTGTCACTAAGCGAACAGTTGTAAATTGAGGATAACCTGTATTTAACGTTCTGCTCAGGTAAATTTGGTGGGGAGAAAACCCTCATCAAAATTTAAATATATGAGAGCTGACCTGTAGTGCAAAAGCTGCTCTTCAAGTATTAATGTTCCAACCATACTGAGAGTAAAAAGAAATGCACAGAACTATCAACATATTTCTTCTGCACCTCACCATTTCCTGAGCCTTTGCTTTTATCTTTGCAAGTTCCAGTCTTTCTCTAGCTTCATATGCTCTTAGGTCTTCGTCATAAGCTTTACTCAGATGCTAGAAGACATAATAAAGTCCGATTGTTGTCTGTCTTCATTCATTTATGAAACATGCCTTTTGATAATTCTAATAGCAGTTCGCAAACTAAATTTTTAAGAAATCAGTAGTTCCATTTAATGTAGGTTCTAGGCTATTGAAACTTAACATATTCAGATTCAGTTGTTCAGCTGCAGTTCTAGAACAAAAAACTCAGTTAACACATGAAAGAGCAATTAATGTCTGAAAGTTTCAGAGCCAGAAAATAAGATAAGCTCCCTCTGTCTATTTTTTTTAAAAAAAACCTGAATAAATTAAAAATGATCCAAGAAAGATAAAAGTTAACCAATATTAAGGCTATCCCTCCACTGTTTCCACCAACCCAAAATTAGAAGGTAGGAGAAGATATCAATTTGAAATACATGGATATGGTTCCACAATAAAAAATGTTGTCTAGATAAAGTTCCAAACCAAGCTTGGAGTTATAAGAACCAATATCCTAAATATTAACAGAAATATCCTAGTTATGTATTGTTTTTTAGTTATTAAATTTATATGCCGCCCATCTCGCAGTTTGTGGAAACTCTGGGCGGCTGTCAGGCAGTATAGGTTTTTTTCTTCAAATGGAGGTGATCAGTGACCAGTCTCGGTGAGGAGATTAGCCCTCAATAGGCAGATTCCTGCGCCTCAGGTAGGGACCCCTAGAGATTCAATCAATAAAACAAATAAGAGGACTTGCACTTTCTCTCCCCCCAGTCATTCTACCTGTACTCTTAATTCTGTCACTTTTCTTTTCCTCCATGTCTGTTTTTTACCCAAGCTTCTCCACTGGCATTTCCAAAAGTGTCTAGTCTCTATTAGGAATCTCTAATCATCTTTGTATCTTTTAGTAATTCTTTCAGCCTTTCATCTAGAATAATCCAATTAATCATGCTTTTTGATTCATGCCCCTTCCATGTGCATGTGTGAGACTTACACTGAAACCACATTGTTGAAACAAAATGCCATTTTTCTACAACGAATGATCAGTTTCATTCATTGCTGTGCCTCCAAATGGCGTGATCACTTTTTTTATGTACTCCTTTGTCTCATTCCAACTTATCTATTTGTGTTACCTAATAAAATATTCTCCCTCTTTGGATCACTTCCATTCATAACACTCCACAATTTTCCCCAAACTTATTTCTGGTTTTTCTTCTATCATCGTTCATTGAACAATAACGTTTTTCTCATGCCCGTCCACAACAATTAAGATGACACAAATTCATACTTCCCAGGATATTTTTCAGCCTAGTCAATTTTATACTTTGACTTCTCTGTATGACTTCTTGATGCCATACCACAAGATTGGGCCATTTACATTCCTATCCTTTACATCTTTCCCCATTCCTAATTTTCCAAATGCGCAATATATCTATTTTTCTTTTATTTCCTTCATTCATCCAGACTCTTAGTTGTAGTGTTCCATTTGCCATAGTCATCAGTAGATGGCCGATAAATATTGACCGCCAACCCCCATGGCTTTGTTTCAATCAGATATTTTTAGTGTGATAAACTAGCTTTATCAAGTTACTAGTTTTAATCATATCTGTGCCCCATGTAACATTCCCTTCCAACAGCAAGGACAATACTGGTCAGCTTCAGAACATTTGGCCACTATGTCACAAGCAGGCCAGTTTTACCCCAAGCAAGTGCATGCTATTCTATACAATCTCAGATATCTAAAGATCATCTAGCAAGCCAACATACAATGCTACCATCCCACCCATTAGGAAGTACATGCAGCATACTGTCACACTCAGAATGTGTTTTCCTTTTGGGAACGATATAAAACCTTTGAAGTGGAAACGCAGAAGTTCTTTTCATCCATGTTCTATTGACCGCTAAAAGTCTGTAGAGATTCTTAGTCATCCAGGTCATGGTTGTCCCAAAGGTGCTTTTTCAGTAGGCAACTGGACAAGTTGCTTCTTGAAAAAGCACCTTTGGGACAACCATGACCTGGATGACTGAGAATCTCTACAGACTTTTAGCTATACAATTTTGGATTGTACACCCTTTGAATGGTGTGAGAGTAAGAATGGATTTCCAGAGGAAAAATGGCAGACTACAGAAACCAGTAGCACCACTCAGGTGATCCTGAGGACACAAAAAAACGTCCAAGTGTTTCAACGACCCTCTAAAAGGATGCAAAAATGACCAGCTGGCTGCAAGGAATATAAATCCCTCCATTCCCCACTATCCTGTCAGAGTTGAAGAAGCGAAACGTCTTCAAAGAAAAAACAAGGAAGTCCAGTTTCCTCCTGAAAAAGCACCTTTGGGATAGTGGTTCTGTTAAGGTTCCATGTATGCTGAGAGCATCTATTAATACATTCACTCATTAAGGCATTATTTAG
This sequence comes from Pituophis catenifer annectens, assembly GCF_029215685.1. Lineage (NCBI taxonomy): Eukaryota > Metazoa > Chordata > Lepidosauria > Squamata > Colubridae > Pituophis > Pituophis catenifer. The sequence continues at coordinate 147,554,391 of NW_027256882.1, forward strand.
TTGCCCCCATTTCCATTCCTGTTGCCATTACCTTTGCTCTTAACTTCCTTTGATCCTGTTCATTTTGCCAACATATTCGCACCCTTCGCGCTGGCTCTTCTGCATCTTTCTGGAGAGGACTATCTGATACATGAGATGGTTGATAATTGGATGGTGGCGGGGAAGCAGAAAATGACCGTCGCCTGTTGGGTGCTTTTCTTGGATGACGAATATCTATGAAATAAACAAACTTTAGATAGGTCTACCACAATTAGGTTTTTTTTAAACAAAGGATCATGAAGGCCCTTTCAATAAATTTCAGAAGCTCTGTTTCTAAAGCTTGCCCTGTCATGTCTTTGGGATCCGATATGGGCTGCCCTGTATTACATTCAATCAGATACATCTTTAGAAAAAAAGTACCTTTGAAAGACAACTATGACCTGGTTGACTGAGAATCTCCACAGACAATCAGAGACACATTTTTTTTTACATTTAGCAATTAGATTCAGGCTCTTTGTAAAGTTATTGTTTTTAAACTTTTGAGTTAGCACAGTTCCCAACAGTGTTCAAACCCCTCGGTTGACATCCATTATACAAAGAAATCTCTTCAATCCAGGACTTTATAGATCTAGGAGGTGTTACTATGACAATTCTCAGAAGTCCTAGCTAGCATGGTCGACAGAAATTATGGAAGTTGTACCCTTATAGATAAAGAGGGGAATCAGGTCAAGGAAAGATGCTAAATGAAACACAGGTATATAGCTATTTTCCATTCCTGATGGAAATTATATGTCCCAACATAGAACAATGCAATTCGTTCATTAATGAATTTCAGAATATTACCTGATTGTTGTTTGATTTGGCGATAGTCCATGATACTGTCACTGTGCTGAGAAAGGGTATCCTCGTCACCCGACAACTCGTCCTGGCTTTGTTCACCCAAAGCATGCTTTAACATCTGTAATTGTTTTTTTTTTTAAATTGCTTTATCTATTCAGAGTTGATTTCAAATTAATCTTCCATGATTTTACATACAAAACATTTGCTTTTAATCAAGAAAAATAATTAAGTATACAAAGTCAAATATTTACTTCAAACACTCTACATCACCACTTTATGCCACCAGCTGTAGGCCGAAATTGCACAAGCAAAGGAATGGCTGATAGAACTCTATGGTGCCAAAGGTACTATTAAAGAACCCTTAATAGTACTATTACTCTATTGCACTATTAAAGACCACAGCAAAAGGTTCTGTGTATTATTTATGCTTCCTAGAGTGAAAAATCCCTTCAAGTAAGAAACTAGTATCCAATTTTCACATGCAGGTATTTTTTTCTTTCGCAGAAAATTGATGTTTAGAAATGTGAACTCAAACTTAAAAGTATGAAGCCATGTGTTGTATTTAATCAAGCAGGACTTGAATATCTCCTTCTATTGTATCTGTAACTCAGGTCTAAATCCAGAACTTTTTCAGCATTGGCTAATAATATGATTCTTATAAACATATTATACCCTTAAATTTCCTTTCAAAAGAGGAAGCACAATAGAATTTAGCAAGGAGCAATGGCAAAGTCATTCTGCATACAGTTCAACTCAGCAGACTGATAAAATAGCACTCTGCAATAGCACTTAGACTTATATGCAGTTTCACAGTGCTTTACAGTCCTAAGTAATTTACAGAGTCAGCATATTGCCCCTAACAATCTGGATTCTCCTTTTACCAACCTCGGAAGGATGAGTCAACCATGAGCCAATGAAGATCGAATTTCAGGCAGTCAGCAGAATTAGCCTGCAATACTGCATTCTAACCAGTACACCACCAAGTGAGCAAAAGAGCCATTTTGCATAAAAATAAATATATAACAGAAATATTACTTCTTTGTTTCAAGTGTCTGTAGATATTAGGGAACTGAGATCTCTGCTACATCACCAGGCAATAGAAAATAAATATTTTGTACATGTAAAAATGTAAACCCTATAATATGCAATTCACTTTCCTGACTTCAAAATGAGAGGCACTACAAATTTAAGACAATTTGCAAAATGGAGGAAGAACGTAGGGATTCCTAATACCAAGCAGAATCCATAATGATTCCATAATTTGGGTTGGATGAATTCCATAATTTTACAAAGTTTTCATAACTATTTTTCTTTACTAACTACAACCATCTGGCTAGATATTGCTCCTGGCTGTAGAACTGGACATTTTCAAATCAGGTGAAGAAATAACAAAACAGATGGTTGAACAGAGAAAAAAAATGCCTGATACAGCACAGTAAGGAAAATGTCTATGCCATTCCAGATATGTTCAGTGGTAAGTATTTGGTGGTAAATGGTAGGAATTATGGAAACTAGAAAAGTCCAGCTTCAATGGAAGACAACTCCTTGCCTGCTAATCCCTCAATATCCTGCTCTACTAATGAGCTACCAAACTTCAATCACTTGCTTGGGCTCAGAGGTTGCAGTGGGTGACTTCTTAGGTTACATCTCAGGTACTTAATCTGAGGAGGAAAGATGGGGATGTGAAGAAATATGGGGACTCAAGAATGCAGACTCTGCTATAGAGTCCGGAACAAGGGGGGGGGGAGAAATCCTTGATCCTTTCCTAGAAGGAAGCCCTGACTCTTCATGCAAGAAGACCTAACCCTTTCCTGTTGGCTCAGGTCCCTCTGCTGATCATGAATCCCACAACAGGCTAAGTTTCAAATCAATTTGCAATCCAATCCAAGAAAAACAAAACAAAACATATGACATATTTTGAGGTGTGCTTTCAATTAACCTGTTTCAACAGGCATTTTTTTCCCCTTCCAAACAAGGCATGAGTCAATGGGCTAGCTAGTCAGCCTTGGGTGAAAGGCACCCACAGCAGCAAACCCAGGGAACCCTGGTAGTCAATCAAAGAAGGACAGATCAAGAGTCAGTCTGAGGTGAAATGAAAGTTATTTTGTCAAGAGTACTTTACCTTTACTTGCTTGTACTTTAGGATTTAACAAAGCTTAAGAATATGATTGCAGGATCCTAAATTGGCTCATCTCTTATCTGCTTTAGCTTCAGCCATGTTGCTTGTTTGGTTAGCACAATCCCAAGAATTGTTGGCATTAACTTACCGCATCCAGTTCATTCAGCCTGCGGGAGAGTTTCTCTGACATTGCAGAGAGTTTTTCCTTTGCACGTCTATGGGGAAGAGAGTCTTCTATAAAAGAGTCTGCCAGAGCAGGACGTTCTTTCTGGCTGGGAAATCAGAGTAAAACATGATAAAATAACAGAGAAAGTGTAATACTGTACAAATGGGATCATCTTAAGCATGTAAGTCAGTGTATGGATCCCTATTCCCTGTTTTTCAAGAGGAAAACAAGAAGATGGGCAGGTAGAAAAGGGGAAAAAGAGAGAGGAGGAGAGAAATTCAAAGAACATTATTGTAATTCAGAGTTTAGGCTTCTGGATGCTTCAGCTCTCTTTCTTCTTTTAACTGTTCTTCAGGCAAGCTGCCCAGATGGACAGCCTCTAAACTAAATGAATGAGTAAATAAAACCTCTCTTAATAATACTTTATTGCTTTTTACATTAATGCATTGATTAAAAATCTTAATGGGATCATGTGTTCAAGAACGTTTTAGAGCCAGCGTAGCATTCAGCCCCATTCAATAATTTGTATTTGGCTGTAACCCGCTTCTGAAAAATTACTTTTCGCAAAAGGATTTATTTTATTTTTATTTTATTTATCAAATATAGAGACTTCCCATTTCAGTCACAAAGTGACACTACATGGTGCACAATTAAAAACACAGAAACATAAAAACCACGTAAAAATGTGAAAAAAACCAGTAAAAGACATTTAAAACAATAATTAAAGGGGGGGGGCACATCAAGGCGCTAACCAGCCTCAATGTTGCATGCATGCAACTCGGCAGAGCCAAACCTTCAAATTATTTCAAAAGGCCATGAGAATGTGGGCCAAACTCACCTCGGGGGGGGGGGGGGGAGGATATTCCAAAGGGCGGGGGCAATGGCAGAGAAGGCTCTGTTCCTCGATCCCGCCAGTGGAAATTCTTTAACTCAGGGGTCCCCAACCCCTGATGGTCTGAGGACCGGCATCGGGCTGTGGCAGGCCAGAAACCGGGACGCGCAAACAAGCAAAGTCCCATCTGTTGGATGCAGGCAGTATGCGAAACCACACTCCTTCCAGGCTGCGGAAAAACCTCTCTCCACAGAACCGGTCCTTTTTACCCAAAAGCTTGGGGGCCATTGCTTTAACTGACAGAGTCTGCAACATACTTTCCCTGCTTCACCAGAGAGCTAGCATGACTCTTCTTATTGAACACCTTATACTGGTTCAAGGAACACTGGTGTTCCACAGACCACAGTTAATGGAACACTGCCCTAATTGACACTGTACTGCAACTCCCATCATCTTTAGACAGTAGACTGAATGACCTGTAGAGCAGTACAAGGTTAAAAGCCCAAGGTTGGTGGCAGTATGTATGAACTTGGAGGACAAGATTATTCTGAAAAGCAACCCCAAATTCCATTTTGTGTGAAAAATGCATACCTTTTCCCAATAAATAGATTCCTTTGTTTGGGCCTTGTGGTTTGTATAGAGGTGAACTGAGGTAATCCATTCTCCTTGCAACTCTGAATCGATGTGTACTGCAAACTCTCGCCTATTTCCTTTTGGAAGGGTGGAGGGGAAAAACTTTCACTCAAACAGCCCAGGATAAATTCAAGATATTAAACAGGTGTTAAAGTAATAAAGATCAGACTGCATAAAGAAGAATTGCCAAATAAAATTACTATGATAATACAGAAAATTAGGTATCAGCAACCTTTTAAACAACAATATTTACAGCAGGATTACCAAGCCAAAAAGGCATTTAGTTTGAAGACATTTACATCAATCATTCATACATTAAATGCTCCTTAGACCGGAGGGGGGGGGCGGGGAATGCAGTCTTTCAAAATCTCAACAATCCCAGATCGAAGTAAAAACAGACATAAGCTTTTTAGAATCACATTTTCATAATGGGAATTGTTTTATGTATGCTTCTCTAAAAGACTTTTCAGTAAAAGAGATATACATGACCCCTGAATAGTATATGTTTAAGCTAGGATGATTATAACCTTCTAGTTGGTTATCAGAGAACCATCATAATAAAGATATGCCCAACCAATAAAAATATGATTAAATTGATCATAGTTGCAGTAATGTTAATATTAATTTGTATTTGAAGTATTACTGAAAGTTAAGGTTTGACATATTAGCACTAAATCATAGGTAACCTTATTTAGAAAAATGATCAATGTCTTGTTTTTGCAAACAAAATCCCTAATAGAAACAAAAGGAACATAAAATCCTTAGACTAGTTTTCTGCTCATTGCTAGATTGATTTTAAGCTCCTCCTTACTGCTAGACTTCCCCGTAAGACTGTCACTAACTCCACACTGCATCCCAATACATCTCTCATCTATGATCCTCACTTCTCCCTCAGTACTTAGCCTTTTAAAGGTCTCCTGCTTTATTAAATGGCTTGGATATTCAAGCGTTCGTTCCTATGATATATTGTACTAGAATAGGAGTCTCCAACCCTTGGACTGTGGCCTGGCACCAAGTCACGGCTCACCAAGAACCAGGCCACACAAGCGAGTAAAGCCCCATTTGCAAACATGCCGGATCCAAGGCAGCATGTGAAACCACACTCCTCCCAGTCCGCAGAAAAATCATTGTCCACTTAACAGGGCTCTGGACCCTCCAAAAGGTTGGGAGCCGTTATCCTAGAGCACTTACACAATCCTGAATCTTATATGTCCACATATGTCTTTACAGATGAACCTATTCTGAGAAATTCTGTACCCAACCCTTGTTCTTCATCTCCTCCCGAGATGAACCCACACACTGGACATATCTTTGAATTGTTCTGTCTCATCCTGCATTCTTTCTCAAGATTCCCATTAGAATTTTAGATTTGTAAGGTATGAAGATTGTTTTGGTTACAATGGAAAGCTTGTAGACATTGATGGTTATCATGAACACATAACAAATACATCTGTAGCCAACTAAACAATGCATTACCTTTTCTGAATCATATGAGCTGGCTAGTGGCACTGATTCACCAGTTACACCAACTCCTGTTCCTGACGGTTCCGTTGGGAAATCTGAGCAGGAGTCCAAAGAAATTAATTATATAAAATATGTAAGAAATATAGCTATAGCTCATTAAATACTAAACATTCACTTATTAGATAGACTACATAAAAGGTGATGCCCAAAAAACCCAAGGCTTCCACTGAGAAGACAGATTTGAGAAAAGGGCAAATGCCTGAAAACTTCAGTTTGCTTGCAGCTTGATATACAAAAATGACATCGGCGCTATTGTTTTCAACTGGTATTGGTAAGTCTGAAGGACTTAGGTAAGGAAAGTAAGGAAGCTAGGCAGGGCCCACAATTTTTGTCTGTATTTATTTACTCTTTTCTCCTTTTTCTTTTTTGGCATTGCAACAAAAGTTTTACTTATAAATCTAATCCAGATGTCCAAGAGATCTGTTTTCTGTTTATATCAGTTTTATATAGATTTAGAAATCTAACCAGATTTCTAAAGTGTTTCTCTAACTATAAATACAGTATTGCTAATATCCGATGAGCAACATTGTTTGCAAAAATAAAGATGTTATATTAGCAGAAAAATAATTGTAAGAATTAGCACAGCTAGAAATAACTGCATGATTCTGCCAACAAGAAGTATTTCTACTTTATTGTTGCCATTGTGGCACAGGGTGCCCTTAGCCTATGTCCTGGCTGCCATACCATATTATGCACCTGAGGGTTTTTGAGCAAGCATCTATTAACTCACTCATTATGGCTTGTCATTATCTGTCAATTCATCCATTATAATTTATTCAAGTAACATAACAAGATTTAGCCCCAGGAACATTACTATCATTCTCAAGATTTGAGATGGTGATGTTTTGTGTAGGAAATTGAGATCTGTACAAAAATCTGTAATTCACTTAAAATTGAAGAAACATAACCACAGATGTCCCCTTGTCCCAAGAATGGAAACCTGTTGGATGCTAATGACTATTGCCACAATCAGCATGGCCAATTGTCAAGGATAAAAGGAGGAAGTATCCAGCAACAACTGGAAGGCCACAACTTCTCCCTCCTTACTTAAAAAGCTGACATACAAAATAGAATTCGCTTAAAAAATTCCAGTCCACAAGCACTGAATTCTTACAAGCCCATTCCCATGCTACAAATCAATAGCAATTCAGAGTAGCAAAGATTCTGACTTTGATAAAAGATTGAAACAAAACACTTTAAAGGGCGATTCTTACAAGAAGTAGCATCTGGAAAAGACTGGATGCCATCTGAAAAAACAGGAGATTCACGCTCAGGAGATTCTGCAAGCTATAAAAGAAAATGCAACACAAATAAAAAGACATATAGTAAAATGATCAAAACAAGTAGGCTGAAAGATGCATTGATCTATGCTTAATGGAGCCTAGAGCCCTGGTGGCGCAGTGGTTGAATGCAGTATTGCAGGCTAACTTTGCCTACAGCCAGGAGTTCAATCCTGACTGGTTCAAGATTGACTCAGTCTTCCATCCTTTGCAGTTGGTAAAATGAGGACCCAGATTGCTGAGGGCAATATGCTGACTCTGTAAACCACTTAGAGAGGGCATTAAAGCATTATGACATGATATGTATGTAAGTCTAAGTGCTATTGCTATTGCTGTTTTAAAATTTAAATTACAAAATAATCTACAAATTTAGCACATACAGTTCAGTTCTGTCATTTCTTATATCAAAAGCTAAAATCAACAGCAAATTTTGACTGAAACACATATTCCAACAATAGAAAAACTGAACTAATTTCAGTCAAAAATTCATGAGGTTCACTTATTCCTTTTCCCTACAACTTTTCCCACCCCATATCACGTCAACTTCATATATTTCAAAAATATACTCCCACTCCTTTTATCCAACAAGATGTGGTAGATTTTCTCAATTTCCAAACATGTTGGCATTCAAGTCTCATGGTCCCTAGTTAGCTAGCATCCTTGATACATTCCTGTCTAGGCTGTGTTTATTGGAACTGAATTCAGTTCAGAGTCACTTGAGAGTGAGATGGGACGCATATAAGTTTAATAGATAAATAACATAAATAAAAATTCCAGTAATTTGGAAAACCACCCAGAGCCACTCTGTGAGCAAGATAGGTGGTCTCTAAATTTATCTATCTATCTATCGTGTGTGTGTGTGTGTGTGTGTAAAATAAAATAAAATAAAATAAAATAAAATAAAATAAAATAAAATAAAATAAAATAAAATAAAATAAAATAAAATAAAATAAAATAATAAAATAAAATAAAATAAAATAAAATAAAATAAAAATACAATTCCAACAAATCTTGAGAGTACTAAATTGGGGAAGGCTGAGATATTTGACTTTTTTCCACACACTATTTTGTGTGTCCAAGACTTGATTACTAGATTCCCAGTCCAGATTTTCTGATGAATAGGAAAGGCTAGGAAGGATTTATTTATTTTATTTCTATTACACACTTCTTAGCCTCCCTTCTCTCTTGGATAACCTGGACAGCATTCAATCAAATCTGCCAAGCTTATGAAAATGTACAATGCCATTGACTGATGACAATTAAACAAAAACAAAGGAAATATCACACTTACAACAGTAGGTGGCGGTTCTTGAGGTTTAAGTGGTAATAAAGGTGGTGGGGAATCCCTGTCTCCAGTGACATTGTTTCTTTCACCTAGATAAGAGACTCCACTGACGGAAGGTTGATAGGGGGGCTGCAAAGCGATTGCTGGACGGATTGGGTCCCCAAGCTTCTTAGCACTGGAACTCAACTGCTCTTCAGACAATTGAGCAGATTTTGCTATAGCTTAAAGGTAAACAAGGCAGACAATACTGTAATTCAAAAGTGTAGAATTAATATGCTTAAAATATATTATTGGTGACATTTCCTTTGAAAAATGTTAAAAACAAGTATTACTGGTGGAAATTTCATCATCAAGGTATGCTGGCTGAGTTATTTTCTTCACATATATTTTAGAACATCTGTTAGATTTTCAATGTAGTAAATGAAATATAAAAATATGCCACAGTAGCATTAAGTCACACTTCCCCCTTAAGGGGGTACCTTTTTGGATGGCTAAAGCCATACAACAAAGGCATCATGTGGTACGCTGTGCTCTTCAAAAGTGGACAGAATTTTTTTTAAATTTGGTTTCAAATGTACTGCTTTTGAAGTATTCTTTTATTGGTGGTTTGGTAATTTAAAAACTACCATGTTTTCCAACAATGGATTGACCTTCAACATTAAGATTCTCTTTCAATATTGTCTGCTGAAGAAAAAAAAAAACACACAGCATATTTTGGTTTTTGGGGAACAGACAGAACCAACTAAATTCTTCCCTGTGTAGGGGAAGTTTTCTTGTGTAGTTTCATGAGCAATCTGGGAAGGATTCCAAACTGCTTTTGGAAGCAGCAGCCTAGGAAAAGTCAGGAAAACAGATAGGAGGAGACTGTGAGACAATGGTGGGAAAAGAGATGGTTAAGGATGTCACATTTTGTGTTTTTATTAGATCATCCCAGTCTAAATCCACCTGATTAAGCCCATGGAAGGTCTTCTCAGATAACTATATTCCCCACCGAAATATTATCATCCCCAGGATAAGACCTTTGAACATCAACATCATTACCTTAGAAAGATGCTCACCTGGTCTTTCTGAAACAACAGTATATTTCCCACTGGAGGACAAACCAAATGATTCTCTAAATGTTGCACGTATTCCAGACCCTGCAGCCTTTTTTGGGACTTCTTTTTCTGATGGTAACACTGAAAAACATTCATTAGCAGAATATGAATATTTAACCTAGTAATTTTGTGAATGTTAGGAAGTAAGTTCAGAGATACAAGATAAAGAACCTTCTTTCTGGGCATCAATAAAGGTTTTCCACAACTGTGATATCCCATTGGAGGGGGATTTTTATATATTTTGCCCAGGAAGTAAAGGATAGGTTAGGAAATAATCTGAACCTTATTTTCTAGAAACAGCAGCAGGTGGAGGGGAAAATCTACTCAAAACTTGGAACTGTATTACACTACATTTAAAAAAAACCCTCACTTTTTACAACCCTGTAGTCCCTATTTGGGGTAGAGTTGGGGCGACTGGATGGAGCTGAGCTTTTATTGGCTGTGTGCCCTTCTTGATGCCTATGTGGCATTCACAGCAGATTTTTTTTTTTTTGTGCTCTAGGAGAGAAACATCTGGTGCTTCCTAGGATTGAACTCTCAACCTTCTGAGTGGAAGTCGAGCGTCTTCACCACTAGGCCACTAGGCAGCTCTAATATTATCCTACATTCCTAAAAGAAAATCAGTCTATTAAAATTCTCAAAAAAACACTTATTTTGCAGTGCAGAGAGGATGATCCTTCAGTTTGGGATCCAAACTGCATAGGTTGTATAGATGAGTGAACTGACCTATACTCACTGGGAAAGCTATTTTTTAATGAAGCACATAGGGTTTTTTTGCAGGGGGATGACAACTGCCCACACTTGAGACTTTCAAAGTGTTCTTTGTACAATACCATTTCATCAGTCGCATTTGGCTGTTCTTTTTTTTTTTTTTTCAGAGCCTGCTTACCTTCATTTCTCAGAGAAAACAAATAAGCCGTGTCACCAAGCTTGATCAGCTCACTTGTAGATTCTGAACCCCCAGCCTCCGAAGATGGATCAAGCAGCTCTGATGACTGAGAAGATCTAAACAGAACACAATAAATTACAGTAATGTGCTTTTATGAATTGGCCACAAGGTGGTAGAATACATAAGAAGCATCAATTAACGTCTTCAATTGTTCAGAAATTAAGGGGGTTGTTGGCATTATGCTTTTACTTTAACAAAGCAGGTCGATAAAATATTACAAAATAGTAAAAATGTAAAATAGAACCATGACCGAAACACAGTGAGAAAAAGGTTAACTTCAACTTTCTAGTGGAGTACTGATTTTGTGCAGTGCAATGGGTGCCTTCTTTGCTGCGCTAGGCTTCTTTCATGAAAGAAGGTCCTGGGCTGGACATGAATGTAGGTCCTGGGGAGATGTCAGAGAAACCTTGGCTGCACCAGTGTGAAAACTAGCGGCATGAAAGGCCCTGAATGATACAGTAGCGGCATGTGATATGGCGGTAGGCAGGGCTGTATATGGGGGCAGCTGGCAGGAGCAGGTAATTAGGCGGCCAATAGGACAAAGAGGGAGGGAGGGAGAGAGATGGGCAGCTGGAGAGAGTTCAAGAGGCGGCAATCCCTTACCTTACTGAGGCTCCGGGCTGGAAAGGGACCAAGCTATGAATGGCTTGGGCTGGTGGGTCCTCACCTAGTGCTCCGATTCAGTTAACAAGGCTATCAGTTAACAATGACTGCCAGGATTGAAATAATTAAGCAATGTTGTCATATGACATCATGCTTTACGACGGCATTGCTTAGCGACAGTAATTCCGGTCCCTATTACCATTGTTAATCGAAGACTACCTATAATTTATTAATTAAGCTACCTTGAGTCTTTCCAATGTGTCAGCCAAATATGTATAACAAGTAAATCTAATTGCAGTGATAAGAAGGTAGCAAATGTTGCTCCAATAGTAATTTTTTCAAGCAACTTGGAAGAGAAAGGATACATTTTTCCTGGAATTAATGCTAATTCACACAGAACGTGTCAGGCACAGTTATGGCAACCTCTGTCCACGTATAAAATATTTCAAAGGTGCAGCCAACTGTACATGCCAAAGGTGAAATATCTGAAAAGAGCTTGAATAGTTGCGTTATTCAACAAAGTGAAAATCCACTACTTCTGCTGACTGACGGCTGACTGCAATTTGGCAGTTCAAATCCCACCAGGCTCAAGGTTGACTCAGCCTTCCATGGTTGGTAAAATGAGGACCCAAATTGCTAGGGGCAATATGTAACCCACTTAGAGAGGGCTGTAAAGCACTATAAAGTGGTATATAAGTCTAAGTGCTATAGCTATTAATAAGCCCTTTGTAAGCTAGTAAACCAGCAGGCAACTATGGACCTGCCTTACCCTTCAGCTGAGGGTTGCTCTAGGGAGGGAACTGGGATGTCACAGCCATCTTCTGGTGTCTTTGATTCAGTGTGCTGGACTTCTGTTTCTGTCATCTGCTTAAGACCACCTGTTTATAAACAACACTATTAAAAGCAATAGATACAAAAAATATTGAAAAATAAATTAACACTCTTCCCTCCTATGCATACATCTGTCCTGGCACTTTTTTAGAATCTATTGGTCAATGAAATAAAATAACAAAAAAATACAGATAGTCCTCGACCATTCATTTAGTGACCATTCAAAGTTACAATGGCACTGAAAAAACATACGACCGGTCCTCACAACAGTTGCAGCATCTCCATGTCACGTGATCAAAATCTGGGTGCTTGGCAGCCAGTATGTATTTATGAGACTTGCAGCATTAACTTAGCCATATATATCCGGTAGTTGTAGTCAAACTCTTTCTTACGGTTTGCTTCCGAACCGTAGTACTGCAATGTGGCTTCGACAGTTTTGAAAATGCAAACCACATATTGCTTTAAAATGGCTACATCCAAATAGAAGCCATATGCTAAAGAAATAAATAAATCCAAACAGAATATTTCTTTAAATTCTTATTTTTATTATCTTACTACCATAGTAGGCCAATTCACTGATGGCTACAGCAGAGTACAGGAAGTCCTCGATATACATCCATGAATGGGGGCGAGAATTTCCATTGTTAAGCAAGGTGATTGTTCAAGTGAGTCATGCCCGATTTTACAACCATTTCTGCCACAGTGGTTAAGAGAACCACTACAGTTGTTAAGTATCATGCAGTCATTAAGTGAATCTGGCTTCCCCCATTGACTTTCCTTGACCGAAGCCAACTGGGAAGATTGCAAATGGTAATCGCATGACCCTGGGATGCTGCAACCATTGTAAATACAAGCTGGTTGCCAAGCACCCAAAGTTTGATCACGTGACTGTGGGGATGCTATGACAGTTGTGTGAGAACTTATTGTAAGTCACTTTTTCTAGCAGCATCGTAACTTTGAACGGTCAATAAACAAATGGTTAGAAGTTGAGGACTACCTGTAACAAATATTCCATCACATCTAGTTTTGTTGTATACAGAAGAGATCTCTGTTATCAGTAATCCCTTTCCAATAATTCAAACAAAAGGGTAAGCGATGGAAAAAATATGAATAATCCTCAATAAGCAACATCACCTCCCACACCAAACTCTGGTTGAGAATTGTGTTCAGGGCTGAATGTATATTTGACAAACCCAAAAAGGAAGTGTAGTGACCCACAGATAGATTCCTGTGTCCAGAAAATACATATAAAAAGACTGTTCAATCCTTAACCAGGATTAGCAGGAGCCTCGGTGGTGCAGTGGACTAAAGTGCTGTTAAGTGCTAGCACTTAACTGCCAGCTGCCTGCAATTACTGCAAGTTCGAATCTCACCAGGCTCAAGGTTGACTCAGCTTTCCATCCTTTCGAGGTAGGTAAATTGAGGACCCGGATTGTGGGGGCAATAAGCCAACTTTGTATAGAACAACACCACTTAGGGGGGGGCCAAAAGCCCTAATAAGCAGGTATATACAAAAAAGTATGCAGGCTATTGCTATAATGCATTGTAAGCCACCCTACGGAGAAGGGCGGCATATAAATTGGACTAATAAATAAATAAATAAAATAAACCAAGGTACAACAGCTTGAGTGCCACAAGGGTCGGTCCTCTCACCTCTCCTGTTCAACATTTATGTGAAGCCGCTGGGTGAGATCATCCGTGGTTTTGGGGTGAAGTGTCATCTGTACGCTGATGATACTCAGCTGTACATCTCCACCCCAGACCACCCCAACGATGCCCTTGATGTGATGTCCCGCTGCCTGGTGGCCGTGCGGGCCTGGATGGGGAGGAACAGGCTCAGACTCAACCCCTCCAAGACCGAGTGGCTGTGGCTTCCGGCGCCCCGATTTAGTCAGCAGGTGCCATCGCTGACTATTGGGGGTGAATCTTTGCCCCCCACAGAGAGGGCTCGCAATCTGGGTGTCCTCCTGGACGCACGGCTGTCTTTAGAAGAGCACATGACGGCCGTGGCCAGGGGGGCCTTTTATCAGGTGCAACCCTTTCTAGATCGGGGCGCCTTGCGCACGGTCACTCACGCCCTTGTCACCTCCCGGTTGGACTATTGTAATGCTCTCTACATGGGGCTCCCCTTGAAGAGCACTCGGAGGCTCCAACTGGTCCAGAATGCGGCCGCGCGGGTGGTTATGGGTGCAACTCGTTGCGCCCACGTGACACCCCTCCTGCGCGAGCTGCACTGGCTCCCAGTGGTCTTCCGGGTGCGATTCAAGGTGTTGGTTACCACCTTTAAAGCGCTCCATGGCATAGGACCCGGGTACCTTTGAGACCGACTTCTGCCACCAATAGCCTCCCACCGACCAGTCCGCTCCCACAGAGAGGGTCTCCTCAGGGTGCCATCGGCCAAGTTATGTCGGCTGGCGACACCCAGGGGGAGGGCCTTCTCTGTGGGAGCCCCAGCCCTGTGGAATGAACTGCCCCCGGAAATACGTAAGATCTCCGACCTCCGGGTGTTTCGCTGCGCTCTGAAGACCCTGTTGTTCCGCCAGGCTGGGCTATTAACATAACGTTTTAAATTGGGGTATTTTAAATTTCTGGGATTTTAATTGGAGCCTAATTATTTAATGATTTTAAATTTTAATTGTTGTTTTGTTTCTGTGTTTTTAAATACACCGCCCTGAGTCCTTCGGGAGAAGGGCGGTATAGAAATAAAATTATTATTATTATTATTATTATTATTATTATTATTATTATTATTATTATTATTATTATTATTATTATTATTATTATTATTATTTTACCCTTTGGATTCTAATTACAGGTCTATTTTGCTTACTTTCATAGAAAGATATTTAACCACAAAATATCCATGAAGAGGATGTTACAATTCACTATCTATCCATAAGAATGGCTCTACATTCTATAATTGGAATAATATATTAATATATTACAATTAAGTTCCTTGCTGCTGCACTCATGTGTTGAGCAAAATCATAAACCACAGCCATCCTTGCTGAAATTTGACAACAAAGTTGAAAATTGATACTTTTTCCCCTCTGAAAACCCAGTAAAAAAGGTTTATTAAACCTTTGGGGGGATTGTTAAAACAGTGTCCCCTATTAAAAAAAAACCCTGAAGAAATAAGAGCTCAATACAGGTAATCTTCATCTTACAACCATTCATTTAGCAATCATTTGAAGTTACAATGGCACTGAAAAAATGGCTTACAATGGTCTTTGCACTTATAATCATTGCAACATCCCACTCTCATGATCAAAATTCAGGGGTTTGGCAACTGGTATGTACATACATCGGTTACAGCATTCCGGGTCATGGCATTGCCATTGGTGACCTTTCCAGCTGACTTCCGGAAAAGTCAATGGGGGAAGATGGATTTGCTTAATGACCACATGATTCATGTAACAATTACCTTGCTTAGCAATAGAAATTCTGGTCCCAACTGTGGTCATAAACTGAGATCTACCTGTATATCAGCCTCTCCATCCCCTACAATGTTTTGCTGGGTAATTTCTGTACCATCTGCATATTTCAGAAACCAACATTTCATTTTTAAAATCTTCTAAGATTCTAAAAACTTGCTTAACCTCATTATAAATTAAAATCAACTTGTATCTTACTAAAATTAAACAAACCACATTAAGGCTTGGCATTAATTTGTAAACCTACCCAATGAAGGCACTTCATGTGTAGCAATCAGAATTTCATATAGGAACACACATGGCATGTAAATATCACAAATTGCTTTTCTGAGATTAGAAGGAAACACACCACACTCTCACTAATTAATGTAACATTTCCTTTTCAGCAAAAGATAATTTGAGATAATTGCATGAGACACTTTTAAATTAAACATTTCATCTATAATTTGAGTAAAAAACATAATTTCAGTGCTTGCCATATCACTATAGCAAGGTGCATACAGTACATCCAAACAATAAAACATAATTATTTTATAACAAAAGCTAGGGCAATCAATTAGTGAACCAGAAAATGCCTCTCAGTAATGATTTTTTAAAAAAAAATTAATTACATCCGCATTTCTTGAAGTAGACATATAAATACTAATAAAAAAGACATTATTTCTCAAAAAGATAATTTATGGTTTAATAAGCTATTTCGCTCACCATCCTGTTGAGAAGCAGTTTCACTGATTTCTTCTGTAAGATATTCAAGTAAGCCATCAAATATTTCCAAGAGATTCCTAATAGACTCCTTATCTCCTTTCACAATATTTTCCCCTTAATAAAAACAAACAGTATTATTGTAGAAGAGAAGTAAAAGGTTGGAAGGATGCAACTGAACTGGGCTAAGAGCAAAATTATCAAGTTCTGCTTAAAAGACCATTCCTGATAAGTGAACCTGCCAACTTAAAATAGTAACTGCACATGTATAAGATTTTATTCTGTTGCGAATGCTCATTCTAATGAAGAAAAGCTTCTTTCAGCAACAGGACACCATGCAAAATCAGTTTCTTTCATTCCAGACAACTTTCTCTGCATAGCCTTCCTCCAAGAAAGGCAAGGCTGAAAGAAAAACTCATCATATAATTCACTATACAATAGCTGCCTCGAATCTGCATTGTCCAAAAAACCCCAGTAACCCAACATAAAAGTTGTAATACCAGCACAACTGAGGCACCAAGTTGAATGGGGGGGGGGGAATAATTAAAACCAGAGAATATTATTTCTGTGACTTGTTGAATGAGATCAATGAAAAACATTAGAACACCAATCTAATGGGACACCATCTAATCCATGATATGTTTAGGGTTACTATGAGTTTTAAAGGCTCATAACATATCCTTTTATTCTTCCCTCTATATACCCATGTGCTTTGCCACAAAAGGGATACAATAATTGCTTCTGACCTGCATTTCAGAGTTTTGATGGGGATTGTTTTGCTACTTTGCTAAAATTGCTCTTTAGAGCAATTTACTTATAAGCAAAAGAAAAATAAAATGTCATAAAAAGTATCTAAGAATCTCCATATTGCAAATTTGAATAAAGAAACATCTAGCTTGAAATAAATTTCTCCATTGACCCAAAGTACGATCAAATGTATATTATCTTAAGACAAATGCCTATTTTTAACCATCTTGTACCACAAAAGTATGGTACATTTTTGCAACTTTTTTTAAATTTATACTCACCAGTTATATGCGACAAGCTGATCTGCAAGTAGTCCAGTGCCAAAGAATCTATCACCGCCTGCACATTATGAATATTGTCTTCTTGGCAAGTAGGAACAGCTATGAAATCTGTTAACAACTTTTTGACATTACTACTGTGCATTACAATATACTATAAAGTCAAATAAATGAACTGTATCTTAAATCTTTTGAAAGCAAGTAAGATTCCTTCCTCCCCCTACACACACACATAAGCTGGCTTGTAGAAATGCATATAATTCTGAAGTGAACAATGAATTATTGCACAGAATGTAAAAAAATATTCCAACATGGTATTCTCAAGTCACTATCTGAACATTTTAAAAAGGCCTAAAAATTCTCTTCTCGCCCCTCTGGGTGGTCATAGCCCAGAGTACCAATACTGAGACCCCTTACATTTACTCCCCCTCCACTCTCTCTCTCTCTCTCACACACACACACCTCACATATATGAGAGACAAAAGATAGCTTATCCACATTATCCACAAATTCAGAATTACGGTAAGCTTTGCTACCTTCACTGAGGCTCTACTGTAGGAGATGACCAGGCTGAGCCCAAGGGCGGGGTCAAGTACGTCATCCGTCTGGAGTCTCTGAAAGAGACCTAAGTCCAGCCCCCCTTGAAGTCAGTTGACTCTTATCAATTTGCCTTTAAGGTTAGTAGATGAGGTTCTTGTGCATAGGATGCATGGAATAAACTCACAGTGCTTTCTCAACTCTTATCTTGGCTCCTGGTTTCGTGTGTCTGACATCTACTTCATTGAGACTCTACGTTACAGTATAGAGATTATTGTGATTTATAATTTTATCAGCTCAGACATACTGATTCCCCGAGAGCGACTTCAAAAATTCCAGATACAGAAGACAGGAAGGGGGAAAGTGTTTGGGAGAGCAACCAGGTCAGGCTGACAAGATAAATATTAAAGCCAGAATTGAGATTCATCCTCTATTTAAGGGTTTTTATATTTCTGTTTTCCAAACTCAGAACACTTTTCCTTTAAATGCAGATGCAGTGAGGAAAATTAAGCTTAAAAAATTAAGTTATTAAAACCTCAACTACAGATTTATGCCCAAAGTGTTTCAAATGTAAATATGGAACTGTTACCTTGCTGTAAGGATAATGCAAGATACATGCATTCTTACCAGGGACTTTTTCTCCTAATATTGATTCATAAAGATGAACAAAAACTTCAGCTCCACAGTCAGAGAGGCTATTAATTTGCAGATGTATGTTACATTTTGTCAGAAGATCATTGGCAACGTTGACCCAATCTGTTTTAAAATTACAAGAGAATGTGAAATGTTATGGTTTTAGAAAAAAGCAGAAGATGCATTAGCATAAGTAGGAATTCAGAAGACCTCTTTACCAAGCATCCCAATAAGGTTTTTTTATACTTTTACTAGGATTAAAAATAGAACTCAGCAACTTGAATCCAAACGTTGTAACCAAAATCTAGTAAATCACACTCTAATTCCCACAAATGAAATTGTGATTGTGGGGATATTTAGTTTAGTAAAATTGAATTTCTTCTCCTGCCAAATTCTATCAACTTTTTTATTTATATCCTGGAGATTACTAGCAAAATCGGAGTAACCTGAGAACTAAGTATTGTGTTTGATACTTATTGGAAATAATTGATTTTTTTTCACCATTTTACCCAAATTTCTTTGAATTTGAACAAGAAAAATACAATTTAATTCTTCCATCTATTTTATAAAAAAAAACATAATTGTCCAGAAGTTATTAAACTACATCTCACAACGCTTTACCTCATGACTTTTATTGTTTTATCAATGTATAAAATACAAATAAAAATAAAAACTGGCATGTCCTAAATTGGCCATCTTTTCACCAGAAGTCCCATCTCACAGTGGAATAGTGCCAATGGAAGAAGAGGCAAACTATAAGTATT